>NC_035108.1:103388754-104589094 GCF_002204515.2 Aedes aegypti | reverse complement strand
ATTTACATGTAGATAGCGACGACACCAACGGCATTATTCAAAGTAAGTAAAGTTTGTAAGGATGCTTAAAATATATCCCCGAGCCCGATTTCATCTTCTAAACTCGTACCAATTAGCTCATACGGTTGAAATAATTAAATTTCTGTTAGATATCAGGTATTTCCTTAAGAAATTGCCTACATTTAGGCGTTTTTATCACAATTCTTTAAATTACCTATTCATTATTTCTTGACATATTGCATAATTAAGAATTTTGCAAGCATATTCGGATTCAGGGAGCTCATATTCATTATGTAGAGTTGTTTAAAAAAAATAACAATAATCGCATTGACAAGTGATCAATTTCACCCCGAAATGGGATTCCCCGATTTTCTATTTGAGGGATGATTTTTAGCACTAAAACCACATTTGTTATAAAATTTTGGCAATGAGCCAAAGAGGCTAACCGTCGTACTTGTATTCAGTTGTTTGGCATTTTCAACATGATTGAAAACAGACAAGAAAAACCATGAAAATGATCAATTTCACCCGAAATTACGTACCGTAATCCGGGGTATTATTGATCAGCGGGGTAAAATTGATCGGAATGACTCATGTCGTAAAAAGTTCGTATCATCAAATATTGATGGAATATTTCCAAATCACGAATGGTGCTTCGCTTTCTTATATTCATAAGCTAATGTAAGTGAGGATTTTTGCGAAAATTACGTTTATATTATGCGTAAATTTATCAACTTTTCGAAACAATGATTTCAATCGTTAAGGATGTCGAAGATTCATGTCTCACATAAGTTCTGCAAACGATATGAGCAAGGAAAATGCGCTTCTTACTAAAAATGGCATCGCCAAAAACGATTCCGTTGTCAAAACTTTCATAAGTATGTTCAATTAGGCAACATTAACGAATTACTGAAAAGAATATAGAATTCCTTTAGGAAATTGCCTACCTTTAGGCGTATTCTGTGGTTCGAAATGTTTTTAGTTTTAAAATAACTCAAAAAGTAAATGACTTGTAAGAGTTTGGCCTTCATATTCGGCTTCGGGGGCCACGATTTAAGTAAGTAACTATATTTTCAATATTACCGAACGTTGTTTATAAAGGTGATCAATGTTACCCCATATCAGCAATATCAAAAAATCACTTAAAACATTTTTTTAAACATGCTTAAATCTTTCAAAAAACAAAATGCAGTATATAGTCACCAGCTATGGGTAGCAGTACTTGTTTTAAAAATATGAAATTTGTAAACGCATGCTAGAGCGATCAGAGTATCAATTTGGCAAACAAAGAGCTAAAACTAATCAGCAACAACTAACTAGAAAAACTAATCAACCAAAATTATAATTGATAAATGAATAAATTAATTAATCAATTAATAGTTATAGATGAAGTGTCTCTGGTTGAAACTCTTTTACATCGAATGCATTGTTGTTACCCGTTTTGTTTGAAATTGTGCTGCAATTCAATTTAAGCGCGTTCTCCACGGATACGACGAGTCAGCTGGATGTCCTTCGGCATGATGCTGACACGCTTGGCGTGGATCGCGCACAGGTTGGTATCCTCAAACAAACCAATCAGTTAGGCCACTCGCTTCCTGCAGAACCATGACGGCCGAGCTCTGGAACCGCAGATTTGCCTCTACATTTCCTCGGATACCACTATGAAGCAGAAAAAGTTCTTCATGGTGCGGAATTTCTTCGAGTATCAAGAGGAGATCATGCCAATCATCATGACTGGCGACTTTAACATCGATTTGAGCAAAGAGGAGAACATGGAGCTCGCGGACTTCATGGAGAAGTACCTCAACCTCAAACTGGATTCCGAACCTACCTTAACCAATCATAGTGGATCATGCGTGGACCTAACGTTCGACCGGAATATTTGTTTGGGAAGCAAGAGTTATCGCTCATGCTTCTTCTTCCATCCACCGAGTCTAACGGTGTTAAAGTGTTGACCGAACCAAACTTACACCACAGATTTTCTGTGCCAACACACAATGTCCATAATAGGTCAGAATTCGCATGCAACAAATAATATGAAAATTGATTGGATTTTTATCAGTAGAAATCTTTCATAAGTTTGTGCCGGTCTCAAGCCAGGATATAGATGAAGCTAACGTTATCCAACGTCAACTTGGCGGTTGTATCTCGGAAACAACCTCTTACTTTTTCGAAGAAAACTTGAATATTTATGCATGTTGTTTCAAAGAATTTTAATTCATATTTTTAAAACAAGTACTGATATCCTAACTATCGATTCCAGTTGATAGATTTCCAAAAGATTTATTCTTAATGGATATTTAATTTTTCATATAATCGAAAGTCGGTTTTCTGTTTTGGGGTAACTTTGATAATGGAGCATCACTCGAGCAAAATTTAATGAATTACAGAACATTTGTAGGGCGTTGCATATCTTTAGGCGTTTAACGCTATATGGAAATTTCTGACTTAGATTACAAAAATGGCCCCAGTTTGTAAAAATAGTATTCGCTAAGAGTTTTGAGACCGAATTCAAGTTCTACTATAACTAGGCTGTCAAGTTTAAGTGACGAATTCATTATGACTTCATCAAATAGTGATAGTAGAACAGATTGTTTGAGAGCATTTCAAAATTGCTAAAATCTTATAAATTTTCCATATTTGCATATAAATCCTCAAATGTACTTGATTCCAACGGAAATAGCTTTAACGTGAAGTGTCATACTAATACTCTTTATTTTTGCATTATTTTTGCTTAACAGATTAATAGGAACTTTGTTATTTCGTTTAGTATGTTGAGAGTCTCGCATTATCAAAGTTACCCGCATTATCAAAGTTACCCCGTTTTACGGTACGTAGCTTTTCGCTTTAAAATTTTGTTGGAACATGGCTAGCCACGTCGGGTATGCTATTTATATTTATATTAAACGTTAAATGAACCCCATGCATTTGTAGGATATATAAGAATACAATTTTTCAAACAATTTTCAAAAATACAAAAAAAATTCAAAACTCAAAAAAAAACTTTTCTCATATGCGTATTATGAGTTAAAATTAAAGCCAAAAATAAAATCACTTTGATTTCCAAGCTACGAAAAAATACACACACTTTGGTACCCAGTCTAAAGGCGGGGTTGGGCTATTAGAGGATTAAAAAAAATTGTTGCCGAAGCTCACATAATAAAAGAGAAAAGTCATCATGCATGGGTATATTCCATAACAAGCGATTTTTACAAAATATATTAGTTCAAAGTTCAATTGAATTGTGCCAGCAAAAAAATCCTGAAAATGAAGTTAAGATCCCCACGATCCGCTAAAAATCCTCACATTTCGCCAAGTTCCCGCTCTGAGCCCTAAATATTTCGCTAGATACCGTAATCCGAGGGCAAATTGATCGTGGGTGAATTTGATCAGGTCATTATCGAATAACATTTTCTTTTTAGGAGGCTTACTGTTTCATTGATATCAAAGACATTCCATGTTTTCTAGTGTACGGATGTCTAAAAATAATTTAATGATTTTAATAAATTTTAAATTTATTAAGGTCGATTTTCCAAAAAAAAATCACGATTTTGGAGGTATAAGCAATAGGGTGCAGCGCTACGTGGGCACTTCCATGATTCATTTTGGCATGGGAGGTTTTTCTCGGTCAAACGGTCTGAAAATTTGCTATAAGATGCACTTTAACACGACGCATATTGTGGCCAAATATGAGCTCAACAGCGTTCAAAAACCCCACTGCCGAAGTGAATCAAAAGTACCAAGAATAGGATCCGGCTTCCTGCTGGTGGATATGTCGGTTATTGCCTAAAAATTGATTAAATAAACTGATGAAGAGCAATGCAGTACTGATTTTGTCGAAATTAATTTGACAATATTTGAATTCCGACGGATAGTAGAACATAAAGTTGTAAAATAGTGATCAATATGCCCCTGGATTACGGTACTCTTCGAATCACACTGGGCATCACCCGAATTAATTTAGGATACTCATGATCCCACTGGAAATCCTCATGATTCTTAATGGATCTCGTTAGGATTTCCCAGATCTTGCTGGAGTCCCGCTCAATGTTCTCAAGATTCCATTTGATATATTTAGGTTCACGCCTAAAATCCTTGTATTACGTTAGTAATTTTCAGTTTTTCCTTAGAATCTCCTAGATTTTGAAACTAACCGGGAAAACTTGCAGTGCCAGGCCGGCTCAGGACACAAGAGACTCTCCGGCAATCCCAGGGTCGGCTAGCTACTGGGTAATCAAGGGCTTTTCGCGATACAAAAACTAACTCAAGAACTTTCACTTTTCTTGGACATTTATTAAAAATCCCTAATTGTGGCGTGTGCGTGTTGTTCTGTGTATTTCAATTTGGTGTTAAATTTGTTAAGTGTGTCATATTCTAATGTTTCGTACCGGTACATACCGCTGCCGTTTGTTGTTGGATAGACGAATGGCCGACACAGCGACACCAATCCTGCTGTGCGGCCGGAACTCTCGCCGGAATGGCGAAGCGGGCGGATGTACGGGCTTGTACTGAACTCCGTTGACGGTCCAGCGGGCGTTGCTGGACGGTGGGGTTACAGGCGTCTTCCCTCATAGACGATAATCGGCCGGCCGTGGCATAGCCACCTTGGAAAGCCGAGAGGGGAATCTCCTTGACGTTTAGGGCCTCCGGCCCGAGATATGGGTCCTTTCAGAGGACAGGGTCCTTAACTTTTAGGCCAGGAAGCCTAATGGCTTCTAGAGCCGAACCGTGTGCTGGACGGCGGATCCGAAGATCCGAAAAGAAGACAAGAACAAGAGGTCCTATTGGACAAAGGGGAATTAGAGAAGTTTCTCTTGTACAGGGTTTATATTTTACCTGAGCCTAAATTCTTCCCTTGCACCCACTTAGCTCCTGCTAAGGGCTTAGGGGGGATTCGTATTATAACCACTGCACTTTAACACCACGTCTTCAGCACACGGACGCCTAATTAGAAAGAGGCCGGTTATTAGCAATGGCCGTTCTTCCTCAATTTTCCCACATTCCGTCTTATTGACATTTCTCCAGGACTACCATGATGAATAATTGGTAGCCTGTTTATTAACAGCGGCACAAACCCTAACGCTTCTGTGATATTTTCTGCTGTTATTACACAAGAAACGTGAAGGGTCCAAAAATCAACAATTTAAACAAAAACAAAAATCAACAATTTGTAACCAAACGGTTACAATTTTGATGGAAATTTATAAAGATTCCGACTGTAATTCTCAGAAGCACGATAGGAATTCAAAAGATTCCGTTGGAATACTCAACAATCTGAATATTATTATCGATTTTATCAACGAGGCTTTCAGTCCTCGGCTAGTTCACCTCGACAAACGTAGGAAAGAAAGGATCCTGAATTCGAATAGCAAACCCTAAACTCTCGCTAGAAATTCTCAAAATCCCATGTGACAGCATCCACTTATTGCATAACGCATTACATCATAGGTTCTCAAACTTTTTGGATGGGCAACCCATCTTTTTTTTTTGCGACCCACTATTGAAAAATAGTAAAATATGATTTTCGTGTAAAACATGGTGAAAGTTTCTTATCTGCACAATACTATGAAATCGCTTTCAATATAAAGCACAATTCAGTAAGACGTGCTCCACGTTGAGAAAATTGGTTTGATCATCTTAAAATAATTCCAATTTATGACAGTTTGTAAAAGCTATGGCAAACTCTGATTGCTGGTTTGTCTTAGGAACAGTCTGAAATTCTATTTCAACCATCAAGATTTGAATAAATTAATTTTCACGAATGCTCGAGATGAAGAAAGAAAATATTCAAAATTCCAAAAGTCTACTGGATTTTCAAGATATCTAAATCCAGATCCAGATTTGTGTTCATGAAAATTTAAGCGGTGGTTTCAATTCAACTTCAAGCTTATGAAAATTAAAGAAAAAAATTTCAACATTGGGAGTACCGTAAAACGGGGTAACTTTGATAATGCGGGTAACTTTGATAATGCGAGACTCTCAACATACTAAACGAAATAACAAAGTTCCTATTAATCTGTTAAGCAAAAATAATGCAAAAGTAAAGAGTATTAGTATGACACTTCACGTTAAAACTATTTCCGTTGGAATCAAGTACATTTGACGATTTATATGCAAATATGGAAAATTTATAAGATTTTAGCAATTTTGAAATGCTCTCAAACAATCTGTTCTACTATCACTATTTGATAAAGTCATAATGAATTCGTCACTTATACTTGACAGCCTAGTTAAAGTAGAACTTGAATTCGGTCTCAAAACTCTTAGCGAATACTATTTTTACAAACTGGGGCCATTTTTGTAATCTAAGTCAGAAAGTTACCCCGTTTTACGGTATTAACATTCAAATCTCAAAATAAAATTCTTTGCAAAACAATTATAATGCTAAAATGGATAAACTTGTACAATACAATACTTTTGTTCAATATAGGGTAATTCGCCAATTGTTGAACGGCTCAAATATTCGCTAATTGTTGACCACGCCATAAGGGATACACGGGGGATCAAATTTAATTAACTTGGATGCGCTCACAAAGAATTGCCCTTTTTAATAACAATTACTTTTCAAATTGCAGTGGTTAACTTGATTCCCAACTAACAATTGTGACAAAACCTCAAAAATTGCAAAAAAAAATATTTTTTTTTTACTTAAATCAACAAAAATCATTCAAAAATTTAGTAAACATGTGTTTCTGGCCTAAACTTCAGCGATTGGTACTGAAATTGAGACAAGGCCTCAGGACCCTATTCTAGCGCAAAGATTATTTGCTGTCTGATGTATAACAGTTGAATTGAAGCAGCGAACTCTGCAAAAATGAAACATGTCAAAAATAGAACGATTAGCGTTAATACAGCTGTAACGCAAACGTTTAGCAGCTACAAATTTTAGCTGACTATAAATATTTCACCTTTTATCGCTTTTGCTGCTTTTAAGAAGCTGAAACTCAATACTTGTTTTCGAGTTCGATAAATAATTCGATATAAAAAGTTAAATAATCGGGCCTTCCTTAGCCGAGTTGTTAGAGTTCACGCCTACAAAACAAAGCCATGCTGAAGGTATCTGGGTTCGATTCCGGGTCGGTCCAGGATCTTTTCTTAAAGGAAATTTCCTTGACTTCCCTGGGCATAGAGCATAATCATACCTGCCACACGATATACGAATGCGAAAATGGCAACTTTGGCAAAGAAAGCTCTCAGTTAATAACTGTGGATGTATTCATAAGAACACTAAGCTGAGAAGCAGGCTCTGTCCCAATAAGGACGTTAATGCCAAGAAGAAGAAGAAGAAAAATTGCGCAAAGCACAGTACATAATCATTTGCGGGAATCGGGTAGCTGTGTATTAAGGTACTTTGGTTTGGGCGGGACATATAACGCGGAGGATGCAAGGCTCGTTTCATCCGGCTTGAGCACCACTGTTCTATATGAATATGGAAAGCGTAAAAACGTTTCTTTTCTTTTCTTCACCATTTCAGGTCAAACAGTTCTCCTACACGGTGCACACCAGCAACTCGAATGTATCCGAACCGAAACTGTGGTCCTTGGAGCGGAAATGCATTAACACGTGCGAGCCGGGATGCATCATTATCGGCGAGCGGACGAAGCTGTATGCTTGTACAAGTTGCTGCACTGAGCTTTTGTGCAACTCGGGTAAAGCCCATTCAACCCGGGCGTATGCCCAAGCTGTCTACGGTGGCTGGACACTAGCCACCGTGGGCATGATAGCGAGAATTTTCCAACAACTTCTACTACTTCCTCGATAAGGCCAAATCGCGTATCCCTTTAACCATTATTGCCAAAAGGATGAAACCAATGACCATTCTGGAGTTCATCGTGAACCATTTCAATTTGCCAACATGTTTATTCTGATTACTTTAAAGACATACTTGTAATGAACAAACAAATCTCTTGCACATCTTAGCACTAAAAATGATACAAATAACTAGAGAATTAAGAAAAAAAACTTTCACTTCATTTTGAGACTTTTTCATCCATAAATATTGTGCATTTCCAAATCGTTATCGCACCTTCCGATATTGTAAATTTATTCCAAACATTTTCAATCGGTATTTCAAACAACGATAAACTCTTCCAGTGTCGTTTTAGATCTCGTTCCGGAATTGTGTTTTAAATCAATGGAAGAGAAAACAGTTTTAATGTGTGAGCGAAATATGCGATCCTATTTGGTAGATTTAAATTTGAAGAAAATTGCATTTCAAAGAGCGCCAAATAAGTCAGTTACGCCAAATAAGAGGTAAGTATGGACCATGTCGGCAAATTTGAGTGCCAAATCGTCTTTTATTTCAAGGATATAAGTTTTTTTCGATGCATGAATGTCACACAGAATTTTTATGTAGTCCATTAAATGCAATAAAATTGTATGTATTGAATAAAAACGATAGAGTTTTCATACATTTGAGAAATAGTCAACCCTTGCTACGAAAACTTTAATCTTCAGTGGGAATCCTTCCAGGGTTCTTCAGGTAATCTTTATGGATTCCTTCTGAAATTCAAGTGTCAAATATGAAACAAATTGTATGATCTTCGGTTCCGCTTTGCCACTCATCCCTGTATGCTTCAAGATCTGGATTATTAAAAATTATTCAAAAAATAATGTAATCGCCTATCTCGGTATGTGGGAAATTACTTCAGTATATAATACTCAAGAAAATCAGTTTGCTTTGATCGCAACACGCTGTTGGAAAGATATGTCATTTCAAATATTGATCATTGCACGAATTTTTAGATTCTAATGAAGTTTTTCATTTGATAGATACAATTTACACACTCACTAACATCAGCAGGCTGTAGTAGATAAGAAGAGCACATGAAGGAAGAATACAAATAAACAATGATAAACTTACCAAATCTGAATAATTCACGACTGAAACTCAATCCGATGACCAACGAAGAACAGTTCAGTTACTGATTTGATGAATGCATAAACAAAACGGAATCAAAACAAAATCAACGAAAAACTGACGTTTCACATACAGCACGAAAAGTTTAGAAATAGAATTGGGCGATTCTATTTCCATAGTCGATTTTCGATTATTGTTTAGAAATGCTTAGAAGGTTCGAAAAGCTTGCATAGAAACTTGAACATGAACTTAAGGTAAAACGCTTTCGGGAGCTTAATTCGAAAAACGAGGTCCGAAAAAAAAAAAAGGTGCGTTCTTGAAAAAGTAGATATGGCGTTAATTAAACACATGAGTGTGTGTGGAATGGATGAAAAAAAGAAAAATAAACTACGGTCGGGAGTGTTCAAACTGATCCGTTTCCGATCATTCAGAAAACGAAGTTTAGAGCGAACGGAAGTAAAACATCGTTACCGCAGTTGTGTTTTTCGGTTCACCAGAATGGAGAAGAAAATTTACCACAATGGCGCAGATAATGCTTCCTCAGGGAAAAAAGTTTCTAAGAAGCCAGCAAGTGATGCAACACCAACATCGGAATCGATTTCAGCAAAAATCGATGCTCCCAAGAAAGTTAAACAAAAAGCTTTGGAATCCAGTGCTCTTGCAAAGAAGAAGAAGAAGAAGGAGAGGCAACAGAATGCGCGAAAGTTCGAATTGATGGCGAACGAGTTGGAAAACGAAAAATCACGCTCAGACGAGCTTCGAAAAGAGTTGGAAAAGGTTCGAATGGAAAAGCAGCAACTCGAATCTACAGCAGCAGCAACAGCAGCAGCATCAGTCGATGTTGAGAATCAAAGTGTCAGTGACTACAGCGAGAATTTTCGTCCACACAGCACCCAACGAGAAAGATCCACGCTTGAAGAGTCTCGGTTTATGTCCTCGATCAACCAATTGTCAATATCATCAGTGAATGTTCCTGAGTGTAAACCAGTTGGAGAAGAAACCGAGATACAACGCCATGCTTATGAGCAATGGAAAAACCTGTTGGTGGATGCAAAGGAGTAAAAAATTACCTTGACGACGTACTGGTCCATGGCAACACAAAGGAGGAGCACGACGCCAATTTGGCGGCAGTACTTGCCAGGCTAAAAGAGCACAACGTTAAGTTAAACGAATCAAAATGTGTGTTTGGAAGTCAGTCAGTTGATTTCCTTGGGTTTGTCCTCACGTCAGATGGTTGGCAAATCGATGATGAAAAGTTGACCGCCATAAGAAGCTTTAGAAGGCCAGAAAACCGGAATGAAGTGAAAAGTTTTCTCGGTTTAGTGACCTTCATCGACCGTTTCATTATCAACAGGGCAGATAAAACCGAAAAGTTAAGAGCATTGGCAAATTCAGATGAATTTTATTGGACGGAACTGGAAGAACAAGAATTTCGTTTTTTGCAAGATGGGGCTCTGAATACCATCAAGACACTTGGCTACTATAGTCCAACAGATGCTATTGAATTGTACGTAGACGCTTCTCCTATTGGCTTGGGAGCGGTGTTGGTACAATTTGACCAAACCGGTGTACCGAGAGTCATAGCTTGTGCTTCAAAGTCGTTAACTACCACAGAGAAAAAATACCCACATGCACATAAGGAATCATTGGCCGTTGTGTGGGGTGTAGAACGTTTTTCATCATACTTACTAAGCAGACACTTCACCGTCAGGACTGACGCAGAGGCCAACGAATATATATTCGGAACTAATCATCGTATTGGAAAACGGGCAATAGCGCGGGCAGATACATGGGCCCTTCGTTTACAGTCGTTTGATTTTGAGATCAAAAGAATTCCAGGAGAATCTAATGTAGCCGATGCACTCTCAAGGCTGATAGACCAATCTCAAAATGCAGTTCCTTTTGAGGAAGAAGACGATAATCATTTTCTTTTCGCGATTGATACAGGTTCCTTGAATATATCGTGGGAGGAGATTGAAGTCAACTCCGAGAATGATGGCGAACTTCAACTGTTACGCATGGCTATCGAACAGGACTCGTGGCCACAAGAGCTTCGTAGATTCGAAGCTCAAAGGAAATACCTTCGCACATTGGGATCCCTAATCTTCAAGGAAAATCGTGTCGTCTTACCACAGATTCTACGTCACCGTATCATGCAGACTGCGCATGGTGGTCATATCGGTGAAATGGCCATGAAGCGCATCGTTAGAGAATATTTCTGGTGGCCGAGAATGTCTTCCGACGTAGAAAATTTCGTCCGAAAATGCGAAACGTGTCTTCGACTTTCCAAGAAAAACCCACCAGTTCCACTGTGTAGCCGAGATTTGCCCAATGGTCCGTGGCAAATATTACAGATAGATTTCCTGAGTGCCCCTGGATTCGGATCTGGAGAATTTTTGGTGGTCGTTGACATCTACTCGAGATATATTTCTGTTGTTGAAATGAAGCAGATGGATGCGGAGAGCACCAATTCAGCGCTTTGTGCCGTATTTCAACAATGGGGTTGTCCGCTTATTGTACAGAGCGATAACGGCCCCCCTTTCCAAGGCGCACAATTTATTAAGTTTTGGGAGGACAAAGGCGTCAAAGTTCGAAAATCGGTTCCGCTCAGCCCACAATCAAACGGGGCTGTAGAACGCCAAAACCAGGGCATAATAAAAGCTTTGGCTGCATCAAAAATCGAAGGAACCAACTGGAGGCGTGCTCTGCAACTCTATGTTCATCATCACAACAATTTAGTGCCTCATTCAAGACTCTTGGTGTCTCCATTCGAGCTTATGTGCGGATGGAAGTTCCGCGGACATTTTCCATGTCTATGGGAAAATTCATGCAAACGACTGGATCGGGCTGATGTGCGGGAAAAAGATGCTGAAACGAAATTGATAAGCAAAAGAGATGCGGATTTGACGCGAGGAGCAAGAGAGTCAGATATCAAAATTGGCGATACGGTGTTATTAGCGCAGTGCAAAAAGTCCAAAACAGATCCTATTTTCTCGCAAGAACATTTCAGGGTTGTAGCCAGAGACGGCCCAAAGGTTGTGGTGATCAGCAGGAATGGTATCCAGTACGCTCGTAACATACAGGACGTGAAAAAGGCTGTCGAATTTTCAAATGAATCCACCGAGGACGATACGCCACCAGATATTGAATCGTCAACTAATCCGGAAAGTTGTATGGAAGAAACGAGGAACACTTCGGAATATCCATTGTCCGTGGATACATCACTTGGAAGCAGCGCTGCAGCAGGATATTCGCAATCGCTGCCCAAATCGCTGCCCATATCTGCGTCGGCGAGAAATTCTTAAAAAACCACGCAGATTCGACGACAGATTCGTGTATGTGGTTTTCGAATAGCTGTTGGGAGAATTGATGATTATTTTTTTTTCTCTTCCAATATACGAGTAGAGATGGAAAAGAATGTAGTAGATAAGAAGAGCACATGAAGGAAGAATACAAATAAACAATGATAAACTTACCAAATCTGAATAATTCACGACTGAAACTCAATCCGATGACCAACGAAGAACAGTTCAGTTACTGATTTGATGAATGCATAAACAAAACGGAATCAAAACAAAATCAACGAAAAACTGACGTTTCACATACAGCACGAAAAGTTTAGAAATAGAATTGGGCGATTCTATTTCCATAGTCGATTTTCGATTATTGTTTAGAAATGCTTAGAAGGTTCGAAAAGCTTGCATAGAAACTTGAACATGAACTTAAGGTAAAACGCTTTCGGGAGCTTAATTCGAAAAACGAGGTCCGAAAAAAAAAAAGGTGCGTTCTTGAAAAAGTAGATATGGCGTTAATTAAACACATGAGTGTGTGTGGAATGGATGAAAAAAAGAAAAATAAACTACGGTCGGGAGTGTTCAAACTGATCCGTTCCCGATCATTCAGAAAACGAAGTTTAGAGCGAACGGAAGTAAAACATCGTTACCGCAGTTGTGTTTTTCGGTTCACCAGAATGGAGAAGAAAATTTACCACACAGGCGTATGCTTTAAAAGCTATGACGTTTCAAAATTATTTAAAGCGGCAAGATTAATTGCAACGAAACTTGTTTATTTTCACGCTGTGTTATGGATAAGAACAAACATTTGAATATAATTGTATAATTCCTGAAATGGCAGATATTCTACAAAACGTTTCTAGTCGCCGAGCATCGGTAAATACCGTGTACCATGCCATGTATGGCTACTTTTTTCTGGGGCTTTCTAAGGCTAAATTATCTAAAATTTACCGGAAGCATAAAACAACCATTGCCAACTGGATCTCAAGCTATCAACAAAATGGTTTTTTTCACGGAAGGAGTATGCCCGGGATGCGAAAAAATTCGGCACGGAGAAACGATCCTGGCTAGTTGAGTTGTATCTTTCGAAACCAACACTATATCCTCATGAAGCCAAGGATATGTTCGAAAAAACTTTCAAAATTACCATATCTGCTTCCTCAATTTGCCGAATATTACACCACAAAGGATTATCGTGGAAAGCTCTTGAGAGAAGGGCAATCCAGATACGTTCGGATGACATCTTACGGTTCTGTAATGAATTGGAGCTATTACGATGGGATTATCACAATCTCGTATTTCTCGATGAGGTCAGTTTTGATAATCGAGCAATGTTAAGGACCCGAGGTTACGGAGTGCGCGGCAAAAGACTTATCTGCCGGGGAGAATTTACTCGGAAGCCAAGAATTTCTCTGTTATGCTTCATTGGGCAGAACGGAATGGAAGAAGTCTTTTGCACAGATGGAACATTCAACAGAACCAAATTTTTTGAATGCTGCGTAAAGTTTGCGAACGCTGGAGAAGTTGAAAAGTACCCTGGTCAACATTCTATCTGGATTCTTGATGGTGCACGCATACATTGCGACGCCATGATAATTTACTATCTTCGTTCCCTTGGAATTATACCTATTTTTCTTCCGGCCTATTGTTCTTTCTATAACCCGATAGAAATTGTTTTTGGACTTATTAAGCAGCATATGAAACGGATTTATCAAAAATGCAATCAACGAGATATGCAGTTACTTGTAGCTGAACTTATTGAACAATACTCAAAATACCCGATGGAAAACTTGTTTAAGAAATGCGGCTACATAAGAGGAGGTCGATTTGATCCTACAGTTGAATTGGAAGATCATCTAATTAATCTTGGATTTGAAGAAAATGAGTAGAAGAAGCAATTGATTTTCTAAATTAATATAGATATTGTTTTAGGATAGTAATAAAAAAATCAAAATTTGCTTTACTTCATTGGTTTAACAAATCAATCAGCGTTTTATTTTCAATTCAACAACAGAGTCATTAATAAAACAACTTTAATATCATTTTAAAGGTGATCAAGGTCTTCTTGTTCTGAAACTCGACTCGCCAATGATTCAGAAAAGGCCGTTTCTTCTACTCGAACGGTTTCTTCAGCTGCGGAAATAAACGATTGGCCCAACAAATCTCGTGTCTCCAACGCTTCGATGCGACGCTTCATCATTTGCATTTTCACAATCAAGGTTTGTACTGTTGTTTCCAAGTCATTGAAAGCTTCACGGATGGAAACAACTTCATCATGATAGCCGGCATTTACATTGTGGGCCATAGCAAAGCTACGACGGATAGCTTTCAACTGTGGCTGCTCATGGACAGCAAACAATTTGGCCAAATGTTTCGGTGGTGGTTCGTTCATCATTTGCTCCTGAAGATGAGGCTCTGCGGTAAAAATGGCATTTGCCCACATCATCCATGCTATGTCCTGTGCTTTCCAGTTTTCACCATGTTTTTTCACGCAGCTTTTTAACGAGCACCTCCACTGCTTTGTTGGAAGCTGCACCGGCCTTATCCCTTGCCGCAGGTTCCAAAAGCTTGTCTTTAACCGTTTTGAAAACACTTCGGTTGTTGACAGACAACGAATAAACGTGTAAAAGCAAATAAATTTCTTTCTTCCTCCAGTTCTGCAGTAAGTTTACCGTTACTTTATCAACCGGATAGTACCGGTGATTGGATTTATCCCGAAACAATGCAAACCGAACGAAATCCGCTTCTTGTGGCATTTCCGCATTCCAAAAAGGGTCAGCAACGCCATTATCGTCACATCGGAATAGGACCTCTTGCTTCAGAAATTTGCTCGAAAGCAACCAGCACTGGTGTAAAAATTCCGTCACCGTATTGCCAGCTACACCCCACTTGCCGACTTCTTTTCCCGACGAATGACCCTTGAAATCGCGAACAGAAACTAACAGCCAGCAGCCGTAAAGTCCATCCGGAAGTTTTTCCCTAGAAAACCCATTGATTGCTGGATCCAAAACGTTGGGATCAGCAACATCGTCTTCTGAATCGGATCCGGTTCCCGCTTCAAAATGCAGGTCGTACTCGAAGAGCGGATCGGCATTCCCACTGGCGGAGGAACTTCCGGCAACTTGCGATGCAGACTCGTTGTTCATGTCCATGGGTTCCCTCAAGTACTCAACGTTGAGAAACGAACTTAACTCGTTATCTGGAGGTGTGAATTCTGCACCAGGCATTGGAGCGTTCTTGCGGCAGCGTTTCTGACAATGTTCGGACTGCATTGCGAAATTCGATGATGTTGGCTAGAACGTAAAGAATAATGAGAGTCAAACATCACTGTTGCTGACTAAAACACATTGGATTTCGAACAAAACACTTACCAGAGATGAGTGTTGAGGACGAATCACCTGATGTTCGATGGTAATCCCGATATATGCACAATTTTTCAAGAAAAAATGTTTTATGGTGTTATGGTTCACACCAGGCAATGGACATGCCCTATATCAACTGCAGCGATTTGCAGTAGACAGGATGTCCCGGGCCCGATCTATCTGACAAGCCAATCGAGCCCTCTGTCACCATAGAAGATGGTGTCTCCATCATGTCGATAGCCTGGTTCACACAAATGATAAACAAAACAAAGACGAAAAAATGGTAGCAAAGCAGCTGTCAAACTGTAATGTGAGTGTGTGTGTGTGAGGTGTGAAGATGTGCACTGTGCAAAAATTTTTTGCACAGTTGTCTAATAAGGTGCAAAATGCTCAATAGAGTTCGCTGTAGAAAATTTCTTGACCAATTCGAACAAGAAATATTTACTTTTGTGCAAAACAGCATACCGTAATCCGGGGTAATATTGATCATTTTTTTAGATGTTTTTTTTTAATTTAATTTGAAAATGCGTATGTTGCAAGAAGACTATGGGCCTACTATGGGCTCCAGAAGAAACTGCGGTCAAGAAACATTCAGCCCCGCACCAAATGCACGATGTACAAAACGCTCATAAGACCGGTAGTCCTCTACGGGCATGAGAAGTGGACTATGCTCGAGGAGGATTTGCAAGCTGTTGGGGTTTTCGAACGCCGAGTGCTAAGGACGATCTTCGGCGGCGTGCAGGAGAACGGCGTGTGGCGGCGAAGGATGAACCACGAGCTCGCTCAACTCTACGGCGAACCCAGTATCGTGAAGGTAGCTAAAGCTGGAAGGATACGCTGGGCAGGGCATGTTGCAAGAATGCCGGACAACAACCCTGTAAAGATGGTGTTTGCTACCAATACGGTCGGAACAAGAAGGCGTGGGGCGCTGCGAGCTAGGTGGATTGACCAGGTACACCAACACCTAAAGAGCGTGGGTCGCAGTTGAGGATGGAGAAAAGCAGCCATGAACCGAGTAAATTGGCGAAATGTTGTTGGCGAGGTTTTATCAAGCTCATTGATGTAAAACCAGTTAAATAATAATAATATTGCAAGATTTATATTTTTAAAACAAGTACCGGGTTCCCCCGTGGGTTTGACCACATTTATTCTGAACACGTTTTAATTTGTACCCCGCTAATTTGCACATCGTTCAGATTAAAAATGGTTCAAACGTCATTCAGCTCATGGAACGGAGTAAAGTGAAATGGAACTAAACAGCCAAAAGGGTAACCAGAAGTGCAGTTTTCTGTTGTTCGTAGGGTGACTAGAAGTTCAAATTAAAAATGAACCCCGATGGTTTGCATGAGGTACCGTTTAAATTAGCGGGGGTGCACGGTATTTTGTTTTCTGAAAGTTTACAGCATGTTTTAACATATGTTTCGAGTGATTTTTTTATTTACCTGATATGGGATAACATTGATCACCCATTAAAACAACGTTGGGTAATATTGAGATTATCACTACTTACTAAAACCATGATCCTTGAAGCCGAATATGAAGGCCAAACTTTTACAAGCCATTTACTTTTTGAGTTATTTCAAAATTAAAAACACCTTGAATTGGGAAATACGCCTAAACGTAGGTAATTTTCTAAGGAATTTATGTGTTCTTTACAGAAATTTGTGAATTATGCTTATCTGAATATATTTATGAAAGTTTTGATATCGGAAACGCTTTCAGCGATGTCATTTTTAGTAATAACTGCATTTCTTCTGCTCATATGTTTTCAGAAGTCATGTGAGACATGATCCTCTGAGCGTGTCATCTATAATCGTGGAAATCATTGTTTCCAAAAGTTGAAAAAAATACGCTTGAACACAGCTCAATTGGTGCAAAAACCTTAATGTTTATTACCTCATTAATAGAAGGAAGGGAATCACCATACATGCATTTGTCATGTCTACCTATCTCAAGTAATATTTCTTATGACTCTGGTACCTTTTACTTGTTCGTACCTACGGGATTTCTGAGCTATAAATACTGGCTACCGTAGGCGCAGAAGAGAGACTTCCCGGACTGTGGACTGGTTAACATATTATTTTATTCTTTATTTGCAGGATATAAAAGTGGCGGTCATGGAAATGTGTGTTGGCGATTATCGTTTTTCTTTGAGGTGGCGAGTTTGCCTATTTTATTTATTTGAGTGTGGTGAAATTACCAATTTAAGTTGAACTAAATTGTTCTTCAGAGCTGACGAAATTGTCGTATATTGTGAACATAGTTGTTCTTTTGTGAAGCGATTGCTATATTGAGATGAACGAAATTGTTCTTTAGTGTTGACGAAGTTGTCAAATGTAATGTTGAGCAAAGCAGTATGAATCCAATGATTTGAATGTCTTGTTGTAGTAATGAAATAAATACTTTGAAGTTACAGCTGTGGAATTTGTTGGGTATATTTTCGATTGTTCGTTGTTGTAACGTGAAGGCGGCTTTTTAAAGAGTTGATAGAAAGTTTCTAAAGGGGAAAGGACTGTCATGTCTACCTATCTCAAGTAATATTTCTTATGACTCTGGTACCTTTTACTTGTTCGTACCTACGGGATTTCTGAGCTATAAATACTGGCTACCGTAGGCGCAGAAGAGAGACTTCCCGGACTGTGGACTGGTTAACATATTATTTTATTCTTTATTTGCAGGATATAAAAGCATTGACAACATTTCATCGATAAATGTCAACTTGAACTTTTTACGATGAGGGTCATTGCGATCAATCTTACCTCGGATTACGGTACTTAGTTTTATTTGTTAGGCCCCATTCTCAAATTTCTTAACGCTAAAGGGGGTGAGTGAGTGCCCTTATAGTGTTACAGCGCATTCCAAATTAGTGAAACAATCTTACAAAAAGCGTTACGAGGGGTGGGTGGGTATCAAAAATCATTATATTTGGCGTTATGAAATTTGTGAATGAATCCTAATATTGAATGATTGCCCAAATTATAAATACTCTGATCTTTAAATTATTGTGCCTTCCTTCATAGCTTGAATAAGTCTTTGTGCGTCGATCCCAATGGACTCTAAATGCGGGCCGAGTTTACAAACAATGACATCCGAACCAACATCGAGCGAATGAATGTTCACCGGATAAACATTGATTGGATGAATGCGCAGCAAAATCGTTCATTTCACGGCCCACAGTAAAAGTTTTCTTACCGCTGGAAGTTGCAGCGTGACGTCATCGTAGATTAGTTCATTGTAGCTGTCCCATAACTTTTGAACGTTTCTCTGCAAGGGCTTATTCACAATTTTCATTATGCCAAAAATTATCGTTATGGACACCTACCAATGTATTTTGGACAGGCTAAGGATAAGTCTGGAAACGGCGTTCGATTAACTGCATTAGATATTAATATTTTATTACGTATTATTACTCATATGCTTAATGTTTCATTGTACTTTGAGTTTCTAGGGAGAAAAAGCTTACAAACTGTAGTATTAGCTTCCAAAATAGCGTGTTCTGGCGGCCTGTCTGTTATACATTTCGGACACCAAATATACATTTTGGACACCGTCATGTGAATATAATTTGGACAGGGCCATTATCTCAATATCCATTCAATGGTTTCTAAAAAAGACGATCATATCATAAAATTTTAAGTGTTTACATGTGACTTGTGCATTTTTCCGCTTATTGGATGTGTATATAGTGATAATAAGTAATTTCATTTAATGCAAGCAAATATCATCAAATCCACGAAAAAACGCCTGCAGGTATGCATGCATGCGACATTTCATCAGATTGCCAAATTATATCAACTAAACAACTATATTGGACATCACCTGATTTATGCCTTATATACTCATGTTTTGATTTTAGATAAACTTAGCTTAAATTTTAGACATATTTTATCACATTCCCACTTTGAAACTTTTTTGGAATGCCAATTCTGAGCGTTATTATTGCATTTGATGTATGTTCTTGAAATGCACATCCTCTTGCATTCGTAGGTTTCACAGATGCTCTGTTGATATAATTTATATTTTTGATATTTTTGGAGCCAATTTGTAATTGTTGGTGAAAATGGTCATCATTAATAAGTAGCATAGTGTATTCATACATATATTCCTCACCATATAATTGAAAATGAGCATAGAACGATTAGCCTGTCCAAATTGTATACATGTCCAAGTTATATACGTTACCCTAATTTTAAGAATTTTGTATGAAATGTAACACCTTAAGGACACCCACCCACCCCGATTAGCGTTAGGAAATATTGACCCCAACGGGTTCATTCACAAATTTCATATAACGTCAAAAATTACCATTTTTGACACCCACCCACCCTCTCGTGACGCTATTTTTTATTAATATTCTACGAATTTTATATGAGCTGTAACATTCCGAGGACTACCACCCATCCCCTTCAGTGTTATGAAATTTATGAACCGGTCCCAACTCCAGGATCTTGAAATGTGTTTTAAATCAAATAAAATCGAGTCCCCAACGAGCGAATTCGCACTGTCTGTATCGATTTCACCAGTTTCACCTTAAGTTTTAGTACCAGTAGCGGAACCAATAATTTTACAACCCTATTTTAGAACAATGGTCTAATCCACCGGTGTACTAAATTCACTCGGTCTGAGAATTGTGACACTTGAGCGGGGCACGCTCCCGTATGATCCCCACGTGATCTGGACCCGCTCTAGTGTCAAAATTCTTCAACCGAGTCAGTTTAGTACACCAGTGGATAAGACCCATGGTGAAATGTCAATCGAAAAAAAAACAACAAACTGTCAAAATATTTGTCAGTCGTAATTTTGCACTCTCGTCGGACGGCAAAAACTTTTTCATGCAATTTGGGTAAGATTCAAAATAAAATCCAAATCAAATCAAACAATATTAAACCGAATTTTGTTCGTTCTCAGGTACATCCACTGCCCGTAAATCAAACCTTCTACCGAGTAAAGTTGCCGCTTCCAGGGCGCCAGTGGTGCGAGTAACGAACAGAATGGTTCTCACGAACGATGTTTATTTGCCGAGCGAGGAAGAGCTCACCGTTCCGGAGGTGAATCTTTCGGGTCCGGCTCTGCGGGCCGGTGCCTTCCATCTGGGCAAAGCTTGCGAGGCGGAAAACAACGTGAGTATTTGTATGATTGAAATATTCGTGCGGGTGGATTGTAAACTGTAGGGAACCGTTTTCCAGCCTTCGGTTTGTTATGTAATTTACCCCAACATAACCTTTCGTAATGAACACAATAACAAACTGCGGGTCGACCTAGGGTGGCAAGATTTACTCTTGGTAGCCCTACCCATTTTCGGCCTACCTATCAATTCATAGGACACAGTCGATAAACTGCCGATATTCCAAATTTCCTAGCGAATATTACCAATTGTTTCAACTTTTGTTAGATTTGTTGAATTTTCGGCAACTTGGTTCTCTTGGTCATGGATGTTTTTCTAGAATTCTTCTTAATCTAAAAATGATGTCTTTCAATTGGTATATTTGATGATTTTATTGCAAAATTTAACTTTGTTCATCTGCATAATACGCCTAAATTCAGGCATTTTTTTCTTAAAATGAGCACATTATTCAAGAATAAACGGTTTTATGGACAGAAAACTATGCTTGTAATGTTGTATGATTTCAAAAATGAGTTAACTAGTTCACACTTAAGATTACACAAAACTTTAAACAATCAAGGTTAGTATGTAAGCATAGCACCAGCGAATTGTTTTGCGCCTTTTTGAAAATAAAGCTTCCTTGACCTTGTAAAAAGTTTAAAACTAATAGGGTATCGTCACAAATAAATAAACATACATACATACATAAAAAATAAACTACATAATCTCTGAAAGTACGATCGAAGGGGATGAGAATGGGTCAACATTAAGGTGATTATAAAACGAAGCCAAACTTTGAATTTTCAAGCGCACAAGACTGAAGAATCGGACAACAGCTCCCGTTGAAAATCAATCAAATTACTTGCTTGCTGGTGGTGACCAATGGGATAAATTTTCACAGCGGAGCGCTGTTTGGTTGTCAAGTCTTATGCTCTTGAAAATTTGAGGTGTGGCTTCGTTCTATAATCATCTTAAGGGCTGGTAGCAGTTCTCTTTTTAACTTAGTCTCTATTTCAATACAAGGCCGTAAAACGTATCTATTTTTGAAGGAAAGTCGAAACTTGTTTATTATGCTTACAGTGAACCCTTGTACAAAAGCCTAAAGGTTTCAGAGAAACCTTCAGAGACTATAATCCAATTATTCATCATTCAACAGGTTTTTCAAGAATTTCTTCTCGATTCATTAAGGAAAAGCTTCAAGAAATATCCCAGTTTTTTTTCAGAGATTGCATCTGAAACACTTTCAGGGACTTCTACAGGGATCTCTCCAGATATTCTTCTTGTTGTGGTGAAATTTTCTGTGAATCTGGCAACACTGAACAATAATGTGCAGATAGTTGAGGTGAAGAATTTGCAGCAAATAGTGTCTGTCGGTGGGAGTTTAAACCTTTGTAAACACAATATAAAAAATAAATTTATTTTCACTTAACATAATATGAATATCAAAATCCAAACTAAGGCTAAAAGCTTACGTTCTAGTCCCTGTTCTCTTATTAACTCAATACTTAGCGCCAGCGGACTCCTCATCGATCGTTGGTGCTCGTTCAATTGTTCTGTCTCCAAGTGGAGTTCTGCTGCGTTGACGGTTGCTTAATAAGCAATGCTTATGTTGGATACATCGATCCACCTATCGATTGGTGTTGCTGGCTCAGCATGGTAATCTGGTCAAAGTCCGGTCGCATCGGTTGCCAAGGCTCACGGTTGTCTGTGTTGGTTGGCTAGGGAGATCTCCGGTCGTAACGTCCCCCCCTAAGTTTCAAGCATCCTCGTTTGAACCGTTGGTCGCTCGATCCATGGTATTGGGATGAATCATTGCTCAGTCTTCTCGGGTTGACTGTCGGTTGACGAGATATTCGCGTTGTTGTCCGCATCTTCCGCTTGTTTAGCCGTAATGAGTTCTGGTAGATCTTCGGCTGTCTTTTTTGGTTTTCGTTGTCCTTGCTTGCTTGTAAAGATATACGGCAAAGAAAGAGATAAATGTTAGTATTAGGAGGGTTGCCCCTCCGATCATTACGCATCGGTGCTTGTGGTTCAGAGAAAGTTGAACCTCGCTCATTTTTTCCAAGTTCTGGATCCTCAGATTGAAGTCTTCGTCGTGGTTTGTGAGATTTCCCTTCTGAAGAGGTTTACTGTATATTGGGATCAGGTATTCGTCTTGGTGTGTAACGTCGGGTTAGCCATGGAATGTGAAATTGCGTATTTTGATGGTACAATTTCCGGTTTCTATTATTGTGGTTTCCTTTATCATCCTTGAGTCTCCGCATGAGTCTTTCACTTCTACGTTTTTCCTCGGTGTCGATCAAAATGATTCCCTGTGTTATTTCCTTGATTTGGGTGGCTTGTTTTGACTTCACGAGAGGGCATGTGGGTGTTTGATGAGTCAGTATTCTGTAAATGCAATCATCTTCGATTGGGTTACTAGTTGTCTGTTGGAGACTCATTTTCATCTTGTTCTGTTGAAGTTTCTTTTTGGTCTTGTACGTTGACATTTACGTTGTCTGTATTTATTCTCGACTAGGCGTCTGCCACAATGTTCTGCTTACCGGGCTTGTAGATGAGTTCGTAGTCGAATTCCTCTAAAGCAATTTTTCCTCTGATGATCCTTTTGCATCAGACATAGAATGAGTAAGCGGTTGATGGTCCGTAAAGAGTTTGAATTTTCTTCCATAAAGATATGGTCGAAAATGTTTGACTGCCCACACAATAGCGAGAAACTCTTTCTCCATTGTGGAATAGTTTTATTCGGTATTATTGAGTGTTCTGGAAGCATAGGCTATTGGTCAGTGCATTCCAATTGGCCCTTGTGAAAGAACTGCTCCTATAGCGTAGTCGCTAACATCCGTAGTAAGTATAAAGTCCGGATAAATAAGGATGGGGTCCATCGTCAAATGCTGTTTGCATTTATTGAAACATGCTTCAATATCTGGAGTAATGTTAAACTCTACATCTTTACGAAGTAGCGCAGTCAAAGGCTTCACCAATTTCGCGAAATCCTTGATAAATCTGCGATAATATCCCAAAGTTCCTAAAAATTGGCGGACTTCCTTTTCAGTTTTAGGAGTAGGCCATATTTTGATGATATCGAATTTATATGTATTTGGTTTAACGCCTTCTTCGGAAACAGTATGTCCAAGGAATTGAACTTCTTTTTTGAAGAATTCACACTTGTCCAACTGAATTTTTAGGTTGGCTTCTTTTAATTTCTTTATCACTTTCATGAGGTCCTTTTTATGTTCCTCTAAAGAGCTTGAAAAAATTATCACGTCATCCATATAAACGAGACAACAAATTCCCAAGAACTCTCTTAAAATCCAGTCCATTACCCGCTGAAAATTGGCTGATGCATTTTTCAGCCCAAATGGCATGCGCGTGAATTCGTATTTTCCGGAGCTAACTAAAAATGCTGTTTTCTCCGTGTCTTCATTTGCGAGTTGAATTTGGTGAAATCCGGACACCAAGTAGAAAATTGTAGAAAAATAGCTTGTTTTACCTAGTTTATCTAATATGTCTGTAATTTCTGGGATCGGGTATTTATCGCTTATTGGTTTTTTCATTTAGTTTTCGATAATCGATAACTAGACGAAACTTCTTTTTCCCAGAGGAGTCACCTTTTTTGGGGACGATCCATACTGGTGAGGTGTAGGGCGATATTGATTCCCTGATAATCCCATTATTCAGCATTTTTTTTACCTGCTCTTGGACTTCATTTTCAAATACTTGAGGGTACTTATATGATTTAGTGTGTATTGGGATGTTATCCGTAGTCCTGATATCAAGCTTGATCTTATGGGTGAAAGTCAATTTTTCTGAGTCGGAGTAAAGGACTTCTCGGTTGGCATTATTAACCATTTCGAGAGCTTTTTTCTCCTCGTCGTTCGTGTGTTCGTCTCTGAAACAGTACTTAGCATTCTGGTTCACTTTTGGTACATCTTTCAGCCTGAAACAATCGGTTCCTATTTCAATTTCGTTTGAATTGATTTGCAGTTCTGTCTCCAAGTGGAATTCTGCTGCGTTGACGGTTGCTTATGTTGGATACATCGAACCACCTATCGATTAGTTAGTTAGTTGTCTTTATTTGAGACGCTTTAACTGGTTAAGTCGTTCGCGTCTTACCTATCGATTGATGTTGCTGGCTCAGCATTGTAATCTGGTCAAAGTCCGGTCGCATCGGTTGATAATATAAATGACAATAATTGACAATAATAAATAAATTAATTTTACAGCACTGAAGCTGCTCAACGGAAAAGCTGCTATCAATAGGTGTTTCGACCGTGCAAAGGTGTCTCCCCCAACACTTCTAGATATTCCTCTTCCACTCGTGGGCTTCGTGGCCGTGCGGTTAGTGTTACTGAACATTTAGCCGCATCGTGTCAAGGAGTGTAGGTTCGATTCCCGCTTCAGTCCGGAAAACTTTTCGTCAGGAAAGTATTTCGACTGTGCCACTGGGCGTTGCATGCTAGGCCGTTGTCTAGTGTGGTGCTTCCTTCAAAGGGTCAATCGTCCACTGGAAGCATTCACGTGTTAGTGTCTACCAATTCTTCCAGAAATTCTACCAGCGATGCTTCAAATGATGCTTTAAGGAATTTCTCCAGAATTTGCTCTATTTTGATTTTTTTTTCGAAAATAACGCAAGGATTTCCTTTAGTTTTTTTTTCAATGATCCTTCAACCGATTCCTTTAGTAGTAACTCTAGATAATCTTCCAACGATTCGTACAGAATTCCATCCAAGTAAATCCACAATGGTATATCCAAAGTTTTTACAGAAATTCGTTTCGGGAGTTTTCCAAGAAACCATACAAGAATTCCAACGCTCTATCATGTGAATTTCTTCAAGAATTAAACCACGGAAATTCCCGATTTCTCCTGCATATCATCTGATTATTACTCCTATAGTTCTTTCGAATATTTCTCTATGAATTTATACAATAAATCCCAAGTAAAAGTTTATTAAAGGTTCCATACTAGCCAATTTCCTGTAGTTCCTCCGACCATTTGTTTAAAAATCAACTAAAGGATAGGTAATCGTAAACGTTGTTTTTCAAGAATTTTTTCATAAATTCCTGCGCGATATTAATCAAAGACTCGATTGATGGTTTTTCAACTATCTTAGCAATTTTACTTAAGAAATCTTCTAAAATTTCCATATTAAGGTATTATGGTGCAAGAGGGTAAGCGGTATGCTAAAATTCTTTTAGAATTGCTCAAGTGGTGAACAGTGCAACGACATGACCCTTGGACTCAGACCCTTATATCCCCGGAATCACCTTACGGTATTTCTTCGGGGTGGGACCAGTGCATATAGCATAACACGTGTAGCAGAAGTAGTCTAGGCAAACCGCTTCTCTTAGCCGACTTAAACAATGTTACAAGGGACCAGTCACGGCAGGGCTAATCCTTTGCAGCCAACTCTTGGTCGGCACGCCATACGCGCTGCAATTCTAACATAATGTGAGTGACAGCCGTAGTTACTGCATTCCAGACACTACAATAATGGTAGATGCATTCATACGATACAAAACTAAGAAGTGTAGAATAATGGTATAGTCATAACAAACTTCTGTAGTGTAAGCTTTTCCGAGCTAAACTGAGTTTTATAAAAGGTTTAAATGAGTTTTTAACAAAATAGAGGTAAACAACAGCTTGTAGTAAGTGAAAAAAAACTAAGAACGTTACTTGGTAGGGTGTCGGATCCTATTCTTGGCACATTTGATTCACTTGTGCAGTGGGGCTTTTTGAAAGCTATAGAGCTCATATTTAGCCACAATATGCGTCGTACTAAAGTGTTTCTTATTGCAAAGTTTCAGACAATTCGGCAGACAAAAACCCCCATGCCAAAGTGAATTATGGAAGTGCAAAAACGGTTCTGCACCCTATTTATCTTAGCATCTAGCCCGACAAACGCGACAAATAAGATGAGTCTAAGACTCAGATTGGTAGATCTTACCCCGTGTAGCACCACGAAAAGGCGATCTAGCCACATTAGATATAAAGTATTTATCGTCGCAACCCTTATTGCTACGATAAATAGTTTATATCTTCAAATTGGGTTTTTTTTTATTTCCATACAAAGTGGGCCGAAGGGTCTCAGATTTTCATGAAACTTTTTCCACAGGCAGGACTCATCAATATATGAATAAAAAAAAATTGAGAAAAATTCAGGGTTGCTTATTTTCCCGGAAAACTCAGTTGGAAATTTTTTGTTTTCCGTCACTACTTTGAAAAATCATAACTCAAGAACGAAGCATCGTAGAAACAAAGTTTTTTTTTATGAAAATGAAAGCAAATTTTCTCAGGAATAAAAAAAATATTAACTGGAAAAAGTTTTCCACAAAATTTTCCACCGTTGAGAAAATTCATAAAGAAAAGCCGGAAAAAACTATGCTCCAACTCGTGGAAAATTTTCAAAAAAATATTTTTGAGAAGATAATTTCATAAGCTTTAATCGCTGAAATTTTTGAAATCATATTTTTTTTTTTCGTTTTTGAGTTATGGCCAATTTGGTAAAAAAGTGCAAATGTGCCATTTTGAGCCTTTTCTTTGATAAATCATAACTCAAGAAAGAAGCATTGTAGAAACAAAGTTTCTTATGAAAATGAAAGCAAATTTTCTCAGGAATAAAAAAACTGGGAACAGTTTTCCACAAAATTTTCCACCGTTGAGAAAATTCGTAAAGAAAAGCCGGAAAACTATGTTCCAATTAGTGGAAAACTTTCAAAAATATATTTTTGAGAAGGTAATTTCATAAGCTTTAATCGCTGACATTTTTGAAATGTACTTTTTTTTTTCGTTTTTGAGTTATGGCCAATTTTGTGAAAAATGACCATATAAGCCTTTTCTTTGAAAATCCATATTTCAATCGAAACATCGGAAAAACAAATTTTTATCAAAGCAATTGCAAATTTTCTTAAAAATCTGAAAAAAAAGATATGGGATTGGTTTTAATGAAGACTTACTTATAGGAGTGGATGATATTTTTCATGAAAAATTACACCGCTAAGAAAAACTGGTAAAAAACTGTTTCTGCCTCAATTTTTCATTACACTGAAAAGGGATTCTTTCTTTTCTATGGAACAAATAAGATTATTATTATTTTTTTTAATTTTATTCATTCAATTATTCAGTATATAACTTACATTTTCATCTTAATACTATCTATTTTTTCAACCGGGAAGATTGTCTTTGGTTGCTAACACCAGAAGATTTTCGTTTCTTTGTATTATTAAGAACAAAGCATGCTGTTGCCTTCTGGTTAGTCATAATCATGCACTTCATGCAGATTTTCATCTTTTCCGTAATCCACCGAACTTCATTCGAATGAAACTTGGTCATGAGACCATGGCTAATCAAGCGTAAATTTGTCCTTACTGATTTGTGGCCGTCCAGTCCAAAGGGGTTACAGCATAGCGAATAGTATTCGTAGTATTGAACTTTGTTCATTTCAACAGCTTCGGTAACAACGAGTGATATACAGCTGACGACACTTGCACTTTCTCACTGCTCTTTGTTAGTTTTTTGGTAACCTTTTTTTTTTGTTTATAAACTTATAAATTTGATAATAAGCTTTATAAACTTATAAATGTATAAATTTGTAAACAGCTCATCTTGGCAATATTTGATCATGTTTTAGGAACGAAAAATGAGCGTATTTAAAAAATGTTTAGGATTGGATCTTATTGATCGCTTTTTTCAAATATACTTTGTTTGTAAGCTGGAATAGCTAATCGGGTTATCATTATTAATTTTCCTTAACGGTGAAAAATGTCATGGGAAACTTATTCCATTTCAAAAAATCTCAAAGTTTTGAGAAAATTTGATTCCGATTTGACAAAAAAAAAAAATGTTTCTGTGACGCTTTTATCTTCAGTTATGATTTTCGAACGAAAAGACTTGTACGAGAAATCTGGGCATTTTTCACAAAACTATGACCAAACGCAGGAATTAAAAAGTAGTACATCTTAAAAATTTCAGTGATTGAAATTTATAAATTCTATTCTCAAAAATATTTCTTTGAAAATCATAAACGAGTTGGAACATAGTTTTCCCGGCTTTTCTTCACGAATTTTCTCAACGGTGGAAAATTTTGTGGAAAACTTTTTCCAGTTAACATTTTTTTCTATTCCTTAGAAAATTTGCTTTCATTATCATAAAAAAATCACAAAATTGGTCATAACTCAAAAACGAAAAAAATACCATTTCAAAAATTTCAGCTTATAAAATTACCTTCTCAAAAATATTTTTTTGAAAATTTTCCACGAGTTGGAGCATAGTTTTTCCGGCTTTTCTTTACGAATTTTCTTAACGGTGGAAAATTTCGTGGAAAACTTTTTCCAGTTAATTTTTTGTTTTATTCCTGAGAAAATTTGCTTTCATTTTCATAAAAAAAACTTTGTTTCTATGATGCTTCGTTCTTGAGTTATGATTTTTCAAAGTAAGTAGAGTCAGGGGAAAACAAAAAAATTACAACTGAGTTTTCCGGGAAAATAGGCGACCCTGAACTTTTCTCAATTTTTTTTATTCATATATTGATGAGCCCTGCCTGTGGAAAAAGTTTCATGAAAATCTGAGACCTTTCGGCCCAAACCCGTACGGAAATAAAAAAAAATCCCCATTGAGTTTGTTTTTAAGAAGCGACAATTTTTCCCTTATTAGCTGATAATTCAAATCACCTGTAAAGGTTCTGAACGGCTGCGACAAATGAATTATAATATGTCGTTAAAAAGGTTTAAAAAAGCTTAATTTTGGTTTACCTTATTATGATGACAGTGTTGCCCGACGCCTAGATATAAAAAATGAATGTAACGTTTAAAATTATATAAATAAATGAATTGGAAAAAAAACCGCAGTGGCTTTGGATAAGATTTGTTGGATTGAATCGACTTTTCGTTGTTATTTTTTTTTAGGAATTCATGCTCTGCAGACAAGAGCTGAAGGACCCGCGAGCTTGCATCGCCGAAGGCAAGGCTGTGACCAACTGCGCCCTGGAGTTCTTCCGCAAAGTCAAGAAGTCCTGCGCCCAGGAGTTCACCCAGTATGCCAACTGCCTGGACAAAAGCAGTGGCGATCTGAGATTTGAATAGTGGGTTCAAAAGATATGAAGAAAGTGAGTCTAAGCTTATTTTATAATGTGTTTGTCTTTTTAGCTGCCGCAAAACCCAAGGCGTGTACGACAAATGCGTGCTGGAAAACCTGCACATTGAGCGACCGGATTACGGATACTTTACCAGGGCCAAGGTGCACGCCACCGATCGTCCAGCACCACCCAAGAAGGAGAAAACTGTTTATCCGGATGCCACCCCGGGACTGCCCGAAGATTATCCACGGCCGGATGCCAAGTACGGTTCTCGTTTCCACTGGCTGAACTAGGGAGAAGGCTTCGTTTATCGCGTTGAACACTTGTGTAGCAGTTTGATAATTGTTGAAGGTGCTCTTTGGAGCACTTTTCGAAATACATTAACATTATTATCATACGATTTCGGAAGCTAATTTATCAAAGATGTCACCCTCTGGTCTCTGTTCTGGCCTTTTTTCGGACACTTCTCTTTTTTAACCCATATAGACCTGAGTAAAAGAAAAAAAAATACTAAAACTCTCACAGCCCATACGAATATTTAACGGATTCATAAAGTTTCATCTAGTATTTTTTCCTGTTGTTATAGTAAGGGACAGAAATCCGTACAGGCTCAAAATCCGTACATTTGATACAAATAGTAGGTGTCAGGTGTACAGATATTGATCCCACCACAATGGGCCCAGATAGCCGTAGCGGTAAACGCGCAGCTATTCAGCAAGACCATGCTGAGGGTCGTGGGTTCGAATCCCGCTGGTCGAGGGTCTTTTCGTAAAGGAAATTTTCTCGATTCCCAGGGCATAGAGTATCTTCGTACCTGCCACACGATATACACATGCAAAAATGGTCAATCGCCAAAGAAAGCTCTCAGTTAATAACTGTGGAAGTGCTCATAAGAACACTAATCTGAGAAGCAGGCTTTGTCCCAGTTGGGACGTAACGCCAGAAAGAAGAAGAAGAAGACGTTACTCAATCTTCCAAATATTGCTACAAAAATTATTCCTAGAAAATCCACAAAGGTTTATTCTAGGGTTGAAGTAATTCGTTTATTAATTATTCCAGGAAATCTCAGCGGAATTCATGGAGATCTTTCCAGTAATTCTTCAGACAATTTTCATAACAATCGAAGTTTATCCAGAAAATTCCTTCAAAGATTTCTCTAGAGATTTCTCCATCATTTCATCCAGGGATTAAGAGGTTGTACTCTCTTCCATTGATATTTCGAGTAAATTGTCCACGAAGTCTGTAAAAGATTATTCAGGACACCTAGAAATGCTTCAGCAATTATTTCTGTAATTCCTCCGATGGTTTTCTACATCAATTTCCTCAAAAATTCAGCCAAAGGTTTTCATAGATTCTTGTTAGATAATATCCAGAGTTTCGACAATACTTTAGCGTAACTTAAGTTCAAAGCTAGGGGGTCCTAACCAATTAGATCGCAAAATTCCTGCAAAGTGCAAGCTTTACTTGAAAATTTCAATTCTCTAGGGGAGCTTAGACACCCCTAACCCCTCCTTGGATACGTCAATGGAAGAATCATCCAAAAGTTCGCCAAGTTCATTCGAATTGGTGAAATAGATGATAAACTCCTGCAAGAGTTTATCATCTGTTTCGCCGAAAGTTTCACCACTGATAACTTTATGACAATGATCATGATTTACTTTAGAAAAACCTGCTGGACTTGATCATGGATCTCCAATAATTTCTGGAAGATTTATTTGAATATTTCCAGAAAAAAATCTTGAATAAAATCCTGAAACTATTATTCAATAAGAGAGAGAATTTAAATGTGAAATTTCTGGAAGAATTTGTGAAGGATTTTTTTTAAGGAAAGAGAAGAGATTTTTAGATAGATCCTAAAGGTATCCTTAGAGAAATGTTCTGGATGCAATCTTGTAGAAATTTTGAAAAATAAAAACAGAAAATCATGAGAAATTCATGAATGATTCACTGCAGTATTGCAGTATTATTATTATTGTATCCTGTAAGAAAAAATACTGGTTCAATTCTAAACATTTGCTTTTTAGGCACCCAATTCTTCTAAACTTTCAACAATATATAAATACTATGAAAATTGTTCTATTTTTATACGTATTTTTTTCTTTGAACAACCAAATATTAGTAGATTCTTATACCATTAGCAGTTTTTAAATTAAGTGGTAAAAAGTAAAAAGGTAAATGAAGAATAGATTTTTTTTCTGGTAAACTATGCATCCTGCAACTGTTCAAATGCGACATTTTGTTCTTGTTTAACATATTTGGATTTACAAACTCATAAAATTGTAAACTTCAGGAACAGAATCATAATAGCAAACCAAGATAAGGTATCGGTAGTGGTTTTTGCCTTGGAATAGAGAATCAGCATTACTATTTTGGGAATTTTAAAAGAAAGAGGAACATAATTTTTTTACCGTAACTCGATGATGTTGTAATATTATAAACGCCGCAATTGCCCTGTACCAATTAAGGTACCAAACGCTTAAGCTTGAACCAGAAACACATGTTTTCTCAATTTTTAAATATTTCTCGTTGGTTTAAGTTTAAAAAAACATTATTTTCCGGATTTTGAAATTTTGTCATACCCCTTTGACTTAAACTCAAATTTCGTGTCTATTCCAAAATGTCAGATAGGAACAACCCCAGTGTAAAAAAGTTGAGCACTTGTGGCGTTTTTGTCGACTAAGTGAACGTCAAACATGATCAGAAGTGTCAAGGTTCATATTTTGATCCACTTTTAAAATTAAAATTAAAATATAGCCGATATAGCCGTTATTTGACCGGGAAAAAATGTCAAAATAGTAGCAAAAACACGCTTTATCATATTATTCTATAGAAACAAGATTTAAAAAAAAAAATAGAACTCTATTGAAGCGTCTTTTGTTCTATGGAATGACGATGAAATTAAAAAAAATGAATCAGTCATTCTTGTTTTAAATACCGTAGAAGCACCTGGACGATGAGACAGGACCTGGACGAGGAGGCAAAATCTCGGTGAGGAGGTAGAGCCAGGACGGGAGGTGTAGTCTGAACGGGAGGTGGCTTGGACGAGGTGCCCAAGAGTTGGAGACCAAGATGCTGAGAACGAGGCTGAAGGTGCGGATGCTGGCTGATTGGAGAGGATGAGCTAGGAAGTGTTGAGGAACTCGGAAGTCAAGAGGAGCTCGGACGACGGCGCGGTTGACCAAGAGGACGATGTTGCAGCTGACCAGGAGCTCCGCAAATCAAGTAAAGAAGGAAGCACCACCTTGAAACACATAAAGTTATGCAGGGTGTCTACTACCTGGAAAAACCTGGAAAACCTGGAATTATCAGGGAATTTTATTCAACTTGGAAAAACCCTGGAATTCTCAGGGAATTTAAATAACAATCAGGGAAAATATATTGGGGCAGTAATTCATGGTAGACTATGTTCCCTACAAAGGATTTTTGCGTCAAAATCCAGAGATTACCATTAATTTTCCAGAATACTCTCTTCAATTAAAAAAAATTCGGCTGCGCCGCTATCGTAACGTTACTTAAGCTATTCAGTGAGGATCTTTTCAGATATGGAACTTAATCGACTTATCTAAACATTAAATATCTTTAGGTATATTTGATCAGTATAGGATTGAAATATCTAGGGCTGGGAGCAGGTTTCTGTTTAAAGACTTGGTCTCTATTTTTATTCAAATCTCTTATAAGTCTCTATTTATGATGAAAGGTCTCTATTTTAACCAATATGATCTCTGAAGGATCTCTTTTCCCTATCTTGCTTGTAGTGAGTTCTAATGCAAAATTCTACAAGGCCTCGAGAAACTTTCAGAGCCTGTTACGAGACTATTCAACTAATTCTTTCAGAAATTCTTCACATATTTCGAGAGAAATTGTTCCAAGAATTTTTCTTGTGTTTTCTCCAGATGTTTCATCTGGAATACTTTCAGGGACTAATACAGGATTTTCTCCAGGAATTCTTCAAGAGATTCCTTTATCAATTCAACCAGCAATTTTTGAGGAATGCTTAAGAAACAAAAATTTACAAAAAATCCTCGAGTAATTAATCAGTAAATCTATTAGGAACACTTCATCCAAGGATTACAGTTGTTCCAAACATTCCTCTATGAATCTAATAAAAAATACCATAGAATTCTCAAAAGTTCACCAAAGATTCCACATTAGTTACTACTAGAGCTATTTTTCCAAGAAATCCTCCGTTCATTCCTACACAACTTCTTAGCGATTTCGTTTTTCAAGGAGTTGCTTCACAGAGATACAATATTGATTTGTTTTCTTTTTTTTTATTAATCTTAGCAATTACTCTTAAGTTTTGTCAAGAGTTTCTCTAAAAATCCTTATTTATCAAGAATGACATAAAAACTTGAACAAGTTTTTTTTAGAGGTTACTCTAATATTTGCTTTAGAAATTCGTCACGAAAAACTCTTGGAACAATGCTTGGAAAAATCTGTGAAAACTTCATTAAGGAATCTCTCAAAGTTACTGTTACTGGAATTTCCGGGATTTCCTGTTACTGGAATGTTCAAAGAAATCTTAGAAGCTATCTCTGGAGTAATTTCTGAAGATATCCTTAGGGATGGTACACAAATTATGTCACGCTAAATTTCAACTTTTTCGACCACCTGCCACCCCCCCCCACCTATGTCACACTTTTTGTATAAGTCATCCGAAAATTTTGTAAGGCTTGTCACGCTTGGCTCGACCCCCCCCTTGGAGCGTGACGTAATTTGTGCATGACCCCTTAGATAAATTCCTTCAAAATCTTAAAGAAATTCTGAAGGACAATTATGTAGGAAATCCTGAGAAATTTCTGGAGGCATTTCAGGTTGAATACTGCAACATGTTTGGCGATTTTCTTGAAAAATATCTGAAATTATATATGAAGTAATTCCTGACAAAATCTTCGAGATAATTTCTGTAATTATTTTTGGAAAAATCCAGGTTGTATTTTAAGATATTGTGCATTTATTTCACCACTGGACTATCGCAGAAATTTTTACAAGTACGGAAACGCTAATAAAAGTGCGCAATTGCATCAAATCGGGTAGGTGTCTTTGGGGGACTTATTCTTCGTAAATCAAAGAATAAGTGCTCTGAAAAAACCACAGGATTCAATGCAATCCCGCATTTTTATTCACACTTTCGCACTTATGAGGCCGCACTTTGCAGTTCAGTAGTGAAAGAAATATTTAAAATAAAATTCTTGGAGAAATTCCTTAGGAAAATTCTTGAAGTGGTTTTACGGGAAATAATCACTAAATGAACTCCTGGAGAAAAATTAAAATCTCTCAAATTAAAATATCTATCCATTTATCTAATTTGAAGAAATCTTCTGAGTTATATCTGGATCTTTGGGCAGATAACTGAGTTTATTTCTGATGAAATATCTGAAGAAAATCATTGAAAATGCAGTAATACAAACACTATTATTTGTCGTAATGTCTCCAGGAAGTTCAAACAAAAAAAAAACTCAGAGAAAAATGTCTGATCCCATAAATAATCAAACTCTTTCTTCCTGGTTTCTGTTAGGTTTCTATTTGTTTTTAGATAACTGTTTGTCTCTTTTGTCAAGCAAAAGCTTTCTGAATGTTCTAATTTCAAAACACTCAGTCCCTATCAGCCATGCTTTACGAACAATTTCTAAAATTATTGGAAAATATTGAATTTCGGAAAAACCGATTCTGGAAAAAATAATCTAGAATTTAAACAAATTCCACTATTGTTTTACAATTATGATTCATTCAGAGCTCTTGAAAGTTTTCGAATGGAATGCATACAATTAATCATTTATCTAAATTACCACATTTGTAAATGTTTTACAGGTCGGATTCAATTAACCGGGAACTTTATTATCCGTGTTTTAAACACAATGATGGACAGAACAAACAACATAAAAAACACCATCATTATTAAATGCAATACACATGAATATTTGAATTGAGCTCCAATATTGTTAGCACATTGCTTTAAAATATCTATAAGAGTGAATACACTTTAAAACACTTTTAAAATTGTCATTAGTTTGTTTTGGTCATATAAAATTAGAGTATATCTTGAACCTGGAACTAATTTATAAAACCTGTAAAAAAAAAACTGGAAATATCAGGGAATTTTATTTCGGTAAACGAGTAGACACCCGGTTATGACAATTATAAGAGCTAAAAACTTTTCGGAGAACCAGGCTATTCGGGGAAAAAGAGTGTATTTCCAGTGCCCCGCATTATGGGACTGGCGTTCGTGGAAACGAAATTCGGGGACCCGACTATTCGGAGAAAAGTAGCACAACTGTTCAAAGTAAGCTGCTCTTACATATGTCATACTATGATTTATGATCAAACTTGTCCCAAGCTATTGGATTTTTTTTATTTTCATAGTTATTCTTCCTTCTTTTAAAATTGGCTGTTCATTCTATTGTATTTCCAAAGGGTGATTTACATTAGTGTAATATTCTTCATATGTGCAAAATAAATTGATGTTTTTTTTTGCTTTCATAGCATATTCTCCCTTTTTTTAAACATATGCTGTTCTTCTTAGGTTTATTGTCTTCGTTATTATGTAGATTAATGAATCACAATAACACTAGAAAATTTCTATTGTCTTTGATAATTTCCTTTTACAGCAGCTTTTGTAGCTATTAACAAAATATCATAGTCTGTATGCACTAGGGTGGTCAGACTACAATAAACTACTGTAAAAATTTGAACAGAATCCATCAATTCTAAGGAAAGGCTAGACGAGCTTGAAATTTGTATGGAGAAAATTGTTAAAATATTTAAAAATTTCTAATCAATAAATGAAAAACTGCAACAAATTGGAAGTGCTGCCGTTATAAAAAAAATAAAATTAAAATGTTTTACCTATGAAAATTATAATTTGGTTTTCCTCGAATTTTACAGTTAACCCTCTAATACCCTACCCCGCCTTTAGACGGGGTACACTTTGGAATTTTGTGTATTTTTTTGTAGCTCGGAAAACAACATGATTTTATCTTTGGCTTAAACCTTGACTGATAACACGCATATAAGAAAAGCTTTTTATGATTTTCGAAACTTTTTTGTATTTTTGAAAATTGTTTGAAAAATTGTATTTTTATATAATCTACAAATGCCCGGGGTTAATTTAACGTGTAATATAAAAAATTGTACTTTTTATATTTTTCTACAATCAACCTATCACAGAAGAAGAGCTTGGTGGTATTAAAATAATTTCAAACCTGTTTTTCCGTTAATTACACGGAAAATAAAAATATTTCCGGAAAAAATGATAAAAATTTAATATTTTTAAAAGTACCGTAAAAATTTGAATTTTTATTATAGCCAAAACTTAGTAACTAGAAGAGGCTTCAAGAAAAAATGAAAAAGGTTAGGGATGATCAAAAATAAAAATTATAAAAACCAAAATTCATAGATTTGCGAATAAAAATAAATCATTGCCCAAAACGTGTTTAGAACGATTTCAGATAACTGAAAATGATATTTATATCGAAAATAAAAATTTGGGTATTAGAGGGTTAAATGTGTTCGCTATTTACTATTTACCATTCACCTGGATTTTAACAGCTCAAAAATCTCTTGTAATTTTTTTCTGGGGAATGTCTCATTCTGGGGAACGTCATTCTGAGAAATGTTGTACAATCATTTCAACACTACTGACTGATATCGCTACCAGCTGGCTCCTCTCATTTATTCAATGTAAACATATATTTACAATCTATTTTTTTTACATCTACAATTCTTACCCAAGACATCTCCACTGCAGGATGTGTGATGTACCTGCTCTCCAACAGAATTTACAAGTAAATATTTCAGCATGTGACACACCTTGTTATAAAGTAGCCCCTTACGACGGTAATATTCCACTTAATAGTTTCTATATTCCGCAACACATCATGAAAGCCAGCTAATCTCCTTCTGCTACAGCTCTGATTTGATCGGGGAGATAAAATGATTGTGCTACTTTTCCCCGAATTATCCGTTTTCCCGACAAGGGATGCAGTTTAAAAAGGTGCAAAATTATTCTTCAGTGACAAGGTGCCGAGCTAGAAAGAACGATGAGCAATTAAAAAAAAAGAGATATTCGATGATTCTCGACTAAACACATACGTATCGGCAAAAATGCGGAGGACGATAAAACTCGAAAGAATCGGGAATCAAATAAAGAAGGGTGCATATCCCTTTCGGGACTAACCATATTTGAGTGATTATTTCAAAATTTACCGTATTAACTTATCATCTCGTAGAACAAAACTTCCTTTATTTTGGCTATTCTATCAATCCATGAACTTTTTAGGGTCAAATTCAGACCAGCACAATAGGGTCCTAAAATGTTTAATGAAATGTTGTATCATATTCAAACTTTAATTTTAAAATTGGATCCATAAATGAACCTTGACACTGGAGATCATGTTTGACGTTCGCTTAGTCGACAAAAATACCACAGGGGTTCAACTTTTTAACACCGGGGTTGTTCCTTTCTGACATTTGGGAATGGACACGGAAAACAAAATACACCCAAAATTTGAGTTTAAACCAAGGAGTGTGACAAAATTTAAAAAAACTTAAAACAATATTTTTTGGACTTAAACCATCGGAAAACATTAAAAAATTGAGTAAACATATGTTTTTGACCTAAACTTAGCGTTTGACACTAAAATTGGGACCGGGCTTTAGGACCCTATTGTTCAATTCATTCAATTCAATTCAATTGGTACACGCTATGTCTAAACCAGCAGATTATGCAAATCGAATGTACCGTAAAACGGGGTAACTTTGATAATGCGGTTAACTTTGATAATGCGAGACTCTCAACATACTAAACGAAATAACAAAGAGTATTAGTATGACACTTCACGTTAAAGCTATTTCCGTTGGAATCAAGTACATTTGAGGATTTATATGCAAATATGGAAAATTTATAAGATTTTAGCAATTTTGAAATGCTCTCAAACAATCTGTTCTACTATCACTATTTGATGAAGTCATAATGAATTCGTCACTTATACTTGACAGCCTAGTTATAGTAGAACTTGAATTCGGTCTCAAAACTCTTAGTGAATACTATTTTTACAAACTGGGGCCATTTTTGTAATCTAAGTCAGAAATTTCCATATAGCGTTAAACGCCTAAAGATATGCAACGCCCTACAAATGTTCTGTAATTCATTAAATTTTGCTCGAGTGATGCTCCATTATCAAAGTTACCCCAAAACAGAAAACCGACTTTCGATTATATGAAAAATTAAATATCCATTAAGAATAAATCTTTTGGAAATCTATCAACTGGAATCGATAGTTAGGATATCAGTACTTGTTTTAAAAATATGAATTAAAATTCTTTGAAACAACATGCATAAATATTCAAGTTTTCTTCGAAAACACTATCAAAGTTACCCCGTTTTACGGTACCTTGGATTTTTTTCCGCTAGAGTTCAGTATTCGGGTTATATTTTCATAATCGGAAGGATTTAAAATATGCCATCGGTTTGGAAAAAATATTCCATCGAAATTTGGAAACTATCCGATTTTAAAATAAAAACACTGGCAATGCTTAAGACAATTTATAAGACAGCTGCAATCAGCAAGCTTTTTGGTTTGCCATGAGTTTTTAAAGTTTCGCAATCGGTGTGACCGTTAAATTACAATAAGAAATGTAAAGCTCCGAGGGACAATTCAAATATGACGTTCATTGTTTTTCGAACCATACTCGTAAGTTTTGTTTTCCCTTTCGTTTTGGTTGCATGGACATTTTCCTGGAAAGTTTCCTGGAAAGCATTATTAACGATTATGAACTTTGAAGGGAGCATCACACGAATCGACGGACTAGCATGCAACGCCAAATGGCTCAGTCGTAATACGTTCCTGACAAAAAAAATATCCGTGCTGAAGCGGAAATTGAGCCAACACTTCTTTGATTGATGCAACTAGTTACTTTGCAACACTATACGCACGGCAATGAAGTCCAGATTTTAATTTCGAATATATCAGTCTCAAAATTCAAGATATGGACAATATATTGTTTAAGGTAAAAGAAACGAAACGATATTTTTTTTTTATACGAGCGGATAATCTAGACTCCAGAACTTCTTCCTCTTCTTGGCATTAACGTCCCCCCAGTGGGACAGAGCTGGCTTCTCAGCTTAGTGTTCTTATAAGCACTTCAACTGTTATTAACTGAGAGCTTTCTTTGCCAAAGTTCCCATTTTCGCATTCGTATATCGTGTGGCAGGTACGATGATGATACTCTATGCCCAGGGAAGTCAAATTTTCATTACGAAAAGATCCTGGACCGACCGAGATTCGAACCCAGGCACCTTCAGCATGGCTTTACTTTGTAGCCGCGGATTATAACCACTCGGCTAAGGAAGATTCTCATCTGAATTTCGCAATCACTACTTACAGAAGCTCCGATGGTTGTTCGTCACTTCTCTCTTTGAAAATCTTCTGTTTGTCTCAGCATTAAAATAGCATTGCGTTTTGCGTAAATAGCTAAGCATTCATACAGACTATCTTAAGACTCGATGTGACGGGTTGAAGTTGAAGTAGACCTCAATGATCGCATCATGGTGATGGGAAACTTGTAAAGAGCCGGTAACGTGAGGTAGCACAATTAGATTACCTACTCGTGTCGGAGTTCTATCATATATCTGTTTGACAGAAGTCACTAATAGATGCTTGAATGTTTTGCATTTGTTAGAGACATATGGGGATTTGGGTATGATACGATATATGTGATTCTCACAGAAACAAGAACTTGTGAACTAATCTAATTTTACTGATAATACGAAATGTTCAACATTTGTATTGATCTTGGTCCTTATAGCCAAATATTCTCCTAAAGGACCACGTGTACGTCCTCTAATTGAAAATTACCAAAGCTCATGTTCATCTGGACAGCTTCCACACAGATAAACAGACAGTTGAGAGTTCTATGATCACACATTGAGTGGATAGATCCATCGTTTTTACATCTATCGCGATTGTACTCACAAGCACTGCAAGTGGAGCCACCACAGCACAGAGCTCATTATGGCAATTGAAATACCACATAGATATCAGCAAAACACCGTTGTTCGGCAAATTTCCATTCTAATGCAACCGGCTAAATGCGGTCCAAATGAGTGCATTGTCGATTGTTGTTCACCTCTGCTCACACGAGATTTGGGAAAATAAATAATATACACAATCATGCAGCGGATAACGCCAACCCCGACAGTTGACCGTCAACCAACAGGAAAAGTTCAAAACCCCTGGCCAACAACGACGGTAATGAGATGCAAATTCGTGCAGTCCATTAATTGTAAATGCAGAAAATAGCCAAATTGAAGTTATTTGTTCGCTAACTTTAAGGTATCGGAAAATGAAGGCAAATTGATCACTATTTTTCAACTTTTTGTTATAAGGACTGTTCATTTTATAAAGTGGACACTTTGTTTTTGCTAGATATATCTTTTTTATTTATTGATAAAATCGCAATCGGTTTTCTGCGCATCGTTCAACTATTATTCTACGATGATATGAAAAAATAAAATCTTACAAAATGATCTTTGTTGAAGACTAAGAAGTTTTTCCAAAAATTCCTAAGAAAATATGCTTGTCAAAGTTAAGCATTATTTTTCGCATAATAAAAATCCTCATTTTAATGAACAAATTGTATGTTGGTATCCTTTATCATTCTACTAAAGGTAGCGCTTCAAAAAATATCAATAATATTCTACCGTTCTCAGGCACTAGGCAATTCTAGTGATTGATGCTTTATGGCTAAATTTTGCTAAAAGACCAGCAAAAAAGTAAAGTTTAAATCGTGTTAAAAATTGGTTTAGATCATTAAAGAAACTTTATTTGTATAAAAAAGAGCTATATCGCGAGTCTTAACTGCATTCTCAGGTATAAATTTATCTCTTTTTGGTCGTTTTATATGAAAATCTAATACTTTTCAAATTTTGTACGCATATTTATCGATCTACTGCAAATTTTAAGCGTTTTTCTCCAAATATTTTGATGGGTAATCCCAGAATAACACATTATGGAAACAATACAAGGCAAATAAATTCTATTTCATTACAGTAGTGCATTCACGCTCAATCATCAGCAGAAGTTACTGCGGTCCCTTTTTCATCTCCAGCTGATTCGCCAATACGAAGAACATCAACGTCATCATCCGAAACCCGTTCCGTCACTGACTCTCGCTCTGGCGGCTGCTTTTCCCTTCAATGGAACATCCGTGGTCTAAGGGCCAACATTAGCGAATTGAAACTCCTTATCGCCGACCTCGAACCTTGTGTGGTAGCACTCCAAGAGACTAAAGTCGGTCAGCACGTCATCTCTCAGGACTTTATTGGCAAGCAGTATACGCTGTTACTAGCATCGAAAAGCACACACTATTGGCAACACGGAGTAGGCCTAGCTATTTGGGAAGGCATACCCTTCGAGCGTGTACAGATCGACGCTGCACGCATCTTTACACCTATCAAGATGACCGTAGTTTCGGTGTATATCCCTCCGAGTGCAGCTCAATGTCAGACCGCATTGGGAGATTTTGAGCATCTAGACGGTCCGGTTCTTCTTTTGGGGGACTTCAACGCCCACCATCTCGCATGGGGGTCTCACCAGTCGAGCGCGCTTGGCCGATATATTGCCAAAACAACGTTGGAGAAACAACTGGTTATCCTAAACGACGGCTCCCCCACTCGTATCGACCCGGCAACGGGTAACACCTCAGCAATCGACGTCTCCATCTGTTCTGAGAGTCTGGCGCGAAGGTTTACCTGGCGGACCTCGTCGGACACACACAACAGCGACCACTTTCCGATAACGGTGTCCATACCCGGATGGTCCAATCACCGAATGACACGGCAGAAATGGCTATACGACCAAGCAGATTGGTCGTTGTACGAACGTATCACAGCGGAAACCATTCGCCCAGATGTCGAGTGGGATGTAGAGAGCTTCACGGAGAAGATAATAGCAGCAGCAAAGAAGTCCATACTGCGGACCAGTGGACGTATTGGACTGAAATCGGTACCTTGGTGGTGTCCTGAAGTGAAGGCGGCAATTCGTCAGCGAAGAAAGTGTTTGCGATCCCTTCGACGTCTTCAGCAGCGCGATCCGAACCAACCCGAAACATTGGCGAGCTTCCAGGAAGCTAAAGCAATGGCGAAAAAAGCGGTCATCCAAGCAAAGCAGCAATCGTGGGAAAATTTCATGGCGAAAGTATCACCCAACAGCACGGCGACCTATGGAGTACGGTTAATAAATTACGCGGCAACCGACAACAGCGACCGGTGGTACTCAAGGGGACGAACGGATTTACAGACAATCCCGAAGAAGCAGTGGAAGAACTGGCGAAGTATTACAGCGAAAGATCGGCGACTTCAAGCTACCCCCCATCGTTCCAGATGGCGAAATCGGCAGCCGAACGAGAGTCCATGGATTTTTCGCCCAATACCGGCGATGTGTATAACATCGATATTACCCTAGCCGAACTTCTGTGGGCTCTCGACAAAGTGCAAGGCGCCTCAACAGGTGCTGATTCTATAGGGTACCCTCTTCTTCAACGTCTCCCTCTGTCTGTAAAGATGACACTTCTTGAGCTCCTCAACAAAATCTGGCGAAGTGGTGAGTTTCCGGCCAGTTGGCGGAATGCTATCGTCGTTCCCATTCCGAAACTGCATTGCCAGGAATCCGGACCGGCCTCTTTCCGACCAATCTCACTCACCAGCTGCATGGCGAAGCTGTTTGAGCGTATCATCAACCGTCGTTTGATTACGGAGCTAGAGTCGAGCAATCGTCTTGACAAGCGTCAACACGCCTTCCGTGCAGGACGGGGCACTGACACATATTTTGCCAAGCTGGAGAGATCGCTGCCAAACACCGACGAACACTGCTTGATAGCTTCCCTTGACCTGTCAAAAGCGTACGATACGACCTGGCGACACGGCATATTGCGGACGCTGAAATCGTGGCGAATACGAGGTCGGATGATCAACATGCTGCACAGCTTTCTCTCGGAGCGAACATTCCAGGTGGCTGTTGGAGGACGATTGTCCCTCGAACACCAATTGGAGAACGGAGTGCCACAAGGTTCAGTGCTATCCGTGACGCTGTTCCTCGTTGCGATGCAGCCCATTTTTCGGATTATACCAGCTGGAGTCGAAATTCTCCTATACGCCGACGACATCCTCCTCGTTGTACGTAGAGCAAAAAACGAAGGATTGCACCGAAAACTACAGGCCGCTGTGAAAGCGGTAGACAAATGGGCAAAGAGTGTGGGTTTCGGTATATCTGCAACGAAATCGAATTGCTTTAATTGTAGTCCGAATGCGCGCCGAGAACCGACAAACGAGATCACCATAGATCGAACAGCCGTCCCGAAGACAAACCGTCTGAGGATCTTGGGCATTACCCTAGATCGTACGCTTACATTTAAGCCCCATTGCAAAGCGGTAAAAATAGCGTGCGAGTCACGACTACGTATACTGCAAATTATCGGTTCCAAACTTCCCCGTGGCAATCGTTCTTCTCTGCTGCAGGTTGGCTCTGCACTGGTAACTTCGAAACTGATCTACGGGATCGGACTAGTGAGCCGAGGAGGACCAGCATCTCTGCAAATTCACGCCCCGGCATACAACAAAATGGTCCGGTTTGCTTCCGGAGCGTTTGTCGCCAGTCCGACCACCTCGGTTATGGCTGAGGCGGGCACGCTACCATTTGACCTCCTAGCGGCACAGTCCACAGCGCGGGTGGCCTTCCGAATTGCAACAAAAAGTCGAGAGAACACCAACCTTCCTCTGTGTATTTTCTGCGGAGGCATACGCCATAAAAATGGCAGTATCGATCCCGAACGTGGCTAGAGAGGTAGTAATCCTTACTGACTCAGCGAGTTGCCTCCAAGCACTGGAGGTGGGTAAATCCAAACACCCGTGGATCCAAGAAGTTGAACAAGTAGCGAGGACCAAGCCAGTCCGATTCTGTTGGATCCCTGGACACGCAGGCATCAGCGGAAACAGCGAAGCCGACCGACTAGCCAACGAGGCTAGAAGGCAACCGGCCATCGAAACCCCCCTCCCCGGAGAAGACGCGTTAAGAGCTGTCAAGCAGCTAATACGGCGCCATTGGAATGACAGGGGTACGATACTCGCGAATCTAAGCTACGGGAAGTCAAACAAGACACGCTTCGATGGGCAGATTGCGGTAGCGCAGCCGACCAGCGTGTGCTAACACGGCTGAGGATCGGCCATACGCGACTAACCCATACGTTTTTATTAAAAAGAGAACCTCCACCAACCTGCGAATGTTGCGGAACAACTGTAGACGTGCGACATTTGATACTGCAATGCAGGAAATATGAAAGAGAAAGACAGGAGAAAAATATTAGCTCCACTAGTTTGAGAGACGCCCTAGCAAATGAAGAAAACACCACGAAGAATCTGCTGAAGTTTCTACATGACACAAATCTGTTCAAACAACTTTGAGGGAAGTAACATGAATTGTAAAATAAATATTAATTAGTGACAATCCTAGTCTGACACGAATGCACCCTATGGTGTAAAGTGTCAGTTATTATTATTATTATTATCTTTTATTTTAACTTGAATTTTGAAAGAGGGAAAAACCCCTTTGAGTGATTTCATCTAGAAATCTTTCTCAAAAAGGCACAAAACCTCTTTATCTTTTCAAACAACATTACAAAAATAAGTCTTAAATACTAAAGGCTCATCCGGAATTGATCCATATCGGAGCCGTTGGAGTCATCATGAGGGTCCTCGTATATCCAAGTTACTTGAGTTAAAACAACTTAAACTCCGAATGGTACAAAGGATTAGTTATCTGAAAATATACAAAAAAAACGAACAGTATCAACTATAATAAGAAATTTCATTAAAATATCCATATAAAATTTTTAAAATATTTTAATTTTTAAGCGCCAAAATATCTCGAATAGATATAGGTATATTAAGACCCAATCTTGATTTTTTTTCAAATGTATTTTTTCTTGGCAAATCAAAACGAGTACAATTAAAGACAATATGATCTATATCTTCATATGATTCACCACATTCACAAAGATTAGTGTCCTTGATATTTATGCGGTATAAATGACTGTTACATATATAGTGATTAGACATAAGTCTGGTATAAAAACAAATAAAATTACGGCTGACCGATAATTGATGAAACCAAGGGAAATGCTTCACCTTAGGACAAATGGAATAACAATAACGCCCTTTATCACTTGTATTCCAAGCGATTTGCCAATTATTTATAGAATTTTGTTTCAATTTAGTAAAGTATTCTGATGGAAAAATAGCCCGATCATAAATTATTCCACGAGAAATACCTAATTTTGCTAAAGAGTCAGCTTGTTCATTACCATAAATATTAGAATGGGCAGGAACCCAAACAAATTTAATGACAAATCCTCTAGAAAACAAATCATTCAATATTTCTTTGATAGATAAAATAATTTTACCTGTTTTCAAATTGAAATTCATTGTGTTTAGAGCATGAAGGCTACTAAAACTATCAGAACACACCATATATATATTTGGAGCACAATTTCTGATTAAACAACAAGCAAAATGGAGAGCTGTTAATTCAGCTATGTAAATAGAACAAGGAGCTTCTAATTTAAAAAAATGTGCTATTTGAAAATTGAAAACTCCAAAACCTGCTATATTATTGATTAAAGACCCATCTGTGAAATAAATTTGTGCAGGTTCCACCCCAATAAATTTACGTTCAAAAAAAAATTGGGCAAAATTTGAACGAGCACTAAAATGAATATGTTTCAATTCTTCATGCAAGGTAAAATCAACATAAGGACGAAAAGAATGAACATTCATGTTATATTCATAGAAACCTGGAGATGAATCTAACATGATATTTTCAGCAGAGCAATAAATGAATGAACTCAATAATCTACTGGTGGGATTAATTTCAAATAAAGATTTTAAAATATTAATTATTGGATGATTATTGGAGAAACATTGTAGTAAAAATTTACAATTTTGTTCATGAAAACGGTATTTAAGAGGAATGATACCAGCTAAAACTTCAATAGATTTTGTATGAGTAGAATTCATTAATTTCAAACAAATTCTTAAACAACGAAATTGGATTTTTTCTAGTTTAGAAAAATGAGTTTGAATGGCACTACTAAAAGTAAAACAACCATATTCCATTACAGAACGAATAGTTGTTTTATAAAGGGTAATCAAATCACTGGGATGAGCTCCCCACCAAGTTCCAGTGATCGTTCGAAGAAAATTAATTCTCTTGGAACAAATTGTTTGTATGTATTGAATATGATTGTTCCATTTTAGTTTAAAATCAAACCATATTCCAAGATATTTATATTCAAAAACCTGCTCTATCTGATGATAATTTAAATACAAAACAATATCAATTGGAGAATGTTTACGAGAAAATATAATAAATTTTGTTTTTTGTACTGAAAAACTAAAACCATTATTATGTGCCCATGTATCAAGGTTGTCTAAACAACATTGCATAAAATGACGAATAACTTCTCTACTCTTACCACTGATAGAAATAACATTATCATCAGCAAATTGAATGAAGATACACCCATTAGGAATAATAGAAATAATATCTCTAGTGAATAAATTATATAAAAATGGGCTTAAACAAGAACCCTGAGGAAGACCAAAATAACTATAACGGATCATATTCGATTCTCCGTTGTGGAAAAAATGCATTATTTTAAATGAAAATAAATTACACAAAAAATTTGCAATTATTAAAGGAAGTTTACAATCAATCATTTTATTATAAAGTAAATCTATCAGTACAGAATCATATGCACCAGAAACATCAAGAAATGTAGAAACTACATCTTGTTTCTTGTTCAATGAAAATTCAATATATGATGATAAAAGAGCTACACAATCACGTGTGCCTCGACCTTTTCTAAACCCAAATTGAGATGAAGAAAATATATTATTTTTTTCTGCCCATAATTCAAGACGGTTTAAAATCATCCTTTCCATTAATTTACGAAGGCATGATAATAAACTAATTGGTCTTCTACTTTCAACAAGTGAAGGATTTTTCCCAGGTTTTAAGATGCTTACAACTTTTATGAAACGCCATTCCTCAGGAAAAATATTTTGAAACAAAAATTTATTATATAATGAAAGTAACTGTAACTTCCCATCAATAGGTAAATTTTTCAAAACTATAAATTTAATATTATCAATACCAGGAGTAGTATTTTTCGTAACTGATAATGCCAAATTCATTTCTTCAATAGAAAATTCAGTACAAAGATCAGGAAAATAATTATATGTTGAATTTTTCCTAAGTTTTATGTCTATAGGTGTAAAATCAGGACAAATTTTAGAAGCAAACTGGTCAATCCAATCTTCCGAATACTCCAAAACTGGTGAAGTGGAAAAATTATAATTTCTCATATTTCGCGCAACAGTCCATAATGTTGATAGTGATGTATCAGGATCAAGATTTTCAATAAAATTTCTCCAATAATTCCTTTTTTTAAATTTTATAACTCTAGTAAATTGAGCTTCAGCTTTACAATATAAAATATATTGATCCCTAGAACCTAATCGTCTAAATAATTTGAAAGCGTTTGATTTATTTTTCAAAGCAATTGTACAATCATTATCCCACCAAAATGCAGGATTTTTTTTCTTAGAAGATGAATGCATTATTTTTTTAGTTTGAGATTTTTTTAAACAATCAATTAATAATTTTGAAAAATGGTTATAATTTTTAATGGAAGAAAGAGAATTATCAAAACTGAGCAAAGCAAAGGAAACTAAATCAGAAAATTTAACCCAATCTACGTTTATTGTTAAATCAGGAACATAAGGTTCTTGATTATATTGTATATTATTAGGATTATGAATGTTAATCAATATAGGTATATGATCACTTCCATTTGCGTCTTCAATAGTTTTCCAAGATGAAATCATGGATAAACTATTCGAACAAATAGATAAATCAATACAAGAATGACGACCAGGAGGCACTACAATCCTGGTAAAAGAACCATCATTAAGAATATTTAAATTTAATTCATCAATAACGTCCATAATTAATGAACCCCTACCATCAATTTTATGACTTCCCCATGCCAAATTATGAGCATTTAAATCTCCTAGTATATAAAAAGGTGAAGGAATATTATTCAAAATCGATTTCAACTCTAACAAAGAGAATTTTGCTTGGGGAGGAATATATATGCAAATAATTGAAAATTCCAAAACTTTATGTTTAACAGAAACTGCAACATATTCAATTTCTGAATCAATTGAAAAATTTAAATATTTGAATTCAATATTTTCTCGAATTCCAATTAACACACCACCATTTGAAGTGTTGCGATCTTTATTATTCGTAAAAGATGGAATTCGAAATGATTTAGTTTCTACTAACCAGGTCTCATTTAAACAAAATATATCTAAATCATAATTTATGACTAATGCTTTGAATCTGTCAATTTTTGGAATAATACTTCGACAGTTCCACTGTAAAATATTTAAATTATTTATTTTTGATGAAGCCATTACGAAGAAAAGAAAGAACAAATGAGGGGTCCAATTGAATTCAACTTTTCAAAAATAGAGGCCAAAAATGGTAAAATTTTCTTAATTATTTTTTTCCAAAAATCGTTCATTCCCAAAAAATCAATCAATTCTTCCAAAATATTCAAAATAGAATTCTCTGCATCGGAATTTTCAGTTTTTTGAAAAGTTGAATTTGAATTGTCCTTATTTTCGTTTGTGTTTTCTTGTGTTGTATGTTTTTGAAAACCGGGAATAACACGAGAAGAAGTAGGAGAAGTAAGAGGGGGAAAATGAGTATCAAATGATGTTGATGGTTGAGGATTTGAAAAACAATCATTATTTATAACTGGTTTAATAATTCTTTTCCTTTTATTAGGAGGTTTATAAATAAAATTTTCATGATCATCATTTGACACAGCATTATCAACATTATTTGAAAGAGGAGCAAACATATTCGTTGAGGATAATTCCGGAGAAGTTTTAATTACCTCAGAATATGATAATTTGTTTCGATTTTTAATTTTCTGGTTAGATTGTTGTTGTTGCGAAATGTAAACAGAACATTCTTTTAAAGAATTATGTTTTTTACGACAATAAATACAAAAATCTGAATTCTTATTGCAATCAGTAGATGAATGAGTACCACCACATTTAAAACATTTTGTTTTGTTAGAACAAAAATGCGATGTGTGACCAAAAAGGAGACAACGATCGCAATGCATAATCTTCGGATAATAAAGTCTAACTTTAAAAATAACATTGTCAATATCTACATAATCGGGAAGAACAGAACCCTCAAATGTAATTTTTATGCAATTAGAATGCATGTATGAAGATTGTTTATCGGTAAATGTTAATTTCGATAAACGCATACAATCTAAAATTTTAACTGGCTGAATTGCCTTATTTTTAAATTTACCTGAACCGTAATTTACAATATCTTTACAGTTCAAATTTTCATCATAAATGACTCCGTTGATTTCACACGAGTCACAAGGAGCGTAAACTCGATATGAATCAAAAAAAAGTTTAGATTCCAATAATGAATTTGCATCATCACGGGATCCAAATATAACCCTCAATTTGTCAAGTGAAACTTTTTTAATTTCCTTGACAGATTTGTATAATTTATATATTTCCGAAGATATCAAAAGAACATTTATAGGCTTTTCCTTTTTACGAAAATAAACAACAAAAGGGCCTAAAAAAGTGGAGGGATAAGTTTTAATGCGAAAACGCTTGGTGGAAGATGATTCACCAGTTTCACCAGATGTGCCATCCCCGTCAGTCTCCATATTGGAAAATTGACGGGGTGAGTGAAAATATATAAGAAAATATTGAAGTGCAATTGATAATATAAACAAAAAATAATAAGAATAAGAAAAAGAATAATAAAATAAATAAAATTATACTTAAAGATACTTCAATCCACACAAAAGGCTTGAGGCCGTCAAAGACCAAGTATTTCCACCAGCACTCAAATCAATCTTGATGAGTTGAAACTTGATTTTTTGGTTCACCTCTTTTCATCAAATCCTCGTTGATTCCAGAATGGTCGAATTTCCTCCTTCGAACTTCAATTCTCTTCAACAGTCGTTTTGTCTCTTCTTCTTCAAATCTTCGATGGCCACTCGTTTGATAATCCACCTTAGAAGTCAAATCCTTTGAAACGAAATCCACCTGAAAAACGGAAAAAAATTGACAAGCGCAGAAAAACACCGGTAATCCGATCAAGGCCTACTTACCAAAGATGTAAAGTGTCAGTTATAAAAAAAAAAAAAAATTACAGTAGTGTTCCCTACTTTGATGATAGTCATGGTACTTTGAAAGGTCTTCTGGAAACAAAACATTTGTTTTTGTATTGTGTTTTTAATGTGATGTGGGGACCAGATTAGCATTTCTATGAAAGTTTAGGTTATTTTCCATATTAATACTATATTAGCACTTCCATCAAGACGTACTTTACACCTAAAAATTTTACTCATATCAGTTCCATTAAAATTTAAAATATTTCTCTAAAAAAAATCAGGAAAAAATAAATTTTTGATATCTGGAAAAATGTTGATCCAAAAACAACCAAATATTTTCCAGCAGGCTTCTAATTGATGATGCTTTCGAAGAACAAGCCTTTTTTTTAAAAAAAAAAAAGCTACATAAAAGCTATCAATTGTTCCTTAGGTCTCTCTTTTTAAATAATTTCAATAATTGATTAGAATAACAAATTTTCGTTAACAACTGAAGCATTAATGAATCAAAAATATCATTCCTACACCACAGTGCAGAATCCCTAGACAGTTTGGCGCGAAAATAAAATGATGAGCCCTTCGCGATTCCTATTGGATTCAAACGCATATTCAGTTGACCGCAGAATCTCACAATCGCTTACTCCTCGACACGAATGTGTTGCCATCGTAGCTATTCATTCAGTAATCTTCATGGAAGGTGATTGAGATGGGTTTCGTTTGGCTTGAGCCGGACCATACCGTCGCAGAGCAGTTCGTTAAGCCAAGTGGCTTAAAGTGGACTTTTGTTCGGTAGCATTACCTTCCAATTTGACTTTTCCACTACCTACAATTTTATTGGATAAGCGAGTTGAGTACTAGCTCAAGTACTCTAATGGCTTGGAATCGAACTTTCTGGTTCAACCAGCATTTCTCAAACTGTTCAAAATCTGGATAATCAGGATGTATTTGATCATTGCAGTGAAGTTATTTGATGTTTGAAACAATCTCTCAACTGCATAAAACCTCTGTAACGATATTTCTAATATTTACTCCACCTGATTCAAACTGGTCCACGCCTTCTTATTGTACCAGCCTGTACTTGGTTTTCGACGCATTTACCATCAGTCCAACTTTTGTTGCTTCATGCTTCAGGCAGGCTTCCACCGATTGAAATGTTCTGTCGACAAGCAAGAGGTTATGCTGTCACTCCTCCAGTAGCTGATCTGTCTTCCAAAACTACTCCCGGCCCATCTTGAAGAGTTCAGCTCCATTACCAGCCGCATTGTTGCTGTTGAGCAGATGAATGGTATCCCTTACTTCCCTTAACGTGGTAGCGGTTCGGTTCCTTTCATCCGCCGTGCTCACGTCGTTATGTCCTTCGTAACCATCTGTACTGCCCATGTAATCTAATCTAATCTAAGCGCTTGCGTAGCCGATATTGAAGAGCATCCTGGAAATACTGGAAGTTCTTTCTTCTTTCTGGCGTTACGTCCCCACTGGGACAGAGCCTGCTTCTCAGCTTAGTGTTCTTGTGAGCACTTCCACAGTTATTAACTAAGAGCTTACTATGCCAATGACCATTTTTGCATGCGTATATCGTGTGGCAAGTACGATGATACTTTATGCCCTGGGAAGTCGAGAAAATTTCCAACCCGAAAAGATCCTCGACCGGTGGGATTCGAACCCACGACCCTCAGCTTGGTCTAGCTGAACAGCTGCGCGTTTACCGCTACGGCTATCTGGGCCCCAATACTGGAATATGAAATACTGGAAGTTATGAAATCGAAATCGAATCGAAAGAAAAACATCTAGAAAAAATCTGAAGAGGAATTCCTTAGCAATATGTGGAACAATCTCTTATCATTTTTTTTGACTTATTCTATTAATTTCTGGAAGAATTTGTTTTGGCAGATATTATGAAATCCTTAAAATACTGTTGACAGTTACACTTAAGATATATTGAAAGCTCGTCAAATGATATCTGGTGAGATCTTGAGCAGAAGTCTGATTATGTGGTGAAGTTGAACAAGGAATGAAGGAGTTCTTAAAGAACGTGTTTCTCGTGGTCACAATAAAATATTTTTACGGGGTCATAGTTTTGAGGGCATTTGCGTGTTATGGGTTTGAATGGCCTTTATTTTTTGTTAAAGTTTAAAAAAAAATAAATACATAGGTTTATATCAGTTTTTTGAAAAAGAAATTCGTTCCTTCGGTAAGAGAGGACTTATATCAATACTAGCTCATAAGATTTGAGCAAAACAGAGCCGCTTATCATCCTACCGGGTACCTCCGTTGGTTTGACCACATTTAATCTGAACACTTTTTAATTTGTACCCCGCCAATTTTCACATCGTTCAGATTACAAATGGTTTAAACTTCATTAAGCTCGTGGAACAGAGTAAAGTAAAAGGAACACTGTGAAACGGAACGCAAAATCAAAACAAAATAGCCAAAAGGGTAACCAGAAGTACGATTTTCTGTTGAACGTAGGGTGACTAGAACTTCAAATTAAAACGAACCCCGATGGTTTGCATAAGGTACCGTTCAACTTAGCGGGGATGTACGGTATTAGTTCTTGTTTTTAGAAAAACCGTAAACATCTATAAATCTTCAAACCGCACAAAAATACAAGTGACAGATAATATGCCATTTGGACATGACCGTGAGGTCATTCGGAACATCTCTGGTGTTCGGTGGCTAAGAATGTTCCTGAAACTAGACTAAATTTGCCGTCGACTGCTTCCAGATGCATCCAATTTCATTAAGTTTTCATAAAGTTATAAGCATTTGTTTAAGCAAATTAAGCAGAATTATGCCTATCTTAATCATTTTGCCTATCCCCTGTATCTCAGTAGCTCGAACATGTTCCGTGCAGAGTTGTCCAAGAGCTCAAAGGATATCGTTATCAGAATTCTGACCACTTAGAAAGTTGGTGTCTTCGGCAGAGTTGTGCAGTAGCTCAAAGGCTATCCGTATTTGAGCTTTGAAATTCAAAATAGGCTAAAATATTGATAGTCCTTGACCTACTGAGCAACTTGCCATGATCCTGGCCATTACTGAAATTAAAGTTTCATGCTGATTCTAAACTTACTAAACAACTTTTCCGAAGACGCCATCTTTATAAATGGACAGGCTCCTGAGATATCTGCATAAAATCGTACCGTTTGTAACAATAAGCTTGTTAGTTTGTAAGTTTTTTGTTTTTTCTTCTATTATTATTTATATGTTTCCGTGAAATTTAAAATTCAAATTCTATTGCATGCCATGAAAACACCTCTACACCTGATATAAAAGTTTAGTACACACTCAAACAGAGTATGCGAGTTCGGTAAATAAATTTACCGAATAAATCAGTAATTCACAATTTTACCAATGCTACGGTTGTCAAACAGTTTTTGACAGCGCGCCAAAATCAAAATTACCGAACTGCGGTGAACTGTAGATGATCTGTCAAAAAATGTACCGAAAAATCTGTAAATCATTAGAATTACCGAAAACGGTAAAACATTTTACTGAAGTTCGGTAAACGGACTATTAGATTACCGATATCAGTAATCTGGCTGAATGACAGTGTCAGCTCAATATTTTTGTTACGCCGCTGCAACAAAACTATTTATGGTGTGTCTCCCAACGATTTTTTCGGCATCTGACGAATTTTTCGGACACTATGATGAATGAGGTGAGTTCAAAGTACTGTAAGTTTTATCTATAAACTAATATAATAAAATATTTGCAGTCCGGCCATCAACATCCGCTGCTCTCTTTCGTTGTTCCCGGCGCTATTTACTCTATGTGGAAACTGACAACTGGCCTCGCACCCGACCAGACATCTGTTATACCTTATCAACATATTATGCTGTATCCGGGAACATAATCCTTATATGAAAAGCATTTGCTCATTAATAAAAAGGCCATCATCTAAATTTGACTTTGTTGTTTTTTTTTTGTCTGAAAATGGAGTTCTGAGGAACAAAAAATCGGTGCACCGTGTTTACAGTTCTTCGGTGAACGTTTACCGACCACTCGGTTGTTTTGACAACTGAGCTCTAAAATGAGAATTACCGAAAGGTCTGTAATTTATCCGTTTACCGAACCGGTTACCGGCTGTTCATCTGTTGAGATTTCGTTGCGTTGCGTTGCGTAGTAATGGAGTAATTCGTAGATTGCATACTGAAAGCTTTTATGTTTTTGCTTTCTCAATCTTATTCCAATTGCTTATGGAGGGCTATTTTGGAATGAATAGCCATCCAATTAGAGTTCAGAGTTGAGAAGACATGAGAACTTCCATTGCCGGCCACGCCCATCTTCTTCGTTACTGGGATAGGAAAGGATAATGATGATATGATATCTACTTAGCGAGAGGCCAGCGACTCACCGACGCCCTCATAGATATCAAGGATGTAGATGGGTGGGTGGGTGAGTGAATGATGGTCTAGGATTCTCCATAAGCGAGTGATTTGACCGGGTTATGATCGTTGGGAGTGGTATTGCTAAGAATGGTTATTTGTACTCCATAATTATCCGATGGTCCAGGGGTTGGAACACCGGAATTTCCTTCTAGTGTTCTGGCTCTTATCATAGCCTAGGCTTAAGCGCCATTACTCGCTCTCTGGAACGATAAAATGAAAAGAGATATAATTTAAACAAAATCTTAATTCTCAATACTTATTATCCTCTAACATCATTCCGACAGTTCATATGTTCTAATATCATGCTGTTCTTCAGGTAGTATCGGACATTACGGAGATGAAAAAGTATTGTTGTAGAATATCTACTTTGCCAGAGGTCAGTGACTTTTTGACTCCAATATTTATATCACCTAAACGAGGAGGTATTGCTTGAGACTAGAAAGAAAAAAAATATATATAAGGGTTTGAGTGATTGACTAGGGTGGGGCTTATTTCCAAAAATCTTCCGTAGTCAGGATTTACAAAGTGGAAAATGATCATCGGTCCCAAAATAACATCCTGTGAAAAAATGAGAATTTTTGGTGAAGGTTTAGAGGTGGCGCAAAGGGCGTATGTGCAGTTTTCCCATTTTAGTGAACTCTGAAAAATTTTGGTATGCTTTTCAGCTTGTTTTGGTGATTTTAAGACCCTTAAGGGCAAAAAATCACCTCAAAATTGCGATATCTCCACTCCTTTAGATGATATTTGACGAAATATATATTATGCATGCGATTTTTGGCCCTTGAATAGGTTACGCTGACAGATTATTATGAACCCGAATATGCATATGAATAGCTGGGGAGAATTCCTATGCTAGTAGAATAGAACAAAGAGCAAAGAAGAATGAGAGAAAAACAAAGAACACAGAAGAATGTAAGGTGGGGTGGGTTAAACAGGTGGGAGGGTGAAACTAGTGATGTCTTGAGCGTAACTGAGGAATCTAGAAAACGATGATTATATTTATTGACTTCATTTTTTTTCAATCTTTATTAACGAGATTTTTAGCTCTTTAGCTATGGGCTAGTTCATCTCGGGACCAACGGGTTTACTTCCCTTCCAAAGGATGTCACCACTGAAATTTTTAGTGACTATCTCGGGTATGGGATTCGATCCCAGATCCTCAGCGTGAAAGGTGTGTGTTCTAACCACTACACCAGGTCCGACCCCTTGACTTCTATTTACCTACTATTACCTACTTCAGAAATATTTCGAGCAATTTTTCTTCAAGTAGGGGGAGAGCACCAATTTTTTAACCATCTCTAGTTTTCGACCCATGTATACGATTTTATTGGAACTTATTGCAACTTTATTGGACTTTATGGAAAAATTTCAATAACGGCTAAAATGTCCTTAATTCCATGCGAAGTTTCATCATTATTCTCCTGGTAGATATAGATAAATGCACGTCACTTTACTGCTTTAGTTCAATAATCGTTTGGTTGTTTTTTTTTTCTGAATGATGATAGCAATTTATCGAAAGGGACCGTTGCAAAATTTACATCCTGGAAATTCAGCCTCACGCAGTATCTATTAAATTCATAACTAATGAATATAATTGTTTATATATACATAGGACTTCCTGTGAAAATTCCTTCATGTAGCTCTGTCCTAAAAAATATGTTTTAGAACTGTGACGACTTAATTTTGGTTTTATTTGAGAAGTTTTCAACCTGAAGTGCTTTATCTCTTGCACCCTATAGTAGCTCGTGCACTAATTTGAATTTTGACTACCGATTTTGTTTCCTTCTGCTGTTGTTTATACACATCGATTTCAAATACAGATGTAGAACGATGTATTGAACTTCATCTGCATTTTCGTTTGTCCGAAGTTATGTTGAAGGTGTTGTGGCAAAAGTGAAGTATTGGAACCCCAAATGGCATCATAATCCAGAAATTCCTGTGGAAATTCTAACAAGAAGTGTTATTGCTGGAGAGCAAAAATCGTTTATGGATTTACCTAATAAGGATATATCGTGTGGGATCAAAATCCGAACACCTACGAAATGAATCTAAACCCTTCCACTTCATATAAAACTCCTTCTATTTGTATGAAGTGTACGGATTTTGAGCCTGTATGGATTTGGGCCCCTCTGTAATTTCTTTCAGATTATAATAACAATTGCTGGAGTTATATCAAACGGACATTCTAAAATACTAAATGAGTGTTAAACTTGCATATAATCACATCTCATACATCCAATCGAATTATTTTCACGGCTCCATAGTTGATTCTAATATAATATCATCAGTTACACCCTCCCCCCTGTTTAACCCACCCCACCTTACATTCTTCTGTGTTCTTTGTTCTTTCTATCATTCTTCATTGCTCTTTGTTCCATTCTACAAGCATAGGAATCCTCCCCAGCTATTCTTATTCGGTTTCATATTAATCAGTCATTGTAACCTATTCAAGGGCCAAAAATCGCATGCATAATATATATTTCGTCAAATATCATCTAAAGGAGTGGAGATATCGCAATTTTGAGGTGATTTTTTACCCTTAAGGGTCTTAAAATCACCAAAACAAGCTGAAAAGCATACCAAAATTTTTCAGAGTTCACTAAAATGGGAAAACTGCACATACGCCCTTTGCGCCACCTCTAAACCTTCACCAAAAATTCTCATTTTTTCACAGGATGTTATTTTGGGACCGATGATCATTTTCCACTTTGTAAATCCTGACTACGAAAGATTTTAGGAAATAAGCCCCACCCTAGTGATTGACTCTTTATTATGGGTATATTCAGTCAGAGGCTGGTTCATACCCGCGTTAATAAGGGTTAATTATTCACAGATTTCATTTCATCTTAAAAAAAAAAAGTCATTTCCGACAACCAATTTCCCCATCCCCTAGTAACTGATTTTTTATTTATAAATTTTGTATGAGCCGAGGACAAACACCCACCCCCCTCAGAGTAATGAAATATGTGAATGGGTCCTATACTGTGCCGTCATCAGGATTAAGTTGCTTAAGTACCTTTAGGGGTGATACGCAAATTATGTCACGTTGAAATGGGACTTTTTCGAAACCTCCCTCTTCTTTTTGTACGCTTTTGTATGGAACCACCAAAAATTTGTTTAGACTGGTTACACTATTCTTTACCCCTCTTGAAGGGTGACATAATTTGTGGATGACCCTCAATAAATTATAAGACAAATTTCATCCGGTATTCCTGTTAAGATCTTTCGCTTGATATGCGTACATAATATGTGAAGTATAGATAATTTATTCAATCATCTGTAACTAATCATCGGCGTCAGATTCGTCGGTAGACTCAGCTTTACTGTAGATCTCGTCGATTTTTTTTGTGGAGCTTGTCCTTGTTTTTTTGCAAGCTCCTCCCATTCAGCGTATGATAGGTCGCCATACCGCTTCATGTTGGCTATTATAGAGTCCCACCAGGTAAAAGAAGGGCAGCACGGTCGTAGGCGGCGGGCAAATAAATTGGATGCAGCGCGTAGTGTGTGGTTGGGTGGTCGTCGCATTACGTGTCCCCAATATCGTAGCTGATGGACACGTACCTAAGGATGTTTGATTTTTGAATGATTGATCTTTAATCTTATTGGCAATACCATTATCATGAACATTAAAGCAAAAGAGAGTCAATGCAAACCATTCTTGCATATTCTAGCACTGTCAACCTGATATTTACAGAACAATGAAAATTCGCGAAAAAATTCTTGAAATTTCGCGGGTGACTAAGACAATAAAACCAAAATTTTCGCGGCTTTGTTGCGGTCCCGTACTCTTGGCCAAATTTCACACAAAAATAAAAGTTTTCATTGAAGTATCCTTTTATTGTGTAAATCTAACGATGTTTAAGAAATTCTAGGTTTTATTTGACCGAAGAGGATGATTAGTGTATTACCAGAGTAGCCAAAACGAGACATGAATAATTTTATCGGAAAAGCCAATTTCATAGGCAAAAACTGAAGTTTACTCACTCTCGCGGCTTTTATGGGATTTACTGTAGGGCAAATTTCACAGATTTTGTGTTTTCCGCTAAATCGAATTTCCATTGTGCCTGCTGTGTCTTCTTCAACTGGTATCAGTGCAAACTAACCAGGCATAACATTTCATCCCATCTTTCGATCATCTGAGCATGATATGGATCGAATTGTGAGATATCATCTTAGAGCTCTGTGATTATTTTTTCGTCAGTATCTTATACTCAGATGAGTCATCTTAAGCTTAGCAATCCATGCGCTTGATTAACTTGAAGTTCATTCACAAATTTCATAACGCTGAATATGGCCATTTTGGACACCCACCCACCCCATCGAAACACTTTTTGTAGAATTTCTACACATTTTGTATGAGATGTAACATCACGAGGACACCACTCAGCGTTACGATATGTGGGAATGAGACCTTGGCGGAAATCCACACATTTGCCAAGGAATTGTTATTGAAGTACTAAATACAGGGCTTACCGGGCAAATCCAACTAAAACGGGAATCATGAATCAAAACTAAGAACATACTTTTGAAAATAAGATTTCTTTTTGATTTTCATTAACTTTTTTAGGATTTGCAGCATTTTTCATTCACCCTTCGGAAGTCGGATAAAAAATAACATGCTAATAATATAAAGTGATAAAGCTGTTGGGGTTTATAAAAATAATTTTAATTGATAATCAGAAGGAGCATGTAAATTCATTTACATAATTAAACATTGAGATTTGGGAGTTATTCAATTATTACAGCTATCCCCATGTCGGACTCTGATTAGTTCACGTATATTGAATACTTGTGACATATTGGAATCCAGTCAATCGATTCGAACATGATTCCTAGCGGCAACAATTACAATGCGTTCACTCCAACTTGAACCGAATGTCTAATGTCATTTGAAATATGTTACCAATCTTCGTTAACGTGGTTAACCGCCTTACGTAGAATCCTCCAAGACCGTTCCACAAGGCCACCGCGTAGGTAAGCGTGGAAAGATAAACAAACTGTTCGTGTAAAAAATGGTCATACATTATGGATTTCCCTAATAACTGGACAGCTGAAAACTCAGCTCAATATATTCACTAGGTGTGTAAAAACCCAACATATTCTCTAAAAATTCAAGAAACACTTCCCGATCACTTTATGGAAAAGACGTTATGGGTTTTGTTCTTAAAAATGCTGTTATTTTATTAGAAAAATAGTACTAGCCCGAAATTGTGGTACAGGGAAAGTTCTCGTGTTGTTCAGAAATTGCATTGCTTGAAAATTCAAATGCTGACAACAGTTAATGGATATTCCATAATTATTTCACGCCTTGCTTGATTGCTAAATAGGATAATATCTTCGATGATCACTGGACAAAAAGTTTCCCTAAATTGCTCTCCAATCACACGTTGTTAATTCTGTAAAAGAACGTTGAAAAATGAAGCATGCTAAAAATAATAAGTTAAAAAGGTAAAGGTAAATTGTTCCAAACCACTAAACAGCTGTCAAGGTTATCTTTTCTCAATGATCAAGATTGCGAGATGATATCATTTCAAAGCGCTCTTGGATTACAGATGATATCTTTCCGTTATCCAAAGATGATCTCGTTCATCAGATGAGATTGCAATGCCTGAAACTAACAATGAACCAATGCACGAGTTCACTAATTTGACGTTTGAGCGGTGCCAAGTTCACTCGTTACCATGGTCACCTAAATGACATAGCACCGCTCAAACGTCAACGAGTGAATTCGTGCATTGATCCATTACTACTTCTACAAACCGATTATAGCAAACTGTGATCGAATGTTTTAGCTAAATTATGACATCGATTATTGATTGTGCAATTTTTTCATGTAAACATACCTTTTTGGTAATTCTCCGTTTTTTCAAGAGCACGTCAACAGATCGCCTCAGGTCCTGGTCACCCTCGTGGCTGCATAGTGATGCCATTTCTCGGACAATTTGTCGCTCGTAGTTCCTTAAAGATTTCCTGCTGTATTTCGTCAGAACAGCGGTTTGTGTTCCATACAACATGGCTGGGGCCAACACTGTGTCATAAATAAGTCGTCCTAATTCCCAGGTAGGATTCCGTTTCCTTAAGAAGTCCATCACTATTTTAGAAATCCGGATGGTATTCCTGCACCGGACTCTCACCGTTAGTGGACGGTTTTATTGACCTGTTATGTGGGCGCCTAGATATTTTAATGATCGTTGGACAGGAAATTTATTGCCAAGAATTTCAATTTCATCCGGCGCCTCCTCTTGGGGATTTCTTATGAGGACCTGACATTTGGAGTCATTTATCTTTAGGCCCACAAGTGCTAAATGCTTTTTTAGGCTGGATAATATTTTTTCAAGTTCCTCAACTGTCTCTACGATTATTATAATGTCGTCTGCATACAATAATACTATGGGTAACGAAATTTTACCCTCCTGGTTTAGTTTAAATATTCCGACCTCGGATTCAACTTTTGTGAGTACGGCATCCATCATTACGTTGAAGATAAATGGGCTCAGCGGGCATCCCTGCTTAACGCCAATCTTTCTAACTGTTGGATGAGATGTTTCGCCTTGCCATAATAATTGTTCTTCGTCGTCACGCAAGCACGATGTTACCTGGTTGATAATTGAATCTGGGACTCTCTTATCTGAAAATAATCATTGTAATACCTTGGTATAGGTTTTTGGTACTACCCACTTTTCAAAACTGTCGGCAGGCTTCTCAAATTGATGCGATCAAACGCCTTCTCTACATCTAACGACATCAATGCAATTGGCGTTCCCTCGTTCCACTTTTCTTGTAAGATCCTTTGGGTTACAAACAAATGATCAGTAAAGGATCTGTCGGGCAAGAAGGCCGCTTGGTGGCAACCTAGTTCTCCCACGTAGCTTTGTAGCTTCTCGAGAACCCACATAGCGTAAATTTTATATCCGGTGCTTGATAAGCAAATACGTCGATATTGGGAAACTGTATTGGGGTTTCGACATTTCGGAATCGGTATTAGTAGGTTTTGTTTCCAGGTCTCTGGAAGTTCATTTCTGGACCAGACCGTGGTCATCAGCTGTTGTAGTTGCCGCAGAACGGATTCGTCAGCGTATTTCAAAAGCTCCGTGGTAAGTTGATCCTGACCTGGTGTTTTTCCATTGTGCATTTTGGATATGATTCGTTGAATGTCTGCAATTGACGGTCCGTTCGGAAGTTCTTGATCATTGACTGTTGAGATTTCGGTAAATGAATTACCGACTTCGGTGATTTTATCTAACTGACGCACGCGGGGAATTCGGAAAAGAGCCAGGGATAAAACCATGAGGAAATGGCAACAGCAGTGGCATAGCGCTGAGAACGGTAGATGGACCCACCGACTAATTCCGTGCCTGTCGATGTGGGTAAACAGAAAACACGGCGAAGTGAATTTCCACTTGACGCAGTTTTTGTCTGGTCATGGCTGCTTCAAGAAATACCTGAAAAGGTTTGGACACGCAAGATCGCCGCACCGGGTGCGGCGATGTTGACGAAACCCCTGAGCACGTGATCTTCGAATGTCCGCGCTTCGAGCATGAGCGAGCCGAGATGACATTCGTCGTCGGCAATGACGTTAATGTGCACAACATCGTCCAACGAATGTGTGCTGACGAAGAGAAATGGGACGCGGTAAATAGGACAATCATCCAGATGATGTCTCTTTTAAACGAAGATGGCGAGAGGAGTAGCGACACTCCACAGCGGACAGCACATGGCTCTGAATCGTTGGGGCAGCCGGAATCGTCGGACCGACCTTGGCGCTCAACAAGTCAGCCTGTTGAAGCGAGCATATGAAGGAGACCAACGGGCGCGACCGGAGTAGGCTAGATCCTCCACCGGGGACTAGACCGAGTAGAGCGGGCGTAGAGTAGTATCGGTAATAAGTCGTCGAGGCGCCTGCAAACCAGAAGTCATCCTCCAACCGAAATTGCAGGACCGACCTCGGCACTTACCGACCAACATCGCGTCGGAGTAGGCTATGTTACGCAGGACTCTGGCGAGATGCTAGCCCCAAACACGTCGCAGCAGAGCAACGAAGCGTAGCAATCACAGAAGCGGCACTAGTAACATGGCCCTGGCGCGATGCCAGCAGTACGAAGAGAGTAACGGTGCGGCCATAGTAACGCGTCCGCGTCCGCGAACGCGATGCGATCAAAGGATTTCCTGTTGTTGATATTCTGCTTTGCGGGCTCGCACACGCGCACGCATCGCTCGACGCGTTTACTATGGCAGCGCCCTAAGGGAAGTACAGGAGCGTAAGATGCACGTGAGTCACACGCAGAAAGCGGAGCAAGGAGCAGTGCAGCGGTTAGCATAATATCAGGTCCGTTCCACTCGGGCTCAGATTGGGTACCACTTCTAGTACTGCATTTGGTCCCTCGGTAGTGCAAAAGGTACCCAAGTTTGACAGATCGCAGTACACTTTTCACGGCATTCTAGATTACCTTATGAGCCATAAAATTTTGGGAAACTGCAAGGCACATGGAGGTCTTTAATTTGTCTTTGATAATATCCTCCCAAATGAAGTAATGCCAAGAGGCAGTTCCGGGGGCGAAGGTGGATTTAGTCGGTATAGATTCGAGTCTGACACTCTGGCGCACGATGGACGAATTCGATATGACTAGCCTCCATATCGAACGTGAAACGCTGGGTTAGTTCGTAACTGTAATTTACCACCTTCTAAAAAATAGGCTACATGGCAATTCGCCAACGCTTTCATTTACACCCATCCCAATATCCGAGGTCTGATTAGCCTACTAGAGAACTCAGCCGACCTTGAGACCAGAGAGGTGCTCCAGATCGCGCTAGCCAAGAAAAGAGGTCCTTGACGCACCCAAACTCACAAGGCAGGCCATTGCACAGCCAAGCTTGCCGAGGTCTTAATCCTGGTCCACGTGTTGTTCAACCTAGCAGTAACAAACAAAAGTAAAAGATTCAAGCCCAGCGGTGCCATTTATGGGTCAAATTTTGAATTAAATGAGGTACCATCAGTTAGCGTTCCACCTACAGAACAACTTTATTGAAGGCTCGAAATAATCTAGATTTTGAGATATACCGATTTAAAATTGTGGTCTACTCGAACCGTCTATAGTGCGTTCTTTATTATGCGACTTCTATGTACATTTGTTTATTTTATCGCATTAGAAAGGGCCATACCACAGGCCTTCCTTAGCCTTAGAGTCCGGGGCTACAAAGCAAAGCCATGCTGAACAGTGGCGTAGCTAGGGTTTTCGGGGCCCGGTGCGGAGCCAAATTTGGGGGACCTTCCAAATAGTGGGGTGTGCCAATTTACTTGTTAATTAATCGAAACAATAATATGCTTTCAATCAATATTAATAGTGAGGATTAGAAATAATGGACCTTATGTTTATCTAATGTTGAAAACGTTTTTGTTTTTGTTTAGAAATCAAAATGTCATTTAATGAACAGTAATATGCCGATACGACCACTTCAGGGCTGATAGTGGCTACGTGTTAACAAATGAACTTTAGAGAGCCCATGCCTGAAAATTGAAACCAAAATGAGATTGAACATGAATTACATCTCGTTAAGGATTCCTCAATTAATCCGACAAAACTCTAAAAGCGCCTTTCTTAAAGTTTATGTGGGATCTAATGATTTTCTTTTGGAATTTCTTCAGAATCACGTATTTGATTGAAGTTTTCTTCAACTATTAAGTTATTAGAATCAATGCAATAGCATTGCAACTTTTTGGCATCGCATCATGTGATTTGAAAGATTAAGGTGCTTCCATAAATCCGGAATACTGGCGAAATTTATGCAAACCAACTCAAATAAAATTACTAAAATAAAAAAAAAATGAGATAGGCTCGGGCTGCAAATCTCCTAAATAAATATATCTATCTATCACTAGAATATAAAAGACAATTCACACCGTCTTCAGCTCAAGGCTGCACAGACTGAACTATCACAAACATTAGGCAACGGACAACACGAAACACGGTGGACGAAAAGTTTCCACCGACTGGAGCGGGAATCGAACCCACACTTCATGGCACAATACGCCTAGATGACTGACGCCGCTAACCGCACGGCCACAAAGCCTATAGATACTAAAAAAAAATATATTACAGAAGTTCAGAATGGAATTTTAATATTTTCACGAGAAACAAGATTATAATATATTAAAACGATTTGGATAAACAAGTAGAGTGTCATTTTTTGCTTCAATTCCTAATGATCTTCAAACGTGTATTTTCTAACTGTAACACAAGCTTTTTCATCAGCCTTAGGTTTGAATGCAATGTATATATCTTTAGATCAAGGAACAGGACTTAATTATTAAAATATTTATTTCGAAATGACTCTATCGATCACACTGCAAGGAACTTTAGACACCTCTAGCTTGAAAAAATAGAACATGAAGACACCAGATAGGAATCAAAATGAGATCGAAAATGCACCAAACAGAAAACAGAAATACAAACCGTAACCTTATAGGAAACAGAAGATAAGAGTTTGATTCTTCATCATAGAATCAGGCCAGACATTTCTCTTTTTTTGTAATTCCTCATGGCATTACGCCAGTATTACTGTTTTTATTTCATCATGATATTCTTTAGAAATTTCGTGAGAATTCAGGTATTTACCTAAAGTTAAATTGATTATTCCGAAGAGTTCCTCCAAGAATTTTCCTAAGGAATTTCTCCAATAATTTTTCTTTGGACATCTCACGAGTGTAAACTTAATTTTTTCAAAAAATAACCATAAAAAGTACCTGGAGGAACTATACTTTTTGGAAAAAATAGTAGTAATCCCTGAGGAAATTACTGGAGGTAGAATCGTTGGAGTGTTCAAGGATTGTGGAGAAAATCCTCTTAGTATCTTTTAAAAAATCACTGGAAGCATTTTTGGGAGAATTGGTAGAAGAATCTGTAGAAGAATTCTAGAAGAAAGATCCCTGTATGAGTCCCTGAAAGTGTTCCTGATGAAATCTCTGGACAAATATTAGAAGATTTCTTGATATTTTCTTTGAGACATGTGAGCAAAAATTCTTGTAGAACCTGCTGAACAGCCGCGTTATAATCTTTGAGTTTTGCTCTGGAGCCCGTAGAATTTTGCATTAGGATTCACTGCAATCATAATCAAGAACAATGAGACTCTAAAGACCATTTTGATTAAATTTGATACCTTTCATTAAAATAGAGACTAGCATTAAAATAGACACCAAGTCTCTAGAAAAAGACCTGCTACCAGTCCAGCAAAAATGTCCTCAACTCAAAACTGTTAAATTAATCTGTATGTTCAACAACTTGAATATTAAAATATAGAATAATCATAATGTGAATTAAGGTATACGAAAGGACTCATCAAATGAATTTCATTGTTGACCAATAATCACAAAAAGCATTGAATTTAACCTGTAAGCATCTAGTCGATTCTAAAGTATCAAAATGTTTTACTGCAAAAAGGGCCCCCACTAGACAATGGCCCTCGGGCCGCCACATTTGTAAATTCGGCCCTGGATATCTCAGTGTAATACCTGGAGAAATTGTTGCAAGAATTTCTGAGAGAACTCTCGTTGTATTTTCAATGTTGGACTGCTGTAGGAGTATCTGGAGCAAATTTTGAAGTAATTCCTCTTAGCATATCTTAGGAAACTTCAAGGGCATATTCTAAGGAGAATTGCTAGAGGAATCTCCATACGAATTTTTGTGGGGATCCCTGAAGAAGTCTTTGTACGTATACCTGATGAAATCTCTGAATGAATCTCTAGAAGAATTCCTGCAGATGAAAATCTAAGGACCTATGTATTATTTGCGTAGTAATCTCTGGAGCCTCAATAATTCACGTAAAATTAATGCAATGCGCAAAAAGTAAAACGAAACTTTAGATAGATTTGATGTTTTGCGTAAAATAGAGACTTCAGAGAACTTTGTTCACCTTTGTTCGCGTTGACGCGTTAAATCTTTGGTACTTTTCAAGAATGTTTAAAATATTATGTACAAACAATCATTTCTAGGCTTGGTTTAGGATAAGGCTTATAATAAAATCACAGACAAACAGACGTAACAGCTAAAGAAATTATCAGTTTAAAACATAGTCACGAGAACATTTACGCCCAATGCTACAAATACCTCTCTTTTGTCAACCGCGAACTAGGTGGCGGTAGTGAGCAAACGTCAAACTCAAACAAAAACGATTCGAGCGCCACGAGGCGCGTCGGCCAACTACCAAATATTAGAATTGGGCGTTGTTCTGTTTAAAATTACTGTTACAATGAACGCTACCTTCAGCAATATAGTAGATGATAAAGGGGCCCCTACTCGTTACCACTTCAGGGCCCCTCGTTATCTGATTTTCCTTGCTTATTTCAGTTTGTCAAAAATTCAATTTTCAATAGCATTTAAATTTTTACTAAGATTTCGGGGCCCCTAAGAACCCGGGGCCCGGTGCGGACCGCACCCACCGCACCCTCCTAGCTACGCTACTGATGCTGAAGGTGTCTGGGTTCAATTAATTCCCGATCGGTCCAGGATCTTTTCGTAATGGAAATTTCCTTGACTGTCCTGGGCATAAAGTATAATCGTACCTGCCACACGATATACGAATGCGAAAATGGCAACTTTGAAAAAAAAAGCTCTCAGTTACTTAATAACTGTGGAAGTGTTCATAAGAACACTAAGCTGAGAAGCAGGCTCTGTCCCAGTGGGAACGTAATGCCACGTATAAGAAGAAGATACCAGAGACAAAGCCATACTGTGAACAAAAACTGTCGATTATTGTTTTTAAGAAGATTCATGCGGATTAGATTTAAGTTTGGTGTCGGTAGATATCTTTGTTGCAAAATAGCATATCAATCAAAACTGAGTACAAAGTGGTGTTTTGACAGTTCGAAGGTTAATTATTATTTTCCAGAATTTTTCGGATAATCTTCGCACTTTGCCAATTAATCTTCTCCTATCAAATAACTCACCTATCATCTCGCAGTGTATCTCGAACGCGTACGATCGGCGGATCATCCGCGCCCCATCGGATCGATTTCTCGCAGCTCTCCCCTTGTACTGTGCCGTATAGTATAGCTAGCTAGCTCTATAGACAAGCATTAAGCCAGAGAGCCACGCTCTCTCAGTCGACTGCGCCACGACCGAACCTGATCAGCGGGCAGCTCAACTCAGCTCAGCAGGTTGCGATCAGTCGCCCTTCCGTCCAGCCCGTCAGTGCCAATTTACAGCTGAACGAGTGTGCTTCTCCGCGCCGTTTCACTAGATATTGTGAGTTTCCGTGAATCTCGCTTTTTGGTTTAGCTCTCTAGCTCAGTGCTCAGTGTGGTGTGGAGCTTTGTGAAGTGGATTATTCCAGTCAGTATCTACCTAGTGTAATAGGTAGTTTACACGGTTGACTCTCCAATACTTTTGAAGACGACGACGACGACCTAGGCTACATATTAGTGCACTGTTTTAGGAATTTGATTTTTTGATTGCTCGGTTAGTTTTTGCGTTTCTTCGCATTCGATTTGATGCAGTTTTCCTGTTTACATGCGTGTGGATTACTGCTGCCCTAGGGAAAGAGAGAGAGATCCGTTTCGCGATTTGTGTCGATTTCGAAATTTCGGTGCTTCCAGCTGATGTTCGGGTGTTTCTTTTTGTTTTGTCCAAAAGTGCACTATTGCGTCGTGGTCATTCTTCGACATTGAGACCCATTTTTTGACCCTGATCGTACCTCAGCTAATCCGAATTCGTAAGCTTAAATTGTAGGTAGATTTTAGCTGTTACTTCCTATTTCGAAGTAGAGGGAAAAAATAGTAGTCACTAGCCATTTTTACCCTATGGTTAAATCATCATTCCAATCCTGAAGTATCATTATAAAAGTTTCGCATATAGTGGCGCGAGCGGTTTGTGTCGGTGTGTATAGGAGAGAGAGAGGTGTGTAGATCAACCAGTGCACAGTGGGCAAAAACTGACCGAATGCTGTAAAGAATTCAAAATCTCGTGTCGCTGTTGAGTCAGTTAATAATGGTATCAAATTGTACAAAAACAGATGGGAGCCGTCACTAATTACTATAGTCATACACATTAACCTCAAATTCTTTTATTTCCATGGAAATTAATAGTTTTGACACCATTCAAAAAGGTTCTCAGGATAATTTTAGTTGATTGCGATGTAGAATGTTATAGAAACATACAAAAATAAGTTTAGGTCTGTTCTGGCCTCCACAGTTGTACTCATGGAGCCCATTCAATCCTAGATCCTGTTTTTCTTTTCATCAAGTTTATCTATCAGAACCATTTTTCAAGATTAATTTAGTAAGATTAACTAACATCTAGTGCAAATGTAAACATTCTCTAGGCCCTCTTTATACGGCTTTATGCTGAGTAAAGGCGCTGTACATACAAACGAAAGCTTCTATGCGATCCTTTTACCAACAAATCTGGCGAATCTACTCAGCTACTTTTAAGCTGTTATTTATACGACAGTTATACGACAAGTAGCTGTGTAACATCTTCCGAAGGCGCTTTCTCAACCATTTCGCAACTGTTGAATAATTATTATACAGCTTCGCTGTATTATCGATTAAATATTATTTTCAAGCTGTTTCACAGCATCCGGAATTCATATCATAAGTATCTGAATTTAATGTTCCCAACGTTACCTGCCATCGCTTGGAATCGAACTCACGATCTCTGCATCCACAAGTCTCGACGCTGTCCTTGTTGCCACCACAGTCTATATCGGAAGGCAAAGAAAACACACCGTTTTGTTCTACATCGAAAACGGTTCACACAATATTTTATAATGATCATAAAAGATGCCATAGCCGCGCTTACACCACTTCATCAGGCTGTAAAAGGGTGCGAAACGTCAAACGCAATGTTTACATCCAACAAGCTGAGTAGATGCGCCACAAGTTGTTGTTTTACAGCATACTGCTGTATGCTCGCGCTTCTTAAATATTTATTGAGCAGCATAACAAATCATATTGTATTAGAAGCAGCCGGATTGATAATGGCGAGTTTTATTCCACATCATTAGGTTGCTATCTTTTACGGTGTTGAGTTACAGCTTAGTGAAAGCAGCAAAAGCGATAACTGACGAAATTTATTCAGCTAAGATTTGTAGCTGAAAAACGTTTGCGTTACAGCTGTATTAACGCTAATCGTTCTATTTTTGACAGCTTTCATTTTTTGCTGCATTCGCTGCTTCAATTCAACTGTTATACAGCACAAAGCAAATAATCTTGGCTTATAGCGCTAAAATTGTTAGTTGGGTTTAAATGTAAATGATTTGATCGAGAAGTTGATTCGGATGCCCGCAATTATACGTATGAGACTCATTTTTTCTAAAATTGGATTGATAGTTTTACCACTCCTTTAATTTTTTTTACCAGGATCTTATGTTTAATGATTATGAAATGTGTCACAAATCTTCTTTAATCGTTTTGAGAACACGTAAGCAGCCAAAAGTATTTCTGTGATAGTCATTTTGTTCCAATCCCTTATTGTAGATTGCAAATGAGAATTTTCACCTCTCTTCCAAAGTTCCTCTATTTAAATTGCACTTGTTATACTTTTACAGTGACACATTTATTTCTCGAAAATGTATCTGTGAGGCCTTTTTTATCCCAAATTCTTTATGATGATTTTCTACTTCTCAACGAGCTCTTATGTCTGGCAAGCGTTTTCAAATAGTTACAAGCAGCTTGCCGTAAATTAGTATTTAGGGCCAGTTTTAGTCACAAATCCCTTATTTGTTATGCAATTTATAGTTTTCTCACTTGTTTTCAAGTTCCTGTAGGATAAGTGATCCATTAGCTGTGAGTGTTCCTATAGATACGTTGATGCCATTTATAATGATTTCATTAAATCAGCCACAGAACCGACACTGCCACTGGCTTTTTGATGCATGAAACGTTGGAAACATCGTATAAATTGCTTCAAAATTAATGAATTATCACCTACACTCTTAAATTTTTTTCTCTTGTGCCAATAGTTGCGGTAAAGTGTTCTTATAATGAATGATTCCATAAGAAAACAAAGGATACCGCAACTATAGGAATACAAAATAAAAATAAATTACAGCTAAAGGAACAGTGTACCAACAGTGGAGGTATTATTTTCCACTGGCATGCCATTGTTTACTGTAACGAAATTACTTTTCTCATCAAGTAAATGGTCGTTACTTCCTGTTACAACAATAATATGTACATTGCATGCACACCTTGAATTTTTAGCGATTAAATTAGATTGAATCGTGCTCAGTACCTCTACTATTGGAACATTTACCCTATCTGAATTGTATGTTTCATGATCAATAGGGTCCTACAATTTAAAATGAACTTTTATTTTCATTTAATAACACGAAAGAGCATGAGCTTGCAACTACTTTAGCATTTTTCCCCGCTCAAACAACAACTATATCATATTAAAAAACTTTAATTTGAAAAATGAGTCCGAATAAGTGACACTTTTGATCATGTTTGACGTTCACTTAGTTGACAAAAACGCCACAGGGGATTTAGTTTTAACGCTGGGGCGAAGGGACACGAAAAACGAATTACACTCAAAAGTTGGGTTTAAACCAAGGGGTGTGACAAAATCCCAAAAACAGGAAAAAGATGTTTTATGAACTTGAACCAATAAAAAAACATTTAAAAATTGAGTAAACATATGGTTTGGTGTAATCTTAAGCGTTTGGTATTAAAATTGGGACAGTGCTTTAGGACCCTATTGATGTTTCAGAAACATTTCTAAATATATTGAATGTACAGTCATAGCAGAATTCGCCCTCATTTGATTTTGAAACACAATTCAAGCAAGCAAAGAAAACCATCCCATCTGTATCAGTCAATGTTAGGCAATGTTTCGCTAGTTGTAGCAAACTTGATAAATATCACCTGCGAACGAGAGCCCCAAAGAGAGAGGCATGACCAAAAATCCCTGCACATATGATAGAAAAACCAATAGCGAATCTCATATTATCAAATAAAATTGGTAGCCGCAATTATACAAGTGAGACATGTTGCCCCAAATCATTTGTTTTCAAATAAAAAGGGGTTCTCGTTTATTATGAAGTTTATCTTATTGTACTTAATTTTACGATTATATCGAAATTTACTACACAGTTGGATGCTTCCAGAGAGCCAAAAATTGTTTCTGTCAGGCTAATATGGCTCCAAACAGTGCCGTAGCGTGGGGTTGGCCATGTTGACCCCTGCCAAGGGCTCCAGCTTTCAAAGGGCTTCAAAATGAGTGAAATTCAAAACTCAAAATGATATAATTTTAAAACCTTCTCGAAAATATCTAATCGGGGTGTCAGTTTCAAAATAAATTTGTAGATAGAACAGTGAACACTTAAGATATCCGACACGAATGCCCTGACGAGGGTAAAGTGTCGTTAATAAATAATAATAATAATAAAACTTAAGATATTCCTTATTGGTTTTAACATAATTTGCTGAAAGCATCTCTGAAGATTATTTAATTCATAAATTGAAGATCATCGATAGATATGCTTGAGATTATAAACATAAATTCGCTTCACATTTGTTACATACTTTTTAATTCAAAAATGTATATAAAACAGCTGCATTTTAAGCATTTTAGAGTTTTATTTGCCGTTACAATTGTAACGTTAATCGTCTTTCACATAAATCTGATTTGCGATACTCTATTTGAGATTCAAATTGAGGATGACCACGGGTTTTTATTAATTAGATTATTTTATACGGTTTCCTTTCCAACGTCTTATAAATGATTTAACAAGAAAAACTACATTTCTGTCAAATTTGAAGAAATGTTGTTGCATTCCAGCTAAATTTGTCAAACATAATCAACTGAATCATAATCTGATTTTTTTTACAAAACTCTTGAAAAGATATTTCAAGAATCTTGAAGATGAATCAAATGGAATACTGGAAGGCAATTCTGGGAATATATTTCACTTTGAATTGGGTACAGTATAATCAGCACAGTACATTACCTGAAACCATATTCTTACAAAATATTGGAAAGAATTTCTACAGGAAAGTCAGCAGGATTCTTACACAATCCAGGAACAAAGAAATCATTTGTATTTAGGTAGCTCTTTCTCTTTACAAAGAAAGAATTTTCCAGGTCTGAGAGATATATTTTTATGCGAAGAAATTTTATACAAGAAACACACTCATGATAAAAATATCAAAGTTGTCGAAAATACAACAAATTACCGCAGTTCTTCCAGGACAAAACAACAAACTTGGTCTAACGGAATACTATATGGAACCATAATATCTCTGATGCAGGGCCGCGGCCGAAGGGGATTTGAAGTATTTTTTAACGTTATAAAATAGTTTGACTCTGGTAATGAAAACCTTATAAAAACATTACAAATATCTAGTCTATGCTAAAGCATGAAAATGTTTTATTTTTGGGAAACGGGCCCCCACATTCGTAAATCCGGCCCTGCTATGATGGAATTATGAACAGAAGAACATCTCTAAGCAGAGGCGCCTAGGTACTTCATGAAAACATTGAGGGGGCAAAGTTTACCAGTCGAGATAACAGTGACGCCATTCACAGCCTGGCGGATAGAAGCCAATCGAACATGACAGGTGCTTGAGTTGGTGGGCAGTATTGTATCAACAACAAAAATGATACGCATTACAGGAAATATTAACAAAACTATATTGATATTATAAACAAAGTGAAGTTCTAAAATATTCGAAAAAAATTGAGCTCAATGAAAGTTGTATTGTAGTTGATTAAGAAGAATGTTATTTTGTCATTGTACAAACAAGAAGGTCGCTTGAAGGATTAACGTAGCCATTTATATTCGTCAGACTGTGAATATAGAACCTGTAGTCGAGATCGTGATAAAAGATGTTTTCTATTGTGACACTTTCAATCTCTTTGAAGAGTTTAGTTGTAAATATATTTATTTAGTTCTCACATAACTTGAGATCTCGCCCTAAAAGCCGTTTGTAACTGATTGTGTAACTTCAGACAATTTTGCCGACAAAAAAAAAAACCTGACATGACGAAGGAAACAAAACTGCAAGAAATAGTACCAGTAGACCTATACCAAGGAGCTTCTCTATAAACGAGTTATGGCTTGGTTCTGTGGCTTGATCTTCACGAGATTCGTTGATTAGGTGTTATACTTGTGCAACATTTTCTAAAATTCTCTATTTATTCTCGAAAGAAGATACATTAGAGTGAATTACTCGAGTAACACCAAACATAGTCTTTTGAGGGCAGAATACGACTTAATACCTCTAAATTTACAAATTAAAAATACAAACAAATTAAAAATAACGAATCACTTTTAGCGACTTGGTCACTTTCGACCTGGTAGGTTTGTTTTTTTTTAAAGACAGTGTGATTTGGAAATCAAAGTGTCATAAAAGATAGGGATTCCTGACTAGCTTCCTGGAAGAATTCAAGTGAATATTTCGTAGACGTTTTCATCGGAAAAAGTAAAAAACATGGGAAAAGTTTAGGAGAAGGTTCTGGCAAAACTTAGGAAGCGACATTGGGCTGAATTTTCTGGCTAATCGAATCAATTTTGGTGAAACCCTGGATCAATATCTGACCTAGTGAATAAATTACATATACTAGTAAACTTTCTGCAATTATCTGCGGCTGTAGAAGGAATATGAAACTTGCATTCTGAAAGAACCTATTTTTATTCAAGAGATTTACAGTCCGAAGCTGGCTAATCTCTTACGGTTGGAAATAACAACTACAACAAAATCAAAGAGTTTGTCATAAACTCCTCAGGACATCAACAGCGAGTACTAATTTTGCTTTTTCAAAATTTACATTAGAAATCCAACAAATAACCTATACATTTTTCTCTTTATTAACCTTCGATACTATTGTTGAATAGTAACCTTATCTAATACTATCTGTTCAATAGCGGAGATGAATTGAATAAGTCGTTTTGAGTTTGTCTTAACTTTGGATGTATTCGCTTTGATGGTTTGAATTACAATCACCTTTAGTTCAAATTAGAGCAGTATTTATACAAACTTGGATGTTAGTTTCGTTGTTTCTGGACTACTAGGACAGCTGGTTGCTACAATAAACATAGTGGGTTACTGCGATGCATTGAGCAGGAACACTATCGATAAGGGAGAAGTTTGAGTATAACTTAAAGACGATTACAATTACAATAGTGTGTTTTGTTAAGTAGTGTATATTATATCAGTTTCGCCGAAATGCGATTTTCTCTAGACTTGTCCAGACTTGGTCACTATTCATGAACAGCCTGGTATTATGGTAACTATTATTTTACTGTCTGATCACTACCAGCCCTGCGTTATATCCTAAACCCTAAAGAATTCAGGAGACTGTTTTAGAAGGAATCTTTTGGTTGATTCCTGGACTTGTCATTGGTGAAATTCTTTTACAAAATACGTAGTGAAACAACTGAATTTACATTTCGGAACTTTTTGGAATAATTTTTGGAGAATTTTTCGATAAAAAACATATTATAAAGCTCCTTAACTCATGCCTTGTATTTTTGACGCAATACATTTGATTGGAATTCACAAAAATGTGAAAAAAGAATTTCTGTAAAAAAATTAAGAATTGCAAAGGAATAATTGAAAAAAAAAAAAACTTAAGACATCTCTACAGTAATTTTAAAACAAATTTATGAGGAATTTACGATACTTGGAGTTATTATTGGGTGAAGTTTAGATTAAATCTAATTTAGAGATTTCTTTGAGTAACTTCAGTTAACTCTCCATAACTCGAGTTATAGGTTCAATTGCGATCCAAGGGATTATCGTGTAGTGTCGGATTTCGTCATTAAAAACACGTCTGTCTAGTTGAACCGAATATCAAAACATCAGCTTTTATATTTCTTGGCTACTCTGATGTACACTGGTCCCACAGTTATGAATCATGTAAAGTTCAGCTTAAATTTGAAAAATTATAGAGAGCAAAATAATCAATATTTTTTATAAAATCAATGCCAAATGGTAAAGTGGGGTATATACCTGCAGTTCATGCACAATGTTGTAATTAAATTTGCTGAAAACATTTGAAATTTTCATTTATTTGAACATTGTCTTAAACCACAATTTATGAATCGGCAAAAAAGTTGTCTACGAATATGAATCAATGTGAACACGTTTTATGAATCAGTTATTTACTTTCAATTATTTTGCAATTAAATGCTATATAGTTCATATGTTTATTAGAAAACTGTCTCGGACAACGTTAATTATATCCGGAGGTGAACCGGAACCAAGTATTTCAAGAATCTGCATGACATTGCATGATTTTTAATGTTGCTACTGAGCGGACTGAACTAGCAAACATTGAATTTGTGGATTTATATGCTTCTGCAGCATGATTTGTATATTTAAAATTATGGATCGATTCATGAACGTCCATATCGAATTGCTGTGATTTTCTTGCAAACTTCGTGTGTGTTACACATTTGTATGCGTCAACCTATGGACGCATAGATCATCACCCAACACGGATTCAGTGTGTTTTGCTTATGGTTCGTTTGTGTCATTGTCATTGTCGTTTGTGATCATTATGTTCAAGTTGGTCAATCAATCGATTTGCGCAATGAGTTTGTTATGTTGAAATCGATGAGCTTTGCTATCGATTTCCATGTTCAAAGCTTTTAAATTGTTTGTGATCAACCCATAGCGAACGAAACTGCATTGGACCTGTGTGAATATCTTTTACTTCTCCATGTGTCTTATAAAAGAGCCAACAATTTAGCCTGGGAGTCAATCTAAAAAAAACTTACGTGAAATAAAAGTGATCATAAAAATAACAAACAATTGGTATTGATATCAATCAGAGAGGATGCAATCCAGTTCTTTTCTTTTCCACTCGTTGTTTTTGGTCCTTCTGCAGAAGCAATACCCCGTTTTTATAGCGAAATGGATTATGGAGAACCTATCAGGTGTAACTAAAAACATTTTTTACATATTTACGTCTGTACCTTTTTTTTTGTTCCTCACAAATTTAGGATTTTTTAGGATCTAACATAAGAAACGTTTACAATTTTAATAGCCATATAAGACAACAAACCCCCTAAATAACTTTTTTCATAAGAATTTTTTTTTTCAAAATCATGGAAAATTTATTTGTATGTTCAGATTTTCTTTCCAAAAATAAATCTGTAGTTTATGAACGGTCCCAAATCACTTTTGCCTCCCGTAACAAAATTTTACATTGGAAATTACTTGAAGCTAAGAATCATTTTGAAAAATACTAAGCACTAGTAGTTTGAACGCTGTGACTGATGTGTATATTTCCCACAATTTATTGATCAAGTATTTTTCTCAAAAATCTTAGCCAAATCCGTATAAATACGCATTTATCTCTCACAGCTATGTTTATTGAATCTGTAAAAGTTGTCTGGGGCTTAATCTCTCATAAAAAATCTTTGAAACAAACTTTAAACCGTCGTTTCTAGCTAAGCGTCAATAACCACACGGCTTACAAAATTGGCCAAAAATACAGCCCACATAGCTACAAAAATAATTTAGTAATATTGTTGGTTCATTACGCGATCAAGAGCTTTTTTACTGAGATAAAAAGGCTTGAAATGGCTGAACACTATGTGTTGCTTATCAGTAAAAATGATTCTGTGATGTTTTGTGATAAGTTTGATAATAATTTTGTCTTCTTAAATCAGCTGATTTATAAATTGTGGGTGATTCAACTGCGTGGGGTTACTGTATGCCATTACAAGTCTCATTCTCGTTCCCGTATGCTCAACTTGTGCACGAGTGATCGTACACATGGAGGTAGCCATGAAAAGCTACTTTTACTATGGTGAAAATGAAAATGTTTTTGACAATCTCGAGTTCAAAAAAATAACGTCATATCGTCTATGATTTGTTGACAAATTTTGATTATTGAAATAACTCAAAACTTAATGAATAGGTTCATGGTATTTCAGAAAAGTTGTAGATTTAGAAGATTTGCACAAATTTTCTAAAGACAGTATTAGTTTTCTATTTTCAGATAAATCATTAATATTTTTTCGTCTTCAATTTTATTTTTTTTCGTCAAAACGTTTTCCAAGTTATGTAGGAATTTCTGTGAAAATTTTAGGAGTGAGGAACTCGTCAAAGGTGAAAAGCCACATTGATAAAGATAAATAATAATAAGGAACATTTCATTCAAATCGCTTCATAAACAATGAGTTCCAGTCTACAATATTAGATAATTTTGTATGGAAAATGTTGCAAATGTATTGCCCAGTAAGTTGAAGAGGAACATAATAAGCAGAGAAAAACTAAATTTTCTATAGTACAATGAGGAAATCGGAACAAAATGAGCCTAACTGGTACGAGTACTCAGATGTACTATAGAATTTTTGTAAAACATTTATGTTTGTTGAAAACTGAAATCCAGACAAAGACTTTATAAAGCAGTTTGAAAACTATCATTAAGAATAGGGGATTTGGGGCGAAATGAGTATCAATCTAATTGTAAATCTCAATGATATTTGTGGCTAGCTGCGTGTTAACTGTAACTCATTTTTTTTACATTTTAAAATCAGATTTCATACTCAAATAAGAGAAAATTATTTTTTCTTTCACTGAGAAAAGAGAGTTGAAGTTAAGTATGTTGTACGCCATCGGTACAACTGTGACGACCAGAAAAGTCTTATTTATATGTTTGTATGTTTATATAACATTCTTCTCCATAATCACCTAAAATCAATCCCGAGAATCTTTTTAATGGTGACAAAAATATTCATTTCCATGAAAATAAGAGATTTGGGGTTAAATGGGCATCATAAACAATGTTACGGATTTTAGTGAAGTTTCACATCTATCTTTGTACAATTTCTAAGCATTTCGCCAATATAACTACTTGAAACTAGACACAAGAAATCGATAAATTATAAGATAACAATCGAAACATAAGAAATATGGGGCAAAATGAGCCCCGTAAGTTAACTTGCTGTCGCATGCGGTGGCCGACTTAACCCCATAAAGAATTCTTCGCCGCTTTCGGTTGAGCATTTGCCCACTGTGTCCTGTGTTGGGGCTCAGGCTGGGGCACACAAAAAGCAGATCGAAAGAGCCAGAAAAAGGTTTGCTGCCGTGCGCCGTGGATGAACAGACGGAAAGAGAACGCAGATCAAAAGCCTCGCGTTTTAGCACGGCAATCACTTGGTATAGTAGTGTGCCTGCGAGACTGCGAGACAACCACAAAAGATTAATACAGACAACAAGCACAGACTGTGGAGTATTATAGAGAGGAAAAAAACAAGTATTTAGTGTATAGGGCAAATATCTAGTAGAGTAGAGGAAAAACCACGATCACCGAAGAGGAAGCCTTCTCGTCGTCGTCGTCGTCGTCGAACTCTGGTGGAATCTAGTTTTGCGTCTATCGATCGAGTCGTTGCGTCGTCGTCGTCGATCGCGGTCTAGTGAGCCATCTTTTCTACGTTTCCAGGGTAACCAACAGGTAGGAGTGCAATTTAAATCGTCATTTTCAGTGTGATCGCGTTTTTTGTCGGGTTATCGCAGTAAGCCAGTATAGTGCATATATAGTGAGCAGTGCTCTCGATCCGCGCCGTTGGTCGGAGAAAATTGTGTGAAAGTTGTGCAAAGTTTCCAACGTCAAAGTGCTCAAATTAGTGCGCGAATTGTTGCCTGTCTGCCATAGTGGTGTTGGATCTAAAGAGGTCTAAAGCGTAGATATACAAAAAGGTGAAGAGTGTCAGGCCAGCAATATCGACAACAGAAGAAGCAGAGTCAAGAGTCATACATAGTGTTGGGGACCCCACATACCAGCGATCCACACAAACGTGCGCGCACACACATCTCGGTGCGCGAGTTACCTGTCACTCAGTCGATCACTCACCACAAGACGACAGAGTTCTCACCTCAGCAGCAACCTCAGCAATCGAGGAAAAATATCACACAGCAGGCCAGCAAACCCAGCGACGGTGACGTGTTGTGTGTTTGAAAGTTCGCCGAAGTTAGGTAACGTATATCCCATATCTCCATGTCTACTGTGATGTCTTTTACACCTTTTCTGTCGTCGTCGTCGTCGTTTCACTTGAACTCGTACTTTAAGGAAATTTGTCATCGCATCGAGTCGTGAGTCGTGACTGACTGCGCTAAGCCCTTAATGCTCAGGGATGCCAAGTGGTTTTCTATCAATGTCGGAAAAATCTCTTCCAATGTGTTCCACTTAAAAAAATTCAATTGTCTGGGTAACTTCCCCAGTGATCAAAATAAAGCCCAAACTTTGGGTCAAGTCTGAAAATGAAGATCTTCTTAGTTAAGACTCTAGTAAGAATGGGTCATTTGTCAAAACAAAAAAAAAAAACAAATTTCTTTCGTCCATTTTTGATCATTGATTAAATGAAGTAATGGATGTTCATATTTCCCTTTATTTTTTGTACGTTTGGTAGAAAACTTCTTTTGTAATATTGGAAAATTGGAAAATACCGGATTTTAAAAAGTTGGTATAGGGCAACTCAGAATTGAAAAAAAAAACAAATAAATAAATAAAAGAATCCAATCTCCCATTTCTTCTTCCATCATTAAGCTAGGTATGCTGCTCCGCTCAAGAAAAGTAAAAATTTCTGCTCAAGAAATGGTCAAGAAATTTGCTACAGTGAGCTCCATTTGAAATGACATTTCCTTTCAACTGCGTACTGCGATCAAAGAAAAATGCTTTTCTTGAGCATTTCTTGCAAGAAATTTTCCACGCATCCAGATAGGGCATTACTTTTCTGTTGAAGTGCATATTTCGCTTTTCGAAAAATTAGTGTTCTGTAAAATGTTTTGCTTTTTTTGGAAGTGATTTGAAGGTGGCTCTAAAAAAGATGTAGGTTTATATTAGAATTACTATGGAGATATTTTGAAATATGTTCCAAACACACTAACTGTAATGTAAGTGCAAGCTTGGTGAACTTATTGAAAACTCATTCATTGACACCATAATAATGGAAGATCCTGAATAGAGCATAAAGCAATTAACAGATGGGACAATTCATGAATTCGTTTGCTATTTTACATCTCTACGTGGGATTTTATCTCTACAAACTTTAGCGAAATTTGCTCAAAATAGATTTGTTTTTTTTTCAGCAACTTCCTTTATTGAGGTTTGAAGTATGAGTTTCACTATGAGATACCAATGTTTAATTTACATTACAATACTAACGTGTTTGGGTTTTATATGATTTTTAACAAAACTGAATGAAATATTGGTTACAGTATAGAATATTTCAATATTTGTTAAAACATATAACAAAATCAAGTTGATACCCAGTTTGCCAATACTTTATTATATTTAATTATCATATTTCTCGAAAAATAAATTGAGAATTCGGTGTGCTATAAGGATCTTAGAAAGTTAACATTTCTAGTAAATAGGAACGCAGGGCTGGTAGCGTGAGTGTCTAAAAATATAAAGTTTGGAGACGTCATTATTGAAAAAAAAGTACGCAATGAGATCGAATAGGAACCAAAAAGAGATCTAACTGAAACCCAAGCTGAAACCAAAAAGAACCAAGAAAACAAACATAATCGAAACAGGAACCAGAAGAAGTATTTATATTAATTTTTCTAAGAATATTTGTCTGTAAATACTTCTTAAATTTCTTGGGAATGTGACAAGTATTACTGCTTACCCACCTAAACATACTGTATGAGCCTAGTAAACGAAATCACCGAAATCGATCAGCATGGCTGGTAATTGACTAGCTTTTGACAGTGCGTTATAAAAGAATTTACTGTATTTGGGTAAACTGTGGTAAAAAAAATACCGAAGTTTCTGTAAACTTACGAAAGTACCGAAGTCTATAAAATATTCCATTGACAATTCGGTAATCAATTAGTTAGTCTTCCGAGAGCTCAGCAATCTGGCCCGCTCGAAAGGTCAAAAATTTTGCTATCCACCAGCGGAGTTTCAATTCTGGTTTCACCTAGCATTCTAAAAAACAATTATTTGAGAGATTTAGTGTAGATGCTGTTATTACGTTAAGGTAAATAAAACAAAATGTTTGAATCGTATTGTGTATACTATTTTAAAACGTTCACTTTTCAGAACTTCGTCAACCGATACATTCCGATGCTTCTTCTGCAGCACTACACTAAAGATTCCGCACTAGAGATTTATTTTTAAACTTGGTAGAATTTGACATTTTTAGCACCGGCATGTCCCCAAAAACTGAATTTTAACTATAAGCCAAGTGACAATAGTTAATTTGTTAATAAACTGCAGAGGAATATTCCTATATGTTTGTTCTTTTTCTTGCTAAAACAATCTTCTATGAAATCATGGCTGATCCAAAGTTATAATTTTTCGGTAAACGATTTCCGAATGATCAGTAATTTTGAGAGATGGCATCCGAAACGCAATCCGATCGTTCAGCTGTTGAGATTTCGGTAAATAAATTACTGTATACATTTGTACATTTGGTCAATGTTTGATCCAGTTGTTTCGTTAGAAACCAATTATGTCAGATATTACTTCGAAGATCTCATCAGTTACTCATTTGTTAATTTTTTTTTAAGGCACTTCGTGCTCGTTGCCACTACTGTGCGGGAATCAGTTTATCTGTATCTTCCTTACCGATACAGTTCTATTTTTAGCTAATCTATATTTACATCTGCTTTCACTCTCTTCTGCTCTTTTGCTCTCACACCGAGCAGGTAGGAGAGTGCTCTGCTTTTGGTCCAATCGATTTCCGTTAGCCATAGTCCATTGCTCTTGCGGTGGTTCGTTTTGCCATGTTCCTGAGTCGTTTGAGGCTAGCTGCCTGCGAAGTGGGTCAGTTTGTCTCAGTCACCATCTGATACTGACGGAGGATGGATGTGCTCCCCTAAGCACGGTCCTCCATGCGGCGTCTTCTGGTGGCTGGACGGGTTATTTTTTTGGAGGGGCTGGGAATTGAATCCATGACCTTCCGCTTATGAAGCGAAAGCGTAACCTCAAGGCTACGGACCCCCTATTTTTGTTAATTCTTGAACGGCCTTCGCATAGAATACCTCCATTAATGTCGTTCGAGATACCTTCAAGAATAGAACCTGTAACTTTTTTGAGGATAATCTGTTCCAACATTAATTTCTACAGGAGTTTCTCCAAAAATTATTTCATAAATTTCTTTAGAAAATCATCAAAGTTTTGCAGAAGTTCATTTACTGATTATTCTATCAATACAGCTGGGACATTGCTCAAGATGTCGTTCAGGATTTCTTTAAGGTCTCGATCTTAATCAGGAATTTATCTATTAATAACCTCAGGAATTATTCCAGAGAATCTCATAAGATTCTTTTAAGAAGTTCTTTGAGAAATTTTCCAAGTAAAATCTCAAAAAAAAATACAATCAAAAGTACGCCCAGGTATGTCTGCAGGGAATTGTCTTGGATATTTTTTTTTACAAATAATTGGATATTTTTTGAAAAAAATGCTATATTGATCTCTTAAAAACTCAATAGAATAGAATAGAATAACTAGAATAGATTTTCTAGATTAATATATCTAAAATAGAATCAGTCCTTGGGGAACTTCCTGTAGAATTTTCTGAAGGGATTGTTTGAAAAACATCGAACGGAATCCCTATAGAAATGTGTGTCGAATTATTAGAATCTCTAAAGTATTTGCTGTAACCTAGTAGATGTAGATCAAATTTCGTAACAAATTGTCCTGGAAAATTACACCAGAGTTGTATATAAAATAGCATATCTCGCGAAATGCAGCATATGTTCTAGAAATCATCAAAATAGTTGTGACAATCGTTCATTGAATCATCGCTCGTTCTTGCCACTTGGTTTGTGACAATATACGACTCTATCAAATTTTAGTTAACTTAACAATTAAAAAAATAAATCGGATGAAAATTTTTGGTGCAGTACTTAATTTCATGATGGATTTGGTAGGTTGTATCACAAAAAGTGTTTGGGTGTAAGTACAGTAATGTCCCGATTTTGTCAGCTGCGTTAGGGTTGACAAAATCGGGAATAAATGATATCGACTGATTTCAAGTTTTATTTCAAGTTAAGGACTTTCTTTTATGATTATGTTAATATAAACATTGTTTTTTTACTTCCATTTTCTTTGTACCGTAATCTATGGTAACATTAATTAATTTCTTGGATAATTATTAAGAATTTCAAATTTCCAAATTTTAAAATCTAAAACAGTTATCAGGAAAACTTATTGAGGATTTCTTAGATAAAACTGTGAATAGATGTCCAATGAACTAAGGAATTTACCATCTTAGAATAAAATGAAATATGTGATCAAAGCTCGAGAGAATTTCTGCAAGAATCTATGGGCATGTTCGTGAGAAACAACTTACAATTTCTTAAATTCATTATGTGATTGAAATCAATTTTTGATTTATCATAATCATCAAGGATGTTTTTCATAAAAATTGATTGAAGGGATCACTAGAAGCAGTACCGCAACCAGGATTTGGCTCTAGGGGGAGTTTTGTAAACTTAAAGACAATGTTTTTTTGGGAAAGTAAAACGAAGGTAAAAAATTTAAAGTAGAGGATTTTAATAACATCTCAAGATTATTATTCAAAAAAATAAACAACATTTGCAAACTTTAGCATCTCTCTTCCACCTTAGGCAAACATTTTAATACTAACTAATCAAAGTGAATCTGTTGAAATTTCCCAAATTTTTTTTTTCTGAAATACACTTGTTTTTTAAATACATTTTCAAATTTTATAACGTTACTGCAAAAGGTTTTGCGATCATTATTAGCAGTTGATCTATTGAAAATCAATATTTCAGGCATTAAATCTGTGTATAGACAAATATTGGATATTTTTCGGCCTCAAAACAATACCGCCATGTCCCTCAATTTTTCCTATAATTTTTATTTGTACAGGGTGTTCGTAAATTATCCGAACAGCAAAATATGAGAAAGATGATCTCGTATTGATAACAATAAAAAATCAATGTCTATGTACCTTTTAAGATACATCTATATGTTAACACAACATACACCTTTAAATAATTTCGAAATTGTTGCTTCTTACTAAGACAGGCAAATTTGAATTTTTCGGAGGGGATTTTTCTGAGAGCCGCTAGTCATACTAGAGATGTTGTGTCCCTAAAATCTAAAAGAGATGAATCCAAATGTCCCATTATTCTGTGAAGCAACCTACAGTTTAATGGCTTCAAGTTGGACTGTAAATAGAAAATTATACGGTTCAAATCCAATGAGTTCTGTGAACATTTCTCTTCCATCATAAAGCTAAAAAAACAACTCCCTTTAAGACACCTCAACACATTTGGCTTGGTTTCACAAATATTTGAAATCGGAAATGTGTCAAACTTACAACCTAATAATATAATAGGGTAATGTTTTGAACCATGCAAGAATACTGAATTTATTCTGCTTGATTGCATACAGCCATGCCTTCAAAGTTTGTACGGATAATTTGCGGACACCCTGTAATCATTGCAATTAAAGAATCGCTTCTCCGGAAATCCACGTACTCTCTGAGGATCATAAAATTTGGCTAAGTGCTGAGCCGACTAAAAGATTTTTTAAGCTTCGGAGTTTGCACCAATCAGTTGTTAACAATGATCTCAATTTGGCATCTATACTTACATGTATGCTTGACAAACTTCTCGTCGAAAACCTTCAGTATGTTTATCAGAAAAGCGAGAAATTTTCGTTTTTATAAAACTCTTCGGTAGTCTTCAAAATAAAAAGCCACAACTTAGAAGAACATTTCTGTTAATACAACTTATTGTTCCAGTGTTCAAAAATATATTTAGTATTTCTTTTTTTTTTTTGCTCTGGAGGGGGTTTTGACCCCCAAAACCCCTCCATGGTTGCGCCACTGACGAGAAGATTTTTTTTGTGAAGCTTTGAAAATTTTCTTTTGGAGGAATGCTTTAGGACATTCTTTGTGAAACACTTTGGGTAGTTCTTTAAAGAATCTGTAAAGAAAGCTTATAATGAAACCCATGAGAAATCTTTGAAGTAATTAATTCGTAGAGAAATCGTTGACGAATGTTCTGTATTAATTCCTGTAAACTCTCAGGTGGAAGTGCTGAAGAATATTTTAATCAATTTTATGATTATTATATGTAGGAAGTTTTGAAGTAATACTTAATGATGTCTATAAAAACCTTCTGGAGTTTGTTTTCGATCATTGCCGTTCTATTAACCGTTTCATTTCTTAAAATCCCCAGCTTCCATATTTTGTATTGAATCCTTAGGCTCAGTGAATAGCTGTATTCAAAATCAACTAGTTTCCGAAAATCTCCCAAATTCTTCGAATACTATACAAAAACCTCAGCTCTCTTTCAAAACAACTACGTTTTGTCTCAAATTCCGAACAGACTCATATTCATAACGCTCGGTTTTTGTATGGCGATTTGGTTGAAATGTTTCTCTGAAATATGTCATCAAATTATCAGGATATGGCGGTCATTGAAATTCAATTTTAACGTCTTTTTATCTATATTATGCAACGGGAGTAGTGATGATTCTCTAGTTCGTGGTCAGGAAAACTAGCTTAGATAAATTTATTTGCGAAATTTTTCTTTTGAATACGATTTATTCGTGTTGTTCGTAATTCGAATCAAGGTGTTCAGAATATAAAACAGAATGAACACAGTGTTTGGCATTTGAAGCAAAATATTATTCCACACTTTTACGTAAAAACAATACTGAACAAGCTTAAATTAACATTATTATCGGCACAACCAACAGCTAGCAGTTAGACTTTGCAAAGAATTTGAATTTTTCACCAAAATCTGCTAATAATTGCCTATCGGAAGCATCTGGAATCACCGTTGGCCTTAAGTGTACGGAATATGAGTCAATACGGTAGCTTTCTGTTACAACAGTTTTTTTAGGAATCCATCAAATTGGGTCCCAAAATTTCTAATGAAATCTTGTTTTTATTTAATAACACGAAAAAGCATGTTACTGTAACTACTTTAGCAATTTTTCCCGCTCAAATAATGGCTATATCATGTTTAAACTTTAATTAAAAAATTTGGTCCATAAATGAACCTTGACACTTTTGATCATGTTTGACGTTCACTTAGTCGACAAAAACACCATAGGGGTTTTAGTTCGACCACTGGGGTTGTTCCTATCTGACATTTCGTAGGGGACACGGAAAACAAAATACACCCAAAATTTGAGTTTAAGCCAAAGGATGTGACAAAATCTAAAATAATGTTTTTTGGGCTTAAACCAACGGAAAACATAGAAAATTGAGTAAACATGTGTTTTTGGCCTAAACTTAAGCGTTTGGCACTAAAATTGGGACAGGGCTTTAGGACCCTATTGTTGCTCCTTATTTTTACTATAAAGTTGCTATTCGGATTCATCTTTATTTCCAAAATTCATAGCTTTTGTTTGGCTTATAGATGAACCTAAATATTACTTGTAATGTGCAAGATTATCTTAATCTAATGTTACATTTGATCGCCAATTCATTCTACGACTCAAAACTAAGCAGAAAGTACTGTTTCAAGAGGAGATTACTAATTACTTTGACTTCAACTCCGTAGATCTACGGAAAATCACGTAGATCTGGCATCACTGTTTAAACCTTCGCGCGATCGAGTGCAACACTGAGTGCTGCGAAGGAAATTGTTTCACATTTTCGAGTGACTTCGAGAGCTAATTTGAATATGTCTGTGTGGTCGTGGGTTCGGCTCGCTAAACAATTGAAGTCACTGTACCTACTGTGTTTGTTCCCCGTTCGCTCGCTGGGAGCCACTTAAAAGTGACTTCCAACAACAGCCAGTCCTTTGTGTTTGATTGATGCGTGTGGTTTAAGGGAAGATTGCTGATTACTCACTCTCGGTATGGGTGTATGTTATTTTGTTTTGTTTTTTGTCTCTCAGATTACAACCATGGGCGATGCGAGAGAGGTGAACAAACTGAATCTAGTTGGAGGCCCTGCAGATGGTAGATCCACGGAATTTTCCGTGGAATTACTACGACGAGATTTCTGTTTGGATTTATGGCACCGATTTATTCTGATGAATTTTAATTAATTTATTTTACTATATTATGGAACCTGTATGGACTCTAAGATAATACAATCATGTTTTCGGTTTCTTCACTGGACTGACCATATTCAATCAAAATAAGCTTTGAAAACCGCATGGGATCCAATAATCCTAACGATAATATTTAGTTTAGTTTATTTCACACATGACTTAATACTAATGTCTTTTTCTTGAGGGTTTGACTACAGTCAGCTCTCCATAACTCGATAATCCAAGTTTCGATGTCGAGTTAAACAAGCACCGTGTAAGATGGTTTTCAAGTTAACCTTGAAGGTCTGTTGAATCAAAGTTGCCTTGATTTTGTGTTCTCGTGGTCCCTTCAATATTGATGTTTAGAGAGTTAACAGTATTTACGCAACATTTTTTTCTTTACAAATGGACTAATACTGAAATCATGAGAATGCCAGTTTATTTTTTTAGAGGTGGTTACTTATAAATTGTTGCAATTTACATTTATCTTTGGATTAATGGTAAAGTATTGAAATGGTGTCTGAGATTGACTCAATTCCGTATTCATACGCCTATCAGAATTCAAACAAACAACATTCAAAACTTAATTTTAATGCTCTGTTTGATTGCTCAAGTCCTTTATTACGTTGTTCAGATGTAGTAGAGCGCATTTGGACAGCTTATTAGCGAATCTTAGAAAGAACTGTGGGCCTTTTTTAGCCAAGTGATTAGGGTCCGCGGCTACAAAGCAAAGCAAAGCATGCTGAAGGTGTCTGGGTTCGATTTCCGGTCGGTCCAGGACCTTTTCGTAATGGAAATTTCCTTGCCTTCCCTGGTCATAGAGTATAATCGTACCTGCCACACGATATACGAATGCGAAAATGACAACTTTGGCAAAGAAAGCTCTCAGTTAATAATTGTGGAAGTGCTCATAAGAACACTAAACTGAGAAGCAAACTCTGTCCCAGTGAGGACGTTAATGCCAAGAAGAAGAAGAACACCAAGGTCTCTGTCCAGAACTTAATGCTTTTCAGAACCATTGCATGATTTATGGAAGACCCCAGCTCAAGTGGCCCAGTATTCCATCAACAAGATATCTAATGAGCGTACCAACGAGCGTCTGTATCTGCATTATCAGATTTCGTGTTTGGCTTGAGTCAGCCAACCGGTTGGCCAGCAAAACCAAAACAGCAAAACCCAACCAAACAACCCCTCAGAGAACTCCACCGCCGCAGTGTACCGTTTTGGATTATAGGAAAAAAAAAAACAACCACTGCACAATGGACGGATTCCATACAAAAAAGCGGGCAAAACTACCAAAAATTGTTTTGAGATATTTTTCTATTATTTTCAAATATGTTTAATGTATTATAATTTAGAGATCCTTAAATGAAATTGTATTACAATTTAATTTGTTTGTGTTATGTGGTTAAATGAACAATTTTGGGATTCCACAAAAATATATAAATATATTTTTACAAAAATTTATAGTTTTTCTTATATTCTGACCATTTGTACTAAACTCATTTACAATTTATTTATTCATTCTGTACACATATTTTTTTTTAAACTTGATCATATTTGTAATATGTGTTCTTAATAAAATTGGATTGTATTTATTTTAATTAAAACTTGTATATTTCTGGAACAATAAAAACACCAAATATAAGAAAAACGTTAATTAAATGTTGACACTTCACTTCACTCTTTGTTAAAGAAAACAAAGTGTAGTGTACACTAAACAGTATATGAAAGATAAGATATCCTTCGATTAAGCCGACAAAAGTAGTTTTGACCGAACTTTATTTTTCCGACTACTGTGCACCTGGTGAAGTAGAAGCCAAAGATAGGTAAACTTTACTCAGCTCAGCTCACAGGAATAATAATTACTCGGCTCAATCGCATCGGATCGTCGTCGTCGAGAACTTGTTTTCAGCGGCAATATTGCCGATTCATCTTCTCGAATTGTGTTGTGTTTCGTCGATTCTATCCGTACAACCGAGTCGTGATAGTGACCTTGGAAAACTATCAAACGACACACTTGAGCGCCCGATGAGCAGTGATTCAGCAGCGAGAAGGTATTGAATTCAAGCTATACCAGCGGTTCCCATCCGTCAAAACTCGTTGAAGTCGTGTCGGATATCCGTCAAACATCTTCTCAAATATTAATTGTTCAACTATGTAATGGAAACCGATGAAAAATTACAAATTTCTTGTTTCCAAAGTTTTCGATGTTTATCAAAGAGCTCCTTAGAAAACTTTTTGAGGATTGCGCAAGGAAACTAGCAAAAATCTGTTCAAGATTCAATGCGAAAAATGCCGAACATTTTCTGTGGATTCCTCTAGGAACGATCTTACTTTAAATTTCCAATAAACGAACAGGTTCTATCCAGTCATTTTAACGTGATTTCCCATAGAAAATCATAAAGACTCATGCAACAACAAACTAACCGTCACTCATTTGCGATACATTCACGGACCCCTTAGAAGTCATCATGGCCCGCTAGGGGTCCAGGGACCACCGGTTGGAAAACCCTGAGCTATACGATCTATCGATCGATCGAACGGCTGATTCGAATCCATGATCGTATTGCGTCACATCATCATATACAGTCCAATCGTAATGTTTAGAAGCTTCATACCCATTACTTAGAGCGACATCAGAGATCCGGTGAATTGTCATCATCCCTGACGAGTTGAAGGTTTCCAGGAGAATAGTGAATTATATTACATGTGCAACTTTGAGGGATTGTTTCTTCATATTAGTGTAAACATTTCAAGCAGTAGTATCTGCAAAAGAACTTTATTACGGTAATTACTTGACTATTTTTTGACCTGAAATTTCTCCAAAAATACCTCTAGGGTATCCCAAAAAAAACTTCAGGAATTCTATAGAAATTCCTCCATAACTCTAGGAATTTTTCACAGGTAAAGTGCATCGTCGAGATATCCATTGAAAAATTCAAACATTTTTTCATGTATTCGCCTAGTAATTTATCTATGACACTTCTAAAAAGTCCTTTGGGAATTATTCCATGGATTCCACATTGAATATTTTCAAAAATTCTTTTATAAGTTTTTCTACGAATTCCACCAGAGATTTCCTCAATAATATCTACAGGAATTTAATCTAGTATGAATCCCCTAGGCCTTAGGGAGACCCACGAAGCCATTGTAAATAAGTGTTGGTTTTCTTGATTAATGAATAAACGTGAGATTTCTCTACTCGCTTGTTTTGCAATAGATCATTATAAGTGAGGTTCAAATTATAATTATTTCAATTTTTTATTGAGTCGTATTGAGTCGAAAAAAAATCTTGCACTATCATTCTGCTAATAAGAGATGACAAGCCTAATTTCAGCAGGACCAAAATTCTTCACTTTATTACTCAAACTATTGGTGATATCTTCTCGAGTCTGTTCTATAGAGTCTGTTCTATCGAGTGTATCAGTAGTATTCTGATGAATTTTTCAACAGATATCTGCCACTAATCCTTGAAAGATTTAAGCAAAGATTTTTGATGGGTGATTGACAAGGTTTTGGAATAGTACCTGGCGTTTTTCTTAACGAATTTATAAATCGACCATTATTAGAAAGCGCTATCAGCAAGTTTTTTTTTAATATATAAAGCAGCTTGCAGAGACACTGAATGGAGGATAACCTATTTTTTCTTAATTTCTTGACAAGAACTTCGTGGATTCTGTTGGACGATTGAGAATAACCGAAGAAATCTTTCAAACATTATGAACATATTTATACATTGTTCTAGAAGCAATTTTCATCGTACTGTTTTTATGGATTTTTACAAGGTTCTTTTAAGAAATTGCTATTCGAACTTTTGGGAATATATATGGCAAGATTCATTCTGTACTCCAAATAATATGTGCGGAATTCTTGGATTATTTGCAAACATCATACAACAAGGACTGTACCACCTACAAAATTGGTGGGAGTTGCTTAGTGCTATCTGTGGTGAATTTCAGAAACTTCTGGGTGTGCCTGCCATGGATATTTGATGATTCATAGTAAGATCTTTGGAAGGCTCCCACAAACATTAATTTGAAGAACATGCATTTTAAGGGGTTCACCGGACGTTTAAAGAACATCGAAGGGGGCCGCAGCTCCAAAAAGGTTGGGAGCCACTGCTCTAGAAAATTCCAAATTTATTCAGGAATTCCACCATGGAAACATGGTGGAATTTCAACCTGGTAATGTCTAGGCACATTTACAGGAAATTATCTTCAAGGAATGTTAACTCTCTTGAAGGACTAGTGAAGTGTTAAAACAACCTAATTTTTCCAGTGATTACTCTATACATGAAAAAAAATCTTAAAGAAATCATCAAAGAATTTATCCAGAGATTCCATGATTGTGCTAAATATTATCCAAAAATATCTTTTGGAATTTTTCATGGGTTTATTTTTAGGATTTCTCCAGAAATCCTTCCGAAGACTTCTGCGGGAGCTTAATAGAGAATACTTTTAATAGAGTTGGCTGGTTCTACTTCAATTACCATAAGAATTTTTTATAGAAGGAAATTCTCCAAGGATTTACACTTTGATTTAGTTCAAAGAACTTCTAAAGATTTCATCATGAATTTCCAGAAGATTTGTTTAAGAATTCCTTCGATAAATTCATATGTTTCTTGAATTATACCAATATTTTTCATCATAAGATTTTTTAGGAATAAAAAAAAACAAAAGCATTTATAACTGTATAATCCGTAGTTACTACTCCGTGATTGACCAGAATAATCAGAATTGAACCAGGGAACCAGCAGAAATAGCTTGGGGTAGCATACCATCTTCTATGTACATTTTTGAGGGCTGCAAACTCAGTAATGTCAATAATGGCACCAGCTAGGCCCTTATGGTCTGTGTGACGTACATGGCTACTACAGACCGTGATCACCTCTGCATCTCCATGGTTTTCACAGGAACAAGCTTTGTTAGTGGGATTATTCAAAAGGTACATGATCAGGGTTCAACTTGGTAAGTTTATCTCTAGTTATCTCTAAATGTCGAACTATTCGAAGGTTTTTCTTTGAAACTGCGACAAATAAATATATGATCGGTATGTGTATCTCAAAATAAAAAAAAAAAAAAAACAGGCATAAGAGCTAATGCCGACACTTATAGTGACGAACCATAAATTGTTTGTTTAGTAAATACATTAAAGTAACGCTTGCATGATATAGATGTAAGTTATCACAAGCATGAAATGAGCTCACCACTTGATCTATCCTCGACTGACCAGTCACAATCTCGACATTAATACACAAAAGCTGAGAAATAAAACACTTCGAGAGCACAAAAACGAATTCGTCAGCTTTGGCCTTTCTAAAGCACTCTATTACAAGATTTTTTTAGGATTTTTTTCAAAATTGTCAGGTACAGGTTTGTCCTGTACCGTGACTATTGTTGGATCTTGTGCTGTAAAGTTTTTTTTTGCGTTAAGGCTCAAGAATCCATCATTCAATCATCAGCAATCATCGAAAACTAAAAACCAGTTTTTTCGTTCAAATCTAAAGAAATCCTTATGAAAATCTATCATTGAATTACAGATAGTAAGTGCAATGCAATGATAGATTTTCATGAACATTACTTCGATTTCTAGCGAAAAAACTGGTTTTGAAAATTTGAAAAACGATGATGGTTATTTTCCTCTTAACGAATGTTTATTTCTATAAGGTAAAATTCAAGAATCATGTACGTTGCAATATTGAAAAATATCCAAAAAATGCCTGAAAGTTTGTGAAGATGCTTAACATATATCTCCAAACCAGATTTCATCATCAAAACTCGTAGCTCATTTTGATAAAATAATTTAATTTCCGTTAGGAATTCTTGAAATTATTATTTTTTTATTTTTTCCATAAGTATTGCATTTTTCTAAATTTAGAAAACATATTCGTATTCAGGAAGTTCGAATTAAATATGTAGAGTTATTTCAAAGACTCGCACTAATCGCATAGGCAAGTGATCAATTTCACCCCGAAATAGAGTCTCCCCATTTTTATTTTATAGATCATTTTAAGCACTTAATCATTTTTGTTAGATTATTTCTGCACATGAGCCAGTGAGGTTTACCGTCGTACTTGTTTTCTTGAATTTATTTGTTTATAATTGTTTACATTACACAGCGCAACAAAAAATACATGTTTGCGTGTCTCAAGGATCAAATTATGTGTCTCTAGCAGATTTTGGGTCGCTGAATTTGATGCCGTTCTCAGAAATGTTCCAGCACGTCACAATTTTTAGCTACAGGTAGCCAAAATTGTATAAAATACATGTTTTATTAATGTTTACATGAAATTTAAAGTATAATTTATCATACTGTTTTGTGATTTAATCCTCCAATCATGCTAAATCAGACTTGAACTTTCAATTTAGATATAATTTGATTGTAAATTTTACCATTAAATTCAGTTAAAATCGATTTTTTTCAACATGCTTGCAGTCTCCATATAAAATTCTTCGTTTCTCTTATATGACATAAGATAATATTTTTCAGAACCACCAATAAATAACATTTTACCAGCGGAAGAATTATGAACTTTGTTGAAAAGTATTGTTTAACATAAGAAGTTTAAATTTCGTGACAAATTAAGCAAACAAATTGCCATACAAGTTGGAAAACTTGTATGCAAGTTGGCTGAAATCGTCAAATTTAGCATTTTCAACAGTCAATATCTCAAAAACTAGACGTGCTATGATATTTTTGAAAACGGCAATGGCATCTAATTTAGTATATAGTGGTATTTTGGTGCTTGAGAAAGAAACGTGTTCCGCAGTGTTATAGAGAACAGATAAAATGCCGTGATAAATTATCAATTTCACCTGAAATTACGGTATTCTTAAAAACTTATTACACCCGATTCTGTTTTTGCACGGGGGAAGCGTACCGTGCAAAAAAAGTTTTCAGTTCAAAATTTCAAAAACCGTGCAAAAAAAGTAACACCATTTCTCGACGTTTCATGCAAAAATAAGGTTTTGGCAAAAAAAAAAAAAATGTTTGGCCGTGTAAAAAAAATCCGTGCAAAAACAGAATCGGGTGTATTGTGATGTTACTTCGAACTCTCCCATATTGAAATGACATAGTTCACAAGACATGGAGTTTTATACCATAGAACTGTTGTGTCGCACACAAAGCATTTTAGTTTTGCTTCAAAATTTGCAAAATCTGATTTTGCAATGTCATGTGTGAAGACTGTGATAAACGCCATTTTTTAAATTATCAATTTAACATAGGTCAAATATGCAAATAAAAGAAATATATTTAAATAATAATTTTCTCGAACATCAGATTGAACAAACGCATTAGAAACATTCATTCGGAAATTCTACAACCATTACAGAAATAATGTTTTAAGGATATGTTATAAGGATGCCTTCACAATTCCTTTAGAAATAATTCATTTTTATAATAACCTTGAAAGCTATTTCATTCAACTTGACTTGCATACAAAAAAGCGAAACTTGGTAGTGTTCTTCTTCTGTCTGGCGTTACGTGCCAACTGGGACAAAGCCTGCTTCTCAGATTAGTGTTCTTATGAGCACTTCCACAGTTGTTAACTGAGAGGTTTCTTTGCCGATTGACCATTTTTGCATGTGTATATCGTGTGGCAGGTACGAAGATACTCTATGCCCTGGGAATCGAGAAAATTTCAAACCCAAAAAAATCCTCAACCAGCGAGGTTCGAACCCACAACGCTCAGCATGGTCATGCTGAAGAGCTGCGCGTTTACCGCTACAGCTATCTGGGCCCTAACTGGGTAGTGTACCGTATTCCAATTTTTCCGTTTGCAAACCACTTATAGTAGTAATTTAAAATCTTCAGTTTTGTAAAATTTGAATTGTATAAAGTGTCTGTTGGTTGAATTATTTTTAGGAAATTGATGAACACCAATTACTTAATGCCAATCTATGAAAAACAAATAATTATGTATGTAACGAATTCCAATTTGCCCATTCGAACCCTAGAGAAAGACTGAAAATACAATCGAAACGTTGGGCGTAGAAGCAATCTTGTTGTTCTGATTACCGTTGAGGAAATCCCCTTCAAACTACACGTCTTGCCATCAAGTAGGCTGTTGAAAAATGCCATGCAATTTGCCATACAGAATGACAGTTTAGTTTTTTCCAGTTTTCCGATTTTCCGGAAACTTTCCTACACTTTTTTCACGGACGAACATGTTGAATCCCCTGTCGAATCCAACAGTGAAAGAATCAGGTAAAGCCATGGACGCGTTCTTAAGCCATTTCATGACATTCAAACACCATTCCATTTTTATTAATATGGATAGGTATTTTCTGTTTTCGTCACGTTCTGATTCTGTTTTTCTCAACACATAAAAATGTTTTTTTTTATGTTTAGAATAGAACTATAGATTTATTTTGAAGTAATTCAAATATCTATCAATAGCCTCAGAGATGAATTTTCGACATAATGTTAGTGTATCGTAGATACCAAGTCCTATACCATTCAATTAGGGTTGACTCCTTCCTGTTCGTTAATCAATTAGGTAGAATTTTCAAACTTAGCTTGGGCTGTTGGACATGATTGACGCATCATTCAACAGTCGAGAGTTACTCTGGCCATGTCCTAGCGACTGCTGGAAATTGTGGATAGTTGAAAACGTACTTACGAGAGTTGCAGGTATCATCGTATGTTCTATGTGAATGTGATAGACGTATACGTTCAGTCAATGTTCTTCGTTCTAAGGGATGGACATGGGAATAAACTCAAGATATTCTGTCACATAAGTAGAAGCGGTAATCTTTAGACCAAATATGAAATAATTAAGCTGCAGTGAGTGACCTGTTATAATCCTGAATTTGTTTACCCAAGTGTGTCATATTTTGGACATTATCTTTTACTTCTCCAACTGAATAGCATTAACGGATTATCAAAATACAGGTCCTGCTTCGATGGGTAGGGAAAAAGTCCAGCAAAACTTGGCAGTCTATTGAATATTTCGATATCTCCATGTAATACAGTGCACCCCGTTTATTTGAACGGTACCTCATGCAAACCATCGGGGTTTATTTTTTAGTTTGAACATCTAATCACCCGTCTAGAATCTAGAACCGTATTTCCGGTAACCTCTTTCTCGGTTTTGTTTTGATTCTGCGCTCCCTTCCACAGCGTTCCATTTCACTTTACTCCGTTCCATGAGCTAAATGACGTTCGAACCATTTTTAATCTGAACGATGTGCAAATTAGCGGGGTACAAATTAAAAAGTGTTCAGGTTAAATGTGGTCAAAGCAACGGGAGTACCCGTTGCTTTGAGCTTATCATCGAGAAAAAGAAGAAAGGCCTGAAATGGCTGTCAATCTGAGAAACTGTTTATACTGGACATTCCTATGCCATGCACGTTTCCATCACAAATTTGCTGGGACCCTGATCTCTGAGCAGACTTTAGATGAACCTATTCAATATCAGTTTTACTAAACAAAAACTTGAGCTTTAGTTTATTTTAGTGCTAGCCTATTCGTGATCTGACGCAAAGGTAAAATGCAAAAGTGGCTTGGTTCTAGAATGGAAATTAGTGCATCTCAATCGAAGTTACTGGTGATAACTTTCGAGGAAAAATCACCACAATCGTTATTTGATAATCGTTTAATAATCCATATAAAACTGATTAACATTATGACTAAAAACACTAAAACTATCAATGATTTATTGCAGAACCAAATTGATTGATTGGAGTCTGCAATCAACTTCCATAACGAACCTATACGGATGAACAATCTTAATGTTCATCACAGCCCCTAAAAATCAATACTGTGCATTTATTTGATGAAAAGTGTATCATCCTATAAATACTGTCATTTTCTGTTAAGATTTGTAAAATATTTTATTTTTAAGTTTTGATCGCGGTTCCGTTCTTGTCAACTGAAAATTGCCGATCGTGTTGATAAAAACAGAACATAGGTTCCTGTGTATAGATTTCCTTAGATGTACCCCATTGCCGATTAATTTCTTTTTTGGCTCGCAGGTATAATTGCTTCAACAAATTCAGTCGTTGTTCTGGGTAAGAATAATGGTTAAAACAAATATCTTCCCATCTGCTCTGGAGAAATAGCAATTGATGTTTTAGTTACATCGTAATTATCGAAAGAGAACATATGCGAAAAGGATCTATCCTCTGCAGATTTCACCGTTTGACTTGTTCTTGATGAATATAGGTTTTAATCTTATGAATGATTTTGTTTTCTTCAAAGTTTTACATAATCACCCACTAATTTGCCACCCAATCGTCTGTCATCACCATTATGCACACAGTCCACTTGGAAGAGTTCATTTCTTAATACAAAGCATTCAAACAGCAGCTACCGTAAAACGGGGTATCGTTAATAATGTGGGTATCTTTGGAGCTACAACATATTAAACAAAATAAAATAAATTTCGTTAATCAGTTTAGCAAAACGAATGCAAAAGGAAAGAGTAGTCTATGGTCTTTTGATTCCGTTGCATGTTCCTGTGGGGTGAGCAAGGGAAACATGATCAATTGTGAATGAAAACTGGTGAGCTCGTTTTATGCTTATGATAACTAAATTCTGTCGTGGTAAAGTAACGTTTATGTAATTTTCAAACAAACTAAGGATGGTTCGTCACTACCCAAGTAACAATTTAGATTCACACTGGTTTTACTTATTTTTATGATAGTTTTATCGTAGATTTGCATATTCTTCTAGGTTTTATAATGATTTCACCCAGTAGAAATGATCTTGAACCGTTTTTGGTTTTCAATACTTCTTCAAGAACGCTTCGGAAGCATGACATAAAACTTCATTTTTAATAATATGGTTTTATTTGTAGTTTTATAGAATTGGTGTAAGAGAATACTTCAATAATAGCATAAGTATTTATTCTCCTAATCTAAGGATCGCATCACCCAGATCTTTTTCCTCCCTCACAAATAAACACCCTTCCCGTGGTGACTGTGGAGATGCAGAGGTATTATCGGTCTCTAGAAGCATCAGTCATTACAAGCTAACATTCATGACTCATCCCAACTGACAATATAAAAAATGAAATAAAAATCTTTAAAGCAAAATGCAGTAATAATTAGATATTCTTCCACAAAACTATCAAAGTTACCCCGTTTTACGATACCCAAAAAGCCTCTTAGGTGTGAAATCGTCGTCGTCGTCGTCTTCGTTTGCTTATTGCTCAACGGATGACAAACGATATATGACTCAACGAAAGGCACAACTTTCACACAAAGCTCCATCATCGCATCCACCCGATATTGGAGGAAAGGAGCAGCCGCGGAGGAAGTTATTTTTAGACCGAGAAACCTAAAAGTGTTTCGTTAGCTCCAGTTGAAGCCGAAGCTCACAAGATCAGATTGTCTAAATTTGCCTCGCTTCCAAGCTTAAACGGTGCGCAATTCCCAAATCATCATCAAGGGGTCGTCCATTGATTACGTAAGACTATTGTGGAGATTTTCTTATGGTAAGATTTTTTGTAAGAAAATGTAAAATAATTTTTGTGATGAGTAAGACAACTTAACCTGCCCATAAATCCTTACGGATCTAATGGACGGACCCCAACAAGTTAGCTTCGGGCTTTCTTTTGGCATGTTTATTGTTAAGTCAGTTGTGACATCCGTTCGTAAGATTGGAAGATTGCGCGCGATTTGAGTGAAGAGGGAATTGACCTATAGAATGAGAAAGACATTTTATTACTGCGGAGATGCGTCACTAACAAATGAGATCGAGATGGGTCTATAGTTGGGGCTTTTACTCGTTATTGTTAAACTAATTCCTGTTCCTTCTCTTTGGCGTAGCTAGGATTTTATTCTGGAGGGCCTAGGTGGTCGAAAAAGTCGAAATTTAACGCGACATAATTTGTGTACCATCCCTAATCCAGTCAAGAATTCTTCAGCAATTTTAGCAAAAAAAATCACAAGGAATGTCTTTTGTGATTTTTCCACGATCTTTACAGGTATTCAACCATGAGCTTTGAGTTGATTACCCTGAGAATTCCTACGGGAATTCATGAATTTTGTTCGTACTTTTCAGTGTTTCCACTAAAAACTCCTTTACCAGTTTTCACTGAGTTCGTCCTGGGATTCCTACGGACAATCATTCCCATATTTTCTGATCTCAGCAGAAAATTTCTCGAAGAATCTCTATCGACTTGCTTAAAAATCTCTTGAAGTATTCCGCCAGAGAAAACATTAGCATTTTTTTTATTATTTCTCCTGGCAGGTCTTCTAAGCACTTATTACATTTGTTTCTTCACTTATTACATTCCAATTGTTACTTCAAAGTATCCTCTTCTGCTCATTAAAATTTTTTTGAGGATTTTCAGTAATTGCCGAGGATTTCTCCAAAAAATAGCACAAAAATTCTGGGAGTCTCATCAAAATTGTCTTCAAGATCACCAAGCAAGGATTCATTCAAAAAAGTCTTCAGATAGATCGCCAACAGCTTGTCCAAATTTGCTTTTGAAGATTCTTCCTAAAGTTTCTCTACAGGATTGTTTGAAAAAAATCGCTTCCTGCAAAAACACTCGATTGCCTCTTCCTTTGGGAAAATGTTATTATTGATATCTCAAAGAAGTTCTCCGCAAATCTATCTGGATTTTTTACACAGATAATTATTTTTTAGATTTCTCTTAAATCAAGCAGCAATTAAAACAACCTTCCTTCAAATTCCTCTCGAAAATATATTTGTTTTATTTAAAAAAAATTCCCATCTAAGAAATGTTGAAGAATTTTAACATTCCTCTAAAGTTCCTAGCGGAATACGTCCAAATGTTCTTTCAAAAACTCTTCCGCGAAAATACTCAAAGATTTCCGGAGTAATTTGTCCAGGAATTTGTTTAGAAAATTTTATTATTGTTTCCCTAAGATTCTACCGAAAAACTTACCAGAGATCCATTAAAGTATTTTCCAGAGATTGTTCGCACTTAAAAATTTTAAGAAGTTTTTGGCAGATTTTTTTAAGATTTTGCAACTTTTTCTTGAACTTTATAAAAACATTCTCCAGAAGTTCCATCAAGTATTTTTTCAGGTTCTAGAAATAACTCCATTTTTTGCAAATGGTAATTTCAGGATTCTAGATAAAATTTAAAAAAATATCCACATTATTGCTTTTTTTTTATTTAAAAACTACTCCAGGAATATCTCAATATCGCAATCGCTAGGCTTTACAAATTTTTGTACGAATCACCACATACCTAATTTCTAAAGAAAAATACACATTAAAGAAGGTTTGAAAAAACTTTGTTGGTATTTTTTCGAACAATTGCAGCTTAAATATAATTCTCCTAAATTCCTGTCGTAAAATTCAAGAAAAAAAAACATAGAATTTCCGAAACTTGTTGACCATGCCTACATCACAGAAAAGCTCAAGCAGTCCATGTAGGATCTACTACAAAAAATCTTGTTTTTAGTTATTTGTCTTTTATAATTGAAAATGATTGATGTAATACGGATGGAATTTTTACTGGAAGTATTCGTAACTAAAATCATAGATCATATTTTTTTATGAACTCCGAAGTTTTTATGAAAGTATGGAGAACATATTGATGATGAACTCATTTTTTCTTACCTTTTGAAATTCCAAACAAACTTTTTTGAAGGATTAATTATCGATTTTTTTTGTAGTACTGTAGAAGTTTAACGCGAAAATATTGCCGGTATTTTTTAGGAACATAATCGAAGATGTATTCTGGTAAAAATATAAATGTAAGATTTTAATGGATTCAAATCTAGGGGAAACTTTTGCATTTCTTTAAAAACTTGAACTTCTGATACACTTTCAGGAATCAGGAACCATACGTATAAGACTTCATTTTTTTTTTCAAAGCTTCTATAATTTACCTTTTTTAGATGCTTCAAAATGTTGCATTCTGGAGAATTGAAAGATTTTTTACGAAGTTCCTCAAAGCGTCATGCGAAGGAAGCAGAGACAACAAAATGTTTAAACATATAGAACAATAGATGGGCAATGGTACAAGAAAAGAAAATTTAAAATCTTTTTTCTAGAGGTAAATTACAAGATAGTTTAAACCTCTCTAATGGATTTAAAATTAGAAAAAATTTCTAAAGAAGGTCCATCAGAATCTTGTTTAGAAATTATCCTTGAAATCTATCCTTCCTTGACTTTTGGTTTTCTAGGAATATGCCAGAAAGCCTCTTGAAATTCCGCCCTCATACCGCACAAAAATTCAAACCAAGAATATGGATTCTGCCAATGATTAGTAAACTTTTATGCTTATTTTGAAAACAAAAGTATTCCTGGGGGATTTAAACAAATTGCCTCTGTAGATTCGAAGACCGGAGATATTTCAAAAATAATTTTCTTTCCAATTCTTGAATAATCCGAGAATTTGATGCAAAATATTCAGAAGAAAAAAACTTAGAAGATTTTTTGATGCAATTTATCATGTATTTTGGAAATATTTCTTTATTGACTTTTGTAAAAAGTGTAAAACTATTTAAAGAAATTCACAGAAGAATTTCTAATAGAACTTTCAGTGAAATATCTCAGTATTGAATTTGACAGAATTAATGATTTTTTGGAAAATTTGCGAGAAAAAAATTAACTTTGGAAAAATTAAGTAACATTTTTTAGGTAAATGCGGGTCTATTTTCCGGAATCAATTTGCTAATAAAAAGTAGACCTAGAAGGAATTGATGTCCATCAGGAGCTTCGAAAGTTTGAGCAAGTCCCACAATATATTGCTGCAGCACACATATGTGCATTTGAAATGCAAATATCAAATGCGGAAACACCAAATGCGGTAAGATTTTTCACAAGAAATGCGGTGTGAAAGATATATTTTTCTTACTAGGGCGACGGTGATTTATGTAATCGTTGCTAGGTGTCCTTCGATTGTTTTGTGTTACCGCATTTGGAGGATGTTTAGTAAAGATTTGCATCTCAAGCAATATTTAACTAATTTCAAGGAATTTGCAAAAGATCTCTTGCCAACCTCCAATATTCCTCGAGGAATTTAATTATATTAAAATTCTATAGAGAATATCGAAAAAAAATTTGAAAATGTTTGCTAAAAATCTGTTGGAAATTAATCAAATGATTTATGAAATGTTTTTTTGAAAATATAGTTTAAGCAATAAATATATTCATGCAAATATACTTAAAGAATTGAAATCAAGGAGAGAATTTAGTGGTGGAATATAACACTATAGTCGATTGTTTTACTTTTTTCGCACCAAAATTCCTTGATAGTTAAGCCTTATTTTTCGACAAATATGCCCGCTAGTTATTGTCTGAGGGATTTTGTAATTTTGTCTATTTTTTCAATTATTATTTTCCAGACAGATTGTAAAAAAAAAAAATTGTGAATCAAACTTCCAGGAGATTGACACTTTTTTATACCACGATATTTTTTGCAACGGAGATGTCGAAAAATTGCACTTATCGCATACAGCCAGAAGCTAGTTCTAACAGTAACCATTCGATCGATAGCCGGACGGTTAGGCTTTTGGTTGTCGCACGATTCACTGAAGACAAAACCGCCACGCTGATGTTGTGTAAGACCAACGATGCTTTCTCTCTATAGTTGGACATCATAAAATAACTTAGCTACTGATGAGATGTTTGTTAATAACAAGAGTCATGAAAATTGATTCGGAAAATGTTACTTCATGTTAAATTGTTTCTTTTTATTATCATCGAAAATTCTGGGAGGGGGGGGGATCTGGACGATTCTGGAGGGGATCAGCTCCCCCCCCCCTCATGTTCCTACGCCAATGTTCCTTCTAAACTTAGTGTTCTGTGGGATTGTTTTCAACAATCATAACAAAACAACAAAATAAGAACTATTGGGAAAGCAGTTTTGTCCAGAAAGAACTGTCAAAATTATTCTGTTTTACAATCCTTTGGATACGAGAAAGCAAAATTCAAAGATTTTTTATCAGAACATGTTGGCTTATACACTGCCCATGTTCGCAAGGTCCACGTAAGCTCCATTGACAATTCTGGACAAACATTTGAAAAGGGCCCAAGAGGTCTTGAGCCCTTTTTTAGAAACGTTGCTGTTGAGCCCTTTGCCCACGCAAACTAACACCACTATCAGAAAGATTGGTGTTAGCTCTTCCTGATAGTGGTATTGGTGAGCGTGATCGAGTTAAACTGGGCTCAACAGCGTCTTGCAAAGCCAATGTTTACCAATGTCGATGTGCCCTTTTGAAATGTTTGTCCAGAATTTCAGTATTCTAACTACATTATTCAGCGTATGATTGCAAATACTATAAATCGATATCGATAGTACAGATAGGCAAAACGGCTCATTTTAGTGAACGGATCTGATCCGAATCACTCATATTAGTGAACCGGATCTTTTGGTTCAGCGGCTCGCAACGGAAGAGCGAACTGAACTGAGCGAAAGGAAAAAGAGCGGTTCTCTCTCTGTTGCGCGACATGCGTCGTATCTATCGTATGTTTCGCTCTATTATTCTTTGTACATTCTTACCCAGAAACTCACGATATTCTCGGTCGATTTCCCCTACCCGAACCAAGAGGAAATGCTAAATATGGGCGGGGAAAATTTGTCTGTCTATGCTGAGAGCGCCGAGAGCACGGACCTGCATCAAACTGTGTTTGCATGTGAACCGTGGCGTGCAAAGCAAAGCACGTGTCAAGCGTTATGATAATGCAGAGAAACGAACGAAGAAGAATAGGGGGAGATTAATCGCTTCATTCTTTTTCCGGGTACTTTTTTGTCTGATCCGTACTAATAAAATGAACCGACTCTCGTAAAAAAGAGCCACGTATCACTCGTTCTTTTGAGTGAACCGGATCTTTTGATCGGCTTCGATTCTTTTTGCCCATCTCTAATCGATAGGACGTTTGTTCTAACCCTAATCTAGATTCCCGCATGCAAAAAATGTTGAAACATTCATCAGAGATCATCCTCTTTTTTCATTGTTGTAAGAAAATTAGAGTTTTCAATTTTCCCGGGATTTGACTTCCCGGGAAACGAGAAATAAAATTGTCATTTCCCGGGAATTCCTGGGAAATCCTTAATAACCTGTAAATTAAACTAATTTGATGCAGTTCTTTAATTTTTTTATATTTAATGTATATTATGGGCCCTATTTTATAAGTCGAGTCGATCGAAATGACTCGACTGTAGTCACTGTCGTTCAAAAAATTCGCTCGACACGGCTCTGTCACTCGAGTTTTTCGACAGTTGTCGTTCTATGTGACCGGATTAATATGGCAGTCGACGTGACATCTGAAATATGCATGCTTACTTTGATCGACAATGACTACTACTACACTTGGTTGGTTGGTTTGACTTTATTAACGAGATTTTTAGCCCTGGGCTAGTTCATCTCGGGACCAACGGCTTTACTTCCCTTCCGAAGGAAGTCGTCACTATAACTTTTTACGTCATAAGTGACTATGTTGGGGATGGGATTCGATCCCAGGTCCTCGGCGTGAGAGGCGAGTGTTCTAACCACTACACCAGGTCCGTCCCCTACTACTACACTTGAATTTGCTCGATTTTTAAAATAGACCCCTATATTTTAGAACAGTAAATTGGCACGATTGTTTCTCTTATTTATGAGTAATTTATTTATGTTTCTACAAAAATATCTGTTGGCTTCGTTTTTTGATAGTTGAAGCCTTCATCAGGTGATGCTAGACAAATCATCTTAAATTCAAAAAATACTTGCCAATATTTAGGAGTCTATTTTGTAAATCGAACCATTTTATGTGACTCGTCTGCAGTCACTGTTGAACACAGTAGGCATGCATATTTCAGAAGTCACCCATCGATTACCATATTAATCCTGTCACATAGAGTGGACAACTGTCGAATGATTCGAGTGACAGAGTCGTGTCGAGCGAAATTTTTTGGTCGACAGTGACTCCAGTCGAGTTGTTTTTGATCGACTCGACTTATAAAATAGACCCCTTAATCAATCATTTCGAACACTATAATAAATGCCAACTAGAGCCTTTCGTTAAAAATTGTGACTGTTACATTTAATAGAAACCGTAAGCGAGATGGATCAACGAGGTCCGAGCTCGTATAGAAAGCAACAAGAATATATAAATCATAAAAAGTCTATGAACCTACTCAAATCATGGAATAAATCCCTCAAAAGTTCCTTTATATTGTATTGCATATGAACTTTCTTGGAAAAACATATCGTCAAAAATATATGCATTTATTAATAACTATTTTATTACGAAAATAACACCAATAAACATCAAAATATAATAAGTAATCTAGTGAGGACATTTGTTGGTATGATATAAAAAGTAACTTGTGTAATAGTTTACTTGAATATATATGCTCAATTCTTCATTGAGACAGAGCTTCCCGGGAAACACGGGAATCCCGGGAAACAGAAAATCATTTCCCGGGAAACGGGAATCCCAGGAAATCTCATTTCCCGGGAAATATTCCCGGGATTGAAAATTCTAAAGAAAATAGACCTTCTAAGATTGCTAGGTACCGCTAACGAAATGTTACTTCCTAGACTACTAACTGCCTACTATTTACTACATCAAATTACGATAGGTAACAGTTAGACAAAACACATCCTGTCTTAACCCATTCTTACCACCTCTTGCATTCAAACAGATTCTTCCAAACACAATCTTACATAAATTGTTTAGCTCTGTAAGCCCCATAAACAGACATTGGCATTGAATCACCGTGTTTTCCCTTAGATAACCGCCATGCAAACTGAAACCCAACTGCTAAATAAGATACCACCAGCGTGTTTACAAAATCGAAAGCTAGCGCATATTTCCACCCAAATGCAAAGTCTCAATAGGGCCTGTAGGTGGCTAGCCGGCTTTGGCTAGCTACAAAAGGAAATCCACTTTCCGTGTTATCTGGCGCACGCCCACCCTCGCCGCCATGAACGGACATCTATAGAAAAGGGTAGTCATAGCCAAGCAATACAGTATTGCATTGGACAGTGGTATCGCGCGTAGGCCGAACATTGAAAAATATGCCTAATTTTTCAATCCAATAAATATTTGTGGATCAATTATGATCTCAAGAATGTAGAAATACAAATTTTATACAGGAGCAAGATTTCATGTTTTCTTCTTCTAGACATTACGTCGTAACTGGGACAGATCCTGCTTCTCAGTTTTAGCCACAATTATTACCTGAGAGCTTTCTTTGCCAAAGTTACCATTTTCGCATTCGTACATCGTGTGGCAGGTACGATGATACTCTATGCCCAGGGAAGTCAAATAAATTTCCATCACGAAAAGATCCTGATCCGATCGGGAATCGAACCCAGACACTTTCAGCATAGCTTTGCTTTGTAGCCGCGGACTCTAATCGCTCGGCTAAGGAAGGCCCCCAAAGCACCTAATGTAAACCTTGGAAATTTAGCAGATTTTGGGTAATTGGGCTCAACTACGGTTTTGAGTTGTAAAAACTCAGATTTGAGTAGATCCGCGTTTCCGTGTATGACCACTTCGTAGAACAAATGGAACCACTGTGCATTGTAGCCGCGTCTACCACATGCGGAATGGCTACTCGACTTATCAGTAGCAGCCCCAGCAATTGGTGGCTGTTGTTGACCATTGTTCCAAGTGCTCACGTTTTATAGCGTCAACTCTCCCGCATGGTAGGCATCAGGTACAAATTAACCACTGCTCAGGTCCGCAGGCTGTGTGTGCCGATAAAACGAAATCGTCGTTGCCACCACCTACATAATGAACTACTATCACATCGTTGGACAATGTTTGCTCCAATAATGGCTGGAAGTTTAATTTGAAAGTATTATTGGCGGCAACTCGCGAGGAATTCGCTGTCACATACACGGTCAGTCCGGTGGCATTGCAGCACATTGATCGCACATAAGGTGAGCCGATCGGAATCGGACGATGACGACAACCTTCGAAAGTAAGTGGGTTTCCTGCGATACGCAGGACACATTTTGGATTGCAATTTCGTCACTGACTGGTATGGTGTGAATCGAGCAATTGTTTCATTATGGGACGTTGGGTATGATTCCGATAAACAAATTGCTTTTTGTAATCTATTTATTTATTTATTTATTTATTTATTTATTTTGACGTCAAGCATTTTGTAGACCATTCTAAATTACATTGTGTTCTTAATATCTTTGTGTTTATATATTATAAATTTGTTGAGTATACTCGATTCATAATACATTCCTCAGTTACTATTGTTTTGTATATCACAAAAGTATTTTTTCAGTTTTGTTCGAGACATGTTAACATCAATCATTTCACAATGCTGATTATATATAGTCATCATCGGATTCAACGGACTAAATTTAGCGTAATTCGTGCGATGATGACCTACTGTGAACAAGTTACGATTGCGCAAGTGACGAGTTGGAGTATAAAAAATCAGTTTTGAAAGTATATCAGCAGAATCAATGCGCTGTGAACAAAAGAAACCATAGCATAATCACGATGCACTTTCAGTGATTTCATATTGATAAGCATGCATCGTGATTCATATGATGGTAGAGGAAGTACTGACCAGCCTAAATTAGGTAGTGCGTATAATAAAAACTGCTTTTGTATCGATTCTATACGTTCTTCATGTTTTTTTTTTGTGTAAGGTGACAATACTACAATATTCTAATATTGATCTTACATATGCAACATAAAGTATTTTTAATGTGTAAGGATCACGAAAGTGTTGGCCAAATCGTTTTATGGAATTGAGCACATTTCCTGCTCTATGAATTATTGCATTATAGTGAACTACAAATGATAGTTTTGAGTCTAAGATAACTCCTAAGTCTCTTATTTTATAACATTTATTTACATGTTCGTTTCCTAAAACAATAGACATATTTGGTGTGATTCGTTTTCTGCTTTAACTTATGAGGTTACATTTCTTTATATTCAATTCCAATAAACTTTTGCAGCACCACGTGTAGAAAATTTGTATCTCATTCTTAAAAACATTATGATCGTCATCATTCTTTATTTCTAAAAATAGCTTCATGTCGTCAGCATATATAAGGACCCTCAGTTTGTTTAGAATATAAGAAACGTCATTAACATATAAAATAAAAAGAAGAGGGCCTAAGTGTGAGCCTTGAGGTACTCCAGATGTAACATGTATTGGAGTTGATCTTTTCCCATTGAATTTTACTATTTGCTGACGGTCGTTTAAATAGGACTTGATCCACTTAAGGAGACTCATTTCGATTCCCATTTTTTCAAGCTTGAAAGTCAACATTGGAATGTCAAGTTTATCAAATGCTTTACTAAAGTCAGTGTAAAGAGCTTCTACGAAGTAACCTTTATCCATTGCACTCAGTGAGTAACTTACAAATTCCAGAAGGTTCGTAGTGGTCGAACGACCTTTGAGCGTTTGTTATACGATTTTTTATTTGGGCAAACATATTTTTGTTTACAATTGACTCGAAAAGTTTTGGAATACATGACATAATAGCAATACACCCGATGCTGTTTTTGCACGGGGGATGCGTACCGTGCAAAAAAAAAAAATTCAGTTCAAAATTTCAAAAACCGTGCAAAAAAAGTAACACCGACGTTTCATGCAAAAATAAGGTTTTGGCGGAAAAAAAAATGTATGGAAACTTTTTTTGCACGGCCGTGTAAAAAAAATCCGTGCAAAAACAGAATCGGGTGTACCGCGATAATTTCGAATGTCCGATTTCTTACCCGATTTATATATTGGTATGAGGAATGATTTTTTCCATACCTTCGGAAATTGGCCAGTTTGAAGAGACATATTGAATAACCAAAATAATGGAGTTGTGAGTTCAGTTGCTAAGTTTTTTATGAATCCGGGTGGAATTTCATCTGGCCCTGATCCTTTAGTGGCGTCCAAATTTTTAAGACCAAACAAAATGTCTTGAACATTTATAGAATTAACGCCAACATCACTCGGAATGTCAGCAAAATGTGTAAAGTAAGACTAATCTCGATCGTTTTCCGAAAATGTTGTATAATTTTCTTGAAAAAATTTTGCGAAAAGATTGCAAATATCTTCAGAATTATTTCCTACTTTTTCATCCAAAGTCATTGTTGATGGAAAGTTGCACGATTTGAGTTTAGTTTTAACGTAACTGAAAAAAATCTTTGGACATGACTTTATTTCATTTTCAGTTTTTATGTTGTACTCGGTAAGTGCTGTAGAAATGGCTAAATTGAGTTGATCGCAAATAACCAAATATTTTTCTAAATCGTCTGGTTTTTTATATGTTCTGTAAACTTTATGAGCTTTTTGTTTTTGATTTTTCAAATTTATGATTTGCTTGTTGAACCAAATTGGATTTTTTGAGTTGTGATTCCTTCGTCTCTTCTTAACAGGTACTTCCTCCCTAATGGTTTCCCACAATAAATTGTAAAAGATTTCTTTTGCACATTCAATATTATTTTGATTTCTCAAAACAGATTGCCAATTTGCGTTATCTAATTTTAATCTAATATTAGTATAATTGGCTCTACTATAATCGGAAATATTCTCATACACATATTCGTGAGGAGTATGATAAATATGCATAAACATAGAATATTCTATTGCCGTGTGAAACGCTTCATTTTTCCATAATGGTAAAATTGACTCAATAACACAGAAATCTTCATGCATATTTGTCAATAAAAATCTAGGTAACAGTTTTGTTTATTTTTTACGTGATTTATTTGATTAAGGCCTAAGGATGCAGTTTTGTCAAAAATAAATTGCAAAGTTGCATTATCGCCAACAACAGGGAGTAGAATACTCTCGTTTTCAAAATCAGGAATGAAATCTGCATTACGTTGATTGAAATCGCCATAAATATGCACCTTGTTTTCGGGATGAAGTTGAGTTATGATTTCTTTTGCTATCAGGAAAAAACTCTCGTAATGTGAATTTACTGTATTTTTTTCACTCAGTGCATTCATTATAATAAGCCATTACCTATTTTTAGGATCTTCTTCTGAGACATCATTGTAGGTAATCAAATCCAGTTGTAAATTTTCATATTAGAAGAATAGTTATCTTTGATAAGTCCTTTTCAAAATGCAATCTAGGAAAATAATCAAAGACCAATCCAATCAACTGCGGTATTTGCACTTAGTAGTGAGGAATGTTTATGAAGGGAATAGCCACAGGGTATCAGGTATCAGGTATCAGAAGGCCGGCTCCAAAGGCACGTTCCCCTCCATCTGGGAGATTTGTGCCATCGCCATATTTGAGCCTATTTCATCATCTACCCGATGGGAGAGGAAAGGGAAGGGGAAGATGGGAGGAAATAGGAGTGGGGTCCCTTGAAGAGGGAAGATCGCATAAGCGAAATGAGAGCATGTAGCTCGAATGGTTCGAACAGCGCCCTAAAAAGAGCGCTGCAAAACGCATGAGCGCGAAGAGAGCCTATAGCTCATTACCACAGCGGGTTAAGAATAACAGAAGGTCATGAAGATTCAGGTTACTGAAATCAGTTTCACTTAATAAGTGTTTACCAAGTAATTGGAATCGCAATTACGCGAGAACTTGACAGTTACATATCAGGTGATAAGAAGTTCCATAATCGGAATCACAACTATAACACACAAATGTATCAACACACTGAATATTTGTCATGTGATAGTTGAGTCGGCAGTGGCCAGTTAAGGTTGTAACCAAGCGACTGCAATTCTGCTTTGACAGATTTGTTAAATACTTAGCCACCTTTGGGGTGGCTCAGTAATGTACAGACGTCCACTCGTCCCGCGAAGGGAGTTGTGAGAAACATTTCCTATAAGCAAAGTGACAAGCAATTTTGAGATCACTCGAAGCAAGGACAATTGTGTCCCAATTCACCGGAAGTGGAAACATCCAAATCACTAGGATTTCCATTGGACGGAGAAAATCCATGAAAATTGGTCACAACCAATTAACAGTTTGTGGAGTATAAAATACGCAAAGTCTGCGAATTTACATTCATATGTTCATATAGAGATGTAGGCGATTTCCTACAATAAGTAATCCAAGATTTGAACTACTTAAGCATTCCATCAGACTGGAGCTTCTCAAATTGATATCTGAGCTGCTCCAGATGATGTGATGAATATCAGCATCACTGCACACAATCAGCAGAAGGCTTTTTCATAGGCAGTGAACGACAACTCGTTTGAAATCATCCATTGGGGATGGTTCATCATGTGGTAAATACACCAAAAAACGAAAGACGTATAAATACGGAATTTTCCGGTTGAGGTTTCCTATTGAGGTCACATACAGATATATCAATTGTGACAGCACATACATCTCTGGTTGTTAACTCAGAAATGAGTGTAGCGACGTCAGCGCTATTTACGAGCACGCATGCACGAGGCATGGCACGGGAGTATGCCATTTCATTTTTCTGAAAGTAGCAAAAACTGGGTCCACTAGGTTACCTAGATAAAAGTTCACAAAAGTAAGGTTTTTGAACTAGTGCCACTTGAGCTGTACCATTTGCATGAGTCTACAAAGATTGATCGTTGCTGACATTTTATGCTGGAGATTGATCTAACTAAGCTATCCTAGCCGTAGCCACTACCCAAACTAGGCAGGATTAAGCTTTTCGCCATCTCAGAACGAAAAAGATCAGCAGCGAACAAAAACCAGATCGGTATCTTTTAAAAGTCGCCAAAGGCGAAAAGCACATAATACGCTGCGTAAAACGCATAATGCGAAACCATGTAGGTGAAAATTTAAACTAAATTACAATGTATTAATAATCCCACCCTTATTTAGCCTCAGGCTTGAGACTGAAGAAGTGCAGCCGATTATCTCGGAGAAACACAAGGTCACCTGCACCATTGCTCCGGGTAGCACAGGAAGGGCATATTACTGTAGAGGGCACCCAGGAACTCCACAGGCTCCGTTTGCGGCTAGGTTTTATTTAGACCCCCCTAACCATTCATTCTTAGGCACGGTAAGCTTAAAGCCGTATGAATTAGGGGTCACCTGTGAGGTGGACTTTTACCACCGGAACAGGCAGTCCGTAGTGTTAATTCTTAGCCAGTTGAAACAACCGCTACCGACACTACGCGGCTATATAGGCTGATTGGGAAAAGGAAGTTAACATTGATGATTAACTCCTGACGTGCCCAAACAGCCAGGAAATGGATCTTTTCTGGATTCTAATCGACGACCCTCAGCTTGGTCTTGCTGAATATTGTAACTTGCAGGCCGTGTTACTTTCAGCCTAGATGAGACCCCCGTCTTCAAGCCTCAGGGTCGGCGCTACGCTCGTGACGCGAAAGAAAACACTTATAGATTAGTTCAAATAAAACTCCCTCTATTTTTCGGTCTCTGTGCACACTTATATTCGCCCTCCCTTGACGTCATACTTCCTGTTCCTGACTACTAATCTTCCTCTCTAACTTTCCTTGCGTCCGTCCATAACGATGGATTACGCCTCCCACTTTCCTATGACTACTCCTACCTTACGGCTTCTTCTATACTTCGGGGCCCCGATCACTGCAGCACCTTCTCCACTCCTCCTTCACCGACCGCTCAGACGACTCCTTCTCTTCTAGCCAGGGGCGACGATGCTTCCTTCTCTCTTCTTCTTCGGCTGCAGCCTCTCGTGGACCTCCTGCCTGTCCCGTGCGCCCCTCGAGTGTGGTGACGGACTCGAGGCTTCAGTGATCCGTGGATTCACTGGAAAGCCTGGGTTTCCAAGCGCACTTGGTTGTTGTTCTGGGGTACAGGGCTTCACGGACTCACTCCTGAATTAGCCGCCTAGGGTCAACGCAGGTAGGTTACGGTGGAATGGCTCAAACCGCAATGGCGTTTTTAAATAAAAACCGCGGCACGACGAGGGTTCAAAATGGTGGGTTAGGCACGATACGGTCAAACTAGGTTCAGGGTTATTTTGGGACGGGATTTACCTGGATGTTAAGTTTCTAACTCATTTCCTCTCTTATTCCTTTTGATCTATCTTTACTCTTACTTATTTTCGCTACTTGAACTTTAAACAACTGCTGTAAAGCGCGACTGTTCTCGTTGGAGATCACCAGACTTATAAAGTGTCTTGCTTGTGAACGTTGACCCCGAACCTTTGGCCGTTGACCCATATCCATCTACGTCATCGATCCGCCTCATCATGCCCCCCCCCCCCCATTTCGCCACCCCCATGGCCGCCCATTCGTGTGGTTAAGCGCAGCCCTGGTGGTGACTAGCGGTACTACTCTCGTCCTTCTACACTGAAACAAGCATTGAAGTAATGAGAACCATGAACAAGTTTTTAAATTTACTATTCCAATCACGATTGAGGTATCAAGAACGCTTTTTATTTGCGTTTTGTTCCCTCTTAATCCAACCGCATCGATAGCCGAGCGGTAAGCGTTCGCGCTTGACAATCGCAAGATCCTCGGTTCGATTCTTGCCTGCTGCAAATTTTCAACCATGATATAGTCATTTTTACTGTCGAAATGGTGCCATGGTAAAATTGAATGCACAAAATATTTGAAATAAATGCAAATTTAGTCTGCACAAATCAAGTGGCGTTGTGTATTTAATTTAACCCTCTAATATAGTATTTACAACTGCAACGCTGATCTCAGTGTATAGGGTGGAGTTGTGTTGGCTGCGTTCTTGGGAGTTTTCGGGACATTCTACTCTAACCTATCTACAAACGTTTTTTTTACACATTATTTACGAACTACACACGACAAATCTCATCAACACTAGACATCACACTGACACTGGTTACAATATCAAATATTTTTTCCTTGAAAATACCGATGTACTTAAATATAATATATAAGAAAATTTGTCGTAATCTGGGTACAAATTTTATCCACTTTTAACCTACTAATACCCAACCCTGCTTTTAGTAAAACTACCCTTTGGAATTTAGTGTGGTTTTTCATAGCTTGAAAATCAAAATGATTTTGTTTTACCTTAACCTTGCACTACACAGTTCGAACGAAACGTGTAAATTTCTGAGACATATAATGCACATAATTGGAGCGTGGAAAATCATGGATATTTACATGATATGTCATGTAAACTTCAATCATATGTCATGTAATTCAGCAGGATCGTGAGTGATTACATGACATATAACACATTTTTACATGATTTGAAACTTAAGTTTACATGACATCATGTTTACATCGCATAAATGAAGTTTACATGACGTGTAATCTTCATTATTTTTAACGCATATCAGGAAAGTTTTTCGTGACTTTTGAAACATTTTCGTATTTTAGAAAAGTGTTTGAAAATTGAGCACGTGTTGTGAAGGCCCAACGAAGTTGTGACGGTTCAGTCGAGAATGGATTACCAACTGGTGAGCTCGTTTCATGCTTATGATAACACAACATTTTATCGTGGTAACGTAACGTACATTATTTTCAAACAAATTATGTACGGTTCGTCATTACAAGTGTCGGAATAAACTCTCATTCCTGTTTTTTTTATTTAATTTCATATTGCTGTTTGCATTTGAGATGCAAATGTTGATTAAACGTCCTCCAAATGCGGTAGCACAAAATAATCAAAGGACCCCTAGCAACGACTACATAAATCACCGCCGCCCTAGCAAGAAAAACCTATCTTTGACATCGCATTTCTTGTGAAAAATCTTACCGCGTTTGGTGTTCCCGCATTTTATGTTTGCATTTCAAACGCACACAGCAATATTACAATCCTTTCTTTTCCATCATAACTAAAAAAAACCTTCGTATAGTTCGACATTACGGATTGAATAGTGTAGCAGATGCTTTTTTTATACCAATATCTTTTCGCCGCAAGACAAAAATACAAAATATTTTTAAATAAGGGTCGTATCAAAGACACATTAAAGACCTCCATGTCCCTTGCAGTTGCCCAAAATTTTATGGCTCATAAGGTAATCTAGAATGCCGTGAAAAGTGTACTGCGATTTGTCAAACTTGGGTACCTTTTGCACTACCGAGGGACCAAATACAGTACTAGAAGTGGTACCCAATTTGAGCCCGAGTGTGACGGACCTGGTCGTATTGTTCCTCTTTATCCATGGTTCGCATCATCGACCAAAAATGAATTCAGATCTTTTTCTTCCCTAACTAATAAATTCCCTTTCTGTGGTGATTGCGAAGATGCAAAGGTATTCTCTGTCTCTAGAAGGATTAGAGATGGGCAAAATGGCTCATTTCACGTAACGGATCCGATGCGAATTACTCATTTTAGTGAACCGGATCTTGTGAACGGTTCAGTGGCTCAACAGTTCGCGAAGGAAGAGCGTACTGAACCGCGCATGACTCGCAACAGAGAGCGGCCCATCCCCTGTTACACGTCATGTTTTGAAACTTTCGTATCGTTCGCTCTCTCAAAACCACGAACCCGAACCAAATAAAGAAGCAAAAAGTGCTTTGCCATTCCAGTGAGCATTTTTTCTTTCTATCTTTCATCTGCTTGTATGCAAGTGTGCGGGGCAAACTAGTTGTTTTGCTGTGTATGCTGAGAGTGCTGAGCTGCAGCAAACCGTGTTTGCATGTGTGTCGAGGCGCGCAAAGCAAGGCACTTGTCAAGCAGTATAATAAACCCAAGAAACAAACGAAGGAGAATAGGGAAAAATAATCGATCCGTTCTTTTGCGGGTCACTTTTTGTCTGATCCGTGCTGATCAAATGCACCGACTCTCGCCAAAAAAAGAGCCACGGATCACTCGTTCTTTTGAGTGAGCCGGATCTTTTGAACGGCTTTGGTTCTTTTTGCCCATCTCTAAGAAGGATTACACACAATAATTACACACTAACATTCCTTCTCCATCTCACTAAGTGTACGGATTTTACCAGCGCCGTTATCGAGGTACATGGAAAGTCCGATTTCTTATTAATTTGGATCGAAAGGCAATTCTTACTAGTGCTGATCAATCACGGAGTAGCAACCATTGACATTATCCTAGTTTTTTTTTTTCAGAAATATCATCTGGGATACTATTAGAAGGTTATACAGAATTCCCTCCAGAAATTCATCAAGAAATTCCTCTACCAATACTATCAGCAGTTTTTAAAAGGATGCCTAAAGGAATTTGCTCTTCAGAATTTGCTTCAGGAAATCCTTGGGCACTTTAACGTTACTAAGTCCTGTAGTAATCGATGTCTGTTACTCTAAGTAAGGGATCTTCCAAAGAATCCCACATAATTTCTTCCAAGAGACCCCACAAAGGTTAATTTCAGAGTGTTTGGTAATATTCGTGCTAGGACTTTTTTTCAAGAAATCTGACAAGAATTTTTACGTCATTTCATCAACGGTTATTCCAAAGATTTGCTCAAAAATTCCTCCTTAAATTTGACCTGTGCTTCATTTTTGAGTGTATCTAGATTTTGTTTACAAATTTATCCAGCTTTTCATCCAAGGATTACTGGAATGCTTTCAAATGTTTTTCAATGAAATTTTCAAAAAATACCAATTGAATGTTCAAAAGTTCCCTCTACCGGCAGCTTTATTTTTTACCGCTTAAAAAATATTCAAATCGCGATAACTTTTTTGTTTCTTAATATTTTTGCACCATTTTTCTACAAGACCCCAAAAAACTCTTCTTATTTGAGAATCCATGTCGATATTAATCATTGCTAATCCAGTTTTGAAGATATTCCGGTGTTCCTTGGGGGACCGACATTCTCCATATAAAATGTTTTGGGCGGCCATTTTATTTTAGGTCAATTTATCAAAAAAATAAAATAAAACGTATACTATACAATGCCATGTAATAAGGAGCTATTCTGAAAAAAAAAACATACAAATCGGTTCTGTATTCTTGGAGAAATCTGAAAATTACGATATGAGGTTTTCTAAAATTTTCAAGATCTTTATTTGTCCAGTGTGGTACCAGAAACATAAATGCTCATTGCTCAAAGACGGTTGCACCAAATTGCTTTATTTTTTTACAACATACGTGTATTAATGTATCATTCCGAGGAGTGAATATCCGAATACGATAAAAATTCTGTAGCCTGAGATATTTACGTGGGTTATGGCTACGGGACCGACCGACCGAGGAATTTTGGAATATCCAGATGACCAATTATCAATATCGACACAGGTTCTAAAACTAGAAGAGTTTTTTGAGAGCTTGTGAAAAAATGGTGCAAAAATATCGAGAAACAAAAAAGTTATCGCGATTTGAATATTTTTTTTACGGTAAAAAATGAAGCTGCCGGTAGAGTGGTTAAGTTTCCACATCAGTTAATACTACAGCAATTTTTTCAATAAATCCTCCGATCATTCTTACACTTTTTTATGGATTTTGTCCCATATTTTTCCAGGAGTTTCTTCATAAAATCCTGCGGGTCCAGAGATTCAATTTTTTTTACTCATCTTAGCAATAATATAGAAAATCCTCTAAAAGTTCCTAATGCGTGAGTTTTTATAGAAATCCTAATTCATCAAGGGTCACTTAAGGTCCAAATTAAAATGAAGCAAATGTCAAAATTAAAAAAAATAAACAGTTTTCTGCTTCAAAATCCACAATTCCCAAAAATAAAAACACGCAGCAGTTTTTTTTGTTTTCAGGTGGATTTTGAAGCAGAATTTTTTTTTTCAATTTTGACATTTGCTTCATTTTTATTTGGACCTTAAGTCACTCTTGATGAATTAGGATTTCTATAAGAACTCACGGTTGAGAGACTTTTGAAGGATTTTTTTGAAAATTATGTTCACATGTTTTTTTTTTATAGAAATGCATGGAATTCTCCTGTAATGATGCTTTTTAGGAAATCTTTTAGAGTTATTGGAGTAATTCTCAAAGAAATCTCTGGAATGATTCCTAAAGGTATACTTTGAGAATGTTTTAGTTAGGTTCTTACAGAAATTCTGAAGGGCAAATTTGAGCCCTCAAGGACAAGCCTTTGAGACGTTTCAAGAAGTTTCTGGTTAGATATTCCAATATATTTTAAACGGGAATCTTGGAGGATGTTCTAAAAAAACCGACAGGAGAATCACCGGATAAAAACCTGGATAAAATATCTGAAACCTTAGGCAGTTGCTGTGGTAATATTTGGAAAAATCCAGGTGTTATTTTGAGACATCCATAACAAAAGTTTTGGAGGAATCCCTTAGGAAAATTCTTGGAGAGATTTCAATGGAAATAATCATTAAATGAACACCTGAAGAAAAAAAAAATCTCTCAAATAAAGGAATCATTAATCTAACCTGAAGAAATTATCTGTCACAATGTCACGAAAAATTTCAAAAAATTAGTTTTAGACATATTCTAAGAAAAATGTCTAGTCTGTTCTTCTTCTTGGAATTACGCCCTCTGGGACAGAGCTTAGTGTTCTTATGCACTTTCACAACTATTAACTGAGAGGTTTCTTTGGCAAAGTTGCCATTTTCACATTCGTATATCATATGGGGATTTTTTTTATTACCGTACGGGTTTGGGCCGAAGGGTCTCAGATTTTCATGAAACTTTTTCCACAGGCAGGGCTCATGGATATATGAATAAAAAAAAATTGAGAAAAATTCAGGGTCGCCTATTTTCCCGGAAAACTCAGGTGGAAATTTTTTGTTTTCCCTTGACACTTCTTACTTTGAAAAATCATAACTCATGAACGAAGCATCGTAGAAACCAAGTTTTTATATGGAAATTTAAGCTAATTTTCTCAAAAATCAAAAAAAAAATATGAACTGGAAAAAGTTTTCCACAAAATTTTCCACCAATGGGAAAATTCATAAAGAAAAGCCGGAAAAATATGCCCGAACTCGTGGAAAATTTTCAAAAAAATATTTTCGAGAAGGTAATTTTATAAGCTTGAATCACTGAAATTTTTGGAATGCACTTTTTTTTCGTTTTTGAGTTATGGCCAATTTTGTGAAAAATGTCCAGATGTGCCATATAAGACTTTTCTTTGAAAAATCATAACTCAAGAACGAAACATTGTAGAAACAAAGTTTTTATATAAAAAATTAAGCCAAATTTCTCAGAAATTTAAAAAAAAATATGAACTGGAAAAAGTTTTCCACAAAATTTTCCACCTTTGGGGAAATTCATAAAGAAAAGCTGGAAAATCTTTGCCCGAACTTGCGGAAATTTTTCAATAAAATATTTTTAAGAAAGAAACTTTATAAACTTCAATTCTGGTAATTTTTAGGATGCACTTTTCTTTAGTTCCTGATCTACGGTCAATTTTGTAAAAAATGCAAAGATTTTCCATACATGCCTTTTCGTTTAAAAATCATGACTCAAGACTCATCATGACTTGTCGAACCGGATTCAAATTATCTCAAAAATATGAAATTTTTCAAATGGAATCAGTTTCCAAGGACATTTTTCACTGTTTATGAAAACAAATAATGAAAACCCGATTAGCTATTCCAGCTTTCAAACAAAGTATATTTGAAAAGAGCGATCAATAAGATCCAATCCTACAATATTTTTCGTTCCTAAAACATGATCAAATATTGCTAGGATGAGCTGTTTGAACCATATATTTACAAATTTATAAGTTCATAAACAAAATTTCTTAAATGGGAATGTACCTGGGATGGCAGCAAGCCGCGCGCGCACACATACTTGTTATTTCAATTCGGCTGAAGACTTTGCAAATCGGCTGGTGCAAGAACAAACTTTCAATGGATTTGACTTGCACTTTTATAACTATAATCAACGCAGCCAATTTTATAACTGATCGATTAGTGTTAGTGGATGCGAGTTACTGACACTGAAGAAGACTGCAAGAAATAGTCGAAATTCGCGTATCTGTCAAAGATAAGCATTTAGGAGCGGAATTAAAAGGTACAAGGTACTTTTAAGTTTCTCTATTGAGATTCTGCTCAGAGGATTCGAATACATTAATAAGAGTTTTTATTAGTGTTTTTTATCCAGAGTAGGAGTCGATTAATTGTTCGTTGTTTATTTAAAACTTTTGATTTATGGGTGGGTCTTCATTTCTTTCCAGACAGCGAGAAAAGGCTCTTAAGCCAAGGCTTTTGATCCAAGGCACAAGGGAGAAATACCTGTGTCCCATCCCAAGAAAAGGACAACCAACACATGGGGTGTGCAATAACATTCTTAGCAACGCCACTCCCAACGATTTTATCCATCACCCTAAAATGAAACGGCTGGTACGGTTGTCAAATTCAAATATTTGCGTTTATCACGTCATTCACACGTGGATATTTGAATTATCTTCAAACCCAAGTCTGCACAGTGGGCATGGCCATTTTAATATATGTAGTGTATTATAGTATACAAATATATATGTAGTATATATACAAATATATATGTAGTGTATTATAGTGTACAAAAATAAATTTGAAAAAATAAATATGTATTTTGACAATGCATTTTGATGATGTATTTTAGTACCAAATTGGTCGATCTTGAAAGGTGGCACCCAATATCGGACACGATCTGGAAATGCCTCGATTTCTGCAAATTTGAACATCATTGAATGTGTACACTATAGGAATAGTTTATAATCGCCAATACAATGCATTTGCAACATTTACAAGAATTATTTGTGTCTTTCTTAGTTTGCAAGATGCCTTTCAAAAACCTCTTCCATATATGATGAAAAAATAGCACATTTTACGATGTTGTTCTGAATAATCATTCTTCTTAATTTTATTGCATGTTTAATACCATGATCGACGGAACCCATGAAAAATGGAAGTATATTGAGACACTGACGCAATAATTACAAAGATATCATATAAAAAATCAAGCTGTCCGAAACTGAGGGACAGGAGGAGCTTAACGAAAATTTTAATTTGTCCATATTTAGTTCAATCATGGTACAAAATACATTCATACTATCAAATTAGGGTTATTTTCGATTATGCTTCTGTGATCCAAAGTATTTTTTCATATTCAAAATAATTACTAAATAGGCTCAAAATTAAGAGAATACGTCAATTTTTTAAAGATTTTCAAACTTTTCTACTTTTTTAAAAAGGCAGGCATATTTCAAGGATGTGTTATTCTACGCAAACATTAGTCTACATAATAGCTTTCTTTTCTACTAATACACCATCTTGATTGGACCATGATTTCTCAATGTTTCGACTTTGTCCGGTATTGGGTGCTGTCCGGCACTGGGGGATCTCCCCCTATCACATCACGGATATGCTGCAAATATTAATGCTGACAAGGAAATACTGGGAGAAATTTCGGTATTTCTAGGATGCTTTACAATATTGGCTGTGCAAGCACTTAGAATAGAATAGAATAATTTATGTAGCAGATGACTTTTGTAACAACCATTAACACGATTCAATCAATTTGAGATATTTAAGAAAAATGCTTTTTTGCAGGTCAGAATTGTACTTCAAATTTCTGCTCAGTTCACGACGATGAACAGAGTTCTTATAAACGAAATATAAGACATCATCATTGGAAAATATCATCTATTTTAATGAAACTTAAGCTTTGGCTAGCACCTTAATATTGTAATATTGGATATTGGAATAGCTTCAGCACGCTTTCAAAATATCTAGAAGTTTATAAATAGCTATTAAATTAAAATCACTTTAACATTTGTCATTAGTTTGTTTTAGCCTTATAAAATATGAGTATTTCTTGAAAATGTTGTAAAACCTGGAAAGGACGGGGTTGGTGGTCTGATGGCTACCGCTTCTGCTTCATATGCAGAAGGTCATGGGTTCAATCCCAGGCCCGTCCCTTTCCTCGTACTTTGTAGTTGTATATCTCTCACTTGCTTCTATCTTCCATTCTAAATATATCACACTCAAACTATTCGTTCATAGCAAACGCTAGAACTAGAGACGGACAAGAAACCGTTTCCCTAACGCTTCCTACTTCCACGCGCACGCCTTTCTTACGCCTGATACATAGGCAGTCTGCTAACCACAAAAGCAAACCCCTCTGCCATGCCTTTCCCCCAATCCATACACTCCCGCATGAACTGACGTGGATGCAGTGGAATATACGGTCTACGTGGGAGTCAGTTCAATGCATCATCAATTCCTCCCCCTTCCCCTCATTGGTCTGCATTCTGACGTGGCAGGTGCCATTGTTGCCTAAAAATAGAAGATCACCAGCACTTATACACTGAGGATGCCTGTTAGTCCCAAGCAGTCATTCGGTTGGTTCCTTGTGTAAGTGCAGCTGATCTGGCGATACTGGAGTGCATCCACGGGCGGCCAATCAAGCTCAAGCTCAAGCTCAAGCTCAAAATGTTGTAAAACCTGGAAATATCAAATAATTTAATTTCGGTACACAAGTAGACACCCTGATAGTAATCATGAACATTGATATTGAATTAAATATATTAATTTTGTTTTTTCTTTTTTTTTTCAGGTACGTTTGATGAGTTAAGAATGTCTTTTGAATGACATGGATAACAATTTTAGAAGAGAATCAGGTTTGGTAATACGATTTTACTTATTTAATTTCTAAATTATTATATTAAGCGAGAAACGGATCAAAAACAACAACTAGGCTTATCGAAAAATTTAGGTCTTTTCAAATATCCATTGGAAATTTGGACAAACTTTTTTCAAATATTATTTTTTTCCACAGCTTTCCACCATATTTCAATTGAACTGAGTGTCGAATGCAGTTCAAAAATTAATAGCTTCCATGGATTTATATTGATATGAGGCAAATGTAGATAATATTAGATTCTGATACTCTTTACAAAGGGTTTTTATGATGTTCGTTACCGTAAAACGGGGTAACTTTGATAGTTTTTTGAAGTGAATATGAAAATATCTGCATTCAGTTTGAAAGATTTTTATATTGGTATCTCAATTATCCATTGCAGTGGAGAGATTGCAAAACGATTCACTTTGAATGAACCGATAATTTTTCATATAATTGAGAGTTTTTTTTCAGTTTTGGGGTAACTTTGATAATGGTTCTGAAAACACATTGAAGTCGACAACCAAACTACTGTTTGGCATCATTGCAGTTGGGACTTGATTTGGGCGTATTAATAGAGAATGTAAATTACATTTTGTTTATACAATAACAGAATTTATAGAAAAAATCACAAAAAAAGTGTTTCAAGTTAAAATTTGCTTGATAAACGCCATTATTATAAAAAGTCTGTATGAATTGGTATAAAATAATGTTTCTGAATTTTTTTTCGATTAATATTCACTTTTCGACTTTGAATTCAACACAAATAAAACGTTTTTGAAATATAAAAAAGTGTATTTACATCAAAACTTAATGGCGTTTAAAATTATATGGAAATATCTTACTTTGATTGCAAAAATGACTCCAATTTGTGAAAATGATTTTCGCGAAAAGATTTGAGATCGGATTCTACTATAACTGGGGTGACAGATATACGAACTGTTCAAAATTTCATAAAATAATGATCGTTGTTGTGAGCTGCTAGAAAAAGCTGAAAATCATAAAACTAAACAGTAATTTTCAGTAGTAGAGGCTCTTCCAAAAATCCTAACATATGCTCAGATCTCTGATTTGATGTTTTTCATAAAAATTGTCGTACCTATACCATTTTTTACATGTTAGCTTAGCGTAGGCTATTTGGATCATTGGAGTCGATTCGTCTGTAGGTTTCTAACTAGGAATCACGATTTAGTAGATTTATCTTCCGGCATCAGTTTCATCATCGCCCGGTTACGTATGGTTTAGTCTTTAGATAAACGACCGGAGTTGGTTACATTCGTCACACTGCTGACACAATTCGTTTGTCGGACCACCGATCATAAAAAAAAACCTCTCAAGGAAACGAACGCGCAAGTAGCTAGGTACCAAGTAATCGGAAGCGGTCACGTTCCAACAAACGCTGCGCTGGCTGGCTGTTTAAGCTCTCCGATAAGATCATTCGACCTAGTCTATGGGGGGCTTTGTTGACGTGTGAGAAGGGAAAAAATGCACCAAAGCCCGAGCAGAAAAACATGGCAAACGAATACCATATTGTGATTCTTCTTCTTGGCATTACGTCCTCACTGGGACAGAGCCTGCCTGTTCAATGAGCACTTCCACAGTTATTAACTGAGAGCTTTCTTTGCCTTAGTAGCCATTTTCGCATTCGTATATCGTGTGACAGGTACGATGATACTCTATGTCCAGGGAAGTCAAGGAAATTTCCATTACGAAAAGATCCTGGATCGACCGGGAATCGAACCCAGACACCTTCAGCATGGCTTTGCTTTGTAGCCGAGGACTCTAACTTCTCGGCTAAGGAAGGCCCCACAATTTGTGATATTGAAATTGAATACCAGCATACTATAGCATACTGCTCGAAAAATAAAAAATCAGTGAAAATTTATATAATTAAATATACAAATTAAAAGATTGAAGTATTTAAATACTGAATGCAAAACAAATTGTTTTTAAACGTTTCAAAAGCTCAATAAGTTATTGAGTACGTAACGAATAACAAGTGAATAGCAAACTGTGTGTTTGAGGTGGAATTCAAAAATATTCTGATGCGATTGTTGAAAGCTTGCTACTAGCTTTTGATCGGGTGACGACGACGACGACATCGACGATGGTGGCAATATTCAAAACAAAGACACTTTGATGTACACATCGTACCTTCATGAATGTCCAAACGACGCGCGGCACAACAAGCAACAAGAAGCGGAGCGAATTGCTGCACCGTGTGCGACCTTGTGTCTCTTTGTCGATTGTCGTCTTGTGAATGCACCTTTAGCGTTGTCGGCTGTCGTCATCTTTGGCATAAGATACAGACAGCATCCTTTCGGCATAAAAATTAAAAAAATTAAACCTTAAAATAATATCAAATATTTGTTTATTTTTTCAATGTTTTCAATTGGAATGCTCGTTTTCCAAATGGTTTATTTCAAGCCGTATATATATTACAGTTGACAACGCACCTATATATTACAGGTATAACTGAAACCTATTTGATAGCAAGTTTCATGTCAAAAGAGATCCAAACTTTTTTGTTTATCATAATGATCGACTGAACGACCACATAACCCTCTAATACCCAAATTTTTATTTTCGATCTAAATATCATTTTTAGTTATCTAGAATCGTTCTAAACACGTTTTGGGCAATGATTTATTTTTATTCGCAAATCTATGGATTTCGGTTTTTGATTTTTATAATTTTTATTTTTGAACATCCCTACCCTTTTTCATTTTTTCTTGAAGCCTCTTCTAGTTACTGATTTTTGACAATAATAAAAATTCAAATTTTTACGCTTATTTTAAAAATATTAAATTTTTAATATTTTTCTGGAAATATTTTTATTTTCCGTGTATTTAACGGAAACAGGTTCAAAATTATTTGAATACCACCAAGCTCCTCTTTTGTGATAGGTTGATCGTAGAAAAATATAAAAGGTACGATTTTTTATAACACACGTTAAATGAATCCCGGGTATTTGTAGGTTATATAAGAATACAATTTTTCAAACAATTTTCAAAAATACAAAAAAGTTTCAAAAGTCATAAAAAACTTTTCTTATATGCGTGTTATGAGTCAAGATTTTAGCCAAAAATAAAATCATTTTGATTTCCGAGCAACGAAAAAATACACAAAATTCCAAATTGTACCCCGTCTAAAGGCGGGGTTGGGTATTAGAGGGATAAGTTGCAACCATCATTCAACCAACATTTTTGAAACTTTGGATGGTTCTGTTGACACACAGCTTCGTGAATCTAAACAAATCTGAAGGCTATTCTACTACTCTTGCTCTCCTAGGCATAGAAAAAAAAAATTCGACAGCGTTTGGCATAAAGGCTTGATTGTGAAATTTAAAAAAAACTTTAATTTTCCAACATATATTGTTAGAATAATCCAAAGTTATCCATCAAATCGTACACTTCAGGTTTACTGTCAGAACTGCAGGTCTGAAAGACTCCCTGCAAGAGCTGGTGTTCCTCAAGGCAGCATTTTGGGACCAATATTATACAATGTTTCCACATCTGACTTACCTGAGTTGCCTTAGGGATGTCAAATATCTTTATTTGCGGATGACACAGGCCTCTCCGCCAAAGGATGATCCTGCGTGTCACATATTATAGATTGCAAACAATATTGGATATTCTTTCTTCCTACTTGAAAAAAGGGAAGATTTCTCCTAATGCTTCAAAAACACAACTAATAATATTCCCACATAAACCAAAAGCTCTTTGCTTGAAACCTTCAAGTAGACATGTTGTTACGATGAGAGGGGTTCCAATACACTGGTCAGATGAAGTTAAGGCCGCACGGGACGTCATCATAATCACCCTAGGGGTGGTCCATTTATTACGTAAGGCAATTTTTCGGATTTTTCAACCCCCCCTCCCCCCATGATAAGAATTTTTGTATGAAAATAAAAAATAAATTTAATGGCGAATAAGATATCGCAAACTCCCCCTTCCCCCATAAACCCTTACGTTATTATTGGACGGCCCCCTATCTAATTCAAGAAGCAAAGCCCAAGAACCATACCATATATCGATGCGAAAAACATATCACTATGATTCTATATATGTAGTGCACAACCCAATAAATTTTCAGCTTCATCAATTCACTAAAACTCGAGATTTGCTTCCACAAAGTTTTGATGATAATTGTTAGAGTAAGACAAAAGATAGGGAAAATAACACGGTCTCCCGTGTCCCCTTAAGTGTCTAGGATTCATGCTAGATAAGAATTTAACTTTCAAAAATAATATTGAGAGCATTCATGTCATATGTAACAAATATGCAAAATGTCTTTATCCACTAATTAGCATAAAATCGAATCTTTGTCTTAAGAACAAGCTTTTAATCTTCACTCAAATTTTCAGGCCAGCCATGTTGTATACTGCACTTATATGGACTAGCTGTTGTAATACAAAGAAGAAAGCTCTGCAGAGGATTCAAGATAACATTTTGAAAATGTTTCTTAAGCTCCCCCCTTGGTAAAGTACTAATGAGTTACACAATATATCCAACGTTGAAAAAAGACAAAAATCTTTGCAATCTTATATAGCCATGATTAATGCGTTATGTATTCAGGCTAAGGTAATTGAAAGCATTTCTTTTCTCGTATAACAAGCAGTTGAAATCAACTCGTCTGTGAAAAGTCTGAACTGCTGCGGCAAATGAAATGTAAAATGTTGTAAACAAACTGTAATGTAATGTTTGAAATGATGTTATAAAGGAATAAAAAAAAATAAATAAAAAAAAAATGCGTGTGATCGATTATCACTGATTTAAACCAAATTTTTGTCGAACGTTGTTTTACTTGAAAAATTTCAAAAAGCCAAATTTTCATGTCAACCAGATCAATTCCCAGGAATTAAAAATTTGACAAAAACTCATGAAATTACTTACATTCTTTAATTTATTTCTTCTAAACTATTAATAGAAAAAAAAAAAGTTCTGCTGTTTTGAAGGAAATCGATAAAAGGATCAAGAACAAAAATTTGATTGCATACAGTGTTGCCAAGTATACTAATTTTCAATTTTATAACTTTATATCAATTTTTTGTCGAATGAGTATATTTTGGCTTTTAAAATTTTTATTTCATCGTGTTGAACAGACATTGCACAGTCGGAAACACCCAAATTCCCCGAGGTGTTTTGAGCCAGTATTGAGAAATTGCGTTTTAAGTTGAAACTTCCGAACTTTTCATATAAAACCACAAGCAGTCTTGAAGTTCGAGCAATAGTTATTTGCTTTTGTCTTATTAGGAACTATACAAATAATAGACAATAAAAATTTCAGTGTTGCCTTTCTACATAACTGTTTCTGAGGTAGCGTCTAAAGCTTCAAAAATTCATTGTATTTGGATCTTTTTTCCCAATAACCTCTCGCCGCAATGAACCCTATTGAGTTGTCTTTTATATTTGAGTTAAACTCAATTGCTTCCCAAAACTACAGTAAAATCGAAAATCCGTATAAATTTCACGAAACTATCACGGTTTGAATTTGAGGTCAATATGGCCATAGGAAAAGACAACGTACTATTTCCATGAAAATTACTCTAGAAAACTATTTGTTAACATAATCCAAAAATTATTTATTTTTTATTTATTCATTTGGCTTATCATCAATTATCTTGAAAAAACCTCCCCAACAATATTTCGCCAATTCACTCGGTTCATGGCCGCTTCTCTCCATCCTCGACTGCGACCCACGTTCTCCAGGTCCTGGTGCACCTGGTCAATCCACCTAGCTTGTTGCGCACCACGCCTTCTTGTTTCAACCGGATTCGTAGCGAACACCATCTTTACAGGGTTGTTGTCTGGCATTCTTTCAACATGCCCTGCCCAGCGTATCCTTCCAGCTTTATCTACCTTCACGATACTGGGTTCGCCGTAGAGTTGAGCGAGTTCGTGGTTCATCCTTCGCCGCCACACGCCATTCTCCTGCACGCCACCGAAGATCGGCCTTAGCACTCGGCGTTCGAAAACCCCAAGAGCTTGCAAGTCCTCCTCGAGCATAGTCCACGCCTCATGCCCATAGAGGACTACCGATCTTATGAGCGTTTTGTACATCGTGCATTTGGTGCGGGGGTGAATCTTTCTTGACCGCAGTTTCTTCCGGAGACCGTAGTAAGCACGACTTTTACTGATGATGCGCCTTCGTATTTCCCGACTAACATTGTTGTCAGCCGTCAGCAAGGATCCAAGGTAGATGAATTCGTCCACCATCTCGAAGGTATCCCCGTCTATCGTAACATTGCTTCCTAGGCGGGCCCTGTCGCGCTCAGTTCCGCCAACCAGCAAGTACTTTGTTTTTGACGCATTCACAATTAGCCCGACTCTTGTTGTTTCGCGGTTAAGGCGAGTGAACAAACCTGCCACCGTTTCAAAATTTCTCCCAATAATATCCATGTCGTCCGCGAAGCAAACAAATTGTCCGGATCTCGTGAAAATCATGCCTCAACTGATAAGTCCGGCTCTCCGCATGACACCTTCAAGCGCAATATTGAACAACAGGCACGAAATTCCGTCGCCCTGTCGTAGTCCCCACCGAGACTCGAACGAATTAGAGTGTTCGCCCGAGAGTGATTGCACGATAATTTTCACACTCCAGTTTGTCGCCTTGCTTCCACTCCTCCGGCAGCTGTTCCGTTTTCCAGATTCTGACTATCAGCCGATGCAGACAAGCGGCCAACCTGTCCGGGCCCATCTTGATGAGTTCGGCTCCGATACCATCCTTGCCAGCGGCCTTGTTGTTCTTGAGCAAGGCATCCTTAACTTCCTCCATCGTGGGAGCAGGTTGGTTTCCACTGTCCGCTGTGCTGACGTTGCCATCGCCTTCGCTGTCCTGACCTTCTGTGCCTGTGTTCTCTGCACCATTCAGGTGTTTATCGTAGTGCTGCTTCCACCCTTCGATCACCTCGCATTCGTCCGTCAAGATGCTCCCATCCTTATCCCGGCACATCTCAGCTCGCGGCACGAAGCCTTTGCGGGATGTGTTGAGCTTCTGATAGAACTTCCGCGTTTCTTGAGAACGGTACAGCAACTCCATCTCTTGGCATTCCACCTCTTCCAGGCTTTTTGTCCCGGAATAGGCGGGTTTGCTGTTTCCGCTTCAATCTATATCGTTCCACGTTTTGCCGCGTACCATGCTGCAGCATTGCAGCCCGCGCTGCATTCTTCTCCTCTAAAACCTCCTGGCACTCCTCGTCGAACCAATCGTTTCTTGAGCTCCGTTCCACATATCCGACAATGCTTTCGGCAGCGTCATTAATGGCTGCTTTGACTGTCCTCCAGCAGTCCTCAAGAGGGGCCCTATCGAGCTCGCCCTCATTCGGCAACGCTGCCTCAAGATGCTGCGCGTACGCATTGGCGACATCCGGTTGTTTCAGTCGCGCTAGATTGTACCGAGGCGGGCATCGGTACCGCACATTGTTGATGACGGATAGTTTTAGGCGCAGTTTCATCATCACCAGGTAGTGGTCGGAGTCAATGTTAGCGCCACGATAGGTTCTGACGTCGGTTATGTCGGAGAAGTGCCGTCCATCGATCAAAACGTGGTCGATTTGCGATTCTGTCTGCTGAGGTGATCTCTAGGTGTACGATACGGAAGGCTGTGCTGGAAATAGGTGCTACGAATGGCCATATTCTTGGAGGCGGCAAAATCTATCAATCGGCTCTATCCCATTTGGCATAAAGCCATTTGGCATAATTAAAAAAAATCACATTTCAGAACGTTCATATTACTGTTTGAAATGTTTGTCTAAGACAAGTTAAGTTAAGGGGAAAATTGACCCAGTTTCGTCTACCCCCGATTTTAGCATCCTTTTTTCCCGATTTTGTCAGCCTAAAATTTATATTTATTTTAATTAGACTTAACACGTCTATACTGGCAATATTGGGTGCATAAAGTCAATTATGGCCTGGGCCACTATTATTCAATCATTTAAAGATTGAATTTTTGGAATTTGAAATTCCGAATAATTATCCAAGAAATTTATCAATGTTACCTTGGATTACGGTACATAGAAAATGGAAGTAAAAAAATAATGTTTATATTAACAAAATAATAAAACTAAGTCCTTAAGTTAAAATAAAACTTGAAACCAGTCAAAAAATTTCATCCCGATTTAGCCTAAATGCAGCATGGGGCTGACAAAATCGGGACATTACTTTATTCCAAATAGAGTAATTCTCGCATTAAAAAAGTCACATTTTAAGTTGAGCAAATCGCTGAAGAGGTATCGTGTAGATAGAGATCCAACCATATGGGAAAGTTGATTACATCATAAGCAAGCTTTGGGTGCGGTGAAACACAAGCACCGGGTCGTTGGCCTAAATCCCATAAGCTATGAATTTCCATTTTGATTTTAATACATTTTAAGGTATTTTTTTCAATTTTCCAGAAACTAAAACTACGCATTGGTGCACAGTAATTAATTTGAATTAGTAAATTTCACCTTCTTTCAAACATTAGCTGTTCTTTTGAGTTTACAGTTTACGGAATCTAAACTTTTACACCGTACTGCTTCGAATTGCTGGATCCTTCGAAAGCCGGATAGTGGCCTGTTTCACGGTGTTTTATACTTAAACCCGACTTTTTTCGTATCGGCGTCACATAATGGTCGGGCTCCATATAAAGGGGCGGCCAAAACTGAACTAGAATTGAAATTTCTGTGACTTTTCTGACGGCAAATCGGCTGAAGTCAAAAAATTGAAAAATTTAGCAATAAAATAAAGTACAAAATTTATTATTTAGAAAAGCAATATTTCCACAAAGTTACGCACTATCGAAAAACTCGAGCTGAAGATGGGAAAGATATTTGGTTGAATTTTTAATACTATTTAATATTACACTTTAGTAATTTTGATGGTTTTGAACATGAAAAACAACTCTTGTCGCGTCATGTCGTCGCCATTTTGAATATTGCATATCAAAAACCATCCTTATTATTATTATGTTTTATTTAAGACACTTTACCATAAAAACCATCCTTAGATCTTACAAAAAACGTTTGAAATGTTTGCAGAAATTGGTGGTAGGTCATTTGGCATAAAGTCGTTTGGCATAAAGCCGTTTGGCATAAAGTCGTTTGGCATAATGGTCATTTGGCATAAAGTCGTTTGGCATAACGGTCGTTTGGCATAATGGTCGTTTGGCATAATGAGTCTGAGAACAAGAATTTCTTAAGATGACATTCGTTTCTACAAAATTGAATCTTTCTGATGGCATCAGTCTTGTTTTGGAGTCAATTGAAAAAAATAACACACTATTCAACAATCATATGCTCTTGAATAAACTAAAGCATATTAGGGAAGTTATTGCTAATAGTTTTTTATTATTTATCCAGAAATTACCCTTCTTTTAAATATTAATGCTTCTTTTGAGTTTCGCTATTGGAATATTTTGTTTTGCACTGAAGTTTCGATATATTTAGCACAAATTTACCCTTCTTTCAAACTTTCTATGTTTTTTCTTCGAAACATGATGTAACCACAACTATAGGTATAAAGAGTGTTGATTTAAAATTTAAATAAATTTCACCTTCTTTTATACATAGGCAGTTCTTTGGAGCTATATTGTAGATATTTTTTGTTTCCAATTGACAAAAGGGCGGCAATCGTTAACATTGATCTGCTCAAGTTATTGACGAAAAGAGAAATCGATTACTGCAGTTACTTCGGAGGGTTGTGCTACTTTTTTCCGAATGTCGTTTCCCTGAACGCCAGTTCCCCGAATGCCAGTTCCCTGAATATACCGTTTTCCCGATTAGCCCACGCCCCGAAAAGTTTTTGCCACTCCTAATTGTCGTAACTTTTTACATTTCAGGGTGGTGAACGAACTAACCATCTAATATACACCCTTTTTTATTTTATTGGCGGTTCTTTCGAGTTTTACCGTCCTCAGCATTTTTGCTAACATGTGCATAGCCAATAAAAACAGAATACCTCCTTCTTTTGATTGCTTATCGTTCTTTTTCGTTCACTATCCAGCCACTGAAGACTATTATAGCTTCTATTCAAATTGTACCACTTTTCGGGGAAACCGGTCATTCGGGGAACTGGCAGTCTGGGAACCGATGATTCTGAACGCAATTTTTGATGTCTTTTCGTTGTATTATTCCGCGACTATTTTTGGCGTCTTCTTCTATATTTAATCATAAATGTTGCCTTCTTTTAAAAATATATATTTTTTATATTTTGCTGGTTTATCAATTCTTGCAAGACGTGCTGTAAGAATGATAATTACTTTAGAACCTGCCAATAATCAACATATTTTTATTCTGGCGAATACATGATCTCTTTCCCTTCTTTCGATGATAGACGGTGTTTTTGACGTACACTTCCAAAATTGAAATTAATATTGAATCGTTCAAAAGTTTTGCCACACATATTTTTTAAATATGTTGTTCATTTGAGTTATGCTGTGGGAAAACTTTTTTTGCGTTAGTGCCTCAAACATTTTAAACGAAAAATTATCTGCTCTCGTATATAGGTCATTTTTGCATTATGCTTTAATAATAAGTCTTTGGATTAGAGCTTTAAATATTTTGCAAATAAATTTTCCCTTCTTTTATCAAGTAATTTTCATCAAGTGTTCACGTCCAAACTTGGATAAAGCTTGATCTGCAGCGAAATATTCTATGAGTGAAATATTCTACTGCGAACTCCCTTTTCCAATTTAATATTTTCCAATATAGATCGCAGCAAGCTCAACGATATTCTAAGTTCTGAGATGTAGAAAAAAAAATCATTCCGAAAAGATCTTCCAACAGACCCGTTACGAGTTTTATTTAGTTATGCTCTCTAATGTCGCAACAGTTTTTGACATTCATAGCTTGGAAAATCTCTGAACAAACACCACGCTTACTGCAAACCTATCAAATTTTTTGCTATGAGCTCGGTAGTGTTGATCTCGGTTAAAGCTCAAAAAATGACAATATTCATTCTTAGTCAATCATTATGCCAAACGACCATTATGCCAAATGACCATTATGCCAAATGACCATTATGCCAAATGACCATTATGCCAAATGACCATTATGCCAAACGGCCATTATGCCAAACAACCATTATGCCAAAAGTATATTTAACCACTGTTTATACACCTTTTGATCAAACTCGGTGAAATACAAACAAAATTTGTTCTTTCAGCCCAGTTTGATAAGGTTTTTAATTAAAAAAAAACTTTTTAGAAATAAGTTACGTAATTTGTTAATAATCCGTTCTGAAACAATAAAAACGCAAAATAACATATTCAGATTAAGTATTCCATCGATTAAGACGATAAAACTAGTTTTGGCCAAATTTCATTTTTTCCGACTATTGTGCATCGGTGGTGCAGTGGTAAGCGTGATTGTCTCTCACCCCAATTGTTTGGATATCAATCCCCGTCGATGCCGTCGAGATTTTCTAAGACATAGAATCCCTGATCATGTCTTCCTTCGAAAGGGAAGTAAAACCGTTGGTTCCGGCCCTTGTCTTGATGGGTTTGATATGTAGGGCCCAGGTGTGTGTGGCTGCCTCTCTGGGTGTCGAGATTTTAAGGCATCAATCCTAGACCCTGCCAACGTTAAACAAACAAATGACGCCGAGCGATGCTAGTTGACCAGAAAAAAAATAAGAAGAAGACTATTTTCGTCTAATATTCATAATTGCGATGTCTTCTGCATTCTTCATTCTTAAAAGTAACCGAAAAAAAAATCATATTTTTGCATGAATTAAACCCAGTGTCCGGGATTTAAAGAGTCCAGGAAATTCGAATCAACTCGGTATCAAGGCAATCCGATGTGAACAAACATCGATCTTGGCGTCCCTATGATTCGTTACGCTGCAAACTAAAAAGAACAGCTTATGTTTGAATTTCGAATTTCTGGTAGATTAATTCGTCAATTGTTGAATGCCTAAAATGCTCGCTTATTTTGGGACACGTCATTAGAAATAGACGTACTGTTCAACATAGGCGAATTATCCTAATGATTTAAGGTACCGCGGGGCAAGTGGGAACGAAAAAAAACGATAGTTCAAACAATTTGTTCAATAGAATTTTCAAACGTCAATACTTTTCAAATCCAACAACACAATCACGTTTTGGCAACATATTTGCTGGTGTGTGCATGAAACTAATGGAATAATTTCTAACTTGTGAAAACCTTGGAAGAAAGTTTTAGAATGAGCCAATGGACGCAGTTACCTCGCTAAGCGGGGCAAGTGGGACACATCCAGTTTCATGCGTCAATCCACATCAGTAAGTCAACCATTACAATAATAGGATTGATAAGTCATAGATTTTTAATTTTAAGTACATATTTGATGTACATAAGCGATCAACCATAAAATACGTTACGTTTTAGGAAGAAACCATTTGTTTAATAGTATGCCGCCTCACATTTAATATTAACTGAAAATTCCTCAATAAAAGCGTTCAAAATATATCATTTATAAGTTGTTAATTAAAATGTAGCACATAAACAATCAAAAATTGACAAAATTATAAATATGTTTTGTTATTATTTATATGCATGGCAGAAAACCACCTTATGGGATGGAAATGTTTTCCATCACTACTTAATTTGGTAGAAATAACAAATGAAGTTCAAATAACATAGAAAAGTAATTGTTCTCATGATGCATTTCAAATTTCAGCTGTGTGTTTGTTCAATTTTGAAGTCGTATTTCAAAAATAAAAAATTAATTAAAAAATAAAGAATAATAACACATTTCTTCTCCCTCTTATGCAATTACGTAATTTGAGGTTATTTTTTTTTGATAAAAATCATTTGTTTGAATGTTTTAGTGCTACTTTCTAGCAAAATGTATGAATCGTGAACGAAAAGTTTTGATTCTGGTTTTTGTTTTGATAGGTCCCACTTACCCCAGGTGCAAATATATTTTGGGGTAAGACAGACCATCGAAAATTTCATATGAAATGAAAACAAAATACTGGTTTATCGTTAGCAGCTTGTAATAATACTAAAAATTATTGGCTTCTGATGGAAATTCGATTTAAAACACATTTATTTTTTGCGAGTCAATGCAAGACGTGAAACGTGTCACAATTTGTCATGCAAGTTGAAAATGGCGCTGAACTGACAACTGTTACATGAACCACATGGTAATAAAAATAACAATATGTTTAGTACTAAATACATTCCTTGTCATTGTATCTTCAACTTTCTAGAAGAATACCCCCATGAAAAACTTTTCCTAGTTGAGCTATGACGAAACGCCCCACTTACCCCGGATTCTCACTTGCCACCGGGTACCTTATTGATAGTGTATCAACTGATTTTTGTAGGCAAAGCATCTTTCTTGAGATTTTCCTTCTTTAGAACATTGGATGTTCTTCATATTTAATTTCTGCACCCTCATAAACAAAAATAAATGAATTTCAATATAATGTTGAGGCTAGGCTAAACTGTGTTTCCAGCTACGAAAAAATAGTAGCACCCAAGCCATGGTCAAAAATCGAGCAACAGCATTATCTCAAATAAGTGGAAGCTCCCTCTATGGTGCCAAATTTTATACTTCTCCTATTACTCCATGAAGCGATACGAATAAGTACTCACAGCTACAAGTGTGACTTGAAGGCACCGATCAAAACATGGAAGAGATTCAATTCTGTTGTATAGAGTCTAAGATTGGATTTATCGAGTTCAAAGTTGAGAAAAACCATTTGTGAAAATGTAGTCTTCAAATTATGCCAAATGGCCGTTATGCCATATGACCATTATGTCAAATAGCCATTATGCCAGATGGCGTTATGCCAAACGGCATTATGCCAAATGGCATTATACAAATGGGGTAGAGCCATCAACTCGCGTGTGTTACCGCAGCTCTGGTTGATGGTTGACCTCTAAACGTTCGCACCATTGCTCCTGTGCATCACACCTCCTGCAGCACTACGATGTCGAAATCGCGGATCTTCAGTACATCGGAGAGTATGCGAGTGATTCCGATGAAGTTGAGAGATTTCCAGTTCCACGTACCGAGTTTCCAATCGCTAGTCCATTTACGTCGCTGTGGTCTTTGCCGATTGTTCCGGTCCGAATTCTTTCGTTCACGTTCCTGTGCTGATGTGTTTTTACGGTTGGCTTGCAGGGCCTAACGGCAACCCCCTAGATTTCCGGAGGACCATTCCCCAGTGTTTCTCAGACTCATTTCCCCGAAAATAACATTTTCCGAACTACGAAGCCACGAACTACTACAACCATGCTCTATCCTCTTGAGATGGAGGAGCGGATGGTTGAGCTTGAGTACTGCACACAAAATCGATCAGTTTTGATCCCAGAGAGACGCAATTCAAGTTTCGGTGAAATGAAATGAGTGAGTGAGTGAGTGCGAATCATTTCACCGAAACTTGAATTGCGGCCCACCGAGATCGAAACTGTAGGATCCCATGTGCAACACTCAAGCCTAACCACCTCCCCCTCCATCTCAGGAATACAACGCACAGTTATAACAGTTCATGGCTTCACAATTCGAATTTCGGGGAAATGAGTCTGGTCAACACTGCCATTCCCCCTTAATGTTCGGAGGGCCATAGTGCGCAGTTTAGCTTAGAGTCCTTCTCTGGCACTCGAACGATGATCAGTCGCCCCTGACATGGGGAACAGACGCTGTTGTGAGCCACTCCTAACATGGAGTACAAACGCTCCAGGTTTGAAGAAGCAAAGCCCCCCTTCCCTGTCAGCATACGACCAAAGTTCCCACCGGGGGTTGGTTACCCGATCTTCCCCAAGGTTACTCGTATCCCGGCCAGTGCCATGAGTAGGTAGGGATAGGAGTTGCTGGGCAAGAGGCTAAGGACCGCACAAAGGGGTCTATCGTATTCCTGCAGGTACGCGAGGTACCAAGGGTTTATTCACAAATTTCATAACGCCAAAAATGATCATTTTTGACACCCACCACCCTCTCGTAACGGTTCTAGTATGAAAATTCTAGGAATTTTGTATGAGCTGTAACATTAGTACACCCACCCATCCCTTAAAGCGTTATGAAATTTGTGAACAGGCCGCAATGGTACGCCATGCCCAAGAGGAATAAGGACTGTTCATTTTATAAAGTGGACACCTTGTGCATGCTGTATCTTTTTAATTATTCAATGAAATATCAATCGGTTTTCGGTACATCGTTCGACTAATATTGTACAATGTTGTAATAATAAAGTATTCTCCACAATAATTAAATTTCACACGAATATGAAACAACGTTTCGAACGGTCGATTTTTGGAGGTTATCAAAACCAATGATTGTTAGATTTTGGCTGGAAAATTCAACAAACTATATTTTTTATTTTCAAAAAAGGCTTTTTATTCGAAAGCAGCATCAATCAGAAGCCTGATTGAAAAAATCAGGTTAGTTTTGGAGCAACAATTTTACAGATATAATAAAATCATTTTTCCCCGATATTTTTAGACAAAAATATTTCAAATTTGAAGGGTACTGATATGAGTAGATTTTTTTGATTTAAAGTACGTCCTGGCGGAAGTGCTTATATAGTAATAATGTGAAATATAACTTACACCTTCATATAGTTACTTATTTAGTCCCCACGTCACATTTGAAGCACAATAGAAAAACAATTGTTTTATTTTAAGAAGATCTTTCAAAGCACAATGCCAATCATCGGAATTGGCAACACTGCTCTGACAAAATCGATTTTATTTTCCACATATTATTTTCATAATATGTTATTCTGAGATAACCAATTGAAATATTCAGAGAAAAACGTTTACAATTAGCTGTAGATCGATAAATATGCGTACATGATTTTAAAAGTATGAGAGTTTTTAGTAAAACGACCATTAAGAGTAAAATTTATACTTTAGACTGTGGTTTAAACCCAGAAACTATATTTGTGTAGCTCTTGCTTACACAAATATAGTTTCTTTAGTAATCTAAACTAGTTTTGAACACGCTTTTTACTTTTCTCTTTTGCTGGGAGTGAAAGGATTGTGTATCTGCAAATTTGGCCATAAATGGATAAATCACTTAAGTTACCTAATGTCAGAGAATAGTGGAATATAATTGATTTTTTTAAAGCTATTTCTTTTGTAGAATAGTAAAGGATACAAACATACAATTTGATCATAAAAATGAGGATTTTTGCTTTACGAAAAATAATGTTAAACTTTGACGAACAGCTTTTCTTAGGAGTTCTTGAAAAAACTGTTTAGCTCTTCAACCAAAAGCATTTTGTAAGATATTATATTTTCATAGCATTGTAGAATAATAGTTGAACGATGCACAGAAAACCGGTTATGATTTTATCAATATAAAAAAGATATGGCATAAACAAAGTGTCCACTTCATAAAATGAACAGTCCTTAATCCAAAAAGCCATGCGCAAAAAAAAACTCGCGGAAATGCACCAACATGTAAGAAAAATCACAAATCGGATCACAGCAAAAAAGTACAGCCTTCTTCTTCTTTTCTGGCGTTACGTTCCCACTGGGACAGAGCCTGCTTCTCAGCATAGTGTTCTTATGAGCACTTCCACAGTTGTTAACTGAGAGCTTACTATGCCAATGACCATTTTTGCATGCGTATATCGTGTGGCAGGTACGATGATACTTTATGCCCTGGGAAGTCGAGAACATTTCCAACCCGAAAAGATCCTCGACCGGTGGGATTCGAACCCACGACTCTCAGCTTGGTCTTGCTGAAAAGCTGCGCGTTTACTGCTACGGCTATCTGGGCCAGCCCTTCAAAGTGCAAAGCGTTAATAAAAACTTGTGTGATCCTTAAAACAATAATGATCTAAGTTTTTCTACTTCTATTTGGGGATCTAACCAGCTGTGAGATGTTAGCGCGATTGCTTTTTGTCCAATCTTTTACGACACCTAAGGAACGTAAAACGATAGTTGGTTGAACGCATATTCTAGAGAGAGTTAAGAAAAACGTTTTCGTCTCTCATATTCATTACGAGAAATTTAATATTGTGATGTGCGTTGATAAAGGTTAAAGGATACGTTTTGTAAATGTTTAAGATTTGGGATTGAAGTCACGACCTTCTGTTTAGTAAGAAAAAGTGGTAGGTAGTCCTATAGAGTCACCGACGACGTCTTAACACCAAAGTTTCAACTTTAATTATTGCAAATTAACTTTCTACTGTTTTACGTAATTTATAGATAACTCCATAAGTAAAATTTGAAGCTCTATTCTATCTTTGGGTGCTCTGAGAATTCCAGAAACATTCTTCTGCACAACGCAAGCCGTTGTTCTTCACTAAAAGCATTCACTGCTGCTCTGAATCTGAATCATGCCCAAAGCCGGCGCACTTGCAACAAGTAATTCCTCACCCAGCAACGATGGGCACATGTACGCCATCATCACCTTCCAGCAAACGTAGGAAAGAAAAAAATGCACCGATAATGAATTCCCAATGTTGCAGAAGATAATAATGTGTGCAATTGCAATGGGTGCATTCTTGGTTTGTTAATCGGCACGCAGCGCTCTCCGTTCATATTTTGATTTCGACCTAAAGTCGACCTAAATACACTTTTCAATGGATCGCGGGATGCATAGCGAAGTCGCAATCGGTGATTTTTCTTCCATTGCATTGTGGTGGGTACCTAATCTAAACACTTTATAATCATCGGCTGGGTGGAGTTAGCGCGAACTAATTGTTAGGGGTACTCTTGCTGCACATTCCTGACTGCGTGGGGTATCAATTTCAATCGCAGCGAAAGGGGGTGTTTTTTTGCTGTTTAGCATAAATGATCAATACGTTTCCGGTGCGGGTTTATGGGTTCAAATTATGGTGCAGATTGCGGTCTTGTTCCAGACCGCTCAGCATTGCTTTGCTTTGTAGCCGCGGACAAATGGTCGGCGTTAAGTCAGAGTGGTACCTTCGTGCTGTGCGTACACGAATTCTCTCTGCTCTTGGAAGTTTTCTTAAAGCAATAAAACAGTACTTTTCAGTGCTACAAAAACAGTACTTTTCAGTGCTAAAATTAAAAACGGTACTTTTCAGTGCTACTAAAACAGTACTTTTCAGTACTATTTTTTCTACTATTGATCCCTTTACGATCCTTGTTTGGACCCGTGCCTTCGATTTTTCGTTGGACCCGTTGGCGAAAGCTAGCGGTGGTAATCCTTCTTGGACACCGTCTTGGGAAAAAACCTTTCGAAGGTCACGTCTTCTTTCGTTTATTAATTAAACATGGTATCAACAACAAACAAAAGGAATGGTGAATCTCTGAATTCACTACTTCCTTCCAAAAAAGTGGGTTTCAAAACTGTCACTACACGTGGCAAGAATGGAAGAAAGGACGTTTCCCCGGAATGCGAACTTTCTCCCAAGGGTGAAATGAATAATTGTATCGAAATGAGCAATCAGTTCGATGCTCTAGACAAATTTTCCGAACACCAAATCGAAGCAGCCTCTAGCCCAGGCTCTTTGATCCAAGTGAGGAAGCAAAGAGTGCCGCCTATCGTGGTCAGTTGTTCCGAATTTGCGGGATTTAGGCAGGAAATCTTGAACTCCATTAGGGGAATCAAGGTTTCCTTCCAAATCGCAAAGAAAGGAGACTGTCGCGTTTTGCCGGAAACTCTTAAAGATCGTGAGCTTCTTCTAAAACATCTTGAAGAGAAGAAGCACAAATTTTTTACTTATGACGACAAAACTGAACGTTTGTTCAAAGTTGTCTTGAAAGGTCTCTCAAGTGACTATAAGTCACCTGAAGAGATCAAAAATGAAATAAATGATTTACTTGGATTTTCCCCAGTCCAAGTAATCATTATGAAAAAGAGAACCCAATCAGGCATTGTTCGGAAAGGGCTTTCTCAAGAATTTTATTTAGTTCACTTTAACAAAAAAGATCTAAATAATATTAAAGCTTTAGAAAAAGCAAAACTTTTGTTTGATGTCCGTGTGACATGGGAACATTTCCAGAAACCTGGAGGAAATTACCAGAACCCCACTCAGTGCCGTCGCACAATGGTCCGAGGGCGGTCAAAACCTCAAAAATCAAAGTTGTTTTTTCCGAACAGTAATATTTTTTCCGACTTCCTCAACACTTCTGTTGTTCAAATCCAAAGTTTGAAGCAGATTCATTGGAGTTTGAATTTTATACAGCTCCTTGAGTGGACCGTGGACATGGTTTTTCAAAAAAATTAATATTTACGATCCATTTTTCACAAGCTATTTATGAATTTAAAGAAAGCTCAAGCCGCAATGGTATCTTCAGAGAAGTTGTTTGTATAAACATAAAGCACACCTAAGTTGAATAAAAATTTTCATTATGTTCATACAAAGTGAATTAAAGTTAAAATTTTTCAAAAAACAATTATTTTTCTATAAAAGTACCCTAAGACATTAGTAGCCCGTGAATGCCCGCGATGAGAATAAGTTCATTGGAAAGCCAAAAACAAGAGCTTTCAAGTAGGGTACAAATTATTTTGCGAAAACTTGCGATAGACCACTTTCAACGCGTTTGAAGGTGTATGGAGTGGAATTCTAATTAAATAATAATAATCCTGTAATACGCTAGTACGTGCATTGCAATCGCAGTAGCCATGAAATACATTCCGTCCCGAGAAGAAACGAAAAACTCGTTCCAATCTTCTTTTTCTTCCTTTTATTTCTGGCGTTACGTACCAACTGGGACAAAGCCTGCTTCTAAGCAGGTAGGTGTTCTTATGACCACTTGCGCAGTCATTAACTAAGGACTTTCTTTGCCGATTGACCATTTTTGCATGTGTATATTGTCTGGCTTTTACGATGATACATTATGCTCTGGCAAGACGAGAAAATTTACTTTACCAAAAGACCCTCGACTGGTGGGATTCGAACCCACGATTCTCAAGTTAGTCTAGCTGAATAGCTGCGCGTTTACCAATAGAACTCTCTGGGCCCCTATGTATGCAATAGTTTGGTGTTATACCTTAATTAAATATTGTCTATACCTTTATTCGATATTTTTTGGATATTGAACTACCTTGAATTTAAATTTGAGCTGTCACTAAATAAAATAACACAAATTATCTCGGCTTATTAACATTTTCCTTCGACATGCAGCCTCCAGATAAAATGAAACAAATTGGAAAAATCATTCCCTACGTGGACTTGCTTTAGCTGTTAAAACAAGTATGATAACAGACTGAAGCTAAAGATATGACAATCATGCTGAAATGGATTAAATGGATGATGCTTGCATAAAGACAGGGTTAGATCTGAGATATTTATGGACAAATGTGCATCAAATTTTCACATTTTTTTCAGACGTCACATGAATTTCAACATATACTTTTGAGTGGTTTTTCCAATCACGAGTTCATCGTAGTGTTTTTTTTTACAAATTTGGAAAATTGGCGCATTTAATAAATAAGGTGGTCATTAAGACGAGATGAACATATTTACTTATGATGGTTTTTGTGTAGAGCTTCCATATCTTTGGATGAATAGTTATTATTTTTGTCAAAAAATGCGCTTTAGTCTAGTTGTTTTTACTATTGGAGTTGCGCATGGAAAAAATACTCAAAAATATATGTTGAATTTCAAGTAATGCCTGGCATGCTGTGAAAATTTCATTTCAATCCGTCAATAAATAACTGTGAACCAGCCTGCCTAAGTTGACCATTTTGTATGGAAGATTGGAAAAGTTGAAAATGTATTGTCCAAACCTGAATATTCTAATTATCAGTCCAAAACAAGAAAAAATCGAAAATAAAAGTCCATAACAATTCAATATGGCATAAAATACATCAAATATATGATTTCAGCTATTTTAAAGAGAGTTTGAGGTTTTATCCGACATTTGTTCTAGATCGAACCACTGTGCGTCGGTGCCAAAAGTGGGGTCATGGTACAAAAAATTGTCGCATGGATGCTAAATGCATGATTTGCGGAGATTCTTCTCACGCCAAAGACGTCTGTCCAGTGAAGGAAGATACCACCAAATTCATATGTTGTAATTGCGGGGCTAACCATAAGTCCAATTTTTGGAATTGTCCTTCACGAAAAAACGTCATTGAGGCTCGTGCCAGGCAGATGAAGGATAATATCCGTTACGATAACGGTCGTTTCCGGAATTTGCCTGGTAGAGTATCGAACAATGCTCATTTTTCAGTTAACGATCGCTTGATCATGAATCATACCCATCAGGAAGATCATAATCATGCTCATTCACAAACTAATTTTAATCCGTCGGGTAGCCGTTCGAATCTTTCAATTTCGAATGTATCTGTGGAAATCCGTTAATCGCCACTTAGAGGATTGCCCAACGGAGCTGATACTCACGCTACTGCGCAGCAGCGCACGTCTTGCTTAGGCGGCAGTTCGCAGGAGAAAGAGGCCGACTGCTTACGCCGCGTGTATACGTCGGTGGCGTTCTTTATGGCAATAGGTATTGACGTACCGAATGAACGTCAATTGACAGTAAACCGAGGGGTGTATATTATAGCATACTCTTTCAGGAAATAGGGCGTCCCACATCCCACTCCTTCTCTAAAAAAAACCTTAGGGTCCCGATAATAATACGATCAATTATATATAGCATTGTCGATTTGATGCTTTCAAATTTACGAACCACAAGCGATTTGAACACATTTCGCAATTCAATTTTAATAATGGTCAAGAACAGCTTGAAATATTCAATTATTACATTTTCTCTTCTGAAACTTTTAATACTTCTTTGCAGTTTCCATGATAGCATTAAGTTGTGTAGAATAAACTTTCACTCAAAATATTTGCTAGAAATTTTGATTGAGATTAAAAAACTAATGTCTAGGGCCGCCAACTACGGCTTTAATAATGTTAGAAAAAAAAAACAAAAAAACATGACTAGGTCTTGATTCAAATCATATTTGAAACAATGCACATCCTTTGAATTCTACTGCATAGTACTATTTTTTAGAAGAAAAAAAAAACAGTTGTGATACACCGGATAGCGGATGATATGTTAAAATCCGGATAATATGCATTAGTTTTCTTCCTAACGGCGTTAGCAAACTTTACATAGAGTATACGTACCAATCATAGCGATAGTATTCAATATGGCAAGGCTTTGGAAGTATGCGTTTTGATCCGAATTCCATCAATCAGTACTGAAAAGAAGAAAGCTTTCAGAATCACCAAGCTATCTCTTATGATAAGTTTATCAATTTCAGTGTAATCGCAAACAAAAGATCAAGCAAGAACATTTGAATTTCTTCTTGGAAGTAATTTGCTACAGTACAGCAACAGTTTGTGTGACTACATAGCTCCGGCTGCAGGCTTATTGCACAGTTTATTATCCACTGCACAATATAATCTAAACAGTCAGAATACAACCGCTGGTCTGCCTTTTCACGTGCGTTTCACTTTCGAGGTGCTATATCATCTCAAACATAGACGATATTTTCTAACAACTATACTACATCACTCTTCGATAGTTATGTTATATACACCAAGCATTATAGCTCAATGTCTTCTTATCGGCTTACAATCAATCATTCTCGTTGCATTTATCAATTTATTTATTCACTCTCTCACCACTTTATTCATTCAAAGTAACAGGCTCTTTCATTTTCGTTCATATTCAATATGTTGTAAAATGTGTTGTAAAATTTTCGTTAACACGGAACTACAAATCGACTCAAATTTGACGTATTTGCTTTTACTTAAATCGGCTCTTTCGTAATATAATCTAACTGCGGCTTACTAGTTCAAGTAGGTATTTCTCCGTTGATGGCGCCAAAAAAATAACGCGGTCCAGATTTCTACTCAAGGTTATCTTTCAAAGTTTTGAATGAACTACAAATAATCCAGATTTGGCTTTGAGCACGGACTTCGTTGACAAGGTCGACACATCTCTCTTTTTCTCTATCTGTTTTTATGCTCACAACGCACATAGGTCCAGCTCTCCTCATCTTTCAAAAAAAAAATCCAATTTCTAAACTTGTTTTAGTTGAAAAACAAAATCAAACATTCATCACAATCAGGTAAGAACACATATGCAAATTTCAAGGAAAAACGTTTTTCTCCGTGTCCCCTAAATAGATGCAACATGACCAAAAACGTTATTTTTTGCTTCAAACTTTCGTCTTTAAAAAGGTCTTGTAAGTCTAAATTTCCAGCATAAGTTTTGATAATTGGTAACTCATTTTTACCAAGATTTAACTTTCCCGGGTTCTAATTTATTTTTCATTTGGCATTAATCCTGTTTAAATAACAACCATTATTTTGAGTATGCTAAATAATAAAATGGGTCATGCACAAATAACCAGTTGAGATCTTCAAAATGTATAAACAAAAATTTTGTTAAAATACTGATCTATAAAAACCATAACTTTAAGGGTATGTAACCCTAAAACATGTTCCACAATGCTTGTGATTCTCAATATTTGTACAATACTGGGAATGCGTAATTCTTGCCATGATTTTTCGAAACTGGGCCACTGTGTGTGTGCCACCACCAACGTTGCCAAATGTCCCGTAGATTAATGCTAAGTAGCCCGTCATGCGTTTTGGCAGCCATGTTGATTTTGCATCTCGCAATTTCAAAGTGATAAAACTTTGTCAACATAAATAATATTGATTCAAAAAAAAAAGGATCACTGCTTGCGCTTACATGCAGAAAGGAAGCTGATAATTCTTCAGCTATGTCAGTGCAAAACCAAGTGATTTTCTTTAATTCGCAATCGTGAGAAAATTCTGTCTCAAGCCTGATTCACTGCTGACAAGTAATTTCTTGGCCTATCTTGATGCATGGAAAATTCCTGCAAGGAATCGATCAAGTAAGCGCTTTTTTCTGATCGCAAGTACGCAGTTGAAAAGAAAAGTCAGTTCAAACGGGAGTCGCAGTAGACAATTTCTGGAAGGATTCAGCGAGAAATTTCTTTAGCGATTCCTTTCCAGCAGCAAATTTGGCTTCAATCATCGATGCCCAGTATACATTTCAATGACGGCCTACTTAGCCTTAAAGGATTGGAAAAGATTAGCGTTTGCTATCTGGTCTGGCCTGAGCTTTCGATCTGTGCTGACCGTGCTGACTCATTATAGTGAGGTGGATTTTTTTTCGGCATTTGACAGCCATATACCCACTCTGCTTGCATCCAAGCCTTTCATGGTAACGCCATGCATTCATCTCTCTGCAGATCGATTCTTGTTTCATCTCCCAGATGAAATTAAAAATCTCCACCAAGCGTCCTGACTCGTGGCAAATTTATTTTATGTTATCTCATCGAGTGCCTTGTCACTGATGCCATTAAATCTCCATAGAGCATCCCACTCCATGGCAGATCATTTTCTACATACAATCGAGTGTCCTATTAGCTTGACAATCTCCACCTAGCCTCCCGACTAGTGGTAGATGTATTATGTTTTCTAGGTATTTATCCAAGCGTCCCGACTTGTTCCTTAATCCCCACCGAGTGTCCCATCTCGTGGATGTAGCGCGAAATCTGTCTCGAGAGTCCCTACTCGTGACAGATTCCCATATTGTCCGTTAATTCACCGAGCATCCCGTCTCGTGAAACATGCACATCGTCTTGACAACAACGTCATCGTTCGGCATCGGAACTCCAGTTCTCGCGCTTCCATCGCAAAAGCACTTTGACAGCAATCTATCGCAAGCCGAAAACAATGAATGCTATTCACTCTGTCCGAAACCGTTTTACTCGTAACAAATTACACACTTGTCAGAATATCACATAGAGGAAACATTTTGTGTAAGGTCCATCCGATCAATATTCCGTATGATGATCCCGCACTTTTTTTACCACGGAAACGGCGCCAGACAGCAGCAGTTTTTTCTCACACCGAGCAAGTTTGTTCGCAAAACACACACTTTTCAGTTTTATTTCCACTTGTTTTCGACATGTTGAGCAACCCTCATGTTGATTACTACACGCGTTCGCTTTATTTGTTAGCTACCTTTCGGTAGCTAACCTGGTAGGATCGCCATTGTGGAAATCCGTTAATCGCCACTTAGAGGATTGCCCAACGGAGCTGATACTCACGCTACTGCGCAGCAGCGCACGTCTTGCTTAGGCGGCAGTTCGCAGGAGAAAGAGGCCGACTGCTTACGCCGCGTGTATACGTCGGTGGCGTTCTTTATGGCAATAGGTATTGACGTACCGAATGAACGTCAATTGACAGTAAACCGAGGGGTGTATATTATAGCATACTCTTTCAGGAAATAGGGCGTCCCACAGTATCTACCCACGGTAAATCCTTTGCCGATATCGTAGCAGGTAATTTGAACTCTTCCCCTATTCGTTCCATGAGTACCCATTCTACTTGTTTCAAATCAAATGGAAAAAACCCTACCGCCACAGGTAACTCCTACTCCACTTCTTCGTCTACCGAAAATTCTAATGGGAAATCACATGACATGTCTGCCTCTGATTTTAATTTTCTAACTGAACAATTGAATCTAATGATTGATGCAATGTTCAAAGCCACCACTATGACTGAAGCAGTCCAAGTAGGTGTAAAATTTACAAATCAAATTGTTATTGGATTACGTTTTTCTAATGGATCCAAATAATAATTTAAATATTTTAAATTGGAATGCTCGTTCTCTGAATGGCAAAGAGGACGAGCTGTTTAATTTTCTTACGGTTAATAACGTGCATATAGCAGTTATTACCGAAACGTATTTAAAACCTGGATCTAAACTCAAAAGAGATCCTAACTTTTTTGTTTGTTTTGTTTGTTTGATGGGGCATGTGGGGGAGTTGCAATCATCATTCATAGGCGTATAAAACATCAACTGTTTTCATCATTTGAAACTAAAGTTTTTGAAACTTTAGGTGTTTCTGTTGAAACACAGTTTGGTAAATATACTTTCATAGCTGCCTATTTGCCTTTTCAATGCTCTGGGTAGCAAGTTAATTTGCTCCAAACTGACTTGCGTAAATTGACTCGCAATAAGTCAAAATTTTTTGTCATTGGTGACTTTAATGCCAAACATCGGTCATGGAATAATTCTCAAAGTAATTCCAACGGCAGAATCTTATTTGATGAGTGCTCTTCAGGATATTTCTCAATTCAATACCCTGATAGCCCCACATGTTTTTCCTCTTCTAGAAATCCATCTACGATTGATTTGGTCTTAACCGACTCTAGTCATCTTTGTAGCCAACTGATTACTCATGCTGATTTTGATTCTGATCATGTCCCTGTTACATTTCAAATATCCCTAGAAGCGATTCTCAATCCTATCAGCTCCACTTTCAATTATTTACGAGCCGACTGGAATATATATAAAACGTATGTTGACTCCAATCTTGATGTTAACATTTCTTTAGAAACTAAACTTGATATTGACAATGCTCTTGAAACTTTAACAAATTCCATTGTTGAAGCCCGGAGCATTGCAATTCCAAAATGTGAAGTAAAATTTGAATCCGTGATTATAGACGATGATCTTAAACTCTTGATCCGTCTTAAAAACGTGAGGAGAAGGCAATTTCAACGCACTCGCGATCCTGCTATGAAAATTATATGGCAGGATTTGCAGAAAGAAATCAAGAAACGTTTTGCTCAATTAAGAAACAAAAATTTTGAAAATAAAATTTCTCAATTGGACCCTGGCTCTAAGCCCTTTTGGAAATTATCTAAAATCTTGAAAAAACCTCAGAAGCCTATACCGGCATTGAAAGAGGAAAACAAATTATTACTAACTAATTGCGAAAAAGCTCAAAAACTTGCTATGCAGTTTGAAAGTGCGCACAATTTTAATTTAGGACTTACTAGCCCAATTGAAAATGAAGTTGCTCAGGAGTTCGAAAATATTCTCAATCAAGAGAACGTTTTCGAAAATGCCTGGGAGACTGATTTGGAAGAAGTGAGTACTATTATTAAAAAATTCAAAAATATGAAAGCTCCTGGCGATGATGGAATTTTCTACATCCTCATCAAGAAACTTCCAGAAAGTAGCTTATCATTTCTAGTTGATATATTTAACAAATGTTTTCAATTAGCATATTTTCCTGACAAATGGAAAAATGCTAAGGTTGTTCCAATTTTAAAACCAGACAAAAATCCTGCAGAAGCTTCAAGCTATCGTCCAATCAGTTTGCTTTCCTCCATCAGTAAACTTTTTGAAAAGGTTATTTTGAACAGAATGATGGCCCACATCAACGAAAATTCAATTTTTGCCAATGAACAGTTCGGATTCCGCCATGGTCATTCGACCACTCATCAACTTTTACGTGTAACAAATTTGATCCGTTCCAACAAATCTGAAGGCTACTCTACTGGTCTTGCTCTTCTAGACATAGAAAAAGCATTCGATAGTGTTTGGCATGAAGGTTTGATTGTAAAATTAAAAAACTTTAATTTTCCAACACACATTGTTAGAATAATTCAAAGTTATCTGTCAAATCGTACACTTCAGGTTAATTATCAGAACTCCAGATCTGAAAGACTTCCTGTAAGAGCTGGTGTTCCTCAAGGCAGCATTTTGGGACCAATATTATACAATATTTTCACATCTGACTTACCCGAGTTATCTCAGGGATGTCAAAAATCTTTGTTTGCGGATGACACAGGCCTATCCGCCAAAGGTCGAAGTCTGCGTGTCATCTGTAGTCGATTGCAAAAAAGTTTGGATATATTTTCTTCATACTTGCAAAAATGGAAGATTTCTCCTAATGCTTCCAAAACTCAACTAATAATATTCCCACATAAACCAAAAGCTCTTTATTTGAAACCTTCAAGTAGACATGTTGTCACGATGAGAGGGGTTCCAATAAATTGGTCAGATGAAGTTAAGTATCTAAGGCTCATGCTAGATAAAAATTTAACTTTCAAAAATCACATTGAGGGCATTCAAGCCAAATGTAATAAATATGTAAAATGTCTCTATCCCCTTATTATTAGAAAATCAAAACTTTGTCTTAAGAACAAGCTGTTGATATTCAAACAAATTTTCAGGCCAGCCATGTTGTATGCTGTACCAATATGGACTAGCTGTTGTAATACCAGGAAGAAAGCTCTGCAGAGAATTCAAAATAAAATTTTGAAAATGATTCTGAGGCTTCCTCCCTGGTATAGTACCAATGAGTTACATAGAATATCCAATGTTGAAACATTGGAACAAATGTCAAATACAATCATTAATAATTTCAGGCAAAAATCGTTACAATCTTCTATTGCCACGATTAATGCGTTATATGTTTAGGTTAAGTTAGGTTAAGTATATTAAAAACGTTTTTTTTTCTCTTATAAGCAGGTGAAATCAACTCACCTGTAAAAAAAACTGAACTGCTACGGCAAATGAAATGTTGTTAACAATATGTTAATTAAATCTTAAATTTGTTTTACCAAATTAGGATGATAGTGTTGTCAAATAACACAGAACACCTAGATATAAGAAATGAATGTAATGTTTGGAATGATACTAATAAAGAAATTAAAAAAAAAGTCAGAGTGGACCAAGTGACATTTTTCATATTTTGAGAAAAATGGGTTTAAAGTCTAATGCTCTGTAATTTTTAAACTCGTTTAAATTTTGGTTCAATATTTCTACACACCTTTGTGCTACTTTTAAACAATATAATGAGAAATGATAATCATGAAAAATCATAATCCAAACCTCTGATAGAACGATTTTTTGATGGACTATGTGTGCTTGGTCCATTCTGACTGAACTAAAAACCACCGTTCAGTGAGTTGGTTCACTCTGACTGAACAATTTCTAGGAAAATAACAATCATTTAATGCTTGCATGATCAAATTGGGGGCATATCTCTAAGATAAACAGAATAGCAAGACCCAGTATCGTAAATTCTCCAATAATCCATATCGTCTATAAAGAAATCAGTGGCATTACGTTAGCTTTGAAATAAAGGTATTGCAGGGTCAGAACATAGACGACCAGAAATATTCTAATTGACGTTCAGTCAGAGTGGACCAAGTGAAAATCTTGAGTACTGACCAAAATATACTGGTCCGTTAAACGGTTTCAATAACATTCCATACATACAGCATAGAACTACCGTAAACTTCTACTGGACACTGAAATTGACTCAAAAAATGCAATAATTAATCCACTTATTGCTTTTCAACACTTGGTCCGCTCTGTCTGCACAGAAATTGTTGCAATTTCTGACCACCCATTTAAATATGGTAAATGGTCAAAAATCAAAATCAAATGCATCGAAAAATGTAATATTTATTAATGGATGAGTAGAAGAATCATTCGACGTCGAAAAATCTGACAAATCATTTCAAATATTTTTCATTTTCTCGCACTCCTCAGCGCACTGATTAATTTCGCTGTTCTGGTAATATGCACTTGGTCCACTCTGATTGCATACTTTTATTGATTTTATTGATCATCCTTAGTAAATTTATTACATATCTCTCGCAGTTTTCAGCATTCATCAAATCTGATCAAAGTGAATTGGAGGTAAGGTAATTTCGCATCTAATGAGAGAATAATCCAATTTTCCTAAGTTTTGTACTTGGTCCCCTCTGACTTAACGCCGACCAAATAGAGTTTGATCCGTTGAATATGCTGCATGTTCCTATGGAAAGAGCGACGAGATGTCTGGTTCCGGTAGTAACCGCCCAATCGGTCATCCGTGTTGTGGGGTGTGTATGTTTAATACCTTTCCCCTTACATGCGTATGTTTAATACCTTTCCCCTAACTGGCTGACAGCTGAGACGGTAATGCATGCGTATGCTATGATCGCAATATTAGTGTGTGCGTGATGTGGCCGTCAGTCTTCCCATCGCCCCAGTGAGTCAGTGTTAGATCTCCGGTGAAGTAAGTCACATTACGGGTGATTCTTCCACACTGTTATAAGATGGCTGACAGTCTCCCAATTTGGGATGGTCGAGTATTTACATTGGCGATCCTGCCAGGAGCTTATTATTGACATTGCTGATTGGTAAGCCAGGTGTGAAGAATCACTCGGAATGGCAGTTCAGTTGAAGGAGCGGTCCAGGAAAATGGTGATACAGCTAGCAAATTGTGATCGAGTGTGTAAGGTGCAGTGTGCAACGAAAACGACCGATGGAAAAGTGTATGAGAAAACCTGTGGTGCGTAGAGAAAACCACCCTGGTAGAGTAAATGGAAGCGTAATGAAAACCTTCCAAACAAAAATTGGGTGTGTAATGAAAACCACCCGGGAAAAAAATAGGGTGCGTAATGAAAACCACCCGGGGAATAAAATAGGGTGTGTAATGAAAACCACCCGAGGAAAAATAGGGTGCGTAATGAAAACCACCCGGAAAAAAATAGGGTGTGTAATGAAAACCACCCGGGGGAAAAAAAGGGTGTGTAATGAAGACCACCCGGAAAAAAATAGGGTGTGTAACGAAAACCTCCCGAGGAAAAATAGGGTGTGTAATAAAAACCACCTGAAAAAGGGGTGCGTAATGAAAACCACCCGGTAAAATAAATATTTTGGGTAATGTAAACCACCAGATAAAAATAGGGTGCGTTATGAAAACCACCCGGGAAAAATGGTGTGTAATAATAAACCACCCGAAAAAAAATATATGGTGTGTGATGAAAAACACCTGATAAGAAAAGAGTGTGTAATGAAAACCACCCAGAAAAAAAAATAATGAAAACCACCGGATGCAAAACAGGGTGTGTAATGACAAATCCTCGGAAAATATGGTTTGTAAAGAAAACGACCTGAAAAAAATAGGGTATGTAGTGAAACCACCTGATAAAATAAGGTGTGTATTGGAAACCCTCTGAAAAAAATGGTGTGTAATGGAAACTATTCGAAAATAATAGGGTATGTTGTGGGGCCCAGATAGCCGTAGCGGTAAACGCGCAGCTATTCAACATGACCAAGCTGAGGGTCGTGGGTTCGAATCCCGCTGGTCGTAAAGGAAATTTTTGCGATTCCCAGGGCATAGAGTATCTTCGTACCTGCCACACGATATACACATGCAAAAATGGTCAATCGGCAAAGAAAGCTCTCAGTTAAATCTGTGGAAGTGCTCATAAGAACACTAAGCTAAGAAGCAGGCTTTGTCCTAGTTGGGACGTAATACCAGAAAGAAGAAGAAGGGTATGTACTACAAGATAACCCGGAACGAAATAGGATGCGTACAGTGTGAATTCGCTCTTTGGGGGTCCGCTACATGGAATGGCTCGATGCTTGGATGTTCGCTGGTTGGAAAATATTCCAACTAAAAAGCACTCGAATTTCAAGAGAAGATGTCAAACTGACTTTGACGTCTTAGCACCGTCGCTTTGAAGTTACCATCTATAGAACAAATGTGCATGTATATGTGCGTTTCGTGACGATTTGCTCTCCAGATGCTGCTCTCCAGAGTATGGAGCATTTTCACCATCTGTCAGTCGTTCCAACTAACGGGTCGGATTCGCTAGATGGAAGGCAGTCGTGTTCCAACCAGCGAATCCCCGCTGTAATAGAAACCACTCGGGAAAATAGGGTTTATAATGAAAACCCACATGAGAATAATTGGGTGTGGTAATGAGAGAAATAATGCAAATCACGAAAAAAATGGTGTGTAATGAATACCACCTGAAAAAAATATGGTGTGTAATGGAAGCCATCCGAAAATGGATGTGTAATGAAAACCTTTAAAAAAAATGGCACGTCGGGACAACCCCCAGAGACAGGTAATGAAAATTGTCTGAGAAAAGTCGATAATGTTATCTGATGCGTAATGAGAATCGTGTAGATAGAGTGAAATGGTATGTCGGGACAACAGGAAAGGTTGGAATCTGTGGTGTTTAAGAAAACCCACCCAGAAGTTTATCTTGTTCATCTAGAGTGTTAACGAAATTCACTCTCAGAAACTGGCTAAGTAAACAATACATATAAAACGGATCAGAAATACGGAACAGTGATCTTTGGGGACTGGCCTGGTTTAGTGGTTAGAGCACATATCTCTCACACCAAAAATCTAGGATTGTATCTCAACCCCGGTATAGTCACTTATGACGTTAAGGTTACAGTTATTATTATTTTTATTAAAGAGACTTTCAGCTGAGATAACAAAGGTTACATGATCGACTTACTTCGGAAGTGAAATTAAGGCATTAAGCTCGAGATAAATAAGGCCAGAGTTATCACGTTAATGAAAAGAGAAGCAAGTGGGCACTTTATTTTGTCACTATTATTTTTTCAATACAAATTGATTTTCTTTTTATGTGTGTAAAATTATTTTTTTTATCAAAATTTCGTAAGCGCAACTTTAAAAGAATATCAAAAATAAAATATCAAAAAAGATTTAAGTGTGTTAACTTTAATTTGAGCCAAATCAATGAGAGAAATTCGAAAACTGGTAAGGTGGGCACTTTATTTTGCCTATCAGTGTAAGTTGCAGATACAACAAAAGATCGATTCTCAAGTTAAGATCATTCGAGTACAAGTATTTGATGACACAGGTCGGGCATCTGGAGACGTAACTCGTCAAAATATTATTAAGGATGAAGTGATTGTCCAATTAGGAGAGCCGGCTTCTAAAGCCATGGAGTCAGACAAATTCCCATTTAACGGCGAGAATGTTTAAATATATTTCAACGGCTGCTGATGTGAATACTCTACTACTACCTATTGACAATAGGTATCACGTGAATGACCATCGCCACGTTGAAGTTGTGCACGAAAAGTGTTGGTTTTTATCCTTCATATGTTGTACAGAATACAAAAGCGCAACCAAAAAGTGTTGAAAGTTTGTGTTAACTATAGAGCTCAAAGTTAATAGCAGTTTGGAGATGAACCAGTTAAAAGCGTGAATATCTCCTTGAGGAATGTATAATAATGGGAACTATGTATCTGAAAAGAAAAGCAGTCGCCTTCCTTTATGCGTGGGAAATTCCTTGCAAGAAAGGGTCAAGAAAATCAACTTTTATTAAATCACAGTACGCAGTTGAGAAAGTATGGCGCTTCACACGTTACTCGCTGTAGAAAATTTCTTGAACATTTCTCCCAACTAACAATTTTAGCGCTATAAGCCAAGATTATTTGCTTTGTGCTGTATAACAGTTGAATTAAAGTAGCGAACGCAGCAAAAAAAAATGAAAGCTGTCAAAAATAGAACAAACAGCGTTAATACAGCTGTAACGCAAAAGTTTTGCAGCTGCATATCAAAGCTGAAAAAAATGTCGTCGGTTATCGCTTTGGTGCTTTCACTCAGCTGTAACTCAACACCGTAAAATATAGCAACTTATTGATGTGGAATAAAACTCCCCATCCTTAATCCGGCTGCTTTTATATTATATGTTGTTGTTATGCTGCTGAATATATAATTAAAAAGCGCTTTGTTGTCAGTTATACAGAGAGCATACAGCAGTAAGCTGTAAAACAACAACTTGTCGCGCATCTACACAGCTTGCTGGATGTAAACATTGCGTTTTGAAGCTTCACACCCTTTTACAGCCTGATGATGTGGTATAAGCATGGCTATAACATCTTTTAAGATCACTATAAAATATTGTATGTATTTTTTTCAATGTAGAAGAAAACGGTGTGCTTTTTTTTTTGCCTTTCGATATATACTGTGGTGGCAGGAAGGATAGCGTCGAGACTTGTGGATGCAGAGATCGTGAGTTCGATCGAAAGCGGTGGCAGGTACTTTAATTGTGTAACGTTGGGAACAATAAATTCAGATACTTATGACATTAATTCCGGAAGCTGTGAAACAGCTTGAAATAATATTTAATCGATAATGCAGCGAAACTGTATAAAAATTATTCAACAGTTGCGAAATGGTTGAGAAAGCGCCTTCCGAAGATGTTACCAGGCTACTTGTCGTATAACTGAAGAGATAGAGCAATTATAGGTATGAATAAGACCTGTCAACACAGCTTAAAAATAGCTGAGTAGATTCGCCAATTTTGTTGGTTAAAGGATCGCATAGAAGCTTTCGTTCGTATGTATAGCGCCTTCACTCAGCATAAAGCCGTAAAAAGAGAGCTTAGATAATGTTTACATTTGCACTAAATGTTAGTTGGGCTGTCAGGGAAACTCACTTTTCATAGGCGAAACAGCATTCTTAGTGTTGTACTTCAAATGGAAGTTTACAGTCAAATACTCCAAATATCGATGCATTGCTTGAGTTCAGATCATTTTGACCAAGAAACATTTTCCAATGCCAAAACAAAAGTTGTGGAGATTTTGAAGATATTTTTTTTGGAAGATAATGTGCTTAATGAAGAAAGAAAGAAGAACCTATCAATATATACAATAATAGGATATCGTGAAAGAGGTAGAACGAATAAATCAGAACATAACTATGTAATAAATTGCATTGGAATATAAATATTGGTAACACTAGAACGGAGCCAATGATTTTTTTTTTCGGAGAAGAAGGAGAATGTGGGGTGTGTATGTTTAATACCTTTCCCCTTACATGCGTATGTTTAATACCTTTCCCCTAACTGGCTGACAGCTGAGACGGTAATGCATGCGTCATAGCTGTCAATATACTTCGAGTCTTCCCATCGCCCCAGTGAGTCAGTGTTAGATCTCCGGTGAAGTAAGTCACATTACGGGTGATTCTTCCACACTGTTATAAGATGGCTGACAGTCTCCCAATTTGGGATGGTCGAGTATTTACACGTGTATATGCTCGATAATCATTTCAAGGTACCGTAATCCGGGGTAACATTGATCGGGATGACTCATCTTGTTAAACGTTCAAATAAAGATTTATTGATGAAGCATTTTCGAACCATTAATGGTGCCTCTCTTCCGTATATTCATAAGCTAATGATAATTAAGGTTTTTGTCAAAATTGCGTTTAGTTCATGCGCAAATTTGTCAACTTTTTGAAACAATGATTTCTATCATTATCACTGACACTACCGAAAATTCATGTCTCACATGAGTTCTGTAGACGATGTGATCAAGGAAAATGCGGGTGTTACTAAAAATGGCATCGCCGAAAACGATTCCGTTGTCAAATCTTTCATAAGTTTATTCATTTAGGCAACATTAACTAATTACTATTACGAATGTAGAATTTCCTGAGGAAATTGCCTACTTTTAGGCGTATTACGCGGTTCAAGGTGTTTTTAGTTTTGAAATAACTCAAAAAGTAAATGACTTGTAAGAGTTTGGTCTTCATATTCGGCTTCAGGGGCCCTGATTTTAGTAAGTAACGACATTTCCAATATTAGCGAACGTTGTTTACTTGGGTGATCAATGTTACCCCATATCAACTGAATCAAAAATCACTTAACACATTTATTTAAACATGTTTAAATCTTTCGAAAAACAAAATAAAGTACATAGATAGGAGCGGTGGGTGCCAGTACTTGTTTTAAAAATATGAAATTTGTAACATTTGTATTGTGAAATGAAAAATTTAAGAAAAACTAAAAAAATGATCAATGTTACCCCGGATTACGGTATCTATCTATCACATCCAAACTCCCATTGTTTTCTTGTAGAACTGCAGAGGACTCCTCGGCTTCCATAAAGTAAGTAAAACGTCAACATTTCCCTCTCATCCCCAAATTGACCTGCATTCGGACGCAGTCAGAGCCGTTATTGTTTGTTATAACGCTCTGTATGTCTGTAGCCATACCACAGACAAAATCATACCTTCGAATAGTTCTTCGCCAGTAAAAGGCTTCATATGAATCGCTGAGGTTGATAACCGCTACCTTGGGACAATGCTTTGGCAATTTACCACCATTCTCGGTAATACGACGGGTGGCAAAGAAACCATCAACTGCTGCGGCTCTGTCGACGATTATGGTCACAGTTTTGTCACTATGCAGATCCACGGTACCGTAATTTCGGGTGAAATTGATTACTTTTCAAGGTTTTTCTTGTCTGATTTCTATAATGTTGACAATGCCAAACAACTGAATGCAGGAAAACAAGTATGAAGGTGAGCCTCATTGACTCAAGTACCGAAATTTTCTAACAAATGTAATTTTAGTGCTAAAAAATATGTCTAAAATAAAAAATCGGGAGATCTCATTTCGGGGTGAAATTGATCACTTCGCAATGCCATTATTGTTAGTTTTCAAAACAACTTTACATAATAAATTTGAGCTCCCTGAATCCGAATATGCTTGCCAAATTCTTAACAATACAATATTTATAGAAATAATGAATGTTTAAATTTCAAGAATAACGCAGAAAACTCCTAAGTGTATGCAATTTCCTAAGGAATTTCTTGATATATTACAGAAATTCAATTATTTCAACCAAATCAACGAATTTGTACGAGTTGTGGTTATGAAATCTAGTTTGGGGATATATCTTTAGTATCCTCACAAACTTTCAGGATTATACCATGTCCAAATCCTTGTCTAGAACTAGAAGTTTATTGATGTTTGTCAACACTGCACCGTACAAGATTTTGAAATTTTACATTATTTTCATATAAATAAACATTTTTGAACGCAAAAAACTTCACAACACACAATTTGGACATACTTACGACAAACAATGTTCATTCACTGCAGGTTACACTGATATTTGACCTCCATTGGGAAGAAATAAAATCGAGTGACACAGTGATCAATTTCACCCTACTGATCAATTTCACCCGAATTTACGGTACTTGTAAATATTTATACAGATTTTTGCATTTCCCGAGGAGGAAAGAATAACTCGCCAATAACTTATGCATTCCATATTTCGGTATCATACCAGAATTAGGTATTGTTCAGTTATCAATACCTCATTTTGGTATTATAATGGTATTTGAAAAAAATGTTTAAAACAATTAAAAATACTTCATTTTGGTATTCGATAGCTATTGAGGACTGCTGGAGGTATTGAACAAGTATTGAAAAATTTCACTTTTATATGAAAATCCAACAAGTATTATTTAGGTATTACAATACCTGATCTAAGTATCAGCTTGGTATTTGTAGAATATGCAAAAGGTATTATTTGAGGTATTTTACCTCTTATGCAGGACTCATTCATACCTCATTCAGGTTGTAAGTGTTGGAAATTATCTGGTATGGAATAACTCAATTTGGTATTCAGTAGTTATTTTCTTCTGCTCGGGTTATCTCACACACCTTGTAACCTTGGCGGCACGAGATATGCACAAACAAAGATCGGAATCTTTTGATGCTATCGGGTGTTTCTTCTTCCTTGCTGTTAATTTTGTTTGATTTTCTATAAATATCATTCATGAATTAAGGTGAAGATAAATCGAAGCCAAAGTTCAAATTTTCGAGAGCACGGATCTGGAGAACCAACCATCCGTTTGAGCTGAAAACCTAATCGATTGGTCACCACCAGCTAGCGACCAATCGATCAAGTTTTCACATTGAACGGATGTTCGGTTCTCCAGATCCGTGTTCTTGAAAATTTAAACTTTGGCTTCGATTCATCTTCAACTTAATTCATCATATCTCTAAGTGTTCTGTGTTTGGCAACGCTATCATCCTAATTTGCTATGACGAAATTTGAATTTAATTAACATTTTGTTAATAACATATTACATTTCCCAAGCAATTATTAATTCAATTGAAACGATTTTTGCTTACAATTTTTGGTATTTTTATGTTGGCCCATGTTTGAACATAAAATATTTTATGCAATTCACTAGTGCTCTATATTAAAAGAATCTCTGAAAAAGCCGCATACTCATCCGGAGATAGCTTTGGTAAAATATCTGAAGAAATTTTCACAGAAGATTGTTAAGGAATTCTTAAAACTACCAACGAAGGAAGTAAAAGCAATCTTTTAGAAGGATATTAGATTAAGTAAATTGAAAACGTTTTTTTTTCTTATAAACAGGTGAAATCAACTCACCTGTAAAAAATCTGAACTACTACGGCAAATGAAATGTAAAATGTTTTTAACCAAATGTAAATAAAATCTTAAATTTGTTTTACTAAATAAGGATGATAGTCTTGTCTAATGATACAGAACACCTAGATATAAGAAATTAATGTAATGTTTAGAATCATACTAATAAAGAAATTAAAAAAAATCTTTAAGCAGGAAATTTTGAAACGAGAAGGTGAAAAATCTATAGAAATTCCTGACAAAATCCTTGGTTCTTTATCTATTTCTGAAGATCCCTCGAAAATTCCAGAAGGAATATCTAGATCAATCCATGAGAAATCCTTAAAATCCGTGAAAAATTTAATGGAACAATCTCTATAAGACTCTTTTCAGCAACTACTAGAAAAAAGAAGGATTGAAAAGAAGGAATTTTTAAACGAACCCCTAGAACACAGCTTAGAGAATGCCTGGCTAATTTCTTCGATATCTACCGAAAAGCTAAACATTACATATAATTTGCAATTGGGTTAGATGGACAAATTGATGTGAAGATTTGCGAAAAAGTTACACGTCTTCTCAGTGAGAACCGAACTCACGACTCTCCGATCTCTAGTTGGGGCGCGTTACCACTACGCCATGAGAGGACTCATGAACGCAGAAGTTAACCTGAATTCGATTTCAGCTCAATAATCACGTGGTCCTTTTTCGCAAATTCTTCCGAAAAAGGTGCACTTTGCCAAAAAGGATCGAATTCAGGTTAACTTCTGCGTTCATCAGTCCTCTCATGGCGTAGTGGTAACGCGCCCCAACTAGAGATCGGGGAGTCGTGAGTTTGATTCTCACTGAGAAGACGTGTAACTTTTTCGCAAATCTTCACATCAATTTGTCCATCTAACCCAATTGCAAATTATATGTAATGTTTAACTTTTCGGTAGTTGTTAAAAACTTCCACTCGGCTGGTTGGCCGTAAATCACGATTCATAATTAAAACCAAGTATTCTTCGAGATGTTTTGAAGATTCTTGGAAGTTACCTGATTATTATTCCTGCTGTAGCTCTCGGCTCAATCCCTGGTCAAAAAGTTCAATATACCTTTCTAGTATCACTTGGAAGATCCCTTAAATGAATTTCTGGAGGAATGTGTTGACATATTTCACCTCCTGTCGTTGAAAAGAATAATAAGAAAAGTTCCATAAGAAATTCAACGATGTATATCTTGAGGGAGTGCCTTGAAGAACCCTTGAAGGTTTCTCTGAAAGATGCATGAAAAAATGTGTTTGTGTAAAAAACTCAACATTTACTGACTTTGTCTCTGTTTGAATTCCTAGAGATGACCCTGAACCAACATTAGGAGACAAAAATGGAACAAAAAATTAAGAAGCATGAAAAAGAATTCTTTGAGAAATTTATTGCATAATTTACTAAACTACCAAACACCTGGGGACGTGAATCACTATAAAAAGGGGCCTTGAAAAATGTTTAGTTTAGTATATTTTGCCAATGTTTTAGAATGATTTTAAGAAATTTTAAGAAAATTAATTTAAGAAAATGTTTTACCAAATCCCTCTACAAAGTTTTTGTAAGTTATGTGAGTTCGAAAAAAGAAAACAAAATATGATTTGAACCAGGTTGGATCCCAACCCAAGTTAGCATAAGCCCTAATTCAGCATGATAGATGCATATGAACTCTTCTTCTACCAAGATTGAAGATTGATGTTTATTTTCGGGTTTTTGAAATAGATGCGTCTACCCAAAGTTATAAGGCAAAAGGTACTTCCTAGTTTTTTGAAAAAAAAAACGCATTTTTTTCACATGTTCAACAATAAAACAAAATTCAAACCAATGACATGTAGTTTTTTGACATATTTTTGCTTGTTTGAGTGAAGTGAACATGTTTGAGCAGAAATTGAAATTTTGGATTACACTTAAAATTTGTTTTACCTAAAATATTACGAAAAAACCCGTTTGTCAATATGTGGGCTTCGTAGCCGTGCGGTTAGTGTCACCAGGTATTTAGCCGCATCGGGCTAAGGTGTGTGGGTTCGATTCCCGCTGCAGGCCGGAAAACTTTTTGTGAGGAATGTTCTCCGACTGTACCACTGGGCGTTGCATGCTAGTCCGTTGTCTAGTGTGGTGCTTTCTTCAAAGGGCAAAATGCCCACTGAAAGCATTAACGTGTAGGTGTCTTAAAAAAAAAAAAAAATATCCTTCTAGAAATTCTTCTGAAGATTTCACTTCCAATTCTCAAAAAAAAATCCTACAGTGATGATGATTAAAGGATTTTCTCCAGGAGATCCTTGGACACTCCAACGATACGAGCTTCAGTAATTTCCTCAGGGATTACCCTGATTTTTTTTTTCCTAAAACTATACTAGGAGATCCTCCAGATATTTTTGCACTAATCCTTCAACCGATTCTCCAGTTGTTGTTCTAGCAGATCTTACAAATATTTTTTGAAGATGTTATAAACGTAAATCTTGGAGGACATACTAAGGAAATCTATGGAAGAATCGCCGGAAACTCCTTGGGAACTTAGAATTTCCTTAAAATTTCTAAACGAATCTTTGAAGGTAATTTGTATGGTTTTCCTTGGAAAAATACAGGAAAACCATACAAATTACCTTCAAATTCAATTATTCAATTCTTGAGATACCGAAATAAAATTCTTGGAAGATTTCTTTAGGCAAATTCTCCACGAGAAATTATCACTTAATGAACTTCTAGAGAAATCTTCGGAATAAGCCTTGAATCTTTTGCAATACCTGAATTTCCACGAAATTCCTAGAGAAAATCATGAAAAAATAGAAACAGTAACAGTTCTATTGCTTAATCTGCTAATCTATAAATTTAATTCGAGATTTGTTGAGAAAGCTTTCGTTACAGTTGGAAAAGTCACGTTAAAAATCGTTAGAAATTTAGGCAAAAGGATTACACTCTGCTTGTTTATACAAATCGTTTTTATTTCATTGAAATCTGAGAGGGTGCTGCCAGCTCGGAATACGATTTGGTGCGAATTGGTTCAATATATTTTCGTTAATACCTAGTTCTAGGACTCAAAACTAATGAAGTCCTAAAGCTCTGTTCCAATTTTAGTACCAAACACTTAAGTTTAAGCCAGAAATTTTGTATGATTTGCATGGCAAACAAAATTTGTTTACGGTTTTTGTGATTTTGTCACACCCCTTGGTTTAAACTCACATTTTGGGTATATTTTGTTTTCTATGTCCCTTCCCAATGTCAAAACTCAAACCCCTGTGGCAAATTGAACGTAAAAATTGTCCAAAAGTGTCAAGGTTCATATTTGGGAACATTATTCAAATTAAAGTTTAAATATGTTCTAGCCGTTATTTTAGTTGGAAAGATTGCTAAAGTATTTTCCAAAATACGCTCATTCATTAGTAAATAAAAATAACTATTCATTAAAACAATTTAGGGCCCACTTGAAAAAAAAAAACATAAGACATCGCAAATCAAACCCTCCGAGTTCCTGCTTCTTATCATATTCACAAATTCATATTTGCTCAATATTGAAAAAAAAAACCCAAATGCACTTTTTGAGTCACCTACCTGAGTTTTGTTGTTGTTGTCTAGACGAATCTTGATTTTTCCGGATGCAGATAAACGCGGTAATTTACGACCCTAGTCAGTTATCAAAATTCTAGGCAAGTAGCTGATAATCCATATAATTCGATTACATAAATCGATACATGATTGTACAATGTCTTGTAGTTCAGATTGGGCACTGCTATCGACGACATGTGGAATTGGCTCTTCTTGGCGATACTCGTCGTGGCAAATCCGACTGCAGTAGTCAGCTTGCAGTGTTCGGAAGAGTTTATCCAGAATGTTGTATGTGATGTGACGTGTCCAGCAGAGGGTGACGAAGCAGTGTTTCTTCCGGATTCAACTGGACGGAATTGTGCTAGGTATTACTGCGTATGTCTGTGAACTGTTGATGGAATACAGTCGCGTTTAATAAATTTTAGATACTACATCTGCTCCGATGGAACTCCTCAACCGGCTGAGTGCTCCAGTATGCAGTACTTTGATTTAGTGACAGGAACCTGCACGACTCCAGCTGATGCTTTGTGTAGAGTTCAGGGCGTAACATGCCCAGAAGACGATGAACTAATAGCCAACCCGGAAAGCTGTTCAAGCTTTTACATGTGTGAGGCAGGGTTTCCACATTTCAGGGAATGTGCTGCAGAACATTATTTCTCCAATGGGCTATGTGTTCCAGGAGATTGTGCTGGTTTAGTTACAGATGAGACGGAAGGGACTACCGAAGATGGAACTACCGATGGCTCGTCAGCTATTACTACGGATTCACCATCGGTGACTCCAGAAGCTACAACCGATAGCCCGTCAACCATTTCAACGGAGTTACCTTTCACAACTGCGGAGATTACACCAGAACTCTCGACGGTACCTCCATCAACGGTTCCCACACCAACCGACAGTCCGTCAACTATATCAACAGAGCCACCTCCCACTACTCCGGAGATTACAACCGAATTCTCAACTGTGACCGACAACCCATCAACAGTTTCAACGGAGTCATCCACAACTCCGGAGGTCACAACCGAACTCTCAACTGTGACCGACAATCCGTCAACCGTTTCGACGGAATCACCCACAACTCCGGAGATTACAACCGAACTCTCCACTGTGACCGACAGTCCGTCAACCGTTTCTACGGAGTCATCCATAACTCCGGAGGTCACAACCGAATTCTCAACTGTGACCGACAATCCGTCAACCGTTTCGACGGAATCACCCACAACTCCGGAGATTACAACCGAACTCTCCACTGTGACCGACAGTCCGTCAACCGTTTCTACGGAGTCATCCATAACTCCGGAGGTCACGACCGAACTCTCAACTGTGACCGACAACCCATCAACAGTTTCAACGGAGTCATCCACGACTCCGGAGATTACAACAGCTTCCGCGCCGACCGTGGAACCTTCCACTGTGACCAATGAACCTAGCAGCACGGTAGAATCTACCACGGCAACAGATGCACCTCCATCCACCGATCCAGCGGTCGTTTGCCAGGGTGTAGACATCGGAGTCCTGGCCCATCCGTTCAACTGCTACCAGTACTTTGTGTGCATTTTCAGCGCCGGCGCACTGTTCAGCTGTGCTCAGGGACAGATTTTCGACCCGCGGTTGATTTGTGTTGCCGGCAGTAGGGAAACTTGTGTTCCTACGAGACCGACCGCGTAACTTCTGTTATGAGTCCAATACCACTCAGTAGATCTTCGAATAAATCGAGGAAAGTTCACAAGTTTTACATAGAACTCATAGTGGATAGCAATAATTCCGTTTATTTTACAATTCTATTAGATATTAAAATAACAGTTAATAGATTATAGGTATAAATAAACAGAAACAAAATAAAGTTTTTGAAATTTTGAACTGAAAACTTTTTTTGCACGGTACGCATTCTCCGTGCAAAAACAGAATCGGGTGTAATTTGCACCTACGATCCCAGGCTTGGTGAGTGATGATTGATGGTGTGTTGCGCTACGGGGTGATCTATAGATGAAGTGATAATGTGCTTCTACAGAATTTCATGCCTGCTTTGCGATTTGGGCGATCCGTATGAAATAGGTATTGAAAAAGGTATTGACTTATGGAGGATCTTTCTATCATTGGTTCTATTATAAGTGGACAGAGGAAGAAAAGAGAAGGAATGGTGTTAGACGTAAACGTGATACTCATATAGGCCACCAGCATACCATTTCATGTCATTTTTTTTCTTGCTATTGTTCGTACATACTTTAACCCATTAACGCCAGAATTATTTCACGTTCATTGAAATCTGATTGTTTCTGGAGTATCGCAATATTAAAATATGGAAAATTAAAAAGACTTGATTATTGTGAGAAAAATAACGGAGCGGTAACATGCTAATATAATTATAAATAACAATACATACAAAACGTACCTCTTTGGAAACAATGAAAAATACTCCACAAAATTATGCTGAAGTACGAAATACACACTAGATCTGTTAACTTGTTGGAAAAAGTTCTCTGACTCTCCGTGCCACATCAAATTCTGAACATATTTATAAAAACATGTTATCTGTCCAAAAATAAGCCAATTGGATAAAGTTTTAGAGGTGTATCAAAATGATTTCGTGGTTTTTTGGACCAATCTACCGGAACGCCTTCATGAAACTCAAAAATTACTTACACTGGAAATCCAGGATCCATACCGTAATCTCAGGATCCACACTGGAATCTCAAAATTCTCACTGGCATCCCAATATCCACACTCTGGAAACCCAGGACCCATACTGAAATCCCAGGCTCTACACCGGAATCCTAGGATCCACACTGGAATCCCAGAATTATCCTTGGAAACCAAGGATCCATGTTTCAATCTCATGATCCACACTGAAATTGCGAGATCCAGACTGGAATCCTAAGATCCTTAATAGAATCCCAAAAGCCACACTCGAAATTCAGGATCCACACTGGAATCCAAAGATCCACAGTGAAAACTCAAAATCGTCAGTGGTATTCCAATATCTACACTGAAATCCAGGACCCATACTGGAATCCCAAGATCTACACTGGAATCCAATAATTTACAACGGAATCCTAGGATCTCTACACTCAGCAGTTTAGTGTCAGTAAATACACAATTGAGATGCTTGGAAATCGATACATGATGTGCATTTCAAATGCTGATTAACAGTTTAAAACTTTTGAATAACGGATGTTCAGTAAAAAATGAGAAAGATTTCAATTTCTTTCTGTAATTAAAGTGAAGAGCGTATTTTTTTTTGTCTCTCCAAGAGAATTGCTCTATTGACTCCCTAAAAATGGGTACCATGTTCCTTTTCGCTCGGTTGCTATCAATTCAATCGGTTTTATGAAACGCATGGCCATCGTGAAAAAACGAAACGAGTTTGCGTGACGCCGGCTCCTATACCTTGATTCACCGAACCTTCAAGAATCAAGATGAAGGGCATCATTTGTTAGAAGAAGTACGTGGATGGGAAGTAGGTCTTCTAGCCAGACAACATGCTTGCAGTTTCCATACAAAACTCTCCGTTTCTCTTGTATGCTAAAACACAATACTTTTCTAAATCATAAAAAAATAACTTTTGGGAATCGAAAGTATTATGAACCTTGTTGAGAAGTATTGTTATACATATGAAGTTTGAATTCTGTGGTAAATTGAGCAAATAAATTGCCATACAAACTGGGAAACTTGCATGCAAGTTGGCTGATATAAGGATCGTTCATTTTATAAAGTGGACACTTTATTTATGCTATATCTTTTTTATTTATTGATAAAATCGTAATCGGTTTTCTGTGTATCGTTGACCTATTATTCTAAAATGCTATGAAAATATAAAATCTTTGAAAATGCTTTTGGTTGAAGAGCTAAATAGTTTTTCCAAAAACTCTTAAAAAAAGCTGTCCGTCAAAGTTTAACATTATTTTTCGCAAAACAAAAATCCTTATTTTTATGAACAAATTGTATGTTTGTATCCTTTACTATTCTACTAAAGGTAAAGCTTTAAAAATATCAATTATATTCCACCATTCTATGACATTAGGTAACATTTATGGCCAAATTTGCTGATACACCATCCTTTCACTCCCAGCAAAAGAGAAAAGTAAAAAGCGTGTTCAAAACTAGTTTGGATTACTAAAGAAACTATATTAGTATAAACGAAAGCTAAATCGTGAGATTATACTACAGTCTTAAGTATAAATTTTACTGTTTATGGTAGTTTTACTGAAAAGTCTCATACTTTTAAAATCATGTACGCATATTTATCGATCTACAGCAAATTGTAAACAGTTTTCTCCGAATTTTTCAATTGGTAATCTCAGAATAACATATTATGAAAATAATATGTGGAAAATAAAATCGATTTTATTACAGCAGTGTTGCCAATTTTGATGATTGTCAATGTACTTTGATAGGTCTTCTAAGAATAAAACAATTGTGTTTCTGTTGTGCTTTGAATGTGACGTGGGGACTTACTAAATAACTCTTTGAAGGCGTAAGTTATTTTTCACATTAATACTATATTAGGACTTCCGTCAGGACGTACTTTTACACAAAAAATTCTACTCATATCAATTCCCATCAAATTTAAAAAAAATTTCTTTAAAAATATACGGGAAAATTGATTTTATTATATCTGTAAAATTGTTGCTCCAAAAATAACTTGATTTTTTCCATCAGGCTTCTGATTGATGATGCTTTCGAAGAACAAGCCTTTTTTGAAAACAGATAATATAAATTATCGAATTTTCCAGCCAATTTCTTACAATCATTGATTTTGATAACCTCAAAAAATCGACGGATCTAATCGTTGTTCCATATTCGTGTGAAATTTAATTATTTTGGAGAATTTTTATTATCACAACATTGTACAATACTAGTCGAACGATGTGCAAAAAACCGATTGAAATTTCATTGATTAATAAGAAAGATACAGCATGCACAAGGTGTCCACTTTATAAAATGAACAGTCCTTAGTCAAATTTTGCATTTTCAACAGACAATATCTTGAAAACTAGACGTGCAAAAAAAAAAACGGCAATAGATTTAGCAACCCTTAATTAAGTAAATAGCGGTATTGTGAAGCTTGGGACAAAATCGTGTTCCGCAGTGTAATTGGTAGGCATACTAAGCAGCTGACCACGTGAATCCGGAATTGTATTCGGAAGATGGACATCAGTGCTCTTCTGAGAGCATTGCGACTAAGTTCTGCCTTACGAATGATCAGGGCCCCTTTTCCAATATTCATTGACGTATTTTGAAGAATAAACATTATGTTTTCAATTGAAAATGCTGAATTCGTTGTAAAATTTGTTATTGAGCACTCGTTAGCAGAGCTTTTGCCATTTTAAGGCAGCCAAGCATTCAGTATGGGTGGTAGGTCATTTGGCATAAAGTCGTTTGGCATAAAGCCGTTTGGCATAATGGTCATTTGGCATAACGGTCGTTTGGCATAATGGTCGTTTGGCATAATAGTCGTTTGGCATAATGAGTCTGAAATCAAGAATTTCTCATTTTTTCGTTTTTACCTTTCTATTGAATCTCTCTGATGACATCAGGCTTGTTTTGGAGTCAATTGATACAAAATGACACTTTATTCAACAATCATTCACTCCTGAATAAATTTAAGCATATTAAGAAAGTTATTGTCAATAGTATTTTATTATTTATCCAGAAATTACCCTTCTTTCAAAAATTAATTCTTCAAACTCAGATTTTTTTCACGAGCTCGGCAGTGCGAATCTCAGTTTCCCGATTTTAACCAAGACTCAGCTAACAATTTGTCTGGTTGCTTAGCAACGCAGCATGATTTGCTTAGATCCCAGGAAATTTGTTTGCCGATTACTCGGTTGTGCGGATCTCGGTTGAAATTAGAGGATATTCGACATTTTAAGCTAAGTGTGTTCTTTCGAGTTTCGCTATTGGAACAAATTTTTGCACTGAAAATTTTTATATATTTAGCACAAATTTACCCTTCTTTTAATTGTTCTATTTTATTTATTTTTTTTTCTAAATATGATGCAACCATAACACAGCGTAACAAAAATGACATTTTTGCGTGTCTCAAGGATCAAATTATGTGTCTCTAGTAGATTTGGGGTTGCTGAATCTGATGCCATTCTCAGAAATGTTCCAGCACGTCACAATTTTTAGCTACAGGTCGCCAAAGTTGTATTAAACACTGATTTTATTAATGTTTACATGAAATTTAAAGTACAATTTATCAAACTTTTTTGTAATCTAATCCACCAAACATGCAAAATAGAACTTGAACTTTTATTTTAGACATAATTTGATTGAAATTGCGCGATTAAATTTCGATTAAATCGATTTTTTCAGCATGCTTGCAGTCTCCATACAAAGTTCTTCGTTTCTTCTATATGGCAAAATACAACAATTCTCTAAACCATCAAAAAATAACTTTTCCGTATCGGAAGTATTACAAACTTTAATGATAAGTATTGTTATACACATAAAGTTTGAATTCTGTGGCAAATTAAGCCAATATATTACCTTACAAGTTGGCAAACTTGCATGCAAGTTGGCTGAAATAGTCATTTTTTGCATTTTCAACAGTCGATATCTCAAAAACTAGACGTGCTATGATATTTCTGAAAACGGCAATGAATGCAGCAACCCTTAATTAAGTGAATAGCGGTATTTTGGTGCTGGAGACAAAAACGTGTTCCGCAGTGTAATTATAGGTATGAAAATTGTTGATTTTAAATTTCAATAAATTTCTCCTTCTTTTATGCATAGGCTGTTCTTTGGAGCTATATTGTTTAAGTATTTTTTTGTTTCCAACTGACAAAAGGGCGGCAATCGATAACACTGATCTGCTCAAATTATCAGCGAAAAGAGAAATCGATTACTGCAGTTACTTCGATGGGTTGTGTTACTTTTCCCCAAATGTCGGTTCCCCGAATGCCAGTTCCCCGAATACCCCGTTTCCCCGACTAGCCCACTTCCCCGAAAAGTTTTTAGCACTCATAATTGTCGTAACATTATACATTTCATGGTGGCGAACGAACTGACCATCTAATATGCACCCATCTTTATTTAATTGGCGGTTCTTTCGAGTTTTACCGTCCTCAGTATTTTTACCAACATGTGTATTGCCGAGAATAACAGAATACTTCCTTCTTTTGAATGTTTATCGTTCTTTCTTGTCACCACTTTTCGGGGAAACTGGTCATTCGAGGAAATGCTATTCGGGGAAAAGTAGCACAACCACTTCAATGATTCTGTACGCACTTTTTTATGTCTTTTAATTTTTTTATGTCGAAATATTTTTTGCGTCCATTCTTCTAATGGATTATTATGAATTTTGCCTTCTTTTAAAAATAGGCTGTTCTTTATATTTATACTGTTTTAAATTTTATTATTTAGTAAACCTCAATGTAAACTATTTTATCAATTCTTGTCAGATGTGTTGTTAGAATGATAATTACTTTAGAACCTGCCAATTTTCAACATATACTTTTTTTGAGGCAAACGCGTGAACTCCTTCCGAGGTATGCCGGAAAAAATATTATTCCCTTCTCTCGATAATAGACGGTGTTTTTGATGTACACTTCCAAAATTAGAATTTACATTGAACCGTTGAAAAGTTTCGCCACAAATATTTTCTTTTAAAGATGTGTTGTTCATTTGACCTATGCTGTGAACAGACTTTTTTTGTGTTAGAGCCTTAAACATTTTAAACGAAAAATAATCTGCTCTCGTATATAGGCAATTTTTGCATTAAGTCGCATTGATAGATCTTTGGACTATAGCTTTAGATATTTTGCAAAAAAATCAATTCTTTTATCAAGTAATTTCTTCGAGTGTTACGTCCAAACTGGGACAGAGCTTGATCTGCAGCGAAATATTCTATGAGCGTTCCCTTGATGAATAACTGCGAACTTTCTTTGCCAAAATACTGTTTCAAATTTGTTTATCGCAACAAGCTCAAAAATACTCTATGTTCTGAGATGTAGAGACCCGTCACGAGTTTAATTTAGTAATGCTCTTTAATGTCACAATAATTTTTGAAATTCTTAGCTTGGAAAATCTCTGAACGAACACCACGCTTGTTTAGAACCTACCAACATTTTTTGCTATGGGCTCGGTGATGTTGATCTCGGTAAAAGCTTAAACAATGCCGATATTTATTTTAAGTCAATCATTATGCCAAACGACCATTATGCCAAACGGCCATTATGCCAAACGGCCATTATGCCAAACGACCATTATGCCAAACGACTTTATGCCAAACGGCTTTATGCCAAACGGGGTACAATAATCAGTATGCTATTTTAGGATATATGGCTTATTTTAATGATTATTGGTTACCTGGGTATTTTTGCACTTAAATATGTATGCATATTCATAATTTAAGCGATCTGATGACATGTTGACTATTAAAAATAACTTTATGATTCGCATAATTGAGTTCAAGAATAGCCCTTTCATTGAGCTGTTATTTTTAATCTATACATATAACTATCAAAGGGTAAGCCATTCACACGATACCACATGAGTCTGGTATTTTTCCACCAGGTTTAGTAAACATCTTTATTGTATGATGAGCAAATATCTTCGAAAAAGCAAGGATGATAAAGGTCACCTTTATTCCAATGGTTAGAGGTCAAATATAACAGTTTTGAATGACGCAGCAGTCAGTCCTAACTAGTTTTGAAGAAGTCTAATTATAAAGTCTAACAAAAACAACATTTTTGCGTGTCTCAAAGAGCGAATCATGTGTTTCTAGAAAATTAGGAATTGCTGAATCTAATGCCGTTTTCAGAAATGTTATGGCATGCCACAATTTTAAGCTACAGGCTACCAAAGATGCATAAAATACTGAATTTATTGATTTTGACCTAAGCATAACTGGCCCAGATGAAAATAGCAGGCGTTGAAAAAATAACGTTAAAAGTTTGTCTTTTCAAATAAATGTTCGTAATATTCTAAAACAGGTTTCCAGATCAGATTGGTGGACAGATTTAGCTGTGTTTTCTTCAATTCTGTGTGGAAAACAACCCTTAAAAGTGAAGAAATTCGATTTTTGCTCGAAAGAATTTGTTGAAACTTTCAGGGTGTGAACTGAGGTTGGTACAAAATTTACTCAACATATGGTTCAAGAGCAGTTTGAAGCACGAATCCGAACATGATATAATCCAATAGTCGGTAATTGACAAAAACTTGCGCCTATACCTTAAGGCTGCACTGAGTCGAACATTCATCATCGGTCAATTAATTCACCGAGAGTGTTATTGATAACTGCATTAGGCGTTGATAACCTGGTGAGGCATAAATACCTGATAAACGAATCATGACACCGTGCAGCTCGACGGCAAATCATTCTGATAAAGGGATCTTACCGAAGAGCAGCACTTCGAGAGTCGAACGATGCCCAACCCAGTGCACAGTGGGCAAAAACGGACCCATAACGGTGACTGCTAGATAAAATACCAATTTCCAAGTAAAAAATCATGATGACTATATCTTTTTGTGCAGACTTCGGAAAGTACCATATTTTGCCCATATTTACCCTTTTTCGCTTATTTCCATCAAATCATGTGTCTCCAATATATTCAAGAGTATATTTTGTGTTGCTGAATCAGATGCCGCTCTCTGAAGTGTCATAATTTTGAGCTACATGTCACCAAAATTGTATAAACATATTTTAAACGTTGTTTTTAAGTTTTTTTTGTAGCACATGAAGTTTTGATTTCTGTGATAAATCAAGCAAATAAAACGCCATACAGTTGGAAAACTTGCATACAAGTTAGCTGGAATTGTCAAATACTGCGTTATCACCGCAGTAAAGCTTATCACCGACTTCGATGAATTGATTACCGAAATTTCATCAGCTGAACATTAGGTAAACGCTAAGATAGTAATAAAAATGCAAAAAATATTATTTTACGTGGTTTTCAATTGTTCGTGTATTTTTAGTCATCAAAGTCATGGGTTCGTTTTTTCCCACTGTGCAGTGTGGTTTCTTCCTGGAATAAAGGTTGCGCCAACGGGGAGGTGTTGCCGATAATTTATTTTGTTGCTTATTGTGGGCAATATTTGTATTCCTAGAAGTTTTATACACCTTTTTACGGTCGTCATGATTCCGGTCTGACAGGTGTTTATGTAATGTGCTGCATTTGTGGCGGCGATTGTGCTGCAGTTTACTGTTGATTGCAAAATGACGGCAAAAGCAGTTCTGAATGGCCAAGCGAGGCAAATTGAATTATAATGGTTTAATGGATGCGACGAGGTGGCCTGAAAGGAACCGTGCTTAAAATGATATGACATTGGGATATTTCCGTGAAGATGTACCATTAGAGTGATGCAAATTTTGAAATTTTAGCTCCCCTATGCTTAAACGATTTTAATTATAATAAATAGCATCCTCCTAAAGTTTGAAGTGATTCGGAAGAAATTTGACTGTGCACACGCCATTTGAAGTTTATATGGAGATTACTATGGAAAACGCCAAACTTTTGTGTTCAGCCCTCTATCTCTTCGTCATAATATTTTATGGAAAAGTGAACACACTTAGCTCATGTGAAAACTTCCCAGCTACAACTTTGCCGAAAACCACTTTTTGATTGGACGACAGGATAAATTGTTATTCATCATCATAAAGTTGGTTTGCATGTAGCATGCTTCACCAACTGTTCGGGAGGCAACAGTGGTGCTCCTGGTGGGAAGAATAGATCAAAGTAATCCAGGCTACTATGTTCTACAGCAAAAAAGCAGTGTTGCTATTGAAGTAATTGAATGATCATCTCAGCATGATATAGACTTTGTTATCACTAATAACAAATTATCCTTACGTCCCATCAAAATGTGGTCTTCAGCAAAGTTGTAGCTGGGAAGTTTTCACATGAGATGAGTGTGTTCACTTTTCCATAAAATATTATGACGAAGAGATAGAGGGCTGAACACAAAAGATTGGCGTTTTCCATAGTAATCTCCATATAAACTTCAAATGGCGTGTGCACAGTCAAATTTCTTCCGAATCACTTCAAATTTTGGGAGGATCATTTTCATCATAATTGACATCGTTTAAGCATAGGGGAGCAAAAACTTCAAAATTTGCATCAGTCTAATGTACCATAATACGCTATGCACCAGGAAGCCATGTCATAAAAAAATATTAAATTTGAACTCCGAAATGGAGATTCTTAAGTTGGAGAATACTACAATGATAAATCTTCAAGCTGTTTAGTGAAGTTCTCCTGCTGGTTGGAACGCCCTTAATTCTTCTTTCTGGCATTACGTCCCCACTGGGACAGAGGCTGCTTCTCAGCTTAGGGTTCTTATGAGCACTTCCACAGTTCTTAACTGAGAGCTTACTGTGCCAATGACCATTTTGCATGCGTATATCGTGTGGCAGGTACGATGATACTCTATGCCCTGGGAAGTCGAGAAAATTTCCAACCCGAAAAGTTCCTCGACCGGTGGGATTCGAACCCACGACCCTCAGCTTGGTCTTGCTGAATAGCTGCGCGTTTACCGCTACGGCTATCTGGGCCCTTAATCTGAACACTTTTTAAATTGAATCCCTCTATTCTGTCTGTCTATTGTTCCGACAGGTGATGAATTTTCGGACAATCCAAAGAGCGAACTCGTATTTTGGGTTTTGGAGTTGCTTTTAGCTGCAAAATTTATTAATTTCATTAGTTTTGAGCATAAACATAGTTCATAAGTTCAATTTTACAATTTAGTTCATAGTTTGCATGATTTAGATATCAGTAGAATAACAAATTTAATGTTTAGCTTACATTTTTTACACTGTGTTTCTCGTTTGTGTCTAGTAGGCTATCTGTTTTTACTATTTTGTGTTTTCCAAACGATCGGCTGCGAAGTCATCGGTGGAGTTTTTTTCTTCGTTTCTCACAGTTGGCAGTAGGTACACGGCGAGAAATTATTCGGACAATAGGGCGCCGTCCTGAACATTCCCCGACCCGTATTGCTCAGTGTCCTCTCGAGCAGTACCATCACCATCTAGGACGGCTAGTTTTGCCACCGGTCGCCGTAGTACACCAGTTGCTGTCTGTACTTTTGCACTGCGACATCTGCCATCTCGTCCAGGGAACACGCGTAGAACTTGTCCCCTTATCCATCCGTTGCGGACTCTATCGTCCACGATGACCACCAGATCATCGGCAGAGACCGGTCTGGTGTCTACGAACCATTTGGTTCGTCTGGTTATGGTGGGCAGCGCGTCCAGAATTGGTCCAGCAAGCGCTGGCACAGGAACCAGCTGGTGTGTAGAGCCTGCCTATCGTCCACAAGTTGGGTTGAAGGCTGGTTCACCCCGCTAGTACTCAGCATGAGGAAGCAGTTCGGAGTACGTGCCGGGTGCTCCGAAGTCTGGAGCGGCATGTAGGTCAACGTCCTCGAATTCACCATCGACTCAGCTTCCACCAGCAACGTGACCAAGACTTCCTCGCTAGGTTTGCGCTCGACCGATAGCGAAGCCAATGCACACTTCACCGACCGAACCATGCGCTCCCAAGACCCCCCCATATGTGGTGCAGCTGGAGGATTGAAGCGCCATTGAGTGACCGTATTAGTGAATGTCGATGCCAGCTCTTGGTTGATTGCTCTTATTTGCTTACTTAATTCGCCGCTGACTCCAACAAAGTTTGTCCCCCGATCACTGTACTGCCCATAACTGCATATTTGTAACATTCGACAAAAGTAGGCATTGAGTAAATGGGATACCAAGTTTGTATTTTACTGCAGTATGGGAGGAAACTAAAATTTAAAAAAATCATTAAGAATTCAAAAGAGCTTATTTGATGCTGAAATTGTGTACAACTCATACCGCATATTGGGTGAATAGACAGAAAATAATTTTGATTGAAATTTCGTTGCTACTACATTATGAGGCTCATGTATAATCTCAATGTGACTGTTATGCGGTTACATTTGCCAGTGTGACAAAACAACTTGGTATTTTTTTCGAATTTTCTAGAACAAACTCACAGATTTTAGTAAGTTGATCGAAAGTATTTATCATTTGATGACTCTTCCAGGTATTAAGGACATATAGGAAGGAATCCCTGTCATGGCAGTGAAAATGGCTTCCTCACATATACAAACACATTTCTGGAAGTGCTCATTATTTCTCAAAATATTTCACTTACCTACACTAAGTTCACTCCCAAATTGCTAACGAGACATCAGAACACTATTACCTTACGATTTCCGTAGTTTAAACACTAGTAGCTGGTGGAAATTCCATGAACCGTGCTAATTTTCAACACGGACGTTTAACTTTGCTACAATTGTGTACACTTATCCACCAGCGAACGAAGAACACTTTCCGCCGAGATTTACCACTTTCGCTAAACGTAGAACCTCCAACACAGTTTACTGTCACTACTTGTTAATTAAAGAACAATTACTGATGCATTTCAGATGAAAACAACTTAAAATTTCACCAAACAGTGCTAAAAACAATCACTTGATCACAGCAATTCGCTTTTTTATTTTTCTAATTTTACGCCGGCTGCTCGCTTGCAGGGCTGTCAGAAACGTTGATGGTTATGTACGACATCAAGCAATCTTATTGAGTCGAAGGATAAAAGACTGAAATTAAAGTAGCGATTACTGGCAACAACGTCTTATCAATTATAATTTCACTATTGCCAACAAATAGGAGAATATTTTTTGTGTACCACTAGTTTTATACAGTTATTAGTGGATTCAAAGGAGTTTCACCTTAACTACAAATTGTCAAAAATGTCGAATGTGACTGTTATGCAGTTATGGGCAGTGTAGATCTCCGAAGGTGCCCCCCTTTTTTTTTTTTTTTTTTTTTTTCTTCTAAGCAATGGGGGGATAATCTGCTCAACAGACGCCGTGTGGGGTTAGGGACCATTTACTACATGCAAGCAGTAAACAGGACTGCACCCCCGACCCACTAAACCATTTCCATTGCCGCCAAACCCTTCGTCTCTCCGGGACCACCAAGAAGGCATTGCTTCGAAGAGGGGCTATTGCACATCGCATCCTCCAGGTTAGCTGCGTAGCCATGCAGCAACGAACATCGATGACACGCTTAGGGGGGTCCACCAAGGTAGCATGCTGGCGCTTTGCCAGCTTCCCAAGTGGTCCTCACCTCCCGTTGTCCGCTGAAAGCGGGCAGGGTCGACCACTACGCCCGCGCCCAGCTGCACCGCAGGTATCAAGAACTGATACTGCGGGCTTCGCAATTTGACCTACTGAAGGCTCAGGCCCTATCAGCTAGCACCAGCTGGGATTGCTGACGAAGGGGCCTCCACCTGCCCCGAACAACCAGAGGCTCGTATCCACCCAGTAGGCCGGCGCCACGACAGCAGCGCTACCAGGATGTTCTCCCCGCGGCCACTTAATCGCTGTAAGGGTCGATTTCGACCGTAGGGCACCGGTATGACCTACGTGGCCGACTGCGAACCCTTGGACCACCTGTTGTTTAGCGTCTGCACTAGCCACTCCTCGAGTCCACTCGCCACCTCCTTTGCAGTTCCGAGACGATGTGGGTGATAGCCGATGAAACGGCATTCCAGCCAAACTCGTCTTCACACATCCTCTGGACCAAATTGTCCGGAGTCGTGTCCCGACCGCATGTGGCTAACATGCGGTCACGCATTGTGCGGAAACGCGGGCACACGAACAAAACGTGTTCCGCCGTTTCCTCTAAACCTGCACAAACTGGACATTCGGGAGAACCCGCATGACCGAAACGGTGTAGATACTGTCTAAAGCAACCATGGCCCGAAAGGACCTGTGTCAGGTGGAATGTTAGTTCCCCATGGCGCCTATTGACCCAGATATCTAACCTCGGAATCAACCTGTGAGTCCACACTCCCTTGGTGGAACTGTCCCACGCACGCTGCCATTTGACCATGGAGGCCAGTCTGGCAGTCCTGCGTATGCCTCTTGTGCCGCGCATTTCGAAGCACTCTATGTCTTCCATGATAAGGATACCAATAGGCACCATACCGGTGATGACGCAGAGTGCATCGTGTGACACGGTACGGTACGCGCTCGCAACCCTCAGGCACATTAGCCTATAAGTACTCTCTAGCTTGCTACGGTAGCTCTTGGTACTTAAGGCCGTGCCCCAAGCCGGGCCACCATACCTCAGTATGGACGAGGCGACACTGGCCAGAAGCTTTCGCTTGCTGGCGTACACCGCAGAGCTATTGGACATCATCCGGGACAGTGCCACAATAGCTGTGGAGGCTCTCTTGCAGGCATAATCGACGTGGCTACCGAAGGTAAGCTTATCGTCGATCATCACCCCCAAGTGTTTGACGGAGCGCTTCGAAGTGATCGTGCAGTCGCCTACACTGATCACCGCTTGCTGCACCGACTTTCGGTTGTTGACAACAACCGCCTCAGTTTTGTGGTGAGCCAATTCCAGTTTCCTGGAGCTCATCCACTCCTCCACAATTGCGATCGAGTGGGCTGCAGTCAATTCCACTTCTTCGATCGATTCACCGTAGACCTCCAGGTGCCCCCCTCCGTGCTATGAATCGTCGTAATGCCATCTTGCAGCACTCCATCGACAAACTGGTGACCAGGGTTGGGAAAAAATCTGAAATTCACTCTACAGTAGCCATGCAAACCCAATCACAGTCAGCGAAGCCAGTGGAACTCACGCCCATCGCTGCTGTAGGCAAAATGCCTTGAAAATAGCAAAACACCCGTTGCTAAGGGCAACCCAAAACTACTGTAGAAAAATGTTCTATTTCCCGCTGCATTTCCCGCATTTAGAGCCTTCAATGACACTCATGATTTAGAAAATTCGTGCACCCAACATAGGCTACTTGATGAGATTCACGTTTTTGAACTACTGTAATGGGAGAGCCACGTGATTTTCGCGAAAATTGAAGCCTACTACTATTACCATTCCCAGCACTGCTGATGACGACTTCGAGATGGATCGCCCTGATTGTCAGACAGGTAAAGAGTGCGATCCATCGTTTCACTTCACGACGACCTTGGACGACCAACAGCGGGCCGAAGTAATCCACTCCAACGAAGCTGAACGGCCTGATCCGGGGAGTGACTCTTGTCCCCGGTAGTGGTGCCATTCTAGGAACTGCCGGTGTCGCCTTGTAGATCTTGCACCACATGCAAGATTTGCCGATCTTCCGAAATGCTGCTCTCATCTCCGACAAGTGGTATTTCTGCCGCATTTCATTCACTGCTGTTTCTCCGTTGGAATGTTTGTACGAGTCAATGATGAGCTGGGTAACGTAGTGGTCCTCGGTAGCACAGTTCGGTACTTGAAGTCGAAGGTAGTATCAGAGAACCCATCGATCCGTCCTTCCATTCGAACTACGCCTTGGTTGTCCAAAAAAGGAGACAGTTTATACAGTTTGCTTGAACTTTCGAGGCGCTGCTGTTGATCCACTGGTAGAGACTGGTTGTTCTGCAACGTCATCACCTCATCTCCAAAAACTTCAAACTGTGCCAGCTTGATGATCGTCTGCTCCGCTCCCTGAAGTTCTTCTCGAGTAAGGATGTCAGTTACATCGGATTCTTCTTTATTCCGCTTCCGCTTCAGCTGGTCAATGAATCGGTGAACATAGGCGACTGATCGTAGACAACGCTCCCACTTAGAAAAGCGGCACTTGTTCTTTCCGGACTTCACGATGTATGTGGATTGGTCTCAGTTCCTCCGTAGTTGAGGTAGATTGCGCCTCCTGTTTTGGCCAAAGGTTCTGAGGCTCGTATAGGAAGTCTGGTCCACAGAACCAGCGATGGCTGTTGCTGATCTGGAGTCGTTCTTTCCACTTAGTGGCGTCATCTGCCACGTTTAGGTGCGAGGGAACGTAGTGCCATTCGTCGACCTTCGAAGTGTCCAAGATCTCCGATACGCGGTACGCTACAAACTGTCGATATCTTCGATGGTCCGAGCGTAGCCAAGAAAGGACAGTGGAGGAATCACCCCAGAAGAAGCGTTGTTTGATTCGCAGTGTGTGGTTTTCCGCCACGGACTTCGCCAATCTGGCTCCTAGTAACGCAGCCTGGAGCTCAAGACGGGGAATCGATAGTAATTTCAGTGGGGCAACTTTGGTCTTTGAAGCTACCAGAGCGCAGCGAACTTGGGATTGGTCAACGATCCTGAAGAAGGCGGTTGCCACGTACGCCTCTTCGCTCGCATCTACAAAAATATGTAGCTGCAAAGATTCGTAGCTTTCCGGAAGGTACTCTGGGAAGTAGCACCGTGGTATGCGAACTGTGTCGAGCTGCCCCAGTAGTTCTGTCCACCGACGCCACAGTTTGAGTAGATCTTCGTCGATTTTGTCGTCCCACCCGATGTTTGCTCGCCGCGATTTTTGAACGAAGATTTTTCCGCGAACCACGATAAGTGACACCAGACCTAGTGGATCAAAAATACTCATGATCACTTGGAGGAGCTGGCGTTTTGTTGGGACAACATCTCCGTGAAGCAGGGGTATTATTTGTTCGCGGAAAAACCCACGGAATCCAAACTCGTCTGATTCTGGAAACCAGCTCATCCCGAGTACACGTTCCGAAACTGTAGCTGCATGCGTTTTGAAGTTCTTCGCAGATCCTTCAGCTGAATCCCCGACCCGTAAAAGCACCTCTCTGGAGTTGGACATCCAGTTCCGATTGTGGAACCCGGCCTTAGCATGGACCGTTCTCACTTGCAGCGCCATGTCTGCTGCTTCATCAACGGTGTCCCGACTATCCAAATTGTCGTCCACATAGTGATTGTGGACGATTGCTGCGGCGGCCTCGGGAAATTTGGACTCAAACTCCTTGGCATTTTTATTTTTGATGAACTGCGCAGCAGAGAGAGAACAAGTTACACCAAAAGTGGCCACGTCCATCACGTAGATGTCAGGTGCGTTTGAAGGGTCACTTCTAAACAGGAACCGTTGTGCCTGTCGATCCTCGGGTCTGATCTCGAACTGGTGAAACATCTCCCTCATATCGCCACAGATCGCCACCTGGCGTTGACGGTATTTGGAGAGCACCGACGGGAGGGAGGACAACAGATCTGGTCCCGGAAGTAAGGCGGAATTGAGGGATTGGCCTTGGACAGTCGCTGCTGCATCCCAAACTATGCGAATTTTCCCCGGCTTTTTGGTATGAACAACTACCCCCAACGGAAGATACCACACTTTCTTGGGATCCGAGCTGACAATCTCCTCCTGCGTAATTTTGTGCGCGTACCCTTTTTCCACGTACTCGATTATCTGCTGCTTCAGGTTGTCGAACAGTTCAGGTTTGCGCCACAAACGACCCTCCAGCGATTTGAGCCGACTCTCTACTATCGGCTTACTGTCTGGAAAGTTGATGCGATCATATCTCCAAAGCACCCCTGTCTGGAATCGTCCGGATGGCAGCCGTGAAGTCGTTTCTTCGAGAATCTTTCTGGATCGCATTTCATCGGAACCTTCCAGCAAAGGTGCTACAGCGACGCCAACATGCTCCATCGAGAAAATTTCCTTCACTAGGTCGTGCAACACATCATCAGGGTTTCGAGCTTCTTTGTACAGATGAAACTGACACTTCTGAGTAGAGGAACTTTCACCAGGAATGGGGCCGTATACCGTCCAACCCAGCCTTGTTTTCGCCGCTGCTGGTTGACTGACTTTGCCTTCCTGGACCTTGAGGGGAATCTTCAGGCGCGTGTTGTCCAAAACTATCAGGATTGTTGGAGTGGCGTTGGAGTATCCTCGAAGGTGCGGAAACTGTTGAGCGAGTTGATCGAACGGCAATCTTTGTTGAGGAAGAGACAGTTTTTCCACAGTGTGAGCTGCTGCAACGACGTACCGTTCCTTGGCTCCACGACCCGAGATTTCGAGTCGAATTAGCTGAGAATTGTCCTCACAACGTTCAACATCACTGGTCCATTGCAAGTAAAGCGGGTGGACTTCACCTTTCAACCCCAACTCCCTGGCGATACGGACGTCGAGCAATGTAGACGAGGACCCTTCATCCAAAAACGCAAACGTGTGTTGGGCACGGTTTTGATTGGTTCTGCTTACCTCCAGGATTGCTTGGAGCATTCCGTCTACCAACGTTGTCCACCGTATTGCCAGATACGTGGGTGTTCACATACAGCTTCTCCTTTCCCTTTACTTTTCCCGAACTAGAACGAGCTTCTTCAGTCGGTTGATAGGGAGCGACGTCACTTGCAGCTATCACCAGTTGCGCCATGTATTCACCAAATGTGCCGAGGTCAACCGCTGGACACTTTTGTTTGAAAAGCGCCCAATCCAGTTTGATGTTCGCTGGTAATTTGCTGACTAGCTCCTGCAGCAACGCCGGATTGGAGAAGTGAGCCTGTTGTCCAGCTGCGCGCAGATGACCACAGAGGTTTTGGCAGGCTAGCCCGAACGATATCAGAGACTCCAACTTGTCCGGTTTTGGGGCCGTAGAACGTACCTTCTGCAGTAGAGAGATGATGACCAGATCGGGACGCCCGTACAGCGTCTGAAGTGTTTAGAGGATCATAGGAACCGATGATGGCTCCAAAAGTAAACTTCTCACTGCTTCCAGGGCGTTTCCTTTGAGGCTCCGTTGCAGACGCATCAAGTTCTTTCCATGGGAAAACCCACATAATTGGGAGGTGTTCTGGAAACAACTCAGGAACAGCGGCCATTCAACGGGATCGCCCGAAAAGAAAGGAAGCTCCTTGGGAACGATGTGCCTAGCAGCGAGCTGTTGAGATGTCGGAGAATTTATCCATGGTTGATGAACTGGCGCAGGTGTAGAGGTAGAGTCGAAAGGAAGAAACGATGTGATTGGCTGCAACACCGCTTGGGCTTGTCCGGCGCCACTGGCCGACACTGGGCTTGTGGCCGGCGTTTCTTGCTGCTGTGTGGGAATCCCGTGGATTCGTAGTACCGGATCACTGACCAGTGGCGGACGACTTACAGGATGCTGGCTTGAATTGGGGGGACGTAACTGTACTCCACATAACTTTCGCTGGATCTCCTCCAAGTCCACGGCAATTCGTCGCTTTGGAATGGGCATTGGTTCCTTAGGGAATTCCCAAGTCAAACTCCAATCCAACGGGTTTTGCGTTTGATTTTCTGGTGGAGCGTGGGCGACTTGATGCTCAGCCATCGTACCCGAGAACTGACACTGAGACGCATCTTGGCTGAGTGGCTGGCTTGAATTGAGCCCAAAAGAGACGACTGTCGTTGGTACTGTCGGGATCGGCTTGTAGACCGTGCCTTTCCGAGTCGATACACCGGCGGGGATTTCACTTTGCCCGATGCCGGACTCTACGTTGTCGGTGGGCTTGTCCAGAAGCCAATGCTGAACCTTCTCGATGCTGGACACCGATCGACGACTGCTTGCTGTACTTTGCTCTAGCAGCTTAGCCTGCATGAGCTCATATTTCTTCGCGAGATATTCCCTTTCACGTCTCACTTTTTCTTCGGCAGCCTTTTTCTGCAATCACTTTTCTTCCTCGAGCCGTTGTAAATCGAGCAACAGCTTGGCTCGAGTAGAAGAGCTTGTCGACCGCCTTGTAGTCGAAGGAGGAGGTGGAGGGTCTCGCCGATAACAACGCGATCGCCACCGATAGATCGACCGATCATTGCACACGCGGGATGAATGGGACGTAGGCACTCACTACACTGAGCCATCTTCTCTTCACCGACGATCGGTTCGCCGCACGTACAATTGTATCTGACCGCCGCCATCGCACTTTGTGGCTCCTCGTGGCGTCGTTGAAAACGGTCGCGGCTAAAAATCTAAAAGATTTGTTGCGACAGGTGATGAATTTTCGGACAATCCAAAGAGCGAACTCGTATTTTGGGTTGTGGAGTTGCTTTTAGTTGCAAAATTTATTAATTTCATTAGTTTTAAGCATACACATAGTTCATAAGTTCAATTTTGCATGAATAGGAAATTTTACAATTTAGTTCATAGTTTGCATGATTTAGATATAAGTAGAATAACAAATTTAATGTTTAGCTTACATTTTTAGTCCCTTTTTCGTGTGAATCCTGTCCAACAATCTGTAATTAATTTCACTGTTATTCACAGACCGTCTTAAACTGTGTTTCTCGTGTGTGTCTAGTAGGCTATCTGTTTTTACTATTTTGTGTTTTGCAAACGATCGGCTGCGAAGTCATCAGTGGAGTTTTTTTCTTCGTTTCTCACAGTTGGCAGTAGGTACACGGCGAGAAATTATTCGGGCGATAGGGCGGCGTCCTGAACACTATCTTCCATCTTCTATCTTCTATCTTCTATCTTCTGCTATCCAGAAAATCCAGAATCAAGAAAAACCCAGAAAATGTCTAACGAAAGAGATCATAACTGGAAACATCCTATTTTAATTGACTGACCAAAACCGTTTTAATGATAATTCTCATAGACCCTTTGATAATCCAGTTACTTTACTAAAACATATTTTTCTTTTCCATCTTTACAGGTAAACTGATGCTTCAATCCTTCCTGCCAACCACTCTTAAACTCATCAATTCTTCAAGAAGCTTTTGAACAAAGTAAATTCACCGACTGGTGCGGTACGTTGAGCTAATTTACGGTTGTCCCCGAAACAAACAAACAAACCAGCAAAGTCAACTTGGTTGACATTATTCCGTTGATTGAATTAATCCATCTCATTTCAACACGTTGGTTGCCACTGTTTCTGTTGCTTCTGGTCGTGAGTGGAGCAAAAGCCCCAATGAGACCAATTTGCACGTAATGTCGTACACATATTTGGATATGTGTGAGATTCGCACCGTGTGTAAGCCAAGCTAACAACAACAACCGCGCGCTTGAAACGCCGAATTGCCCCCAGAATAACACAGTCAAAAAATAATGTAATATTGTGTTTATTTTTGTGCACCTATTAGAAGCATCGAAATAAACACAAATTTCAACTACCAGTCCAAATGATTCAGATTTAAGTTCACATGATCTTGGAAGCTTTAAGCATTTACGATTGAAATTTAATTGTTGATTTTTTTCTGTGGGTGACGAACTGCCTGCGGATAGGTGGTCGTGGTCAGCTTTTTGGTAGGCTAATTTTGTTGTAATGCGTTTTGAACCAATTTGGCACCAATTTGTGTGACCTGCTACTGACTACTTATTGCATTCTGGCTCAAATTTGTTAGGAATATTTTTCCGATTTAATGAGCGAGAATGACTCAAATTGCGCAATTTTCGAATCGGATGAACTGCAACGCTGCAAAAAGCTTGACAAAGCAGTTCGAATATGATTGAGTTAGAGGACGCATCGGGGATTAACAAATCCGTTCATTAAGAACCTCATACTGCAACTCTTCAACTCTCATCACAACGATCTCGTTAGCTAGTGCACAGTTACTGGGCCCGCCGGCGGCAACTCGTTGGTTCCCACTTAGTCACGTGGAAGAATGAAACCGGCTTTTCTGGACAAGCGGTTGTTGTTTAGTGCCGGAGTACCGAGAGACAATCCACCCGCGCCGCTGTCCTCCGAATCCCCTTCCCTTGATGGATGGATTCGAATCCGACGACGACGCGGCGTGACGTGAATAACTGTGCTGGCCGCCTCTCAGTCAATTGAGCATTCTTTGCACGAAACTCCGTTCGCGCGCTGGGTCAGATGCATTCGAAATGCACCCATTTCCTAATCCAATTGGGTAAGCTCTCTTTTTCTCTCTGGCGATGCGACACGATTGGCTGACTTCTAAACTGACCCGATTCTCAGCCGAGTTCAGTCGCGGTGGAGGTTTCTGGAACATCTGGTTCGAATAAAAGCTGAATTTGTTGAATTAACTATGTTCTTTTTTTCACTCAGTGCCGGTAAGACTCTGATATACCGGGTAGGGTACTTCTCACGTATTTTCCGGTAGATATCGATTTATAACCAGTATATTATAATTCCTCTGTATTCCATTCAGACTTCTACGCCGCAACGTATGATATTGATGATGACCGGCTAGATTTACCGCTGAATATTTCCATAGCTCAGTATATTGTAATCATCATGCATGTCATGCGCAGCACGGAATCCATATTTCAAAGAAGGTGTAAGATGTATGATTGCCTGGTTCAGATCTTTGTCGTCGATGGCTTGCGGTGCATAAGCGGCTAGGTATTTACATCTTTGTAAAATCTTTATCTCTTTAAAATGCTTGTTGAATTAGTAATCATCTGACTTTGTCGACAATTTTGTTTTTCTTTGTGAGTCGACCTTAACAGGGATAAAATACAGTACACCCCATCATTTTCCCTTTAAAATTCTTATGAAGTTCTTTGATGAACCATCTTTAGTCAAACCAAACCAAGAACTTCTGGAATTCCTCCAGGGATTATCGGAGGAAATAAGTTTAGTACTCTTCTAGGAATCCCTCTTCAAATTTAAGCTGCGATTCCTCAAAAATTCAGCTTAAGATTTCTCCAGCATTTCATGCGAATTTATTTCTGCAGTTCTTTCAAACAAATTCTCGTAGGGTGCAGAACCACTTGGGCACTTCCATGATTCACTTTGGCATGGGGGGTTTTTCTCGGCCAAATTTTCTGAAACTTTGCAATAAGAAGCGCGTTAGTACGACGCATGTTGTGGCCAAATATGAGCTCTGTAGCTTTCAAAAACCCCACTGCCGAAGTGAATCAAAAGTGCCAAGAATAGGATCCGGCTCCCTATATTTTTTTCAAGTATAATCTTCATGACTTCTTGAAAAGTTCATCTGGGGTATTACACCAGCTAATACAGGGTGTCCCAGAAAGTATGGGCACGACTTTGATAATGAGAATCAGATGAATTCCATGTCAAATCGGTCAGTCACAGAATTCGACCATCATCGATTTGGATTAAATTTTGCACATGTTTTTGGTATGGTAGAATAAGTGTTTTCCATAGAAAAATTGATCACTTTGTTTCAAGAATAACTTTTGAAAATTGCCTATAAATTTTTGCATGCAACTTATTTGAAAAATTCTAACTCGAAAACTGTTGATTTTAAAGAAAAATGTTCTATGAAGAAGTTGTAGTGAACCGTTTGGACTATAAGAAAAAATATAGGGGAACTGGAGGTAAAATGAACACCCTAAGCAATTTTCAAGTTTTCTTGCTTATGAAGCTGTCAGATTCTTTTTCAATTGCTCAGAATTGAAGAAGGATGTTTATGCAATGTAACAAGTTGAAATATTGTGATGGAAATATAATTCTAGAGAAATTCGCGATTAGGGCCTATCTGACAAATCAATAACAATGAGAAAATAATCAATGAAATTCTCATGTGCAATTTTAAATCCCAATTGGAGAAAATATACTCAAACTTTAACCTTTTCACTTTAAAACATATTTCATAAACCTAGTTTTAAAATCCTCATCAATACCACACACATCTCCTACAATTCCCCTAGCTATTTCGTACTCAAAAAATCTTTAAAGGTTTCGCCTAAAACGTACTCGAGAATGCCAGTATCGCCCAATGTTATGAGCCTGTAATCGATATTATTTTCAGTGTCGCCTATTACTTTTGCGCCGTGTTTACATTCTGGTTTCAATTAAGCCCGCCATGTACGCCTTGTTTATTTTTTGTTTGCAGTGTCGCCGTTTACTCTCGCCGTGTTTTGATTTCGATTTCAGATGCGCCCATCACTTTGATAAACAAAAACACAGGCGTAATCAATAAAGTGTGTGGTTTTGCATGAGGTGAAGTTTCGTCTTCTACAAATTTGCGTTTTTCGAATAGTTAAATTATCGATAGGGGAAAAGTTCAAGTGCAGTGAATAGACAATCAAGCAACAATTTCAACGCTATATTTTCTTAAATTGTGTACATTTTGTCAGTTTCGCCTAGTTCGCGAATCTTTCTAGAATTTTATCAACATTATTATAATTTTGGAAATTTCGTTCCACAGAGGCAATGTTCCAAACATGTGGGTAAAATGAACATGTGACGGGGGTAATATGAACATATGCTTGGGGGTAAAATGAACATACAATGGGGGTAATATGAACATATACTGGGGGTAAAATGAACATATACTGGGGGTAAAATGAACACATGCTGAGGGTAAAATGAACACCATTCAAATTGAACGGGTTGCGGCATGATTCTCGGCATCTGGTACATGATCAATGCATATCTCACAGACATTCCGGAATCGATGAAACGTTTAGCGGCGACTATTTGGATGGCTGTCCATGTCTGTTTTTGTATTTTCTGCGGAAAACTCTCGGCATCTGAAACAAAATCCGGTAGTATTCGCTCTGCCATGGTGTTCATATTACCCCCATCTCAAGTGTTTCATTTTACCCCCAAAAAACCAACATATTCAAATAATTTGTTCTAAGAATTTTTAAGATAAAAATACTTTCAATTTCCGTCTACTTATCATAAATACTTTAAAGATATGGTGTGCTACGCAGTTCAATAGATTTTTGATGATTTAAGTCATAAAAACCTTAAATTTCACGAGTGAAAATTTACATCGTATAAGAAAACGGAGGGGCGTACTTTGTTTTTGTTTACTAATCCAGTTTTTGACGGTTCAAGATCGCTCTAGAGTTGTCGAAATAGTTCCTTAGTCTGAGGATTAGGGATGGTGCAATATTTTGCATAGATTTATTGCATAATTACTAGAGATGGTCGGGTTTCACATTTTCCAAACCCGAACCCGACCCGTACCCGACTTATTTTATTCCTTCAAACCCGGACCCGACCCGAACCCGAGACAAAAATTGAAAAGCAAACCCGGACCCGACCCGAACCCGAAAATTTTACGCTGTTCAAACCCGAACCCGACCCGAAACCCGAAAAAGTTTTCTAAGAAAACCCCGAATAGAATCCGGGTTCGAAAAGATGATAAATTCATAGTTTCTGATGCATTGGGAAGCTTTCAGGTTGTTACTTTGTGAACATTTCTCACAAAACCCGACTAATCCCGACATTTTTCAAGCCCGAACCCGACCCGTACCCGATAATTTTTAAGCCTTCAAACCCGACCCGAACCCGAACCCGAAAAAAATTAAATTTTCAAACCCGAACCCGACCCGAACCCGTCGGGTTCGGGTTCGGGTCGGGTTTCGGGTTTGAAAACCCGAGACCCGACCATCTCTAATAATTACCGTAAAACACAAATCTGTTCATTTTACACCGCCCCCCCCTCCCCTGTTCATTTTACCCACAGTTCCCCTACACAGAAAATTTTTATTTATTTTTATAATACAATCAAAAATAAAACTTAAATTTTAAGTTACACAAAAACCCCATTTTTAATATTTTTTTAAATTTTCACCATAGAATCTTGATAGTAAACTGATGTTTGGGACAAAGTTTCATGAGTATTCCTAAGAACAACTTTTGGTCGATTTTCAAAATTTTGATTTTTTTGTCAAAATAAATACGTTCTGATGATACAGTAAGCATCTTGAAATGATTCTAAGCCACAATGATTATATGAATAATTTCTCTAGAAGTAGCCATTTTTGAATTATATCAAGTTTAATGCAAAAAATATTGTTTAAATACCAAAAAAGGCCATTTTCAAAAGTTATTCACGTTTCTCCATTATTAATAATACGTTGTCGAGAGTAAATACCATATTTATTTCCACTTACTTATTTTCCTTGATGGAACGGTTCTCTACAACCAAACGGTTCACTACAACTTCTTCATAGAACATTTTTCTCTAAAATCAACAGTTTCGGAGTTAGACTTTTTCAAATAAGTTGCATGCAAAAATTTTTAGGCCATTTTCAAAAGTTACACTTGAGTCAAAATGATCAATTTTTCTATGGAAAACACTTATTCTACCACACCAAAAACATGTGCAAATTTTAATCCAAATCGAAGACTATCGAGCTTTTGTTTTTCAAACAAATAAATATTTTTATATTTTTCCTTCGGGCATTTTCAATGCTGCCTGTGAAAATTGCTATTGTTTCAATAAATAAATCTTTACATCGAATTTTTATTTTGGAAAATCAATTCTTTTCTAGCCAGCACAGACCCTACTTTTGTGATTTGTTGGAACTTAACTAGTTCAAAAGCATTCCCAAGTAACCACAAGCATTAAGGTATTACCGTATTTTAACTTTAGTTCAGTACAATGCATCATTGCTTGTATTCTGCAATATGCGTGCAATAATGCTTAGATTCCATTTTAGAAATGCAATGTAGCATTGCTTTGTTGCAGCAAGAAAATGTGCATTAATGGGTGATATACGGTCACCACTCAATGTTTCATTGCATCATCTTACTATATGCTTTAACGGAACCAAAACGACATGACTTCAATGCAGAGTGTCGAATTTTTTTCATGTATACCTAAATGAGCTAGTGTGCCATGCCATTATGGGAGACACGAGATGCAGATACGTACAAAATATATCCTAGTGAGCGAGTCTCATGAGACATCTCGTGAGGCTCGTCACATGCGCTTACTAGGAGTACTTTTTTGCAGTTATGTTCGCCTAGTACAATTAACCCACGGAAGCATACGGCTTCTTCGGCTTCCTCAACTCCATGCGAAGTTTCATCATTATTCTCCTGGTAGATATAGATCAATGCATGTCCAATTTACTGCTTTAGTTCAATAATCGTTTGATTGTGTTTTTTTTTCCTGAATGATGGTGGCAATTTATCGAAAGGGAACGTTGCAAAATATACATCCTAGAAATTCAGCCTCACGCAGTATCTATTGAGTTCATAACCAATCTATATAATTATTTATATATACATAGGACATCCTGTGAAAATTCCTTCATGTAGCTCTGTCGCTCTGTTGCGGGGCCCAGTTAGCCGTAGCGGTAAACGTGCAGCTAATCAGCAAGACCAAACTGAGGGTCGTGGGTTCGAATCCCACCGGTCGAGGATCTTTTCGGGTTGGAAATTTTCTCGATTTCTCAGGGCATAAAGTATCTTCGTACCTGCCACACGATATACGCATGCAAAAATGGTCATTGGCACAGTAAGCTTGCAACATGAAGTGCGTTATCTCTTGCACCCTATAGAATTTAAATTTTGACTATCGATTTTTTTCCTTCTGCTGTTGTTTATATACATCGATTTCAAATACAGATGTAGAACGACGTATTGAACTTCAACTGCATTTTCGTTCGTCCGAAGTTGTGCTGAAGGTGTTGTGGCGAAAGTGAAGTATTGGAAGCCCAAACGCAATTAATTGCTGAAATGGCATCCTAATCCAGATATTCCTGTGGAAATTCTAAGAGGAAGTGTTATTGCTAGAAAACAGAAATCGTTTATGGATTTACCTAATAAGGATATATTGTGCGGGATCAAATTCCGAACACCTAAGAAATGAATCTAAACTCTTCCACTTCATAAAAAACTCCTTCTATTTGTATAAAGTGTACGGATTTGTAGCCTGTATGGATTTAGGCCCCATCTGTTATTTTTTTTTCAGATTAAAAAAGCAATTGCTGGAGTTATATCAAACGGACATTCTAAAATACTAAATTAGTGTTAAACTTGACATCTCATACATCGAACCGAGATATTTTCACACTTCCGTAGTTGAATCTATTATAATATCATCAGTTACACCCTCCCACCTGTTACATTCTTCTGTGTTCTTTGTTCTTTCTCTCATTCTTTTTTGCTCTTTGTTCCATTCTACTAGCATAGGAATCCTCCCCAGCTATTCATTAGAGATGGTCGGGTTTCACATTTTCCAAACCCGAACCCGACCCGTACCCGACTTATTTTATTCCTTCAAACCCGGACCCGACCCGAACCCGAGACAAAAATTGAAAAGCAAACCCGGACCCGACCCGAACCCGAAAATTTTACGCTGTTCAAACCCGAACCCGACCCGAAACCCGAAAAAGTTTTCTAAGAAAACCCCGAATAGAATCCGGGTTCGAAAAGATGATAAATTCATAGTTTCTGATGCATTGGGAAGCTTTCAGGTTGTTACTTTGTGAACATTTCTCACAAAACCCGACTAATCCCGACATTTTTCAAGCCCGAACCCGACCCGTACCCGATAATTTTTAAGCCTTCAAACCCGACCCGAACCCGAACCCGAAAAAAATTAAATTTTCAAACCCGAACCCGACCCGAACCCGTCGGGTTCGGGTTCGGGTCGGGTTTCGGGTTTGAAAACCCGAGACCCGACCATCTCTAGTTTATAGTAATCAGTCAGCGTAACCTATTCAAGGGCCAAAAATCGCAGATTGTGCGATATTTGCCAGAAAACCATTCGCCAGAAAACTATTCGCCAGAATGACATCTGCCAGAAAACCATTCGCCAGAATGTACCATTTACCAGAAAACCATTTGCCAGAATGTACCATTCGCCAGAAAGTACCATTCCCCAGAATTATTTTTATTGTCGATTTTGATCAATTAATGCATGGTGAAATATCCCGGAATCCAAAGATGGCCGTCACAATATTCGAATTGTGCCTTTTTCACATCTTCAAGAGCACTAAATTGAACTAATAGTATTGTAATAATCTCGTTCTTCTCATTTTAAGCTTTCTACTAGTGCACAGAGCAGAGACAATATAACAATGTTATTCTACATCTCTTGCGAGATTTTTGCCTATAAGGTTTTAATACAATATTCTAAGCTGTTTTACCTAGTTTTAACTTCGAGAAAATGCATTTCCTTTCACCGCGATCTGTTCTTCATCAGAATATTGTATTGTACATAATTTCTCGATAATTTTTGCTTTTCAATTGACAGTTTATTGGGATTGTGCTACTTTCTACCATATATCGATATCCCGAATGTCGTTTCGCCAAACACCAGTTCCGCAAATTCCCTGAATATCCCGTTTGCTCAAGTGGCCTATTTTCTCGAAAATGTTCTGGCACTCATAATTATCATAACTTATTGTATATTTCAGGGTGCTAAACGGTTCATATGATATGCATCCTTCTTTTTTGATCAGCGGTTCTTTAAAGTTTCTCCAAACTCAGCATTCTTTCTAGTTCACCACTCTGTTTCTGAAGATTGTTTCTTCATATTGAACTGGATCTATTTTGGGGCCGCCCATAAACCACGTGGTCGTTCAAGGGGGTAGAAGGGGGTGGTTCTATCCTAATACCACGTTCCATACAAATTTCGGGCCATTCGGGAGAATGGATTGCGGGGAAACGTGTCATTCGTGTAACTGGCGTTCGAGGAAATGATATTCGAGGGAACAACATTCGGGTAATAATAGACCAAAAGGTTTTTAGTGATAATGGTCACCTAAATTTCGGTACACGAAAAAGTATTCAAAAAAGAATCATTGCCTATCGCTACTTGGTATGGTTTGGTGAAAATAAGAATTTTTCATTCTTCATATATAGGATGTTCTTATTAATTTTAAAATTGTTTTCAATTGTCTGAAAGCTCCTGAAAATTGTTATAGAAAATGTAACTTTGGTTTGCGAGTGGAGGCATTATTTACTTCATCGAACAGACGGCACAAGTAGTTTCAACGTATATTGAAATCTTTTAAATTTCCAATGAACTAGCCCTTAAGAGGCAACACAACTTTGAAGAACAGCTTATGATGAAAAGAAGAGAAAACTACTTGTCAGATATTCCAAACCATAATTTCCTATAAAACTTAATAGTATAAAAAAAAACATTTAATTGAAACTGAAAAATTCAGAAAGAAAATCGTATGGAATTTACTAATTATAAAATAACATTATTTCATGCTATAACATTTGTATAACAAAAGTTGCAGCGTATATTGAAATCTCGTAATTATTCAATGAATTAGTCGATAAAACGAATCAAAACTTTTAAGAACAGCCTATGCTGAAAAGAAGGGCGAATCTCTTGTGAAGTCTTCCAAACCATAATCTGATTTTACAGGGACAATATATTAAAAAAAAACTTAGGGGAAGGGGTGGTAAAATGAACAGGGGTGGTAAAATGAACACGGTGCCTTTTATCGAGAAAAAAAAAAACAAATTTATATGAATTTTTATCACGCACGGACGATTTGAAGCATAAATCGGAGTGTTCGGGTTGATACGGAGGTCAATTGAAGTGAAAATATCAACGCAAACTAAGATTTTAGAAAACCACGTTTGAAAATTAGGACCGACGTAACTTTTAGCTTGGGTGTCTTGAGGTTTTTCAGTGAGGTGAATATCGTTGTGATATGATGTCAAATCTGATACCTTTAGAATTCTTTTTGAATGGGTTACAATCATTAATGGATATATTTTCGGTAACGAGATGAAAATTTTCAGAAATATATGTTTTGCTCACGTTTTTTGCACGATGTTCATTTTACCACCAACAGCTGTTCATTTTACCCACATAGTGCAGGTAAAATGAACATTTGCACCGTTTTTTGCTAGCGATAAAAATATGTGAAAATTTTGCTATTTTAGTCTGAATTCATGTTGCTGCTATAGATGACATCCCTAATTTTAATGATGTTCGATAGAATTTTACAAATTCCACGTTTTTCTATCAGAAACAAGATGATATCCTTAATGTGTTCATTTTACCGCCCCTTCCCCTACTTTATTATCCGTTATGCTGAATATAAAATCGTTACACAGTAAGCATACATTGTGGAGCAGCTTTTAATGAATGCAACTGTTATTCTATTGTATGTTTTCTGCTTTCTGTTTCATGGTCCCTCAGGATTAAGTGCAGTCTTTTCAATTCATATATATAAAGCTTCAAATGATGATGTTGATCATTGAATGCTCGAAAAATCGATATTTTTTAACCATGAGGAAGCCATGTGTACCTAGTCCAACAATTAGAATACTAGAACCACAATCCCCAAAACGTATATTCGAAACTGGCTCACTAAGTCAACTAGTGTCCAAGAGACCCTGTATTTTTTTTTTTGAGTATACTAACAAAAATAATCCCACAAAACGTTTTAACGCTCTGGCTCGATTATTTCTCCTAAAATTGCAAACTTGATCCATCTGAAGAAAAAAAAAATAAAAAAAAATCTAGGGGTTGGTCCATTCTGGGGAATGGTACATTCTGGCGAACGGTTTTCTGGCGAATGGTACTTTCTGGCAAATGGTTTTCTGGCATATGGTACTTTCTGGCGGATGTCATTCTGGTGAATACTTTTCTGGCGAATGGTTTTCTGGCAAATATCGCACAATCAAATCGCATGCATAAAATATATTTCGTCAAATATCATCTAAAGGAGTGGAGATATCGCAATTTTGAGGTGATTTTTGCCCTTAAGGGTCCTTAAATCACCAAAATAAGCTGAAAAGCATACCAAAATTTTTCAGAGTTCACTAAAATGGGAAAACTGCGTATCCCTTTGCGCCACCTCTAGACCTTCACCAAAAATTCTCATTTTTTCACAGGATGTTATTTTGGTACCGATGATCATTTTCCACTTTGTAAATCCTGACTACGGAAGATTTTTGGAAATAAGCCCCACCCTAATGAGCCAGTGCAGATGTGATCGTTTGATCTAGTACATTGCTACATGAGATCTAAAATAATGTAGCTATCTCACCATAGCACGTGCTCAAGCGCGCGTTTATTTTTGTGCGCTCATGGCAAGCTGATCTCAAGCTCTTGATGTGAAGCGCGTATACATGATGTCTGCTCTGATGATAGGCGATAGCAACTCCACCCCATGCTCCATCGGGTCGATCATTACAATAAACAAAAAAGTTTGGATTTGTCTTGAGTTTGCTTCCAGGTTTCCAATAAGGTTCAGTAATAACTGCTATGTATGTTATTATCTGCTCGAACAGCTCGTCCTTTTTACCATACAAAGTTCGAGCATTCCAATTCAGAATATTTCAAAAAATATTTGGATCCATCAGAGAAACGTAATCCAATAACAATATTATTGGTAAATTTTACACCAAATTGGACTGCTTCAGCCATTGTGGTGGTTTCGAATATTGCATCAATCATATGGTTCAATTGTTCATTAAAAAAATCCAAATCAGAGGGAGACATCTTACAAGAAAGAGGGATTTTCCGTTTATGAAGAGACAGAATGGATGTTACCTGCGGCGACTAAAGTAAGCATAAGTGAAGAGACAAAATACTAATTGAACTTTAACACTTCACTTTTGCAAAAACATGAAATACTAAAATCGCTAGTATGGCGAGCAAATACCTTTAAACTCTAATATGTTGCTTATCTTGACAGACTAACAGACTTCTTCAGTGTCGCCGTTCAAGCTGAAAACTTAATACCAATAGATTAAGTCTTGTTGACTATAAGATTTATGTTCTTGAAAATTTGAGATTTGGCTACGATTTGTCTACACCTTTAAATGGGGCTTATGTAGTTTAGAGTTGAAGTTTTATTAATGTATTATTTATGATTAGAAACAAACTGAAAAATTTGTATTTATTCCACGTAGTTTAAACAGTAACCTGATACTCTTTTATATAGAATTATGTTTTGTCTAAAATCAATAGTTTTGAAGCTAGAATTTTTCAAACAAATTGCACGCAAAAAAAAAACAATATGCCTGTGGTGCCTTGCATTAACGAGCAGCCGAAAGTAAACAGTTTCACCTTACAGCGATGTACAAACCTTCTCATTAAGGTTGCATTAGATGGCAATTGAGTAATTTGGATTGAGAGTGTGAATGTGGAGTGCGGTTGAGAGGGAGACTCATGGAGTGCAAGGGTGGAGGGCGGCTGTCAAATGGGAGTAAAATTGAAAAGCCGCCAACCTAAGTCCAGAACCAGTTTTAAGGCTTAACGCGGAATAGTAAAAAATATTATTCACAAGATTTCAGGTAATAAATGCGCTTGAAGGATATTGTTTGCAAGCAATTATTTGCTACGTGCTACTACAGTGCGCTGTTGGCAATTTAGGGGTCTATTTTATAAGTTGAGTCGATCAAAATGACTCGACTGGAGTCACTGTCGACCGAAAAATTCGCTCGACTCAGCTCTGTCACTCGAGTTTTTCGACAGTTGTCACCAAGGTATTTTCATCAAGGTAATACAATCTAAGCAGTCAGTGGATGCGGGAGCGGTAAACAGCGAGGGGTTGGAAAATAACAGCTGGCGAGTCGGCGAGCTGGCGAGTTCGTTAATGTGATTTTCCCCTCTAGTTGTTGCCTGTGGTTGCTATCGTTTCCATGGGTTTGTTTATTATTGATCGTAGTGCTTTGGTATTGAGAAGAAAATCTGTAAGCATTTACAAGTAAGTTCTTTGATAATAGGTATTATCCTCTAATATTTTAAATTTTATAATTTTGCTGTTTTCAGACAAACATTAAATTCCATGGAGTGAAAAGATCCAGTTCAGAGGTGCTTCCTTTCATGGGACGGGCAAGGATAACCACATAAGTTTTAAATGGAGGCTGTTGCCCGTAGGTATACGGCGACAGTCTAACATAGAAAAAGGAAGTTCACCGAAATTTCGCGGTGTGGCGTACCATCGGCTGATCAGCGGAATCCCAAGGATGGCAGTAATAGAATTATTGACACTATCATTTACTAACCATTGTTCTGATTTAAAAGAGAGATGGCAATGTAACAAGGCTTAACCGATTAAACTGTCGAGTGAGCGTGTTCTCTCTCTAAACGGGTGCCAGTCATACAGGGAAGCCGATTGAGTGTAAAATAAAAGCTTTTCTTATTGTGAATAGGTATGTTTCTATTTTTCAGAAATTTTATTTAATTAAAAAGGCTTTGACCTGTAGTACATTGAAAGTTGAATAAAATTCGATTAAATTTTACATGCTGCTGTTTGATTTTTAACACTTCAATTGTCGTTGGGGCTCATTCGCGTATTTCGTAACGCTAGAAATTGACATTTCTAGCACCGAGCCACCTCTTTGCAACGTATTTTATATGATAACTCTTCAGTTTTTGTATGAGCCGTAACAACTTGAGGACACCAACCCAACCACCTAAGCGTTATGAAATTTGTGAATTGGCCCATGTATTTTGTTCAACACTGTCTTTTCCCGTATAGCACCTGCGTGGTGAAAATCCAGTTAACTTGTAATTCGAGATTGGCATGATGCTGAGTGTGTACTCTGGAAGCGTTCTTGAAAATTTCAAACAACTGAAACATAACTGACGTTTTTAAAAACAAAATGAATTGAGGAGAAAAACTGTTTTTAGTTTCATGGCTTGCTGACCTACTCGAGCATAACAAACCTACCAGCTGTCATATTTTTCTCCAATATGGCGGAATGCACTATTTGACACATCGAATTACCTTCCTTCTAAATACCTTGGTTGTCACTCTATGTGACTGGATTACTATGGGAGTCGACGGGTGACATCTGAAATATGCATGCTTGCTTTGATCGACAATGAATACAGACGAGTCACATGAATCTGCTCGATTTACAAAATAGGCCCCTCAATCAGAAAATTCGGCTGAATTTACAAAATAGATGTTTTCGACAAAATTGATAACGCCTCCATCATTGTTTGGTCGTAATTTTGTATGATTGTTTACATTTTAGAACCAGCTACACGTTGGGGTAGCAAAAAAGAGCCGCCAATTCCATCCTTGATGGAGTGTTGATTCTGTAGAGTGGAAGCCGGAAGTTACAGCATAGAGTATCGAGCTCTAAAAAGATTTCAGAACACATAACCGTGCATCTGGAAATAGTGGAACACCACAATGCCCTTAACAAAAGTTAGATTTAGGTTGAATTAATCACATAAAATAAAATTAAAAAAAAAAAACTTATTGGTTTGATGGAACCGAAAACACGAGTAAAAATTGATCAAGAAAAACGCAGAAAATGTCTAACGAAAGAGATCATAACTGGAAACATCCTATTTTAATTGACTGACCAAAACCGTTTTAATGATAAGTCTCATAGACCCTTCGATAATCCAGTTACCATTGGAATAGAAACAGGGGGGGCCAGGGGGCCCAGCCCCCCCCCAGAATTTTTAATGATAATAATTATAAACATTAAAAAAAATAATTGACATTACTCTAACGTGAAGAAAAATCCTCTGAATCAATTTACAAGGCTAAACATTGACAAAAAAACTCTTCAGTAGTAACAATATTTTGTGCGCAACAATAGTAAGGAAACCTCGCTAGTCGTACACAGCATCAGCGTGGTGGTTCCGACTTCGGTGAATTGCGCGACACCGGAAGAAACCCTCCGGCTGTCGTTTGATTGGTTATCGCTAGAACTATAGCTTGTTGTTGTTGTTGTTAGCGTGAGAAGAATCTCTGCAATTCATGTATTTAGTACCCATGTGTTTTGTAACATACTATTGGCACCGACGGCACTGAGTGGCGTTTTGGAAATTTCCTCCAGGTTTCTGGAAATGTTCCATGTCACACGAACATCGAACATAAGTCTTGCTTTTTCTAAAGCTTTACTATTGTTGAGATCACTTTTGTTAAAGTGAACTAAATAATATTCTTGAGAAAGCCCTTTCCTACGAATGCCAGATTGGATTCCCTTTTTTATAAGGACTGGGGAAAATCCAAGTAAATTATATATTCCAATTTTGATCTCTTTAGACTTATAAGCACTTGAGAGACCTTTCAAGACAACCTTGAACAAATGTTCAGTTTTGCGGTCATAAGTAAAAAAATGTGATTCTTCTCTTCAAGATGTTTGAGAAGAAGTTCGCGATCTTTAAGAGTTTCCGGAAAAACGCGACAGTCTCCTTTCTTTGCAAATTGGACGGAGACCTTGATTCACCTAATGGAGTTCAAGATCTCCTGCCTAAATCCCCCAAATTCGGAACAACTGACTACGATAGGCGGCACTATTTGCTTCCTCACTTGAATCAAAGAGCCTGGGCTAGAGACTGCTTCGATTCGGTGTTCGGAGAATTTGTCTAGGGCATCGAACTGATTGCTCATTTCGATACAATTATTAATTTCACCCTTGGAAGAAAGTTCGCATTCCAGACAAACGTGCTTTCTTCCATTTTTGCCACGATAAGTGACAGTTTTTCAAATCCACTATTTTGGAATGAAGCTTGTTTGTAGCACTGAAAAGTACTGTTATATTGGTTTAGGTAGTTTTAAAAACTTTCGAGAGCAGAAAGAATTTGTGTACGCAAAGCACGAGGCTATGATGTTCACTTGATAGATAGGTGTGATGAAGAAAAAATTATTACGATGAGAAATTAAAAAAAAAAAACTTTTTAGAAAGATCTTCGACCGGTGCGATTTAAACTTACGACAATAAGCATGATTTTGCTGAATTGATGTGCGTTTAGCCCTACTGCTATTTGAGCCCCAAAAAGGAAGAGTTACTTCTACGAATACAGCAAGATGCAAAGACTTTGTCCCCTTTTCATAACGCTAATGTCAATCAATTTTAAACAATTACATATTGTCAAAAACCCGTGGATAGTGTTTGTGATTGAAAACAAACGATACAAAAACGCAAGGGGAAATATGACTTGCAATCGTGCACAGAGCACCCTTCAATTTCAATCTATCGAAATTCGCTGCTGATGGGTGCAATCAAGCTCGATCCGGACCGTTTATGGAATGACTCTCAATAAAAAAAGGAAACCTGCATCTCCCCCTTTCCGCAGGCCTACCATCGATTGACGGTCGATCGTCTGATCCGTCCCAAATCGTGTAGACTTTTTTAATGCCCTTGCTGTTGTCCAGAACAGGAATGCATTATTGGCTAGCCCGGTCGGGTACTTAAAATTCTCGGCAGCCAACTTGGCGTGCAATAAAATTGGTTGCCTGTCAGACTTTCAATGTATATACCGTCTCAATAAAGATACTCATTCAGTCAATCTTCGGCTGCAGAGGAACTAGTTTTGTGGGTGATTTATGTATCGGCAATACACTTTGTGATGTGGTGCGTTTGGAATAACCTTCAACTCACAATCACCCGGTAGCACCTTCTGCTAAGGTTCTGCAACAGACCGTTCTATTATTCTGCTGTTGAATCGGGCTGACTGTCAATATTAAACCTCCACTGGTAGTCTTGATCTTATTTTTTTTTGCATTAGAAGAGAATGGTAATTCTAGTTTACGGAACAAGTTGCAGAATGATGATTTTTACAGCACCAGTTGTAAATTTACGTACAACATTTTTTTGCAATTTCGTAGAAAACCACTTGAGGTTATCAGAAATTATATCGGAATGCTTTCACCAGGTGGTAGGTCATTTGGCATAATGAAACCAAGAATTTCTCAATTTTCGGTTTTTACGTTTCTATTGAATCTTTCTGATGACACAAGGCTTGTTTTGAAGTCAATTGATACAAAATGGCACTCTATTCAACAATCATTCGCTCTTGAATAAATTTAAGCATATTAGGAAAGTTATTGCTAATAGTATTTTGTTATTTATCCAGAAATTACCCTTCTTTCATATATTAATTCTTCTTTTGAGTTTCGCTATTGGAACAAATGTTTGCACTGAAGATTTTTATATATTTGGCACAAATTTACCCTTCTATTAATTGTTCTATTTTTTTTTCTAAATACATATGATGTAACCATTATTATAGGTATGAAAACTGTTGATTTTAAATTTCAATAAATTTCTCCTTCTTTAATGCATAGGCTGTTCTTTGGAGCTATATTTTTTAAGTTTTTTTTTTGTATACAACTGACAAAAGGGCGGCAATCGATAACATTCATCTGCTCAAATTATCAGCGAAAAGAGAAATCGATTACTGCAGTTACTTTGATGGGTTGTGCTACTTTTCCCCGAATGTCGTTTCCCTGAATGCCATATCCCGAATATCCCGTTTCCTCGACTAGCCTACTCCTCCGGAAAATGTTTAGCACCCATAATTGTCGTAACTATATACATTTCAGGGGGTGAACGAACTGACCATCTAATATGCACCCTTCTTTATTTAATTGGCGGTACTTTCGAGTTTAACCGTCTTCAGCATTTTTGCCAACATGTGTACCGTGGTGCATCAATACCCGGACGCTTAAGTCGACACAAATGTTCGAATTCCAATATGAATGTGTTGTATCAGAAAATCCTCAAAGTTATAGTGTTTTGAACATTGTTTGAACCCAGATCTTTTCAGGAGCGATGAACTTTTTGGTAAAACCCATGATTTTAACTAGAAAATCATTCAAATATTGAAGCATGTCTAGTCTATAAATCCGGACACCTGATGCAAGTGATGTCTTTAAATCCCGACACTTTTGGATCGAATTCCGGACAACTGTTCAAACGTATGTATTTTTTGTTCAATTTTAATGAAAATCATATCAACACACAATTATATATCACTCTTTAATAAATATGATGTCTGCTTTTACCATACAATATCAAAAATAATAGCAGGTTTGCAATATTAGTGATTTGATTACCTGAGCTGATGTTCATATGATTTGAATTGCAGTTGATGCGACTCGATCTGTCATTACGGAAGATATACTCAATTTGTTTAAAACCTCTTTTGAATTCTGATAATTCACTACACTTTAAATTTTTATTTTTAAGTTTTCTCATGTTTCTTCCTCCACGAAGCTTTTTTACACTAGTCAAACGTGGATCTTTTCAACGATGTCCGGATCTTAAAACACTGGCTCGTAATCCCGGACAGTCTCTTTACGCACCAATAAAATCACATTTCAAACATATAAAACAACATTGGAGTTACAGAACCTTTAAATATATCTTCCTAAACACTTATGGATAAAACTTCCTAGAGAAATATAGTTCACAAACTTTTTCTTCAACCAAAAATTGTTCGCGCGTTCATCGATCGTTGAACTTGAGTTTGGGTAGGACCGCGACGAAATGACGTCCAGCATGAACGAATTATTTGTTTTTATTTTTATTAATTATTTTACAGTGCCTACTAGATTAAAAATAAATGTAAAATTATCAGCATTGTCAAAAATAAAGGGATAAAATAAAAGCCAAACATATAACAAATTAATTTTAACTCTAATTAATCAATTTAATTAGAGTGTCCGGATATCGGTACCGTCCGGATTTTGATTCACCACGGTATAGCCGAGAATGACAGAACATTTCCTTCTTTTGACTGTTTATCGTTCTTTCTCGTCACCACTTTTCGGGGGAACCACCCGCATAATCATGAACCATATTAGCACTGTTTCCAATATTGTCTACAACTATTTCAAACAATATCTGAACCATTCCGAACAACATCCAGAATAACAATATACCCACAGTACCACAGACTGTTTTGTCAGTATGGGAAACGGTAATCAGCCAAATAACAATGTGGGGAATAGGCGGTTAAGTTATGTAACCATAAAAAATCGTCGATTTCGTCGAACAAAATTTTTCATTTACCGTTCATCAGATGGTAGACATACTATCCATTTTTCACTCAATCTACCACAAAAGAAACAGTTCTAGAATTGTAAAACAATATATTTTGAATAAAAACGTTTACAATTTGTGAAATTATTGGATTATGGTAGTCAACGGTATATCAACCCTATGCCATTCTATTTTTGCCTATTCATAATAATAAAACAAGACAATTCGTGTATCTACTCCAGAAACTTTATTTCCGCTGAAAGTTGCGAAACAGGTTCAAGTTGAATTCAGCGCCTAGATTCAGCATTGGGGATGATATTCTGGTTCCACGATCCTTCGGCGCTGTTGAAACTCTTAAAAAGAAAAAGAACATTGTCAACTCTGACTTCGATGAAAAATAATAATAACACTTACCTGTAAATATGTTGCAGCACCACTCTGAAGTCCTAAGAAGTATGCATTCCTTATTTCACTTCTGAAAACACAGAAACCAAATTAAGTACGTTGTTTTTGAGCAATTTAACATGAAATATCTTACCAAACAAGTTTCGACACTCGATTCGCGGAAATGAACACAAAAATGGCAGTTTGACTGGTGAAAAATTTTCTCCGATTTCACAAAACGCACACAAGTGCAATATAACTACTCCGCGTACGGTATGTTTACTATCAAACCATAAGACTTCAATGTATGTGTGACAACTTTTCATGATACTAAACAGTATGCAATCATATTTGAATGTTTTGCCAAATTGTAACCATTTCCGATATAACCCACGTAAGTTTAGGAATAGTTGATTTATTCATACTTTCCAAATACGGAATATATGAAACTGATTGATAGCAATTAGCTATACGGTAACCGTTAGCGATACAGTAGATGTAGTGTGAGATACAGTACAAAACCGAAATATATTTATAGTAACACAATTAAGCCACAATATTGGAAGCAGTTAACGTATGATTTATGATTTAAATGTTGTTTGGAAAATTTGCCGAAGCGTTTTTTGCTATGCGGGCAGTCATTGCCGCAATAATTTTTGGCGTCAATTCTTGTATTGGTTTGATTGTAAATTTTGCCTTCTTTTAAAAATACGCTGTTCTTTATGTTTATACTGTTATAAATTTTATTATTTAGTAAAGCTAATTGTGAACCATTTTTATTATCAATTCTTGCCAGATGTGTTGGTAGAATTATAATTATTTCAGAACCTGCCAATATTCAATATATACTTTTTTTGGGGCAAACGCGTGATCTCCTTATGAGATATGCTGGACAATATATTATTCAATCACAAATTTTCCCTTTTCTCGATAATAGTCGGCGTTTTTGATGTACACTTCCAAAATTAGAATTTATATTGATCCGTTGAAAAGTTTTGCCAGAAATATTTTCTTTTAAAGATGTGTTGTTCATTTGAGCTGTGCTGTGAAAAGATTTTTATTTTTTTGCGTTAGAGTCTGAAACATTTTTAACGAAAAATAATCTGTTCTCGTATAAAGGCTATTTTTGCATTAAGTCGCATTAATAGATCTTTTGATAAGAGCTTTTGATATTTTGCAAAAAAAAAAAAATCATTCTTTTATCAAGTAAAAAACAAGTAAAAAACAAGCTCAAGGGTACTCTATAATCTCTGAACGAACACCACGCTTGTTTAGAACATACCAAATTTTTTTGCTGTGGGCTCGGTGGTGTTGATCTCGGTAAAAGCTTAAAAAATGCCGATATTTATTTCAAGTCAATCATTATGCCAAACGGCCATTATGCCAAACGACCATTATGCCAAACGACTTTATGCCAAACGGCTTTATGCCAAACGACCTTATGCCAAACGACTTTATGCCAAACGGGGTACAATCCTTTCACCATTAATTCACAATTTCTGAAAAATTGTTGTGTCATGATTCACTACGCAACTCAAAACAGTTGCGCAATGAGAAAGCGTTGTGTAATGAATTTTTACAGCACTGATTTCAGTTGCGTAATTACTATTCCCACACTGCATACTTCAGTGCAGGAAAGTAGGCCGTTTCATGACAGATAGGCGTGATGAAAAACAGCCTATTATGATGAGAAATTGCAAAAACGATATTACAATTTATTTTTCACTGTGCATGTTAGATCTGACAGCAATGGTCCACAACGTTCAAGTGATTATGGCGTAACTTAACGCTCTGTAATTGCCGGTAAATATCCGATTACCGGCTTCACAGTAAAGCACAAACTTTTCTTAAGCAATTAACGGTTTTATAGACAGTCTCCCAATACTTTTGTCCGGTTGAAGCGAGGTGATTATGATGATGATAATAGAGCTTAGCTTGGCAGAAATTTCCTAACCACCAACAACAACGTGTTGCTATAAACAGTGTATTTCGCCGGTTGATCCGCCCACTCACCACGAAGCACCTCAGATGAGAACAGGTTTCTAAAAGTCGTGAAATACAATTGCTTCGGATCGTTCTTTTCTCGTGAGACCACGGCACCCGTTTTGTCGTTTGTACCTCCCCGTTTTGAGCGTTTAGATAAATTTATCAGTTTTTTTTTGTTGAGCAAATTCTCGCATAGCAAGTTTTGCTCGCCACAAATAATTCAAGTGCTCTAAACGGTGATAATAGTAGCCAGCTGAATGGTACATTCGTCAAGCTGTGAAGTAGACCTGAAACATGATTATTTTCCCGTGCTGCAAATGATTTAGTAATACCTTTGAAAGAGCAATAACCTCGAGTAATCCAAATTTTGCTGACTGCCCAACAGTTGCTATACTCATAGCTCAGATTTGATCTAGGATCCCAATAACAACAGAACAGCTTGAACTGAATCAATCCATTTGCGTTAATATTGATTTATTTGTTTTTAATTTTCGAAAATCAGTTTGAAGCAAATTAACTTGCATTGGGAAAGCAAATAGACAGCTATGGAATTCAAATGACGAAAAAAGTGGACGTTTTATGCACCCCACAGACGCTTAGACGGTTTGACCAACATTGACTCCGCCCCCCAGGTTGGTGCTCATGTTGGTGCTATGTTTGACCGTGTGGGATACTGCTTGACAAATCAATCTGACAGTTTGTGAAACCGATTTGACGGTTGGCGAATCTGTCTGCCAAAATCAAACCAGTTTGATTTTGCTCAAACCACCGGTGGGCGGAGCCAAATGTTTGGCGAACTGATCGTACCGTCTGTAGTGATGTTGCACGAAAATCGTCGTCAGCATGTCAAATTGAAGCTTCGACATCCCATGAACTGCCGATGGCAAATCATAAGGAATTCCTCTATGGATTTTATCAGCAGTTCCATCAGGAATCTTATCAGAAATTTCTCCAGGGATTTCATCAGGGATCAGGGCATCAGGGATTTCGTCAGGAGTTTCCGTAGGTATTCCATCAGGAGCTCTTCAAGGGATTTCATCAGGAGTTCCTCCAATGTTTCCATCTGGAATTCCTTCAATAATATCTCTAGGAATTTCTCCAACGAATCCTACAGGAATTCTATCAGAATTCTATTCTGGGGATTTCATCAGGAGTTGCTCCAGGGATTTCATTAATAGCTCCTTTTGAGATTCCATCTTGGATTCTTCCAGAAATTCTATCAAGAGTTCCTCAAGAGATTATAACAGGAGTTCCTTGAGAAATTTCATCAGGATTATCATAAAGAGTTTCTCTAGGATCAGGATCAGGAGTTTTATCAGGAATTTCATCAGGTATTCCTGCAGTGATTTATGAGGAGTTCCTCTAGAGATTACATCAGAAGTTTTTTCAGAGATTCCACCTGGAACTCCTATAAGGATTACATATTAAGTTCTTCTAGGGATTACATTATGGGTTCTTCTGTGGAATGCATCTGGCATTCTTTTACGGATTTCATCAGGAGTTTCTTCAAGGATTTCATTAGAAGTTCCTTTAGATATTCTTCGAGGGATTATATTAAAAGTTTCTGTAGGAATTCCATCAAGAGCTCCTTCGAAGATTCCACCTGGAACTCCTACAGGGGTTCTTTTAGAAGTTCCCTTAGGCTTTAGGGATTACATCAGAAGCTCCTCTAGGAATTCCATTCCATCTAGGGATTTTATCAGGAGTTTCTCCAATGATTTCATTAGGAGTTCCTTCAAGAAGTTTCTGTAGGAATTCCTTTAGGAGTTTCTTCAGAGATTCTATCCGGGATTCCTACAGGAATTATATCAAGAGTTTTTTTTTTCAGGGGATTCTGTCATAAATTCCTCCAGAGATTACATCAGAAGTTCTTCCAAGGATTCCATCAGAAGTTTCGCTTGGGATTTCATCAGGAGTCTTACAAAATATTTCATTAGAAGTTTCGCAGTTTCGGTTCCTCTAGGGTTATTCTACGTTCCATCAGGCTATTTACTACTGATTCCTTCTGTAATTAGAGATTTTTTCAAGGGATTCCTCCAGAAATTCTTCAAAGAAGAACCTCCCGGAATTGAGCAAGAGATGCCTCCCGAAATTCTTTAATGAATAAATATCTCCAAGAGTCCTCAAGAGTTATCAAGAATTCCTCCTAAGATTTTACCGAAAATTCCTCATAAGGATTTCATTAGCGGAATTACTCAAGAGATTCTATCGAGAATTTCTCAAGGAATTTCTCACGGAATATCTCCAGAGATTATTGGGGGTTTTCAGGAATTAATTCAACAATTTTACCAAAAAATTCTTATAAAGATTTCACAAGTAATTTGGGAATCCTCTAGTATATCCTCTAGTGACTCTATGAGGCGTTCCTCCTAAGATTCAAAAAAGGAATTCCTTCAGTGAATCCACCAGGAATTGCTTCGAAAATTTCGCTAGGATTTCCTCTAGGGATTCCAGAGGTTCAGCCATGGATTGGATTCTCAAAGGGGTTCTACTAGAAATTCTTTCAGAAACTTAACCAATATTTTCCCGATACATTCTAGAAAAAATCCTTCAGTTCCTTCAGAGACTTCATCAGTATTTTCTCTAACTATTTCTTGCGGAATTTTTCGAGAGTGGAGTTTTTTATGAAATTTTGGCAGGAGTTCTTCCAGAGTTAACACTGGGAATATCAATGGAGTTTCGCTAAAAAAAAATTCCAGAAAAATCTAATCTAATACTTCACCAGAAGTTCTACCAGAAAATACTTCAATGTTTTTACTTGGATTTCTATTTTTAGGATTTTTCAGGATTATTATAAATTCCTCTAGGGTATCAATCAAAAAAATCCACAAGTTCCGAAGACAACTTCAAAATTCTAAAAGATTATTCCTCCATGAATTCCACTGATACTTACTCAGAGGGTTGTACAAAGCACTTCTCTGAATGCCTTCAGGTTGAATCCTTTAAATTATTTTTTGGAAAATTTCTAAAGAAAAAACATGGAATAATTTATTGTGAAATCCTTGGAGGAATCACTAAGGAAAACACTGGAGAAATTTCCTGGGAAAATTACTTAATACATGTCTGGAAGAACTTTCTAAGGTAATTCCTGGTGGATTCTTTGGAAAAAATCCTCCAAGAAATACTGGAAGGAATTGATGGATCAATTTCTTTAGGAATCCGTGGAGAAATATCTGGTAAATTCTTGAAGAAATTTCGTCAAAAATTTCAGGTCGAATGCCTCGTAGGTTCTCTTAAGGGATACAAGGAATACTCTTTGAAGGAAACACTGGAAGAATTTTTAAAATAATTTATCGAAGATTCCCTAGGAGAATCCCCTAAAAGTAACCGGGGGTAACTTCTTGAAAAATTGCAAGAGGAATTTCTAAAGGAATTCCTGGTGAAATCCCGTGTATGAAGTTTTATTTTTTGCTGAATTCCCGAAGGCTTCCTGGTGGAATCCCTGGAGGAATTCCCTAATGATTCCTTGGAGAAATTTTGGGTAGAATCACTATAAGATTTCCTGAAGTTAATCTCTGTATGTTTTTCTATAGAAATTTTTGAAGAAATTTCTAGCAAAAATCGTGTAGGAATCTCTGGAATTCCTGTCATAATTTCTTGAAGGGGAGGGTTGGTTATTCATTGGGCAATCTCTCTAAAAATTTCTAGAGGAATTCTTGGTGGAAGCGCAGGAAAACCCCTTATAGAATCTGTACAGAATTTCTTAAAGTTTCGCTGGAGAAATTCTTAAATAAATCTTCTAAGGATATTTTGGTGGAGTTCTTGAAGGAAGCATTGGATGAATAAATTGGAAAGTTTTTGGATAAATCTCTGGAGGACTCTGTAGAAAAAAAATACAAGAACGAAACGCTGAAGAAATTCCTTTTGGTGAAATTTGAGGAGAAGTCCTAGGAGAAGCCCTGAAAAAAAAAGTTCTGGTGAAATCCTTATGGGAATTTCTGGTGGTATATTTATTGAGAACTATCAAGAATTCGTTATATTACTCCTGAATAATGATGGAATCCTTGGATATAAGAGGAATTCCCAAAGGAATCTTTGAAAAATTGTTATAGAAATCTCCGGATGAGTTATTGGCGTCAGTCTTGAAGTAAACTCTGAAAAATTACTGAAGAAATCACTTGAGGATTTTTTATCTTTGAAAGAATTATTGCAAGAAATCCTGAATAATAAGTAGAGGATCCTTTTAAGAAACTCCTAGAAGAAAACCACCAGAACGTATGCCTGATAAATTTCTGGAGGAATTAATTGGTGATAAAATTTCTGGTAGAATCCCTAGTATAACCTATGGTTTTCTGGAAAGACTTCAAAATAGAATAACTAGAGGAAACCACTAAGAACTCTGGATAAAATCTTTGAAGAAATTACCATAGCCATTCTCATATCTATGACTGTTCAGAATAATCCCCGACAGAGATCCCTCATAATTTTAGAGTTCTGCCGGAATAATTCGTGCAAATTATATATGGAATTCCTCACCAATATGCAACGAACTTTGACAATCGGTCAAACGGTTGCAGCAACATAAATCGGTTTGACAAACTTGGGGGCGGAGTCAATGTTGGTCAAACCGTCTGAGCGTCTGTGGGCTGCATTATACGCCTATGAATGGTGATAGCAACTCCCCCACATGCTCCATCCAATCGATCATTACGATAAACAAAAAAGTTTGGATCTCTTTTGAGCTTGGATCCATGTTTTAACCTTCGGGCTGTCGCGCTGTTGTACTTTGTACAACATTTGTGATTTATGTGCTATCATTTTGCAACAAAAATATCTATCGACACCACACCAAAATGTATTCCTCTAGAATCTTCTTAAGAACAATGCTCGACAGTTTTTATTTACAGTATGACCCTTTATAATGCGGTAAAATCAACAAATGTACATTCAATTCGCATAGTGATGATGTCGCAAATGTACATACAATTCGCATATGAGGTTCGAGTAAACCACAGTTTGAAATCGGAGGTGAAGCGCTATCTGATGTCACCTCATTTAATTCGGAATTTGAACGCTAGGTGGCACTAGTGAAAATGGAAGTTTTACTTTTGTTTTGCAGATATTTCAGGATTCTGACCATTTAAAAGGATGGCTTTTTCGGCAAAGTTGTTTAGTAAGTTAAGGACTATCATTGTTCGAGCTGGTTGATTCAAAATTTTGCCACTAGGCGGCGCTAGTGAGCATGAAACTTTTTTGCCGATATCTCAGGAGCCTGACCACTTAGAAAGATAGCGTCTTCGGCAAATTTGTTCAGTAGCTCCAGGGCTATCATTATTTGGGTAAAGAAATAGGATATTTTGCCACCAGGCGGCGCTAGTGAGCATGAAATTTTTGTTCTGCGGATACTGCAGGATCTTTACTTTTTAGACAGGCACCTTCGCAAAGTTGTTCAGAAGCTCAGGAACAATCATTATTTTACAAAATCTCGAACTACAAAGATTAAACAAAGAAAGAATTTGAGTTTCTGAACAACTCTACCGAAGACGTCATCTTTCTAAGTGATCAGGCTCCTGGGATATTTACGAAACAAAAGTTTTATGCTCACTAGCACAACCTGGTGGCAAAATTTGGAATCAACTAACTCGAACAATGCTAGTCCTTGAGCTACTGAACAATTTTGCCGAAGACGTCATCTTTCTAAGTGGTCCGACTCCTGGGATATTCGCAAAACCAAGGGTGTTGTACAAAGTACAACGCGCGACTACTCGCGTTACAAAAATTCGCGCGACGACCGAAAGGTTAAATAAATTTCAGTAATAACTGCTATATGTATGTTATTCGCTTTCAAAATTTCAACAGAACAAGTCCGTTGTCAGATTTTTGTTCGGTGTCAGACATTCTTAACATTTCACACGTTGTACCTATGAGCTATAGTCTAATGTTTAGGTGCAATGACTGTCGTCGTGCCAATTCATAAATCTGTTGTTTAATGCTCTAATCATCGTGAGATTTTCCCACCGACTACGACCGTGTTCTCGGAACGTATTTAGCATGAAACGTAATTGTTTTCGATTTGCTTGCTAATCAGAATAAGGTGGAATGTGTGTAGGAACGGATCAGCTGTTTGTATCGTGTCTTCTGTTGCAAGCAGTGTTTCTGCGCTGTTCGAGAATGCAATAATTTATATTGTTACAAGAGGTCTTATCAATATAGAAATACTACTTCGAAACATTTTTTTTCCATATCAGGTATTTAATGCCGTAGAACCAAAGATAACATTACTTGTAAGTGTTAAAGAATACTTATCTTTTTTAATCATTTTTTAAAATCATTATAAGAATCGAATAACCAAAACCCTTCTTTTTGAAAACCGTTGCTTGATTTGGAATTACATAACATCCCAAGTATCCATTCAAGAAATTTAAAATAACTCAATCTTATTTCTATCCAACCAACCCACATCCCACCATTCGTTGTTGTACGCATATCCAAACGAGATAAAATCACTGCAATCAACAACCAACACCAGTAGGTCGTATCATGCCGCATGGTACCAGGGCTTGATAAGTCAATTACGCCCTATTTCTGTGTACTCTGGAGCGAGCTCGAACTGCCGCCGTCGACACTCGAATTAAGCAGAGCAATCTCTAATTTGACACTACGCCCTGCCACTGCACTGCGCCACTACCCGAGCAGGAACAAATAACTCCCCAATAACTTATGCATACCATATTTTGGTATCATACCAAAATTAGGTATTGTTCAGTTATCAATACCTCATTTTGGTATTACAATGGTATTTGAAAAGAATGTTTAAAACAATTAAAAATACTTCATTTTGGTATTCGACAGGTATTGAGGACTGCTGGAGGTATTGAACTAGTATTGAAAAGTTTCACTTTTATATGAAAATCCATCAAGTATTATTTAGGTATTACAATACCTGATCTAGTTATCAGCTTGGTATTTGTAGAATATGCAGAAGGTATTATTTGAGGTATTTTACCTCTTATGCAGGGCTCATTCATACCTCATTGAGGTTGTAAGTATTGGAAATCATCTGGTATGGAATACTTCAATTTGGTATTCAGTAGTTATTTTCTTCTGCTCGGGTACTGAGCCATCATCCACTTCCTGTCGTCTTGTAAGACGAACTGACGGGACTGACACGCCAAGAAGGAAGCTCTCTCTCTCTCTCTTTCGTGCTCCTGTATCAGAAGCATCGATCTTCGTGATCAAACGAGAGGGCATGGGCGTAGTCAGGATTTACACTCAGGGGGTCGAACGCCTGCTCAGATAGCCGAATCAGTAAAAGCACAGCTATTCAGGCTGTGAACCGTTTCACCGATTCGTTTAACTGTTAGTTAAAATTTGACATTTCGATAGTTATTTTCCCCTCAAATGGTTAAATTGAACTTCGCGTCGACCCATTTGAGCTTTGACAGTCGAGTAGTTATTTCAGAACAAAGTTGACAGATGGATAGTTATTCTCAAATTCACGGGAGCAGAAAACAACTTTCGAACTGTCAAGTTTAACCATGCTCCAGAGCAGGGTTATTTTTAACCGGAGGGGAAATAACTACCGAGATGTCAAATTTTAACTAAAAGTTCGGTGAAACGGTTCACACCCTCAGTAAAATCAAGCTCAGGGTCGTGGGAGTATCTCCGTACCTGCCCACGATGTACTGTAAGGTGACGATACGGTTATCAAGACCGAGAAAGAAAGAAATAATTGGAACCCAGATATCCGTAGCGTTAAAAGCGCAGCTAGTTAGCAGAAAAAAAGCTTGAGAGTCGTAGGTTTGAATCTCATTGGTCTAATGGGATTAGGATCTATTGGGGTTGGACATTTTCTTGACTTCCCGGGGAATATAGTGTCTTCATAGCTGCCACACAATATACAAATTAAAAAATATGGTCGATTGGCAAAGAAAGTTCTCAGTACAACTGTGGTAGATTTTATCAGTGGCGAAAAAAAACCTGAAATCGTCCTAAGGCGATCTCCAAGAGCAATTCCTCAAGTATTTCATCCCCTAAGAACTACAGAGATTTCTCCAAGAAGTTTGTCAGTAATTCCAAAGGATTTTTTTTGTTGAGATCCATGGACAGATTTCTTTGTGAACTCCTTCAGACATTCTCCCATAAACTTTAAATCCATGAGTTTTACCAGGAAAAGATTCCTCCATAAAATACTTAAATTTATTCGGGAATTTCATGAAGCTTCGGAGAATTTTGCTACTGACTCTGAGTTCTGGTAAAACTCAATGATGAACGAACGAAGGATCAGGATTTTCTGAGCAGATACGTGAAAATATTTCCTTTAGAACTTCTAAGGTACCGCCCATGTTTTTCAATTCAATTTTTTTTAAATATCTTCCAAACATTTTCTTAGACTTGTGGTTTTGAGATTAGGTTTTCTAGAAGAATATTTCAGAAAGCAGACTTGACTTGAGAAAGGACATTTTGCATTATGGGTTTTGAAAATGGACGACATTTTCATGTTTTTACATACCACAAAAAAATGTCATTTTGAAAAAATAAAAACAATACTTCTCAGAAATTCTGATTAAAGAGTCTTTTGTTGATAAAGTTTCACAAATCCACTAAGCAACACAAAACTAAAATGTCACTAAACAATCCACTTTTTTTCTTTTTGGCACAAAACTCAAGTTACCTTACACACATAAGGTTATTATTGTATTTTACATACAAATAGCTGTTAGCTAAGAAGTACAAAGAATTTTGAATTGTGGTTTCTTGACCAAGCGAAACATCCATTTAATACTTACTTACTTATTTGGCTTTACATCAATTATCTTGATAAAGCCTCGCCAACAATATTTCGCCAATTCCCTCGGTTCATGGCCGCTTCTCTCCATCCTCGACTGTGACCCACGCTCTCCAGGTCCTGGTGTACCTGGTCCATCCACCTAGCTCGCTGCGCCCCACGCCTTCTTGTTCCGACCGGATTCGTGGCGAACACCATCTTTACAGGGTTGTTGTCCGGCATTCTTGCAACATGCCCTGCCCAGCGTATCCTTCCAGCTTTAGCTACCTTCACGATACTGGGTTCGCCGTAGAGTTGAGCGAGCTCGTGGTTCATCCTTCGCCGCCACACGCCGTTCTCCTGCACGCCGCCGAAGATCGTCCTTAGCACTCGGCGTTCGAAAACCCCAAGAGCTTGCAAGTCCCCCTCGAGCATAGTCCACGCCTCATGCCCATAGAGGACTACCGGTCTTATGAGCGTTTTGTACATCGTGCATTTGGTGCGGGGGTGAATTTTTCTTGACCGCAGTTTCTTCTGGAGCCCATAGTAGGCACGACTTCCGCTGATGATGCGCCTTCGTATTTCCCGACTAACATTGTTGTCAGCCGTCAGCAAGGATCCAAGGTAGACGAACTCGTCCACCACCTCGAAGGTATCCCCGTCTATCGTAACACTGCTTCCTAGGCGGGCCCTGTCGCGCTCAGTTCCGCCAACCAGCATGTACTTTGTTTTCGACGCATTCACCATTAGCCCGACTCTTGTTGCTTCGCGTTTCAGGCGGGTGAACAAATCTGCCACCGTTTCAAATTTTCTCCCAATAATATCCATGTCGTCCGCGAAGCAAACAAATTGTCCGGATCTCGTAAAAATCGTGCCTCGACTGTTAAGTCCGGCTCTCCGCATGACACCTTCAAGCGCAATATTGAACAACAGGCACGAAAGTCCGTCGCCCTGTCGTAGTCCCCGCCGAGACTCGAACGAACTGGAGTGTTCGCCCGAGATCTTCACGCAGTTTTGCACACCGTCCATCGTTGCTCTGATCAATCTTGTGAGCTTCCCGGGAAAGCTGTTCTCGTCCATGATTTTCCATAGCTCTATGCGGTCGATACTATCGTATGCCGCCTTGAAATCGATGAACAAATGGTGCGTAGGGACCTGGTACTCACGGCATTTCTGGAGGATTTGCCGCACGGAAAAGATCTGGTCCGTTGTCGAGCGGCCGTCGATGAAACCTGCTTGGTAACTTCCCACGAACTCGTTTGCTATAGGTGATAGACGACGGAAGAGAATCTGGGATAGCACTTTATAGGCGGCGTTTAGGATGGTGATTGCACGATAATTTTCACACTCCAGTTTGTCGCCCTTTTTGTAGATAGGGCATATAACGCCTTGCTTCCACTCCTCCGGTAGCTGTTCCGTTTCCCAGATTCTGACTATCAGCCGATGCAGACAAGCGGTCAACCTGTCCGGGCCCATCTTGATGAGTTCGGCTCCGATACCATCCTTGCCAGCGGCTTTGTTGTTCTTGAGCTGTTGAATGGCATCCTTAACTTCCCCCATCGTGGGAGCTGGTTGATTTCCGCTGTCCGCTGTGCTGACGTAGCCATCGCCTTCGCTGTCCTGACCTTCTGTGCCTGTGTTCTCTGCGCCATTCAGGTGTTCATCGTAGTGCTGCTTCCACCTTTCGATCACCTCGCGTCCGTCCGTCAAGATGCTCCCATCCTTATCCCGGCACATCTCAGCTCGCGGCACGAAGCCGTTGCGGGATGTGTTGAGCTTCTGATAGAACTTCCGCGTTTCTTGAGAACGGTACAGCAACTCCATCTCTTGGCATTCCACCTCTTCCAGGCGGCGCTTTTTTTCCCGGAATAGGCGGGTTTGCTGTTTCCGCTTCAGTCTGTATCGTTCCACGTTTTGCCGCGTACCATGCTGCAGCATTGCAGCCCGCGCTGCATTCTTCTCCTCTAAAACCTCCTGGCACTCCTCGTCGAACCAATCGTTTCTTGAGCTCCGTTCCACATATCCGACAACGCTTTCGGCAGCGTCGTTAATGGCTGCTTTGACTGTCCTCCAGCAGTCCTCAAGAGGGGCCCTATCGAGCTCGCCCTCATCCGGCAACGCTGCCTCAAGATGCTGCGCGTACGCATTGGCGACATCCGGTTGTTTCAGCCGCTCGAGATTGTACCGGGGCGGGCGTCGGTACCGTACATTGTTGATGACGGATAGTTTTGGGCGCAGTTTCACCATCACCAGGTAGTGGTCGGAGTCAATGTTGGCGCCACGATAGGTTCTGACGTCGGTTATGTCGGAGAAGTGCCGTCCATCGATCAAAACGTGGTCGATTTGCGATTCTGTCTGCTGAGGTGATCTCCAGGTGTACCGATACGGGAGGCTGTGCTGGAAATAGGTGCTACGAATGGCCATATTCTTGGAGGCGGCAAAATCTATCAGTCGTAGGCCGTTCTCGTTCGTCAGCCGGTGGGCGCTGAACTTTCCAATCGTCGGTCTGAACTCCTCCTCCTGGCCAACCTGAGCGTTCAAATCTCCTATGATGATCTTCGCGTTCGAGCTGCGCGTAAAATGCGTCCTTGTCATCATCAGTGCTTCCGGAGTGTGGGCTATGCACGTTGATTATGCTGAAGTTAAAGAATCGGCCTTTGATTCTTAACTTGCACATTCGTTCATTGATCGGCCACCACCCGATCACGCGCCTTTGCATATCACCCATCACTATGAAAGCTGTTCCCAGCTCGCGTGTGTTGCCGCAGCTCTGGTAGATGGTATGATTACCTCTAAACGTTCGCACCAATGCTCCTGTCCAGCACACCTCCTGCAGCGCTACGATGTCGAAACCGCGGGTCTTCAGTACATCGGAGAGTATGCGAGTACTTCCAATGAAGTTGAGAGATTTGCAGTTCCACGTACCGAGTTTCCAATCGCTAGTCCATTTTCGTCGCTGTGGTCTTTGCCGATTGTTCCGGTCCGTATTCTCTCGTTGACGTTCCTGTGCTGATGTGTTTTTACGGTTGGCTTGCAGGGCCTGACACCAACCCCCTAGATTTCCGGAGGACCATTCCCCCTAAATGTTCGGAGGGCCATAGTGCGCAGTTTAGCTTAGAGTCCATCTCTGGCACTCGGACGATGATCAGCCGCCCCTGACATGGGGAACAGACGCTGTTGTGAGCCGCTCCTAACGTGGAGTACAGACGCTCCAGGTTTGCAAAAGCAAACCCCCCCTTCCCTGTCAGCATACGACCAAAGTTCCCACCGGGGGTTGGTTACCCGATCTTCCCCAAGGTTACTCGTACCCCGGCCAGTACCACGAGGAGGTAGGGATAGGAGTTGCTGGGCAAGAGGCTAAGGACCGCACAAAGGGGTCTATTTTATTCCTGCAGGTACACGAGGTACCAATGGTACGCCATGCCCAGCCATTTACCATCCATTTAATAAGGTCATTTTTTTCCTGAAAAGCGCAAAGATGGACAGAAATCGACTCTAGTGACAAGTGAAACCGAATCTGAACAATCTAAGAAGGCCGTTGTTCTTGAAGCAGCATGATTTTAACACCTCACTAGGCGCGCGTATTACAGATATGTATAAGGCAATCTGACGTTTAATCACCTTTCTTTTTTCAGCACACGCACGCTTATGGATTGTTCTCATACGGAAACCGTTTCCGTATGAAAACAACAAACAAAAAATCCCATTTGATCTTGTTGCTGGAAAGAGAAAGGTGCGATAGCCTTATATGGAACATCCGATGCACTACACTCCAACCTCTTTTTACGACCGTTTTTTAACCGACGGTTCTTTTTCCGACCACTTTTTTACGACCGAAATTCAGATTAACGACCGTTTTTCTAAATGATTATTATCTTAAAAAGTATTCAAAATAGAGGATCATGATGTTCAGCAAAATTGTTCAGTAGTTCAAGGGCTAACATATGGTGGCCATTCAATTGCGGAATTCTGCCACTAGGCGGCGCTAGTGAGTATAGAACTTTTGTTTTGCGGATATCTCAGGATCCTGGCCTCTTAGAAAGATGGCGCTTTCGGCAAAGTTGTTCAGTAGCTCAAGGACTATCATTATTCTAGCCAAGAGATTCGAGATTTGACCACCAGGCGGCGCTAGTGAGCATAGTTTTTTTGTTTTCCGGATAGCTGAGGATCCTGACCACTTAGAGAAGACGCTTCGTTTTCGAGAAGACGCTTCGTTTTCGGGACGCCGGGAGTTTGGTTTTCGATTCGCGGGTTTTGCTGGGCAGTGTTCTGAAAAGCCCAAACAAGACCCTTCGTTTTCGGAACGCCGGGAGTTTGATTTTAGGTTAGCCTGTTGTGCTGGGCAGTGTTTTGGAAAGCCCAAACAAGACGCTTCGTTTTCGGGACGCCGGGAGTTTGGTTTTCGGTTCGCGCGTTTTGCTGGGCAGTGTTTTTTGGAAAGCCCAAATAAGACGCTTCGTTTTCGAGATGCCGGGAGTATGGTTTTCGGTTCGCGCGTTTTGCTGGGCAGTGTTTTGGAAAGCCCAAGCAAGACGGTTTTTGTTCGCGCTGTGTGAATGCGAAAAGATATTCGTGTCCAGTCGAGGATGTATTACCAACTGGTGAGTTCGTTTCATGCTTATGATATCACATTTTTTCATGAAAGCGTTACTTTTTTGTAATATTCAATCAAACTTTGTATGGTTCGTCACTACAAGTGTCGGCATTATGCCTGTTTTATACAATTATAATACACATATAAAACTTTTGACATTCCTTAAGATATTTTTTGAATAATTCGACATTATGAATGTCGACGTTTATTTTAAAACTTCGACCAAAGACTTTTCTTCTTGAGGCATAATGTTCAATAATACTTTTATGTAATTTTCAAACAAACTATGTATGGTTCGTCACTACAAGTGCCGGCATTATTCCTGTTTCATATAATTTAAAATATACGCATACATTTTTCTCTTTTCACCATTAATAAAAACTTCTTTTGAATGGTTCGACATGATAGATGTTGACTTTTATTTTAAATCTTCTACCAAAAACTTTTTGAGACAAAACTAAAAACTAGCTTTAAGTATAAATTGTATTTTTCCTCCTTATCCATGGATCGCATCACCGACCAAAGGTGACTCCCAGATCTTTTCCTTCCCTACTAATAAACACCCTTCCTGTGGTGATTGTGGAGATGCAGAGGTATTCTCGGTCTCTAGGAGCAACAATCATTACACCCTAACATTCCTTCCCTATCCCAACTGATTGTAAGGACTTGGCCGGCGCCGTTATTGATCAATAATATTGGATCTGCTGAAATTGCACTCCGAGAGTAAGCTGAACTCCCATCCCTTATTCATTTGGATCGCAGTGCAATTATTACCAGTTCCGATCAATCACGGAGTAGCAACCATTGACATGTATAGTCAGTCTATGCTATGCTATGCTATGCTAGCTGAGGATCCTGACCACTTAGAGCGATGGCGTCTTCGGCAAAGTTATTCAGTAGCTCAAGGGCTATCATTACAAAAGCTATGAGATTTAAAATTTTGCCACCAGACAGCGCTAGTGAGCATAAAACTTTTGTTTTGCGGATATCTCAGGATCCTGGTCACATAGAAAAATGGGGCCTTCGGCAAAGTTGTTCAGTAGCTCAAGGACTATCATTATTCTAGCCAAGAGATTAGAGATTTTGCCACCAGGCGGCGCTAGTGAGCAATGTTTTTTTTTTGTTTTCCGGATAACTCAGGATCCTGACCACTTAGAAAGATGGCGTTTTCGAAAAAGTTGTTCAGTAGCTCAAGGACTATCATTACAAAAGCTATGAGATTCAAAATTTTGCCACCAGGCGGCGCTAGTGAGCATGAATCTTTTGTTTTCGGTTATCTAAGGATCCTAGCCACTTAGAAAGATGGCGTCTTCGGCAAAGTTGATCAGTAGCTCAAGCGCTATCATTATAAAAGTTATGAGATTCGAAATTTTGCCACCAGACGGCGCTAGTGAACATAGTTTTTTTTTTTGTTTTCCGGATAGCTGAGGATCCTGGCCACTTAGAAAGATGGCGTCTTCGGCAAAGTTATTCAGTAGCTCAAGGGCTATCATTACAAAAGCTATGAGATTTAAAATTTTGCCACCAGACAGCGCTAGTGAGCATAAAACTTTTGTTTTGCGGATATCTCAGGATCCTGGTCACATAGAAAAATGGAGCCTTCGGCAAAGTTGTTCAGTAGCTCAAGGGCAATCATTACAAAAGCTATGAGATTTAAAATTTTGCCACCAGACAGCGCTAGTGAGCATGAAATTTTTGTTTTGCGGATTTTTTTTTATCTTCTTCTTCTTCTTCTTTTCTGGCGTTACGTCCCCACTGGGACAGAGCCTGCTTCTCAGCGTAGTGTTCTTATGAGCACTTCCACAGTTATTAACTGAGAGCTTACTATGCCAATGACCATTTTTGCATGCGTATATCGTGTGGCAGGTACGATGATACTTTATGCCCTGGGAAGTCGAGAAAATTTCCAACCCGAAAAGATCCTCGACCGGTGGGATTCGAACCCACAACCCTCAGCATGGTCTTGCTGAATAGCTGCGCGTTTACCGCTACGGCTATCTGGTTTTTTTTTTTATATCGAATTATTTTGACCAACCGATTCCTTTTTGCTGTTCGTGAATGTTCACTTTGATGTTTTTGCGTCATGCAACATTTTCTACCAATAGTTCAATGTACATATAAGAATTATCATAGTGATAAAAAAATGTTGGAAAACATTATTTTACTTTTGGTTTGTCGTATGACCTTCTTCCGATATATTTTGTTTCGATATATCGAATGAAAAAAATATCGAAAGGATTCCAAAACACTAGTTCCATATAGTTGCGTAGGTGTTAATCATTTTAATGCTGTTTAACGCTTATGATGATCATTATTCATTACTTTGTAGGTTTAAAATATTAGTTCTGCCAAACATATCGATTTGAGAAGTCACAAGCAGGAAAAAGGAACTAGTTGATGAAACTGATTTGATATATCGGAACGTCCCTAGTACATTTTCATATCCTTTTCGGGACGGATGATTTTTTACTCTTATGCTTTATGTTTTGCTAAGTGATAACGATTCGGAATGAATTTTTCTCTTCATGAGGTATTAGTGTAACTCATTGACTATGGTGAACTAAGCACGGGGAGCAATTATCTGTAGATCCAGCCCTGAACGAGCCGCTTTAGAAAATTATGTCCAGCACAATCGTCCCGAAAGGGATTTAAATTGAAGGTCGATTTTCGGTTCTGGGGTAACTTTGATAATGGGTATGCAATTCACAACTGAATGTAAATCCACAATTCATCATTTTTCCGATATTATTGCACTTGGAACTGGATTGGAGAATGTAAATAGAGAACATTGATTACATTTTTTTTTATTGAAGTCCGGATTTTGTAGAAAAATCAAACATAACAAACACCATTTTAATCCTATGGGAAGTAGATATTGATTGATTCCCATTGAATTCAACGTAAATCAATCGATTATGGAATATTTTATGTATATTTCGGTCAAAAAATGAATGAATTACGTAAAGTATATACGGAATTGCGTACTTCTAGGCGTTAAATGTTGTAAGAAAATGTCGGTCTTCGAACTGTTAAGGCGAAGTAGGCCGTCATTGAAAGTTGCAACGCATCGTCGATGATTGGTGCTAATTCATCTCATGTTTTCGAATTGATGAAAAATAGTTGGTTTTGTACAGACATATCTGAAAAAGTATCACCATACTTTATGCATGTAAGCTCATGTATTAGTACTTTTTCGAATCAAAATCAATCATGATGACTTGGTTTTATTACTTTGAAATTGCGAGCTACAAATCCAACACGGCCGCCAAAACGAATGACAGGCTACTTAGCTTTAAGAGATATGAGACCGAACCCAAATTCTTCTTTAACCATACTGTCAAGGTAAAATTCCTGCAGGAAACAGTTTTGAAATTCTTCGATGTAATGTAACCAAGGTATTTAGAAGGAAGGTAATTCGATGTGTCAAATAGTGCATTCCGCCATATTGGAGAAAAATATGACAGCTGGTAGGTTTGTTATGCTCGAGTAGGTCAGCAAGCCATGAAACTAAAAACAGTTTTTCTCCTCAATTCATTTTGTTTTTAAAAACGTCAGTTATGTTTCAGTTGTTTGAAATTTTCTAGAACGCTTCCAGAGTACACACTCAGCATCATGCCAATCTCGAATTACAAGTTAACTGGATTTTCACCACGCAGGTGCTATACGGGAAAAGACAGTGTTGAACAAAATACATGGGCCAATTCACAAATTTCATAACGCTTAGGTGGTTGGGTTGGTGTCCTCAAGTTGTTACGGCTCATACAAAAACTGAAGAGTTATCATATAAAATACGTTGCAAAGAGGTGGCTCGGTGCTAGAAATGTCAATTTCTAGCGTTACGAAATACGCGAATGAGCCCCAACGACAATTGAAGTGTTAAAAATCAAACAGCAGCATGTAAAATTTAATCGAATTTTATTCAACTTTCAATGTACTACAGGTCAAAGCCTTTTTAATTAAATAAAATTTCTGAAAAATAGAAACATACCTATTCACAATAAGAAAAGCTTTTATTTTACACTCAATCGGCTTCCCTGTATGACTGGCACCCGTTTAGAGAGAGAACACGCTCACTCGACAGTTTAATCGGTTAAGCCTTGTTACATTGCCATCTCTCTTTTAAATCAGAACAATGGTTAGTAAATGATAGTGTCAATAATTCTATTACTGCCATCCTTGGGATTCCGCTGATCAGCCGATGGTACGCCACACCGCGAAATTTCGGTGAACTTCCTTTTTCTATGTTAGACTGTCGCCGTATACCTACGGGCAACAGCCTCCATTTAAAACTTATGTGGTTATCCTTGCCCGTCCCATGAAAGGAAGCACCTCTGAACTGGATCTTTTCACTCCATGGAATTTATTGTTTGTCTGAAAACAGCAAAATTATAAAATTTAAAATATTAGAGGATAATACCTATTATCAAAGAACTTACTTGTAAATGCTTACAGATTTTCTTCTCAATACCAAAGCACTACGATCAATAATAAACAAACCCATGGAAACGATAGCAACCACAGGCAACAACTAGAGGGGAAAATCACATTAACGAACTCGCCAGCTCGCCGACTCGCCAGCTGTTATTTTCCAACCCCTCGCTGTTTACCGCTCCCGCATCCACTGACTGCTTAGATTGTATTACCTTGATGAAAATACCTTGAATGTAACGATGTAATTCAAACATTTGCGACTGGACATCTTTAAGGGACAACCCTTCAGAAAATTCTATCAACTTCTTGGAGAGAAAGCCAGAAAGAATCTCCGAAAAACCCAAATACCTAAATATACAGCCATTCCATGAAAAATCGATCTAGTGGGTCACCGAATTCCATGAAAATTTGGTACTTTGTTCCTTATCCGAAATAAGGATACACGTGTTTTTGGATTTTTTGATTAGGGTGACCATTTCCGAAATAGGGTGACCAGAAAAATCGCGACATTGCCAAATTTTTATTTAAAAAAAAATATTACTTTTGAACCGCTTGACCGATTTTCAATTTTCTTGAATGGAATAAAAGCTAATGATTTTGACTTTTCAAGAAAAATACAAAATTTCACTAAAAACTGTTTTTTCGTGTTTTGAAGGCCGCGGCACAAAAGGGGCTATAGCTGTTCTCATTCTGTTCTGTAGTCCAGCTAAAACTCCATAGAAATAAACAGCCAAAACTCCATAGAATTCTCGAAAAATTATTGAATTGCTCTTAAGAATTCCAAAAGTAGAAAAAAATCTCTGCACAAATCCATAAACGACTTTTTTGTTTATGTTTCTCGGAGTAATGTTATCATTAGGCGAACTATTATTTTTATGAGTGTCAACTTACATTGCATCACGAATTTTAGGAAGAATTTTTCAGAAAAGGTGTCTGCAAATAAATTCTAGAAAAAGACGTAATCCAAGAGCAATTACGAGAAGCAATTCAGAAAAAAAATCCATATCTAAAGAAAAAAAAATATTTGAATAAAAAAATTCCATGAAAAATTTTGTTTGCAATTCCTAGAAAAGTGCACTAGAAATTTCCTGAATAATATGTAAAAAATTGTTTGCAGATGCCACTTATTGAATTCCATGGCGTATACTTAGAGTCAGTCTTTACAAAAACTCAATGTGTTGTCGAGGAAAATTGACAAAAAATGGGAAAAGATTCATGAAGTAATTTCTGTTTTTTGGAAAAAAATATCTAAGAATTTCTATTCATAAAATATTTTCTGGAAGAAATCTGCATTCTTTATAGTGATTCGTTTATTTTGGTTAATTGAACATGCTTCTGTAAGTTTTGACAACGGATTCGTTTTCGTTGTTTTCGATTCGTTGTTACGAAACGTAACCGTCTTCTTTTTCTGCGAATACTGAGTTTTTTTTCTTATTCCACTCAGTGTTTTCATCAATCATGTGTATGCCGTTAAAATTCTCGCATGAACATTTCAGCAATCTTGGGGGGGCTTGATAGCCGTAGCGGTAAACTCGCAGCTAATCAGCATGACCATGCTGAGGGTCGTGGGTTCGAATCCCGCTGGTCGAGGATCTTTTCGTAAAGGAAATTTTCTCGATTCCCAGGGCATACAGTATCTTCGTACCTGCCACACGATATACATATGCAAAAATGGTCAATTGGCAAAGAAAGCTCTCAGTCAATAACTGTGGAAGTGCTCATAAGAACACTAATCTGAGAAGCAGGCTTTGTTGGGACGTAACGCCAGAAAGAAGAAGAATCTCAGCAAAAAAAACTATTGCGTTTGCATCACACCGAAGCATAAACGGCATTTTAAGTGAAATTCCTTGCCAGAATCGTAGCAGACATTAGAAATAATAAGTCTTGTGTTGAGATTCATCAGCATCTTTGGAAAAAACTGCTCCGCTGACTGGGGTTTTTAATAACAGTTTATTTTGAATGCAACACTTTTCACATTTTCAGCCACAAAAACGACGGGCTGCATTTGACGTTTCGTGACAGCGGAATCTGGGCTGCATATGACGTTGAGATTTTTCCTCTTCGCGAGTCTCTCTCAGGTCTAGTCTACTTATGCACAGCCCAGCCAGTACTTGAAATAATTCTGGAAAATTGTAAAATCGACAAAGGTTCCTAAAAGAGAGGTAGCTCTGTCAGAATACTGCATCCGCCATGTTAAAATACCAGGTGACAGCTAGTGAATTTGGTTTGGTTAGAGGATGCTAGAAAAAGCTATGTCTCATACACTTTATCTGAATATTTGGGTTGGTTTAAATCACTTATTATTGGATTATTTCCTACATTACCTCAAACACAAAAGGAAACATGGGAGGAAACACAAATTCAACTCAGGAATGCGGAAGAAAATTTTCACTTCACCGGCAGGATTTGTTTTCTATGGTAAACAGACCCACAAAAACAATACATGCAAACATACATTGTGTACTTGCCAGCTAGCCAGCTCGCCACCTTCCCCGCAGCTGACTTCACCTCACACCCACTGCTTGCTTAGATTGATAAACATCATTTCAAGGAATCTTGGAATCTACAATTTCTTCTTTTTTGTAGCATATCAGTAATATGACACATAAAACGTCCAGGCCTACTGTGCAAAGTTGAGGTTTTGAGTCGATTCAAAAAAGTGATTTTTTGATTTTTTCGAAAATTTTTGAAAGTTAAGAAACAGAAGGAAACAATCGTACCAACCTTTTCAAACTCAGAGGATCGTTTAAATCTTTGGGAGTGACGTGGCTAAAGCAGTTAATGCCACTCCATCGATGTTGACCACTCTGGGGTGGGACAAAGGTATTTCCACATTTTGCCCGGGCTGAATAGCCTAGGTTTAAGCGCCATTGCTCGTTAATCCATATGAATACATTCCAATTTTTGACGGGAAAAAAACTTTTTTTATCAACTTATTATTATATGGAAGAGAAGCACCATTCATGCACTGAAAATGTTCCATCGATAAAAGTTGATTTGAAATCTTTACGAGATGGACCATTTCGATCAATGTTTCCCCGTATTACGGTAAATAAGAATGCTAGAGACTATTATTGAAAAATTCAAACGATATATTAATCTTTGTTTCAAAACAGTAAATTTTGAATTTCGCCAAGTCGCCAAGTGGGAGGAAGGGTACAAAGGCCCCTTCCTGTCCCAATCTGTCTACGCCCATGCGAGAGAAAAAGATTGCAACAAAAACGCACACTTCCTGTTCCTGAGAGTAACAGCAGGGTAGTAAGTGTGCCACATTTCTTTCATTCACCTCTCGGATCGTCCATCTTTGCAATCGTCGTCGTCGTCAAGAAGTTGTAGAACCGGTTGATTGCGTTGATCGCCTTAATTTGCTGCCGCTGTTTGGTGCAATTCGTATAAATAGTTCAGTTCGGTCCAGCTCCGAGTTTGGCACGTGTGGGAAAAATCTGAATTGACTCGTATACTTACAACAGTAGAAGGCTGTGGAACCGGTTAGGGTGGATTAGGCAATCGTGATGTGTGCCCGTAGAAAGAGAGTTCGCTGACTGGGTGCACTTTAAATGTTGGAAAGATTAACACCAATCGATCACCCTAGATAGGGGAGCATGGCTTAATACGCACTGATGGGGTAGAATGATCCGACTGAGTCACATGTAGCAGGATTCAATTTGTATTCTTTTCCAGAAAATGTCGAAATATATTTGATTTGTATACTTACTGTTACCACTTTGAATGTGGATCTTATTACGAGAAAACGACACAAATTCTTGAAGTGGCATTCTTGACTACTTTTTCCTATTACAGTTATACCTATATTGCATACGAAATTTCATTAGTTCAAAACACCAGATCCGCCTCGTCTTTGAAATCGCCCGCATCGAACTTGACCCACTCTCTTTCCGTCGACGACGACGTCATATTGTTGGGCTAAAGCGCATGATTTAAAAAGCTAAACAGCGCATGATTGGACAAATGAATGCGAACGCTTTTTACTTTACTTCCAGTAGTGCGCAAACCTCGAGCAGACGTGTTTACAATTTTGATTGATCGACGGTTGATTGCAATTAAGTTATTTGTAAATAACGTTCGATGGATGCGCATTGTGCACAATAAAAGCATATGCCGGCAGCCGCCGATGCTGGTGCTTTTCTATTGGCCAGTTCCGGCGAATCTATTAGCCTGATTATAAAGCTGCAAGTGTTTTCAAATCATATTTTCATACCTCATACAGATGATGCGGCATGGGTGGTAAATATTGCACCCAGAAAGTGAATCATATCAGGTTTTCTTTTTTGTTTGCTGATTGTAATAAGCTATGAATTCATTAAAAACACTTATTTGCTGTTGGGGGTTTTCCTTGGCTGCAGCTTCAAAGCAAACCCCGAGCCAAGTTTAATAACAAAAAGATAACGCGATGTGTTATCGGATAAATGGTATTTAATAACTTAGTTTGTTTTAATTTTGTTAGAATACCAGAGCAGAATCTGATTTCAAAATCTTATCAAAATGATATCAAATTTTGTTTTTCATAACATATTGATAGCAGTTTTGATAACCATTTTCTAACTCACATGAAAGGCTAGATATCGATTCATGGGACCAAATTGATTTATTAATAATCATGATATGCAGCACATAATGAGAGCCTGTTTATCGTATACTGCTACAGGTCTGATCAGATTGCTATCAGATTGTTTATCGTGCCTGTAAAATAAAACACCAACTCCTAATGGTAAATAAGCGAGAAAAATGGATTTTATCATCGCTTTCTCCTTGGGGCTCTCGTTCATTGCTGTTGTTTATCAAGCTTGTTACAACTTGCGAAACATTGCCGATCATGTATCGATACAGCTGGGATGTTTTTCTTCGCTTGCTTTGATCGTGCTTCTAAATCCAATGAGAACAAATTCTAAGGCTTATCTTCATCAATCGTTATTTTTTTCGTAGTTATATGAATATATCTAACAAAATTAAAACATTTAGATTATCATTTGCTATATTTGCAAAACAGTGCTCGGTTTTCACACTCGGGTAATGGGCATCTTCAGAAGAAATCCTTTGAAGTCTTAATACTTTTTTTTATTATATTCATACAGGAAATCAGTCTACAGAGAGACTTTGAACGTTGGGCACTAACGCCTGTTTGTGCCAACGCTCTCACAGTCGCGCTGTATCCGCCTAGTACCAGTTCCGTTTCGGTTTCGCTGCCACCACCGACCGGAAACAATGATAAATGATGATGAGATGTCAATTTGAACTCGGTTGCTAATGCCCAGGTGCCAAAGCTTTTCTCTGCCACGTTTAAACCCCGATATAGTCAGCAAGTCATCTAATCGATGATTTGCGCTTGATAATGACAGACTTATTAGGGTTTCCTGAAATGCAGCGAAGCACTGTGATTGAAGGCTGTTTTATCTCTTATTTTCTCTCAGTTGCAACTTGAGACAGTAATGCTGCCATATTTGATAGGTTATTTCTAATCGTTTAAATTTCTCCATGTGACTCAACATCATGTGCTTCACGCATCAAAACTAAACAAAATTATTTTTTACTGCTCATACATCACAGACAAAAATAAAATCGATACTCTTTCTTATGATGATATGAGCACCCATAATTTCTCGTACATCGTAAAATATTAACAAGTAGAAAAAAAATCTTTTACCTAGTTATGATCAGGAGCCTACATTCATGGCTTTCCGAGCCAAAGTTTATTCAACCAAAATAAGCATCATATCAATCGGCTTTTCAAAATGACATGATGATGATGTGAACTGCCATCCATTGTCTGTTCTAACAACTGTATGATTCTTTATGTTCAATCATACTCCTGTTTTCCTGAGGGCCAAAAACGGTTGTCGGACTCGTAAGTTTACATAAACAGTCATAGACTCAAGCTTGTCTTGCTTGTCAGAAAGACCTGAGAAGCAGAGTCCGCCTACTTTCTACGAAATGATAGTTATACAGTCGACTCTCCACATCTCGATGTTCTACATCTCGACATCTCTCCCTATGTCGATGATTTCATAAGTCCCTTCAGTCTATATTCATTTTCACTCTCCATATCTCGATATCCTCCTTATCTTGAAATCTCCATGTCTCGATGTGTTTCTGTTGATTTTTCGTTCTCGATTTTCTCTCCGTATGTCGATTTGACCAATATCGAAGGTTACTAGACCAATATTTTGGAATTCAAAACAAATTAGGAGCGCAAAATGACGTTTGTTTGTGTTTTACTTTCTTGGCAACGGAGTGTTTTTCAATCTAGTATTCATCTAAAATTTGTTCTTTGTCTCGATCTCTCCCTATCTCGATGGTCCCTTCGATATCGAGATGTGGAAAGGCGACTGTATTAAGTTGACAGTCTCATTCTTCTGATGGTCCCACTCAACCAAAAATGCATATGATAGTAGAAATATAGTCAAACACAACCCATCATGGGAAGATCTCACTGATTTGTCATATTGAATGCATCACAATTCTGCCAAAACGAAGTACATGGTCGCAGGTAGAGACAGAGCCCGGATTATCGATGTTGACAATTATGTAAAAGGGGCATATTGAATGCAATAATAAAATACGGTAGAATTCAGTGTACTGATGACTTTGGGTTGTACAACCTATGTCCGGCAATGTTGTGAAGATAGTCTGTAGCCATCTGAGAAACAGGTACCTACCAGGAACGCTGAATCGAATTCTTGAAACTTTTCCTCTGGCAATGAATTTCGAAAACAGTTGAGTTTTTGTTCAAATATCACAGGTATTTTCTATTGTTTTAGTTGAATTAATATATTTATAAATCCAACCTCATCTGAAACTTTTCAAAATTAGATTCATTACAATGAAGTCCTAAAGCCCTGTCCTGATTTTAGTAACAAACGCTTAAGTTTAGGCCAGAAACACATGTTTACTCAATTGTTAGAAGATTTTCGTTAGTTTACGGCCAAAAACATTTTTCCTGATTTTTGTGATTTTGTCACACCTTTTGGTTCAAACTCAAATTTTGGGTGTATTTCGTTGTCCGTGTCCCTTCCAAAATTTCAGAAAGGAACAACCTCAGGGTAAAAAAGTTGAGCCCCTGTGGCGTTTTTGTCGACTAAGTGAACGTCAAACATGATCAGGGGTTTGATTACGTCACGCTCCGAGGGGGGGGGGGGTCACACCAAGCGTTACAAGTCTTACAACAATTTCGAAGGACTCATACAAAAAACGTGACAAAGGGGGGGGGAGGCTGTCATAAAAGTTTAAATTTAGCGTGACATAATTTGTGTACCATCCCTCAGTATTAAGTTTCATATATGGATCCACGCTCTATCGAATAATTCAATAAAAAGAAGATTGTATCAAAAGTTTTATTACCCTATTTTTGAAATTTTTACTCAAGATTAGCGAGTAAATAAGGAAACAAATTACATGGTCGTTGTTCATTAGTTGCTATGAACAGTCTAATCGTTCTGTTAACAACTGGTCAGTCGTCAGATTTGTTAATTATAGGGCAAATTTTGTAACAAAATAAATAACGATTAAAAAACTAAATTACTATGTCCGGATATTTAAAAAAATTCGCTTTTAAAAATTGAAAGTTATATAAAACAGCTATAATCTTTTTGGACTTTCAATGTTTACGATGAAGCCAGAAAAAGTCTTGACAGTTACCATTTGAAATTTATTGATATGAGCCATTTTTCGAAGCTGGTCAAATGACAGGAGACCTGGGAGAAAAGTTTACCTTTTCGATCATTGTCGTCAGTTTTGCGATGATGTGGGTTGATGACTGTGCGCATTTCTAGCGTAGCTTTTCATGCAGGCAAAAACTTCAATGGAGAAAAATTATTAAAATATTTCTTATTACAAAAGTGCCTTTTTATGTGCAATAACATAGACAAGAGGTTGCTGATACAACAACTAGGTGTAATGTTGCAGTAACGAACATTTTTTAACCTCTTTTTTGTCATTTTCTCCATGTCCCCGTTTGGTAAGATGAGGCGTTGTTAAAAATCTCGCTGCATTCAATCCCAGGTCTCCTGTCAAATGACGTCGTTGCGACGATCAGCTGGTCCGGAATGTCTCGTAAAATGGCTCATTATCTTTCGAGAAAATGTGAAGCAGTGTTGCCAGATTGTTAAATTCACAATCATTATATTTCATGAAAAAAACTTTCATTTAGAAACTTATACGGGACCGGTTAATCTTTGATATGAATATTCAACACATTAGGGTCGTGTTTAAATATGTATGAAATAGGCTTGTTAGTATTAGAGATCCATGATCTTTTGGCAAATTATTGATATTTTTACCTAATTAAATCCTATTCAACTATATTTTAGCAAGATAATCTCAGATCATTAGACAAACATGATAAATCAAGTTGACTAAAATGATAGAATTACATCTTGACGAATATTCTTGGTAAACGTAAGGTATTTATAAGTTGGGTTACGAAAAGGTCGAAGGCCAAAACGTCGAAACGATAAAACGTCGAATGCCAAATCGTCGAAAGGACAAAGCTTCGACAAGAAGGAATTGACAGAGAACGATAATTTCGTGGAAGAATGATTCTCTTCCGATAGAATAAAAATTCGACGTTTTGGTATTCGACGTTTTGTGATTTGAAGTTTGGCATTCAACGTTTTGTCTTTCAACTATTGGCCCTCAACAGGACTTTTAATAAATAATACTAACATTATCGATATTACATTTGGGCAAAATTTTTAGCAGTAAATTTATTTACGAATTGCATGTACAGGCGGCAAAACGACAGATTGCATTGAACATCGTCAAATTTTCTCGAATTTTTGTTCGTTTATGTAAACAACAATATCATTCTTACTTTGATACAAAATACAGTGCTAGTGACATTTTAAATGATTTTGGAACGACACCTAGCAAGAAATTAAAACAATTTAATCTTATTTAATATGGAAATTGACGAAATTTTCTCATGAGTCATGAATTTATTGTAAAAATTTCCTCCAAAAAGCTATCTAAATGTCGCCTTTTTCATCAAAAATCATCTTTTCTGCAAATATCTTTGTCTTATGATTTGGTTTGAGTCATTTTCATAAATTTTCATTCGTGATATTAGGCTTGTTTGTATTTTTTGAACAGTTTTATCAAAGAAAATTAAAGACCTCCATGTCGCTTGCAGTTGCCCAAAATTTTATGGCTCATAAGGTAATCTAGTATGCCGTGAAAAGTGTTCTGCGATCTGTCAAACTTGGGTACCTTTTGCACTACCGAGGGACCAAATGCAGTACTAGAAGTGGTACCCAATCTGAGCCCGTGTGGGACGGACCTGGTTTTATCATTGCTTATCATTTTATTTTGCTGGCAACATTACAATAAATTAAATGCACTATTGCAGTTTATGCGCCACAATGTTATCAACAAAGTTAAATCAAAAGAGCAGCATTACTGCTCTTTTGATTTAACTTTCAAAAGGTTCATATGGCCATGTAATATATGTTTTCTCAAAGCGGTGTCAACATCCAAGTTTGACATATATATTTCAAATTGCTGAAAATGGCTATTTTTGACACCCGATGTAACGAAGTATGCAGTGCGGGAATAGTCATTACGCAACTAAAATCAGTGCTGTAATGATTCATTACGCAACGCTTTCTCATTACGCAACTGTTTTAAGTTGCGTAATGAATCATTAGAAAACAATTTTTCAGAAATTGTAAAAGAATGGTGAATGCATTCCTATATAATTTCTGATGCCCTCAAGTGGTCTTCAACAAAATTGCAAAAAATGTTGTACGTAACTCGTTGCAGAACTCGATTTTTACAGCACTCGTCGTAATTATCCTACTCGGTTAGCCTCGTAGGATAAATTTACCACTCGTGCTGTAAAAATCATCATTCTGCAACTTGTTCCGTAAACTAGTATTTTTAAGTATTAATTTTGAAAACTTCTTGTTATTACATCATCGCTATGGAACCATAAGGCAACGGGACTTCGGAACGGTTCTGTTTTACGCAGATTTCACTGCGGAACACGTTTTTGTCTCCAGCACCAAAATACCGCTTTTCACTTAATTAAGGGTTGCTGAATCCATTGCCGTTCAGAGAAATATCATAGAACGTCTAGTTTTTGAGATATTGCCGGTTGAAAATGCAAAAAATGACTATTTCAGCCAACTTGCATACAAGTTTGGCAGCTTGTTAGGCAATTTATTTGCTTAATTTGCCACAGAATTCAAACTATATATATACAGCAATACTTATAATCAATGTTTATAATAGTTTCGATGAGGGAAAGTTATTTTTTGATGGTTTAGAGAATTGTTGTATTTTGCCATATAGAAGAAACGAAGAATTTTGTATGGAGACTGCAAGCATGTTGAAAAAAATCGGTTAAATCGAAATTTAATCGTGCAATTTCAATCAAATTATATCTGAAATGTAAGCTCAAGTTATATTTTGCATGCTTGGTGGATTAGATTACGAAAAAGTTGGATAAATTGTACTTGAAATTTCATGTAAACGTCAATAGAACCAGAGTTTCATACAACTTTGGCGACCTGTAGCTAAAAATTGTGACGTTCTGGAACATTTCTGAGAATGCCATCAGATTTAGCAACCCTAAATCTACTAGAGACACATAGTTTGATCCTTGAGACACGCAAAAATGTCATTTTTGTTACGCTGTGTTTCCGGAGGGGTTAACTATGCTATGAATCTATAACCCCGTAATGTTAATTGTGACTAACATTCTACATAGTTTTTCCTTAAAAATGTGTGAGAATATCAAAAAAAAAAATGAAATGTATTATGTAAAGACGTACTTACAAACCAAAGGCGATAGGTATCACAAAACTGCATGTTTTTTTTTTATTGAATAGACATTGAAATTAGTTTAAATTTTGGGCTCCAGCGTAAAATTTGACTAACTTCGGTGTAGAAATTAGACAAAATTCGGTGAATACATTTGTTTTACTGATAAAGCAATGCATCTCATAACGAATGATTGACAGCAGTCCGAAGTGAACAAATACATTACGTGATCCTGCTACGGACCCCCAAGAATCTGATAGGAATCTTCGGGTGCTCGTAGGGGTTTTACAGGAACACGCTAGGGTTCTGAAGCATCTTGGTCAGAATCGGCAGGATCCCGCTTAGAATTCTGCGGATCTTGCTCAGAGTTTCGCCTCGATATTGCTGAAAATTCTCAAGTCTCCGATGAGAATTTTCAAAAGTTCATTATTCTTAGGCTACCACTAGCACCTTTTCAAAAAGCCCAACATTTTGACAGAACTAAACAAAATACCACTAGAAATCCTGATAGGAATTCACAGATACCTTAGAAATCTTAAAAGATTATTGGGAATCACCAGATATTGGATAAAATCCCCAATAACCAATTATACATTCTCAGGTTTCCGTAAAAACATTCACGATACGCGACGCGAGACAAGACATAACACTTATAGTTCTTACAAACGTCAAGATAGTTTAAAAATTACCTTTCTGTCGACCGGTTTCGGGCACGATGTAGCCCATCTACGGGACAATGTCCGACTGACTGCTTCTCGTACGTAGTTCGTACGCGTCCGAAGAGAAATGTTACTGGATCGTCATATCTACCAAATTGAACAGACACGACGATATGGGAGGATCGTCTTCATTCATCAGGGGTCCTTCGTCGTTGCTGATGAACATAGACTCCCATGCGTTCAAGTGCGAAGTTTTTCTTACGTTTTTTATAAGCTTCGCACTTTCCCAATCTATTGCATGATGGGAAGTTATCGCATGGGCTGCTACACTCGATTCACTAATTTTATTCACCGATACTGCATTTCTGTGTTCCTTTAATCTAATTTTAACTTTTCGGCGGGTTTGGCCTATGTAGACAGCTGGGCAATCCTTACAAGGGATCCGGTAAATTCCAGATTGCTCGTCCGGTGGAACCTTGTCTTTAAGGTTGCACAGTAGGTCACGTAGGGTCTTGTCGCTCTTGTGTACCACTTGTAGGCCTTGTCGATGGAGAGTGTTTCTGATAGGGTTTGTTATTTTCGGGAAGAATGGCAAACTGATCCTCCTTACATTTTCATCATCCGATCGTAGTGTTGTTATGTTTCGTCTGTGTCTTTTGCGTTTGTGTTTCTGTAGAATTTTGTTTACAAATGATCGGTCATATCCGTTTATTTCGGCGGCCACGTGGATTTGGTGTTCTTCTTTGTTGAATTCCTCTTGTTCCATGGGTATGTTGTACAGACGATGTGCCATGGAATGAAATGCGGCTTGCTTTTGCGCACCGAAGTGGTTGGAGTCGGAGGTAATATAGCAAAAATGCTCCTGTGAAAGAGCGATATTTAGAGCAGACACTGACCATGTTGAATTCCAAACACAACACAATAAATTTCACAGTAGAAAAAGAAGTCGAGGGAAATCTACCTTTTCTTGATCTGATGATCACCAGAAAAGAAGATTGCACATTGAAATTTGGCATTTATCGCAAACCCACTTCCAAAGATCGCTATATTACCTCCGACTCCAACCACTTCGGTGCGCAAAAGCAAGCCGCATTTCATTCCATGGCACATCGTCTGTACAACATACCCATGGAACAAGAGGAATTCAACAAAGAAGAACACCAAATCCACGTGGCCGCCGAAATAAACGGATATGACCGATCATTTGTAAACAAAATTCTACTGAAACACAAACGCAAAAGACACAGACGAAACATAACAACACTACGATCGGATGATGAAAATGTAAGGAGGATCAGTTTGCCATTCTTCCCGAAAATAACAAAACCCTATCAGAAACACTCTCCATCGACAAGGCCTACAAGTGGTACACAAGAGCGACAAGACCCTACGTGACCTACTGTGCAACCTTAAAGACAAGGTTCCACCGGACGAGCAATCTGGAATTTACCGGATCCCTTGTAAGGATTGCCCAGCTGTCTACATAGGCCAAACCCGCCGAAAAGTTAAAATTAGATTAAAGGAACACAGAAATGCAGTATCGGCGAATAAAATTAGTGAATCGAGTGTAGCAGCCCATGCGATAACTTCCCATCATGCAATAGATTGGGAAAGTGCGAAGCTTATAAAAAACGTAAGAAAAACTTCGCACTTGAACGCATGGGAGTCTATGTTCATCAGCAACGACGAAGGACCCCTGATGAATGAAGACGATCCTCCCATATCGTCGTGTCTGTTCAATTTGGTAGATATGACGATCCAGTAACATTTCTCTTCGGACGCGTACGAACTACGTACGAGAAGTAGTCAGTCGGACATTGTCCCGTAGATGGGCTACATCGTGCCCGAAACCGGTCGAGAGAAAGGTAATTTTTAAACTATCTTGACGTTTGTAAGAACTATAAGTGTTATGTCTTGTCTCGCGTCGCGTATCGTGAATGTCGTGTTGTTCTTACGTTAGCACAAATCACACAAATTGTTAGTTCCGTAAAAACCCTGCTAGGAATCTGCAGACATCTAGAATACGTTTAAATTTCTAAGAAGTCTCCTAAGAACAAGAATCCCCTAAGGTTTCTCCAGGGTAAATTAAGAAACTGACCCAGCCGTAAGAAACCTAATGATTATATTATGATGGGGCTCATCCTTGATTAAAAATATTGTATAGAATGTTGGATCCTCTCTTAACAAATCTAACTTCTTACTTAATCTATGACAAGTATCGAAAATAGCTCTAAATGGTTGCCGCAGAAAGATCAATATACACAATAATACTACAGACAAAACATTTAACTGTATGTGCATTATTTGTCATGCGGGAGGTATTGAATGGCACATCGAAATAATCAAAAAATGAATTACAAAATAGTTAAATATGTCCACTTTTTCTGCAATCCACTAGAATAACGCATATCATTTTATGAAATTCCTTAAAAGTTATGATACACGACATTTGACTTTATTTGTTTCTATTACTGCAACGTTTTTTAACATATACAATGTATGTAATTCTATAATGTTAAGAACAGTGAGCTAAAGAGGTGAGGTGATATTTATGATTGAAACTCTGAGTGAGTCATAGATTTTTTGTTGCTCTTGTATCAGTGCTTGTGCTATGCTCAAACAAAGTGTTTCAAATCTGCAGAAAAGTGGTTTATTAAGTGTATATCCTACTGGCAGTCTATTGTGGGCTGGTCATTCAGTACGAATGCCTAAGAAATGAGGTTGCTTTCTAGTTGAGATACTGATGGAGATTAATGACCTCATGGAACATTGCGCATGTATAATCAATGACCATCCCGAGATTCCTTAGTAGTTGGTGGGATTTGGGGGAATATCGGTGGAGCTCTGGAATGTAGTTAGTCGGTGTGTAGTTGACTTGCTATTCAGATGACTTGCAACAGACACAAAAATATGCACACAAATTTACATATTTCAATAATATTCAAAAATGTTGCCAAAAACGGATCCATTTTGTTGTGAAAATTGGGGGGCGCTAACAATGGAGCATGCCAAAAACAGAATCCCAGTGTAATCCCAGACAACCAGAAATCGCATGAAAGTCATGTTACAACTCGTTTATTCATACTAACTACATCAAACCCGCAAAACACCGTGGATAAACTCATCAGATTGATGAGCTTCCTCGCATAAAACACTTCTTTTCTGAGTTCATTTGTACATTTTGTTTCGTCCCGTACACTCGTACAAAGTAAGTCAAATCAATCCGTAGCAGCTGTTAAATTAACATTTGTTATCATAAGTTAAGTCGCATAAGATCACAGGTTAGTTCGGTAGAATATTTATACACTCGCATTGTATGTTATTATTCACCACATAATATATGCACGCATATCGCCTCCACTTTTGTACGTAGAAGGCCTTCTCGCGACATCTTATAAGTGAAATGTTGCACATACAAAGCCTCCAGGTGATTTCGTTATACGTACATTTTGGTTGTCTGGGTAATATCTAAAGCTGAAACCAGGGTTTCTCATTTGTTAAACCTTTGAAAAGGTCTTTGCAACATGTCTTTGCCAACAACTTTAAAATCATTTTGTTACAAAAATATTTGTTCATGTGTTAAAATATGTATATTAGGGTCGAAATGTCTCAAAACCAAGAATTCGTGTGCTCTTCTGTATTAAAATCGAGCCAAAAATATTAAGATTTAGAGGTGGCGCAAGCGACTTGAAGGTGAATTTTCAAGTTATCAAATATGGCTTTCAGTAAATTCTTCATAACTTTGTCATTTTCCAACCAATTTTGAAGCTTTTAGTATCATTCTCTTTAAAGATAAATTTATGAAAAGCTTAAATATACATATCTAAAATCAAAACTAGTCTTATTAAAAAGAAGATTTCTTAATTTTTTTCCTCTTTCTACTAAAAAATAATTATTGTTTGACCATGAATACTCATCCGATTCCAAATCTTTTTACATGCTTTTGAAGCTAGTTCAGTTGTTATACAACGAATCTAAGTATAAAATGTTTTGACATTGTTATTGAACAGAAACTACCCAAAACGATTTTTCAATGAAAAAAGTACTTTTTTTTCGAATTCTTGATTTAAAAAAAAATCAAAAATATATGTTTGTTTTAAAGTTTATGATAAATAGTTTCTAAGACCTTTTCAAAGGTTTAACAAATAATAAAACCTAGTTTTAGCTGAAGTATTAACGATTATTCGACAAAAAATTTAAAAAAATATATAATACTTTCCTCTGAGAGTTTATTTTTTGGACAGTTTTTGTAAAATAAGTAAGTCAAAATAATTTTAAATACCTACAATTTAAAACCCTCTAAGTTTACTTCAAAAACATGTAAAAAGATTTAGAATCGGTTAAGTATTCATAAAGTTATAGTCAAATTTTTTTGTAATGAGAAGAAAAATTTAGAGAAAATTGTTTTTAACTAAGACTAGTTTTTAGACTAAATTTTAGACAAATTTAATATGTGACGGGGTTGGTGGTCTGATGGCTACCGCTTCTGCTTCATAAGCAGAAGGCCATGGGTTCAATCCCAGGCCCGTCCCTTTCCTCGTACTTTGTAGTTGTATATCTCTCACTTGCTTCTGTCTTCCATTCTAAATCTATCACACTCAAACTATTCATAGCAAACGCTAGAACCAGAGACGGACAAGAAACCGTTTCCCTAACACTTCCATTCTTCCACGCGCATGCCTTTCCTTACGCCTGATACATAGGCAGTCTGCTAATCACAAAAGCAAACCTCTCTGCCATGCCTTTCCTCCAATCCATATACTCCGCATGAACTGGCGTAGATGCAGTCGGACTCCACGGTCTACAGTGGGCTAGTATAAGTGCAACATCATTTCCTCCCACTTCCCTACATTGGTCTGCATTCTGACGTGGCAGGCGCCATTATAGCCTAAAAATAGAAGATCACCAGCACTTATACACTGAGGGTGTCTGTTAGTCCCAAGCAGTCATTTGGTTGGTTCCTTGTGTAAGTGCAGCTGATCTGGCGATACTGGAGTAGCATCCACGGGCGGCCAATCAAGCTCAAGCTCAAAAGCTCTAGATTTTAGACAAATTTAATATTCTAAAAACTTTTCATAAATTTAATCTTGAAAAGAATAATGCTTAAAGCTTTAAAATTGGAAAATAACAAAGTTATGATGACTTCACTGAAGGTCATATTTCAAAGCTTGAAAATTTATCTTCAAGTTGCTTGCGCTACCTCTGAATCTTATTATTTTCGGGTCAAAATTTGAGGTTTCCCTTTTTATGTGATTTGAATTCAGAAGTGACACGAATTCTTCGTTCTGAGACATTTCAAAAATTAAGCCGCACCCTAATTTATATGCTTTTTTCAACTCGTATTTAAAACAAGATACTTTATGAACTTTGGTTTTACTGTATACGTGTAATTTCTGGTGACATACCTTAAATAATCCAACAAAATTCGATTTTTTCATTGAAAACATATTTTTGGGCAGTTTTTATTGAGTATTTAAGTCAAAAACATGTTTTAGTTAAAGGTTTTGTATACATAGTTTGAAAACAACTATGTAAATAAGTTTCGAACGCATGTTAAAAGACGTGAAGTTATAATCAAACAAAGATAATATTTTCAGTAAAATGAGCAAACATTTGAAGAAAACTACTTTAAACTAAGACTAGTTTTGATTGTAGACAAAATTGATGCTCTCCAAACTTTTTATAAATTTAGTTTTGAAGGAAATGATGTTAAAGATTTCAAAATTGGTTAAACGAAGTTATGGTGACTTCACTTGAAGTCATTTTTATAACTTGAAAATTCACCTTCAAGACGCTTGCCCCACCTTTAAATTTTCATATTGTTAGCTCAAACTTTGAGGTTTCTCTTTTTATGTCATTTAAACTCAGAAGAGCAGACGAATTTTTGGTTTTGAGAACTTTCGAAAAAAAGCCGCACCCACCCCTTTTTATCCATAACATTCTTGATACTAATTTGGATGAAATAATGTTCCCCTAGTTATTTGATATTCTTGGTCCTTAACCAAAAGTAGGTGTCAGATTTTTTCTACGTCAATCATATGTTTCTGTATACGAAAAATTATAAATGGTCATATCATTATGAAAAACAGTACTTCAATGTGAATTTCTATTAATTAAGAAACACGCACAATTGCTTTTGTCCTCAATTTCATAAATCCGAATGAAAATAAAAAAAAATTCAAACTGTGCACCTTCTGCCGCTAGAGATGAATGAATGCGATTTCACTTTTCATTCCGATGCTTCATCGTTAGGGTGGCCAATTACCATCAAAGAAGGAAAATTTAATGTATAAAGCCTCTGTGAAAATTAGAATGGAATCTATCAAGTCTAAGTGGGTTCAATAATGTTGGAATCTTCAGGAGAAATTATAGGAAACCTTTTCCAGGATAACATCCCGAATTCGATGATGGACAGTCTAAATTTTCGTAATTAGTTAAGAGTTTATAGTAACTAGTTAATAGTAAAGAAAGTTATTTGACAGATTCATTGTACTTAATCCTCATAGTATTGAGTATTGTATGATTGACAATGAATGAAGCATATTCAGGAGGATCAAAACTAATGTAAAGAATCGGTATGAGGAAACAAAACATATTTAAGAATTAAAATTGTTACTATTTTATTCAAACAAGTAACTGGTAGAGCAGCTAAATGACTAGATATGAGAAAAGTGTTCAAGGCTTACGGCCCTTTTGGACAGGACTTAACTACAGCATCGCCTATGGTCGAAAATGTAACTGTAATAGTTTTTTCCATATATTTGGTCGAGTTTCTCTATACAAACTTCAAGCTTAGCCAAAATGAACAAATTTGGGAAGTACAACTTAAGATTTTCACAGTTAATTTTTTTAAATATAAAAATGGGCCACCTTATTCATCATGCATTTGAACGTCTTCATAGGCCTATACCTTCCTTACTCAGTATGGGCATGCATTGCACCTGCTGACTGACTATGTGTCTGCGCATAAGTTCATACCGTTTGAAGACCTTTGGTTTATGTTTATGAGGTAACGCAACTCATTCCCACACCCTCCATTATTCTGTTTGTGTCACTGGTTGTGCAGCTTGGCGCCCAACGGAGTCACTAACCGCGGGGCGTAATTAGTGGCTAACCCTTATGACATGGGTAGGCGCGAGTTCGCATACATTTGGCAGTAAAATTGGTGGACGGTAGGCTTCTTCAAATCCAAAAACAATTTTGTCGCCATGTTAAAATCTACGATATAAAAATAACACGGTTGAGTTTACCGTTGTCTTGGATTCCGCACAGGACTCATATTCGGAACACTCAATTTTTAACAGAGATTTTACAAATAAAATCTTCAAAAATTCACCACAGGATTATTAATTCTCTTACAATACAATATTAAAAAGTATTGAAAATATTTGTTTTAACCTGAAAATTCGCCACTGTTCGGAATATGAGTTATGCTCGGAATTTGAGACGAAACGATATCATGTATTCATGCCGATTCGTCAGGTAACGGCATACCTCCACAACCTACTACGAGATCACATTACCCATTCAAAATTTGCCGTAAAACCGGTCTACTGGGACCAAGCTTCCAAAATACCACGGAACGGAAGGGTAACTTAGAGCAAATGAACCTTATGAAATGTGATGACATTCGTGTTCGAAAATTCAAATAATTTTATTTTGGGTTTCACCTATTTCATTTCAGTCGTGTGATAAAACGTCAAATCATCTGGTATAAAAGTTGCGTCATTATTGTCACAGCCGATTCCGTGTATTACGGTTTATTACATCAGACTATATTTTTAATTTAAGCGTCACTAAGGCTGATCGCAATGCTGTTCCATATTATATGGCCAGTATGACTAAAACAACGCATTGGCAATGCACAAGTGCAGTTCAATTCACCAAGCTCATGTTTGAAACAAATTTAAAATTGTACGACACGTTTGTTTCAAACTTGAATCGATGATTCCTTGTTGAGTGCTCGCCCGAGTCAGTCGACTATCGCGCTTTGTGATCTACGATCAATCGAAGTTTATTTTTCCCAAGTGTTTTTCCCAAGTTTATGGGTTTTTTCGCTGGCCGATTGAAAATCATACCGCCGATAGTGCACCCGCACAAGGAGCAGCTACCATTGGCCGAGCCCAGATTGGTAGACTGAACATCTTTAACATCATCATTACCACCAGCATTAATCGGTGGCGATAATACCACAAGAGGCATCATCAAAATCGCACCACGTGGTAGAACAAAAGCGATCGGCGTCATCATTCCATCGCTTCAAACCAAGCTGCAGAAATAGACGATCGCACCACGCCGGTACATCTGTCCTCGCAGCGCAGCTACAACAGCAGAAAGGAGATTGTAGGTATTGTTCCTCTCCAGTCGCATACCATCCGCACTACTTGGTTGCTGTTAGTCTCCGTTGTTTGAGTGATATTCCCACAGTGGTCTCGAAGTGTACTTTCGCTCAATTAATTGATATATTTTTGATTTTTTTTTCAAAACATTTTGTTGAAGTAAATTTTACACACCGAGTGACACAGTGGTCTCGGAGTGTTTTATTGCGCAAATTATTTGTTTTTTTTTTCTTTATATTTTTTTTGTATATATTTTTATTTTTTTTATATATATATTTTTTTTTATTATGAAATATTATTTTCTGTAAATATTTTTTTCCCTATTATTTTTTTTTCATTAATATATTTTTTTTCTTTTGTTTTGTTTTTTTTTGTTATTATTATTATTTTTTTTCTCTCGTTAATATCTTTTACACTATTAGGAATTTCTCGCCAAACTAGTTGTAGTACGTGAGTTGGTTTTTATTTAATTCTTTTGGCAATAGTGTGATCAAATTAAGTGAAGTTAATTCGCTCATTAGCGCTGTGTTGATCTTCCTTTGCGGTAGAGCAAAAATTGCTCCGCAATGGAACCAAATGATACTGGCGGGGGCACGCCGGAATATTTAGTCTCTTCTGACGATGAGTTAGTTTTGGGTCAGATGAATAAAATTCTAAAAACCCAACACTGTGAGGCCATGGAGACCATCGATGATGGTACTCCTTCTCCTCCTTTATCTCCTTCAGCTGTGCCTTCAGTTCATGACTCACCGCATTCGTCTCAAAAGCAAACGGTTACTAATTCTGGTCTGCTTGGCAGTTCAAGCCAATCCAATGCGTTCTCCCCCTCTGGTTCCTCATTGAACCCGGCACCCCCCCGCCATAAAGCTTACCCACCCGGATCTAAGGGTCCCTTTCTGGTTTTCTTTCGGCCCAAAGCGAATGGAAAACCGTTGAACAAACTCCAAATTGAAAGGGATCTGGCAAAATCGTTTCGAGGTATCCTCGAGATAGATTCACCCAGCCGTGATAAGTTGCGTGTCACCGTCAGTGATCGCGACCAGGCGAACAAAATTGCTGCCTTTGAGCTCTTTTCGATGGAGTACAGAGTCTTCATTCCCAGTCGCGAGGTGGAATGTTATGGAGTGGTCACGGAGCACAATTTGACTCGCGCAGACATCATGTCGGGAGCTGGTGGGTTTAAAAATCGTGCCGTTCCGCTGGCTCCTGTTCTTGATGCCAATCAAATGAACAAAGTGTTGCCTGATGGCTCAAAACAGCCGTCAAATTCGTTCCGTGTTACCTTCTCCGGTTCGGCCTTACCAAGCGTCCTCGTGATTGGGCGTCTTCGGTTACCTGTTCGTCTCTATGTACCGACGGTTATGCACTGTGAAAAGTGCCGGCAGTTGGGCCACACTGCACCTTACTGCAGCAACAAACCACGTTGTAGTAAGTGTGGCGAACAACATGCCGAAGGTTCCTGCAATATGGAGCCAAAATGTACCTCTTGCGGCCAAGCTCCTCACGAACTCAGTGCATGCCCGAAGTACATAGAGCGGGAGAAACATACCATAAACTCTCTGAAACAGCGGTCCAGGCGTTCTTATGCAGACATGCTGAAAAAGATCGCTCCGACTGTTGCTCCATCGGCCCATACCTTTCAAAGTAGCAATATCTTCGCATCCCTGCCGGATAACGACCAATGCTCTGACTCTGAGGATGGAGAAGAGTATACAATAATTGAGACAGGGACGAAAAGGAAGCGTGCTGTTACAAAACGGCGCTTGAAGCAACAGGCTTCTCAGAACGTCCCTGTTGATCAAAACGCTTCTTCAAAGCCTTTGACTAAATCAAGAAATGGCGGAATCACCAAAAAGGGGTCACCTCCAGGCTTCAAGTTTTCAGCTGGAGAGTTTCCGTCACTTCCGGGAACTTCTAAACCCCCGTTTTCCCAGTTTTTTGCCCAGAAGAACAACCAATTCGTCAGCAGGAGCAAAATAATGCTTCCGGAAAACTGACTCTTTCTGGGATAGTGGATTTCATTTTCGAAATGTTTCAATTCTCACCCGAAACGAGGAACCTGCTCAACATGGCACTTTCCTTGGTGAAACCTTTTCTGAAGCAAATAGCTTCAAAGTGGCCGATTCTTGACTCGTTTATATCTTTCGATGGCTAATATGGTCAATGAGGTCGGAGATATGATCGAAGTGCTACAGTGGAATTGTAGAAGTGTTATGAAAAATATGGAGGCGTTCAAATTTTTAGTTCACAGCATTCGCTGCGACATATTTGCTCTTTGTGAAACCTGGCTCACTTCTGATAAAACTGTCTCTTTCCACGATTTCAATATTATTCGTCTGGATCGAGGGGATGGATACGGAGGGGTGCTCATGGGGATTAATAAGCTCCACTCCTTTTACAGAATCGACTTCCCCTCGATGACAGGCATTGAAGTAGTTGCATGTCATATCACAGCTCGAGGTAAAAGCCTCAGCATAGCCAGTGTATACATACCGCCAAATGCTAGAGTATCTCGCAGAGACCTTGCGGCAATATGCGAAGCTATGCCTGCGCCATGGTTGATCCTAGGAGATTTTAATTCTCACGGTACAGCCTGGGGGTCACCGAGGGACGACAATCGCGCAACATTGATATATGATCTTTGTGACTACTTCAATCTGACAATTTTAAACACTGGGGAAGCAACTCGTATAAAACCTCCAGATCCCCCAAGTATGTTAGACCTCTCAATCTGTTCGAATTCATTATCATTGGATTGCATGTGGAAAGTAATTCAGGATCCCCATGGTAGTGATCACCTGCCTATCAAAATTTCAGTTACCAATAATCCGTGTCGAACACACCAGATCGACGTAGCGTATGACCTCACGAAGCATATCGACTGGGGAAAATACGCTGAAGCGTTCTCCGTAGGTGAGCAATCGGTCGATATACTTCCTCCGCTGGAAGAATATCAATTCTTATCCGCGTTGATTATAAACAGTGCTCTTCAAGCTCAGCGTAAACCGGTTCCAGGATCTTCAGTACGACGTCGGCCACCCACCCCGTGGTGGGATGGCGAATGCACCGGAGTCTATCGTGAAAGATCAGATGCGTTTAAAGAATATCGGAAACGTGGCACGCGCGATAACTACGATCAGTATTGTTCTCTTGACCGCAAGTTCAAGAGCCTCGTGAAAGCGAAGAAACGCGGTTACTGGAGGAATTTCGTTAATGGTCTATCACGGGAAACGTCGATGCGAACTCTTTGGACGGTCGGAAGAAGAATGCGCAATGCGGTATCGGTAAATGAGGATCGTGAAAGCTCTTCTCGATGGATATTCGAATTCGCGAAGAAAGTTTGCCCGGATTCTGTCCAAGTGCAAACGATCACACGAGATTATCCAGACGAAAGAAATGAAATGGACTCACCTTTTTCGATGGCAGAATTCTCACTTGCTCTCCTTTCATGTAACAATTCTGCCCCAGGTATGGACAGGATTAAGTTCAACTTGCTCAAAAACCTCCCAGACGTCGCGAAGAGGCGCTTGTTGAACTTATTCAATGCATTCTTGGAGAGCAACATTGTTCCGGATGATTGGAGACAAGTGAGAGTTATTGCCATTCAAAAACCAGGAAAGCCTGCTTCGGACTACAACTCGTACCGTCCTATTGCGATGTTGTCGTGTCTTCGGAAGTTGTTAGAGAAGATGATTCTCTTTCGGCTGGACAAATGGGTTGAATCGAATGGCCTCCTCTCAGATACTCAATTTGGTTTCCGCAGAGGCAAAGGAACGAGCGATTGTCTTGCGTTGCTTTCTACTGAAATTCAACTGGCCTATGCTCAAAAAGAACAAATGGGCTCAGTCTTTCTGGATATTAAGGGGGCTTTTGATGCAGTTTGCGTAGATGTCCTTTCAGACAAACTCCACGAGTGTGGACTTTCTTCGATTTTGAACAACTACTTGTACAATTTGTTGTCTGAGAAGTATATGTTTTTCTCACATGGAAACTCGACAACTTTGCGAATAAGTTACATGGGTCTCCCCCAGGGCTCGTGTTTAAGTCCTCTTCTTTACAATTTTTACGTAAGAGATATTGATGATTGTCTCATGAGAAATTGCTCGTTAAGACAGCTTGCGGATGACGCCGTTGTTTCTGTTACAGGACCAGAGGCGGACGATTTGCAAGGACCGTTGCAAGATACTCTGGACAATTTGTCCGCATGGGCTGTGAAGCTGGGTATCGAATTCTCTCCGGAGAAAACTGAGTTAGTTGTCTTTTCTAGGAAGCGTAATCCTGCGGATCTAGAGCTTCAATTCATGGGTAAGGAACTCTCTCAAGGTTTATCACATATGTATTTAGGGGTCTGGTTTGATTCTAAATGCACCTGGGGAAAACAAATAAGATATCTGTATCAGAAGTGCCAACAACGAATCAACTTCATGCGTACACTCACAGGAACATGGTGGGGAGCCCACCCGGATGATCTGATAAAGCTATATCGCACCACGATTCTGTCGGTTCTTGAATACGGTAGTTTTTGCTTCCAATCCGCCGCGAAAACACACATTCTGAAGCTTCAGCGTATTCAGTATCGCTGTCTTCGGATCGCTTTAGGCTGTATGAACTCGACTCATACCATGAGCTTAGAGTTATTAGCAGGAATACTGCCTTTATCAGATCGGTTCGTGGAATTGTCGTTAAGGTTCCTCATCCGCTGTGAAGTGTTAAACCCGTTGGTAATTGAAAATTTTGAGAAGCTAATCGAACGAAATCCTCAAACAAGATTCATGACATTGTACTACGCGTACATGACTCTGGAGGTTAACCCTTCTTTGAATCTTCCCAATCACGGTTGCTTCCCTGACTTCTCAAGTTCCGCTGTAGTTTTTGATCTGACCATGAAGCAAGATATCCGTGGAATACCAGATCTGCTTCGTTCGGAGCAAATACCAAAAATTTTTGCAAGCAAGTTCGGTCACGCCAGCTGCGATAAAAGGTTTTACACAGACGGGTCAAAAACAAATGATTCCACTGGATTTGGTGTATATAACGAGTTTCATAGCGCCGCATATAAACTTCAGAACCCTTGCTCCGTGTATGTCGCAGAATTAACGGCTATACATTACGCATTAGAGCGAATTGCCTCTCTTCCCTCTGATCAATATTTCATTTTTACGGATAGCCTTAGCTCCATAGAGGCTATTCGTTCAATGAGGCCGGTAAAGCACTCTCCGTATTTCCTCGGTGAAATACGATCTACATTGAGTGCTCTATCGAATGAATCATATACTATCACCTTGGCCTGGGTCCCTTCGCATTGCTCGATTTCGGGCAATGAGAAAGCGGACTCGCTTGCCAAGGTGGGCGCTATGGAAGGCGATATTTATGATCGACAAATCGCCTTCAATGAATTTTTTTCAATGGCTCGTCAACATGCATTGGTCAGCTGGCAACAAAAGTGGGATGCCGGAGAGTTGGGCAGGTGGTTACATTCCATTCTCCCGCGGGTATCGAAGAAGCCGTGGTTCAAGGGGTTGGACTTAAGCCGAGACTTTATTAAGGTAATGTGTCGTCTTATGTCCAATCACTACTCTCTAGGCTCTCACTTCTATCGAATAGGGCTCACAGATAGCAATCACTGCAGCTGCGGTGCAGGTTACCAGGATATCAACCACGTAGTTTGGGAATGCCCCGAATACGGTTTTGCCAGATCTGATTTTTGTGCATCCCTCAGGGCCCAAGGGAAACCAGAAAAGGAAGACATTAGGGATGTGTTGGGTAAACTTGATTTTGTGTACATGAAGCTGATGTACAATTTTTTGAAACAAGCTAACATCATTGTTTAACTCCCCTTTCTTGTCGGTCCACTTGTCCACCTTGTGTCCCCTCGAAACCCGTCTTTTTGTATCGTTACAGGTTGTCATTGTCCACTCAACGTTCGACCAGCAGCAAAGCAAACACGTCACAACTTAAAGCTGCTGAATGTCAACGGAACGATCCCATTGTCCTTTCCCATCCTTGAAATTATTGTTACCCCTAACCTCGACCAAACCGCGAGTTTTTCGGTTCCCCAAAACTAACATAGAAAATTAAGAAACCACCATGAATTTGTAAATAAAATCAAAAGAACTCGGCTCCGTAATGCCTAATGGCGCATGAGCCTAATAAATAAATGATTAAGTAAAAAAAAAAAAAACTTGAATCGATGTGAAATTGAAATAGAACTTTGTTCCAAATTTGTCCGATAGTGTTCGGGTATTCCAAAAACAATTGTTAACCTGGATGTTGAATCATTTTTGCGGTAAATATTTTCATAAATCTTAGATGTATACTGACGGGGTTGGTGGTCTGATGGCTACCGCTTCTGCTTCATAATAAGCAGAAGGTCCTGGGTTCAATCCCAGGCCCGTCCCTTTCCTCGTACAAATAGTTGTATATCTCTCACTTGCTTCTATCTTCCATTCTAAATCAATCACACTCAAACTATTTGCTATGAGCAAACGCTAGAACCCGATACGGACAAGAAACCGTTTCCCTAACGCTTCCATTCTTCCACGCGCATGCCTTTACTTACGCCTGATACATAGGCAGTCTGCTAACCACAAAAGCAAATTTCTCTGCCATGCCTTTGCCCCAAACCATACACTCCCGCATGTACTGGCGTAGATGCAGTGGTATATACGGTCTACGTGGGAGCCAGTATAATGCATCATCAATTCCTCCCCCTTCCCCACATTGGTCTGCATTCTGACGTGGCAGGCACCATTGTCGCTAAAAATAGATCACCAGCACTTATACACTGAGGATGCCTGTTAGTCCCAAGCAGTCATTCGGTTGGTTCCTTGTGTAAGTGCAGCTGATCTGGCGATACTGGAGTAGCATCCACGGGCGGCCTATCAAGCTCAAGCTCAATCTTAGATGTATACTTTTCAGTATTATTTTTCTACTTGTGATACCTTAACGAATCATTGTTAGGATCCGTGCCTTCGATTTTTCGTTGGACTCATTAGTGAAAGCTAGCGGTGTCAATCCTTCTTGGACACTGTCTTGGGAAAAAAAACCTCTTAAGTACAGCGGGATATTAAACTTGCACTAAATGCGGCAAAAATCATGTAAGAAAGGACGTTTCTCAGAAATGCGCGCTTTCTTCCAAGGGTGAAATGGTTAATGGGCAGCGTCCATTTAAAACGTTACCGTAAAATTGTCAATTTTCGACATCTTCCCCCTCCTTCCGTAACACTTTTTACATGACAAAAACATAATTTTTGTATGAGCCGTAACACTTGAGCCTACCCAAATAACAAGAAACTCAAGCTTTAGAAAATGCTAGACTTATGTTCGATGTCCGTGTGACATGGGAACAATTCCAAAAACCTGGAGGTATTTTTCAGAACCCCACTAATTGCCGTCAAAGCCAACAGTAGGGTCATGGTACAAAACATTGCCGCATGGATGCCTAATGCTTGATTTGTGGAGGTTCTTCTCACGCTAAGGACGTCTGTCCTGTGAATGAAGATACCAAAAAGTTTGTTCGAGGGCAACCATAAGTCTAACTTTTGAGATTGTCCGTCGTGCAAACGAATCGTTGAGGCTCTTTCCAGGCAGATGAACGGTAACATTTTTTTTTAGCCGGGATTCCCCAGGAAGAATCTCCAATACTCATTTTTCAGTCAACGATCACTTGCTATAGAATCATACACATCAAGTAAATTATAATCATGCTCATTAAAAAGCTAATTTTCTTTTGGGTAGCCCTTCGAATCTGCTAATTTCGAATGGATTTGCCCCAAGAAACTCCTATGCCGACATTGTAGCAGGAAGTTTCAGCCCCTTCCTTTGAAATTGTATTCCTACCGCTAACCGTCCTAATTGTTTCAAACCATATGGAAAAACCCTGCCGCCGCAGGCAACTATAGGAGTCCGTCTCTTCATTAACGGATAATCCCAAAAAAATATATTAGAAAAAGCAAATACTTCTAGTAAAATGTCTCCCTCTGATTTTGATTTTTTTTTACTGAACAATTGAATCAAATGATTGATGCAATGTTCAAAACCCCCACAATGGCTGAAGCAGTCCAAGTTAGTTCAAATTAACTAATAACATTGTTATTGAATTACGTTTTTTTTCTAATGGATCCAATTTTTTTTAATATTTTGAATTGAAATGCTCATTATAGAATGGTTAAGAGGACGAGCTGTATAATTTCCAATGGATAATAACACACATATAGCAGTTATTACTGAAACCTATTTGAAACCTGGTTACAAACTCAAAAGAGATCCAAACATTTTTGTTTATCGTTATGATCGACTCGATGGAGCATGTGAATTTGCAATCACCACCAAATATGTGTATAAAACATCTACTTTTTCGTCATTTGAAACCAAAGTTTTTGAAACTTTGGGTATTTCTGTTGAAACATAGTTTGGTAAATATACTTTCATAGCTGCCTTTTTGCCTTTTCATTCACAATGCACTAGGAAGATGCAAAGGACAATATATTTACACGATCTTCAACCTCGGCTCCGAAGCCCAAATTTTCATTTTAATTTTTCTTTACGGATTATTGGAATCGAACTGTTCCCTGTTTTTGGTATAGTTATACCAGCTCAACAACGTCAACAATTGAGCTCTCTCCGAGTGGTGTCACGAACACAAACGCAGAGTTGATAGTGGAAAATATCCCCTTTTGAATTTGCCGGGGACAGCTGACCTTTGTTTATGTTTTCCATTACAACTGTCGAATAGTATTCGTGATATGTAACGTGTATTTACACGATTGCAAAAACCACTACGGAATCGTACCGAATCTGATCCAACATTAACCACGGATGAAACGAAATAATAGGTTGGTTTGTTATGAACGAGATGGTGACGTCATTATTGTCTTCAAGCAGCGTCTTATTCCGGAATGAGATTTGCGTTCACATATGAGATTTATTTTAATATATATCGCTTGGCTCGCTTGTATCACGGATTTGTACGTATTGCCGACAAGCGAAGAAGCCGTGTTGATCACCTGCCCCTTTGACAAGTATCCGCACGAGTATCGTTTTGTACCGTTCGATTCTTTATCAAGTAGGAGTTGATGACGTCATGTTTAATTAATGAAATATTGTGATACTTCTTTATGCACATACTATTCCGTTTGTGATTATTTGCTCAATGCTGAAAACATAAATCAAAGCACAATTTTTTTTTTTTTTGTTTGTTGATATTTGGCAGATCTAATTGAGAATAATGTTTTGACATATTGAAGTCAAAAAATTCAAATTTCGAGTTATCTAGTAACATTAAGGAGACGAAATAGTGCGGTATTCAGTAATAATATATGTTGCCCCGTGACGTCATTAGTCATTGAATATTTGGGCATCCTAGTATATCCGAAGTAAAATGCTGACTCAATTCAACAGAATTTCCTCTTAAGTAGGTCCATTGAACATACTTATATTGATTATTTTTAAACCACCATCTTCTCCAATGGTAATATATTTTGTATGAAAATCTGAAATTAATTATGACGCACGTAAGTAGTCTCACTTTTCCCTCTCTCACCTGGACCTCTTACATAATCATAATCACGGAAATCATGAAACCCCTAAAATAAGTTCTTGAAATCCAAATTTGAGCTAAACGCGTTTAGTTTTTACCACCCGTTGGGCTGTTTTGCCTCTCTCGCAACAGCAATGTTCTCAAAAAACGGAGAGAGACACGTCGATTCAGCGATGAATGTCCGTGAAATAAGACAAAATTTGGTTTTTAAAGTTTATCTAATTTTAAGTTGTTTTAACCCACTACGGAGACTTCATACGCTAACGTTGGGTAGAAAATACTGAGTTGGCCATTTTAGATATGGACCAATGCACGAGTTCATTAAGGCGAAGTAGGCCGTCATTGAAATTTGTACGTGTCGTTGATGATTGTTGATAATTTATCTCACGACTTCGAATCAAAAAAAAAAATCAGTTGGTTTTCCAATGACACAGCTGCAAAAGTATCAGCATACTTTATGCATGTTAGCACGTACAGTGATACATTTTCAAGTCAATATAAACTATCAAGACTGAGTTTTATCACTTTGAAATGCAAGCTGAAAAATCATCATTGTGGCCAAAACGAATGACGGGCTACTAAGCCTTAAATTAACCTGTTATCATAGCCACAATACAGCACCACTCAAATGTCAAATAGTGAACTCGTGCATTGGTCAATTGCCAAGCGAACACTACCTACTGAGAGCTATATGCCAGTTTATTCAAATCTAAGTTATCCACAATTTAACTGAACGGAAGTAAAATTTAATTTGTTTTAGTAGCCCGTGTAACGTGTAACAAGTAGAGATTTTTAAAGCAATAAACAATTTGGAAAATTACAACGCAACGACTTCTTCAAATAATTCTTTGCACCTTTCGATTGATACATTCTTGTTTATACTAGGTTGACTAATATGTTGTATAATTCCATATCAATTTACTGTGTAAAATGTGTGCCTTCTACCGCTAGGTGTCGCGACTAACGACTGTTAATTTTCGTCACTTTTTGACTTCAAAGATACACTTCCGTTCCGTGAAAATACCGTCCAAATCTCTCAATGCCTACTTCATTAGCCGCCATCCATATGATCCACCGCCGCAGCGTCCTCTTCCCCTTGACCGTTCAGCGCCGTAAATGATGATCATGTAGATCAGTGTGTCATTTAGTGGGACGACAACATCAGTATAGGCGAGGAAGCGAAACCCATTGTTGATGTGGTGGTTTTGTTGTTGTTTTTTCGTCATTTTTGCGTCCATCGCTCTGACGTGTGGCGGTTTGATTCGCATTTCAATCAGCTGGTGCTCGCAGCAATGCCCTCGGTCGGACGCTATCTAATACACCTCGTCGTAAATCGGTAGGATTTGGTGCAAGATTACTCCAATAATGCCGTGATGCCACAATCGTGTCAGTTATTTGATCATATGAGCGTTTGTCCGGTGAGAACTGGCTTGGGATAAAGGATTTTAGGGAGGGTGTGCGAAACTCGTTTTAATTAGATTACCAAGTGTTGACACTTGATACTAGATTTTGGGCCTTTGGGTCTCAATGGTAGAAGTATCAAAATAATCATATGTGTATATCTGTTTTTATTTGATTATGATGAGTTTAATTTCTTTGAATACAAGATAAAAGCGCTTTTTACTAAATATAACCTAATTTAACAAAAGCACGTATAATGGCAATATGATATTGCCATTGATTAAAGATCAAAAGCTTGTTTTTAAGACAAAGTTTTTGTTATATTTGACTTGAATGCAATCAATGTGATTTTTGGAAATTAAATTTGTATCTAGCATGAGCCATAGACATTTAACTTCATCTGACCAATGGATTGGAACCACTCTCATGGTGACAACATGTCTGTTGAAGGTTTCAGAGCTTTTGGTTTATGTGGGAATGTTAAAAGTTGAGTTTTGGAAGCATTAAGAGAAATCATCAATTTTTGTAAGTGTGAAGAAAAATATCCAAACTTTTTTACAATCTACTACAGATAACACGAAGGCTTCGTCCTTTAGCGCAGAGCTTCGTGTCCTCCACAAACAAAGATTTTTGACATAGGGGGACTGGGGGTAATTTGCCCACGTTAAGGAAAACAGCGATTTTAGATGTGAAAAACATTATTTTGTGCTCTTTTCAAATTATGGTCGGATAAACAAACATATTTTCTTTCAAATAGTAGAAACAACTATCCATTTTAGCTTTTCTGGGGTTTATAAACTAATTTTAAAAAAATGCTTGCTTAACTGTACATGTATTGTTTTGCGGGGTAAAACGTCCCGCTTCAGTTCGGCGTTAGCCATGCTGTAAACGAACGCAGACAATCATGCTTGTTTATAGGTTGCATACATCCGGGCGTTTGTTCAGATGTTATTGTTCAATAATAGTATACATGCTGATGCGAAAAATGTACATTTGTAAGGTTTCAAATTGCGCGTAACTTCAATATGGCATAACATTTGGTAGAATTTGAATTCCAACGGCTGTTTTGGTGTTATGAAATAGGGGTGGGCGTTTTGCCCCCAGAGTTGATTAAAGTTTAGGTCCTTCGATAAGCTTTTTTAGGACAAATTTAACATATTTTTTGCATGTAATACAAACTATGACAGTGCACAACTTGGCTCTCGGCTATAGTTTTAAAAATTTGGTTATTTATCGACCTAAAAAATGACCTTGAAAATCGCACAAAATTGCAACGAAAACAGCGAAAAACGTTTTTATACGTTTTCATCGATTTTCTTGAGAAAAACACATAACAATTTATCTATAGAAGCATTTTTATCCATTTGCTATAAGCTAGGGTGAAAAAAGTATTCTAAACCACACCGTTCGTCCAAATCGAGGGTGGCGCGTTTTGCCCCATATGGGCATATTACCCCCAGTTCCCCTACCTGAGGTAATAGGGTCCTAAAGCACTGTCCCAATTTGAGTGCCAAACGCTTAAGTTTAGGCCAAAAACACATTTTTTTAATGTTTTTCGTTTGTTTAAGTCCAAAAAACATTTTTTATGTTTTATTAAGCTTTTGGCACACCCCTTGGTTTAAACTCAAATTTTGGGTGTATTTTGTTTTCCGTGTCTCTTCCGAATTGTCAGATAGGAACAACCCCAGTGTTAAAACAAAAACCCCGGTGGTGTTTTTGTCAACTAATCGAACGTCAAACATGATCTAAAGTGTCAAGTTTCATTTATGGATCCAATTTTTAAATTAAAGTTTAAATATGATATAGCCGTTATTTGAGCGGGAAAAATTGCAAAAGTAGTTGCAGTAACATGCTCTTTCGTGTTATTAAGTAAAAACAAGATTTCATTAAACATTTAAGGACCCTATTGTATGATATTGGTCCCAAAATGCCGTCTTGGTGAACACCAGCTCTTACAGGAAGTCTTTCAGCCTTGGAGTTCTGATAATTAACCTGAAGTGCATTGGCGTAGCTAGGATTTTTTCCTGGAGAAGGCCTAGCAACTTCTTATTCAACAGAAGTAATATCGGTCGCAATAATTATGATTTTCACAAATTTCGTACTTTGAATAGATTTGTGTTGATTTTACTTGTTTGTGGAAAATATTTATTCTTTGTCTAATTGAGTAAAAATCCTTCGAGAATTCTTCCAAAGAACTCACGAGGAATACTCCTTGCGATTCTTCCTTGAAATATTCAAATATTCAATCACGTGCTTTCAAGAGATTCCTTTGAGAATTATTAAATTATTTCCGAACTTTATCAGTGCTTTTTTCAAGAACTCTTTTACCAGTTTTCACGCAGTTATTATTATTCAAAAGATTTTTCCTGAAGTTAATTTAGGCTTTCTGATCTCACCAAAGAATTTTCAAACAATGTCCATTAAACAGCTTCGAAAAATCTCTCAAAAAATTCCACCAGAGAATGATTTAGAAATTCTTTCAAACATTCCTTAGGAAGATCCTCTAAGAGCTTATAACATATAAATTCCAATTGTTAGTTTACAGTATCTTACAGTTGTTCATTAATAATTTATTTATGATTTTCCGAAATAACTGAGGATTTCTCGAAGAAATACTACAAGAAACTTAGGATTATCACAAAAATTGTCTTGAATATCATCAAGCGAGGAATATTTCCACAAATTCTTCAGAGAGTTCACCAACAAAATTACCAACTTTGCCATTGAGATTTTTAGAAAGATTCTCTTCAGCTTTCTTCAATAAACCAATCAGAAAATCCCTCGAAAACTCTCAAAAAAATTATCCAGGACTTCCTACAAAAAAACAACTAAGGATCCCGCCCAATACACTGAAAACACTGAAAGTAATATCTATGCAAAAAATTAAAGAAAATAGATCTCCGGAGATTCTAAGCAATCTCTAAGAACATTTTCCTACTTGAATTCTGTTTAACTGCTTATTAAAATCTTGTGGAAATTTTAAACAGCAATGAAACAGAATTCAAGTAAGAAAATGTTCTTAGAGATTGCTTAGAACCTCCGTAGATCTATTTTCTTTAATTTTTTGCATAGATATTACTTTCAGTGTTTCTTAAGTTTACTTAATAAGCATTTTGACCTCCCTCCCTTTCCTTCAAAATTTTATCGAAAGCCATAAAAATTTCTCCAAATATGTACCTAAGAAAATTTTAAAACATCCAAACATTCCTACGAGTATCAATGGAATACGTTCAATTGTTCTTTTAAGTACTCTTCCGCAAAACTACTCTACAGTTTCCCGAGCAATTTATTTAGGTATTTCTTCAGAGAATTATATTATTGTTTGCTTTGAAATGTCGTTCAAGGATCCTTTCGAAAAATTCCCAAGATTTTTCCAGGGATTTTTAAACAACACTTGAAGATTTGCTAGCAAATTTTGCAAATTAATTCTTGAGCTTCTCAAACAATTTCACCAGAAATTCCATTCTTTTAGGGTCCACAAATTACTCCATAATTTTCCAAATGTTTGACCCGGAAATGATCCATAAATAACATTTAGGAATCTATCCACTCTCAATTATTGGTTCAAAAACGACTCCAGAAATACCTCAATATTTTTTTAGGGATTTCTTTACATACTCTACGAATCACTCCATATACACATACAATTTACATCAGATTTAAAGAGTAACGAGTTTTGGAAGTAACTTTTGTTAAGAAATTTGTTGGATAATTTTAGCGTAAACTGAATTCGGAAAAAAAATCCTGTCTGAAAATTCATGCATTTACTTTAAGATCTCTGAACCTTTTTGACGAATGCATGTTTTTGTATCTAACATCCTAAAAAATGTTTGGTATGAACTTCGAAGTTACTATGACTAAATTGATGTGGAAACCATTTTGATGTAGGACTACGTCTTTGTTTTCTATATTGGGGTGCACTTTAAAAGTAAGGAAAATGAGACATGTAACGAAATTAGGGGAGATTTCGAACATTAATAACTCAGTTGTTTATGAACCAATTATTACGATTTTAGTATCATTCGATCAGAAATGTATCTACGCATCGTAAGTAATATATCCGATAAGTGAATTTTGTTGTTTAACTATTGAAAATTTGATAAATGTTGACCCCTTTCTTATCCAACCAATCACGTTCGAGCATTTTTCGACGGTATCGCTTTTGAGATTTCTTACGCGTCATACAATTTATTTTTAATTTTCATACAAAAAATCTTACCATGGAGGGAGGGGAGGTCGTAAAACCTCGAAAATTGTCTTACGTAATTAATGGACCGCCCCTTTCCGGATTTCGACTTGTTCCAGGGAATCCACAACCCGTTGTTGTTGTGCGCAGGGATTGAATCCTGAGAAAATTGAGAGAATCTCTCACGTATCGCTCTCTGTAACTATCATAACATGCTGCACATTATGAGATACTGTTTATCGTATATTGCTACAAGTTTGATCAGATTGGGGGGATAGTAGTGCATGATAAACCTCCTCTAAACATGCTCCATGGGCCTTCCTTAGCCGAGCGGTTAGAGTCCGCGGCTACAAAGCAAAGCCATGCTGAAGGTGTCCGGGTTCAATTCCCGGTCGGTCCAGGATCTTTTCGTAAAGGAAATTTCCTTGACTTCCCTGGGCATAGAGTATAATCGTACCTGCCACACGATATACGAATGCGAAAATGGCAACTTTGGCAAAGAAAGCTCTCAGTTAATAACTGTGGAAGTGCTCATAAAGAACACTACGCTGAGAAGCAGGCTTTGTCCCAGTGAGGACGTTAATGCCAAGAAGAAGAAGAAGAAACATGCTCCAAGCCTGGGGGCACTATTGCTATTGGAAGTTTGTGGATTGTTTATCGTGCCAGTAAAGAAAAACCCCTATCCCCAACGGTAAACAAGTGAGAAAAGTGGATTTTATCATAGCTTTCTCTTTGGGGCTCTCGCTCGCTGCTTCCATTTATCAGACTTGTTACACCTTGCGATACAATGACGATCGTGGACCGCAACAGATGGGATGTTTTTCTTTGCTTGCTTTGATCGTGCTTCATACTCAAATGAGAGCGAATTCTGCTATGCCTGGTTGTGCGCCATCCACGTCACGAACTATTCAGCTGGTTCGTCGTATAAGCAAATTCCCCGTTTGACCGTGGCAATCAACTGATAACATCCCGTAGTGCTATTTATCTGTGACTGTATCGAGGCTAAGAAAGCCATCGGCCCTTGTCAGGGCCATCAAATTTGTGGAAAAGAGTTGAAGGAATAATATTTCCGACCTTATTACATCTTATATTCCTCAATTAATCTCGCAGCTTCGTACAAAATTTAATTTGTTATGAATAATTGATAGCACGACAATTTGAGACTATTCATGGACGCTGCTGCAGTGCCGTCGGAGTGAGTGCTCAACATTTCACCACGATTGTAAACTAGAGTGGAAATTCCGACAGTGTCTTTGATTTGCCATATTTTATGAGAATACTTCGGTTACGAAAATGATCACATGTAACAAAATCGCGACATGTTTAGAATGCTTTTGAAATAAAATTCCCATTCAACAATTTTCATAATTTTGGCACCCATGGATCAGAAATTTACCTTCATATTAAAGAAAACTATTGGTTATCAATAGCGAACTATTGAATATTTAGTAAATGCCAACCCTTTAATTCATGTTCGACCAATTCCTCACGCATTATCATTTTCCGCAATTATCAAGTAATTCTAAGTCCAACTCATTATTGGCACACATGCATTTTCCAGATTTGTCGATTAGAAAGACAAGAGCACGAAAGGGAGGAGCATAATCTGCTAATCTAAGGGTATATAGCATGCTTCCTTCGGTGGATTCGGTTTCATACCGTTTCTACTTCCGAGCTGGCAAGAGCTCCTCCGATCCTGTGCAGCGACGTCCGCACCTGCTGACCTTCAAGCTAGCGATCCAGCGTCTGGTGATCGGTGGTCAAGAAGCAAGCCCGTTAGGAGCCAAATACCAGAAGCCCCCAGAGTTGCTGAGAAGAGAAAAGAGCAGCGCATCGAGCGTCGGACTTATGAAATCGCTCAAAATTTCAAGAGTGAGCATCGTTTCCAGATTTCGCCTTGTGCCCGGTGATCCACTACCCGTTGCTGTTGTGCGCCATCCACGGACCATGGCAATCAACTGATCAATCCCGCAGTGCTATTCATCTGTGACCGCATCGAGGCTAAGAAAGCCATCGGCCCTTGTCAGGGCCATCAAATTTGTGGAAAAGAGTTGAAAGAATAATATTTCCGACCTAATTACATCTTATATTCCAATCAATCTCACAGCAGTTTCGTACAAAATTTAATTTGTCATGATTAATTGATGGCACGACAATTTGAGACTATTCTTGGACGCTGCTGCTGTGCCGTCGGGGTGAGTGCTCAACATTTCACAACGATTGTAAACTAGAGTGGCATTTACAACAGTGTCTTTGATTTGTCATATTTTATGGGAGCATTCCGATTATGAAAATTATCACATGTAACAAAACTGCGACATATTTAGAATGGTTTTCAAGAGAAATTCTGATTGAACAATTTTCATCATTTTGGCACCCATTAATCAGAAATTCACCTTCATACTAAAGAAAACTATTGATTATCACCGAACCTGCTTAGCAAGGAGTACCTCGTAGCCAGAAGCCTGCTGAGCTGTTGATCAGCATCTGGTTTATGAGATTTCGGCTCGTGATAAACTCATCTGTGGTGCAGTCAAGAATCAAGCCCGTTAGGCATCATTACTACTATTATTAGACAAATCGAGCGTCCGGCTTGTGGTACCGCTCAAGATTTCAAACTTAAGCTACGTTTTCAGATTTCGACTTCAGCCGTGTGATCTAATACCTGTTGCTGATGTGTGCCATCCACACCACGAAACATTCAACTGGTTCGTTAGGGTGGGGCTTATTTCCAAAAATCTTCCGTAGTCAAGATTTACAAAGTGGAAAATGATCATCGGTCCCAAAATAACATCCTGTGAAAAAATGAGAATTTTTGGTGAAGGTTTAGAGGTGGCGCAAAGGGCGTAAGTGCAATTTTCCCATTTCTGTGAATTCTGCAAAATTTTGGTATGCTTTTCAGCTTGTTCTGGTGATTTTAGGACCCTTAAGGGCAAAAAATCACCTCAAAATTGCGATATCTCCACTCCTTTAGATGATATTTGACGAAATATATTAATGCATGCGATTTTTGGCTCTTGAATAGGTGACGATGACTGATTATTATGAACCCGAATAAGCATGTCATTAGCTGAGGAGGATTCTTATGCTAGTTGAATAGAACAAAGAGTGAAAAAGAATGAGAGAAAGAACAAAGAACACAGAAGAATGTAAGGTAGGGTGGGTTAAACAGGTGGGAGGGTGAAACTAGTGGTATCTTGAGTGCAACCGAGGAATCTTGAAAAATCTGGACTTAATGCAATGGAGAAAAGTTCTAGTAGAAAACGGTGATTTTATTGACTTCTATTTAATATTACCTACTTCAGATATTTCAGAAGAGCACTAATTTATGACCCATCTCTAGTTTTTGACCCATGCATACGCTTTTAGATTACTCTTTATGGAAAAATTTCAGTAACGGCTAAAATGTCCTCAACTCCATGCGAAGTTTCATCATTATTCTCCTGGTAGATATAGGCCTTTTCATGTGACAGGTCCGTCTATGCATTAGTTTTCATCGGTGTAGGACCGGTGCAAACACGAGCCTGTCATTTCCATAGAAGAACTGTCAAAGAGCTTCCCGATCAGCTGATTTAGAACGTCTTGTGAATAGGCCTATAGATAAATGCATGTCCATAGATACACTTTACTGCTGTAGTTCAATAATCGTTCGGTTGTTTTTTTTTCCTGAATGTTGATAGCAACTTATCGAAAGGGACCGTTGCAATATATACATCCTAGAAATTCAGCCTCACGCAGTATTTATTAAATTCATAACAAATGTATATGAGCATTTAAATATACATAGGATATCCTGTGAAAATTCCTTCATGTAGCTCTGTCGATATTCCTAAAAAACATGTTTCAGAACTGTGACGACTTAGGTTTTATTCGAGAGGTTTTGTGTCTTGCAACTAATTTGAATTTTGACTATACATCGATTTCAAATACAGGTGTAGAACGATGTATTGAACTTCAACTGCATTTTCGTTTGTCCGGAGTTATGTTGAAGGCGTTGTGGCGAAAGGGAAGTATTGGAAGCTCAAACGCAATTGAGTGCTGAAATGGCATCATAATCCAGAAATTCCTGTGGGAATTCTAAGAAGAATTGTTATTGCTAAAGAGCAGAAATCGTTTATTGATTTACCTAATAAGGATATGCGGGATCAAAATCCATACACCTAAAAAATGAATCTAAACCCTTCCACTTCATATAAAACGCCTTCTATTTGTATGAAGTGTACGGATTTTGAGCCTGTATGGATTTAGGCCCCCCTCTGTAATTTTCATTCAGATTATACAAGCAATTGCTGGAGTTATATCAAACGGACATTCTAAAATACTAAATCAGTGTTAAACTTGCATATAATCACATCTTATATATCCAGTTAATTCTAATATAATATCATCAGTTACACCCTCCCACCTGTTTAACCCACCCCACCTTACATTCTTCTGTGTTCTTTGTTCTTCCTCTCATTCTTCTTCGCTCTTTGTTCCATTCTACTAGCATAGGAATCCTCCTCAGCTATTCATATGCTTATTCGGGTTCATAATAATCAGTCAACGCAATCTATTCAAGGGCCAAAAATCGCATGGATAAATATATTTCGTCAAATATCATCTAAAGGAGTAGAGATATCGTAATTTTGAGGTGATTTTTTGCCTTTAAGGGTCCTAAAATCACCAGAACAAGCTGAAAAGCATACCAAAATTTTGCAGAATTCACTGAAATGGGAAAAATGCACTTACGTCCTTTGCGCCACCTCTAAACCTTCACCGGAAATTCTCATTTTTTCACAGGATGTTATTTTGGGATCGATGATCATTTTCCACTTTGTAAATCCTGACTACGGAAGATTTTCGGAAATAAGCCCCACCCTACTGGTTCGTCTTATGAGCAGAGAACTTATACAAATTTCTACACTTGCGTTGGGGATTCTTCGTTTAACCATGGCAATCAACTGATAACATCCTGTAGTGCGATTCATCTATGGCAGCATCCGAGCTAACAAAGCCTTTGGCTCTTTTCAGGGCCACCAAATGTGTGTAAGAGAGTTAACAGAGTAATATTTCCGACTTTATTTATCACATTGCCAAGCAATGAATAATGTTTCTCTCAAACCATAAGATCAACCAAGCGATGACTGAAGCTTTCATTATAATCCTCGAATAACTTCCTATAGATACAATGCTGTTAAATATTCTTTAATTAGAATTACTTAGATTTTCCTTCAGCATACTGAACAAGCCTCAATCACTACTGTCCTTTCCAATGCTACCATTTATTTCATAGGAGGTTACTAATATAATTTCAAAATGATCATACAACCTGAAGTGAAATTTCACATTTTCATAGATAAATATGACGAATTAATCGGATAAAGATAATGTATATTTGGGACATGATTAAACGTACACTTGGCTGCAAATCGTTATATGCATAAATATTTACGAAAGTTTCGAGCACTGAAAACAATATGAAATCAAAACGAGCAAAAAGAACGACATCAAATTCAGTTAAATTAACCATCGTGGTCCTACGTCACCAGTTCGTACAACCCCATAGGGATGTACCCTTATAGTTTTTTTCCTACTTGCAGAAATTCCAAACAGTTTTTTTTAGGAACTATTTTCATTTACTTTTAACCGCTAAACTGATGAACATGAATATTTGAACAAAAAAAATAAATTCTTGTTGGTGGATAATGGAAGAAAATTTCTTCTCATCGAACAAATTGTTCGCCGGAATTCACATACAGGTTTAAAGTATGCCATCCATCTGAAGTAAACTTAGTCAGGTTGAAAATTCTTGAAAAGATCTGTTATTAATTAAGCCTTATTTTTAGCCAAAAATTTTCAATAACCATTATTTAAGAAATTCTTTCAGTCATTTTTCATATTTTTTCAATAAATTTTGTTTGACGTTATACGACGAGTTGTAGTTAATGTATGGATTTCTTTAGTAAATTTTCATAAGGGAAATCATCACCAGTATAGTAGGGCATAGGCATTATTTGTATTATTCAGAAAATACAAATTTTGGGAATCGAATTTCCAGGATATCTGAGGAGTAAAGAATAACTCGCAATAACTTATGCATACCATATTTTAGTATCATACCACAATTAGGTATTGTTCAGTTATCAATACCTTATTTTGGTATTATAATGGTATTTGAAAAAATGTTAACCCTCTAATACCCAAATTTTTATTATCGATCTAAACATCATTTTTTGTTATCTAAAATCGTTCTAATCACGTTTTGGACAATGATTTATTTTTATTCGCGAATTTGTGAATTTTGGTTTTTGATTTTTATAATTTTTATTTTTGAACATCTCTATCCTTTTTCATTTTTTCTTGAAGCCTCTTCTGGTTACTGATTTTTGGCATAAATAGAAATTTAAGTTTTCACAATACTTTTGAAAATATTGAATTTTTAATTTTTTTCTGGAACATATTATATTTTCCGTGTAACTAACGGAAAAACAGGTTTGATATTATTTTTATACCACCAGGTTCTTCTTCTATGACTGATTAATTGTAGAGAATTATAAAAGGTGCCTTTTTTGTATTACACTGTAAATGAACCCCAGGCATTTGTAGGTTACAAGAGAATACAATTTTTCAAACATTTTTCAAAAATACAAAAAAGTCTCAAAAGTCATAAAAATGTTTCCTTATGTGCGTAATCTGAGCCAAGGTTTAAGCCAAAAATAAAATCATTGTTATTTTCGAGCTACGAAAAATTACACAAAATTCCAAAGTGTACCCCGTCTAAAGGCGGGGTTGGGTATTAGAGGGTTAAAAATACTCCATTTTGGTATTCGTTAGCTATTGAGGACTGCTGGAGGTATTGAACTATTATTGAAAAATTTCACTTTTATATGAAAATCCATCAAGTATTATTTAGGTATTATAATACCTCATCTAATTATCAGTTTGGTATTTGTAGAATATGCAGAAAGTATTATTTGAGGTATTTTACCTCTCATGCACCTCATTCAGGTTGTAAGTATTGGAAATTATCTGGTATGGAATACCTCAATTTGGTATTCAGTAGTTATTTTCTTCTGCTCGGGTATTGATGCTTTTTAGAATCACGGTATTTTTGATTTTAGTGTTAATCAAACAAGTGATCTACCATGCTGATACTGTGAACGATAAGCGAGGTTTTCTCAATATTGTTGTACAAAATAGAAACCGTTGAACTTTTTTTTCTTATTATAATAATTACAATAGTAAAAATTATTAGTTATTATACCGCCATTCCATGAAAAACCGATCTAGTGGGTCACTGAATTCCGTAAAACTTTGCTATTTTGTTCCATATCCGAAATGAAGATACACGTGTTTATGGATTTTTATTAGGGTGACCATTTCCGAAATAGGGTGACCAGAAAAATCGTGCAAAACTTTTATTTCTCAAAAAATCATAACTTTTGAACCGCTTGACCGAATTTCAATTTTCTTGGACGAAATGAAAGTCAAAGATTTTAACTTTTCAAGAAAAATATAAAATGTAACAAATAATGTTTTTTTTACATGAAAAAAAAACAAAAATTTCCGTTATTTCGTGTTAATGGTTATTATGGTTACCCAATTTCGAAAATTGTCACCCTAAACAAAAAAATATCCAAAAACACTTGTATCGTTATTTTGGATAAGGAACAAAATAGCAAATTTTCACGGAATTCGGTGACCCACTAGATCGGTTTTTCATGGAATGACTGAATAGGTATAATATAATTATTATAATTATAGTAATTATTATTAATATTATTTTATTATAACGAAAATAAAGGCATGACTGTCGCATATGCAAAAAGTAGGCATTGAGAAAGTAGCGTTCAAAGTTTATAGTTCGCCTTCTCATACAAAAGATATTTTTTGTAGTACACTTCTACATGTCAGATTCATTTAACACAACAACACAGATAACTCATTTTGACTCTATTTATCAGTAAAAAAACATAAACTTAAATACAATCGACGTTTTTTCAGTTGCTATTTGGGTTTAACGTTGATATAGAGACTGTTATGTTTGTATTTTTCAATATGGAACTGCATCAACTTCATATTCTTCCACAATATTTTCATACAAAGTTTGCTAATTTTATATGCATAGTAAAATATATACTAAAACATAGATGTTGCGATGAAAAAAAGGTGTTGGTTCGAAAATGAATATAGGACAGGTATGGTTTTATGGGCAGAATAGGAGTCATGTAAATTGATTCCGAAGATTTTTCTTCATGTTGGAATCATGTAAATTGTTTTGTTTTTATACATTTTTTTTATTATCATTCAATATTCTGGAGGAACCTGGATGAGTCGGGAGAAGGGGGGGGGGGGGTGCTGGCCTCTTCCCCCTCTCTGTTTCGACGCCAATTCTACGCACGATTACGCCTACGCAGATGCAGGATTACGACGGATCGGTCTGATGTCTTCGCCGCACTTGTTCGTCATCCCATGCTGATTAAGTGTGGTAAAGACACCAGATCGATCTGACGTAATCCCGCACTTTTATTCATAAAGAGAAAATAAACAAAGAGTGCCTTTCAATGTTAGATAGGTACTTTTGAAAGGTTGCGCGAGATTTGTGCGGTGAGAACTGGCTTGAGATAAAGGATTTTAGCGTTGGTATGCGAAAAGAGTCGATGTAAGTGGCTGGACTGAGAACTCATTCTAATTAATTTAGCAAAAGTTAATACGATTTCGAGTTTGATTAGTAGGAGCTGTAAAATAAGTTTCATTCCATACGAAGAGAAATAAGAAAGGGCAAACATGTAATCGACCAGCACGGATCTCGGCTAAATTTTGGTTTACGTTAGTTTTTGGTGAAACGTTTGGTAATCTGCTTATCCGGACCTATTTATTTAAGTTCAGCTCCGATACCGTCCAGATACTTTATTATGAATGAGCTATTGGATGGCATTCTCACCTGCTCTCAAAATTGGTCCTGGTTGATTTCCATCGTACTCTGAAGTGATGTAGACATTTCATTTGTTGTCTGGACCTTCATCATCATTCAAGTGTCCATTGAAGTGCTGTTTTCACCTTTCGAACACCTCACAGTCGTCAGTCACAAATACATAAAAAATGTGACTCTTCTCTTCAAGATGTTAGAGAAGACGTTTACGATCTTTAAGGGTTTCCAACAAAACGCGATAATCTCCTTTCTTTGAGATTTGCAAGGAAACCTTGATTACCATAATGGAATTCGAGTTCTCCTGCTGAAATCCATCTAATTCGGGTGTACTAATCACGGTTGGCGGAATCCTTTGCTCCCTCACCTGAATTGAAGAGCCTGGGCTAGAGGCCGCTTCGATTTGCTGCTTGGGAAATTCATACAAAGTATCGAACTGATTGCTCACAGAGAAGAGGTACACTCTACATTGTTGACCGTCATAAACGACCGAATAAATAAATCCATGAATCAATTCGAGTTACCGGCTAATCGAGCCCAAACCGGACCTCCATATCCCCGGGTGTATAAACTAATAATAGAGAGCCCATTATCCACGCTCTATCCATTAGATTCGCGCCATGTCGAAGGCGGCGGCAAGTTATGCTGAATTGAAGAAAATTGTTTCGTAAAAATAAACTACGGCCTCCACCCAATCAAGCTACCGGCGGCAATCAGCACCTTGCCACAATGAATGAATGGCACTGCTCTGTGCGCTACAGCCGCCCCCCAAACAGAAAAATATCTCTTCACGGGAATTGTTTGGAAACAGTTCGTGTGCGGTGGCCATATGTAGATGTAGATATGCAACGCATTATTCCATTGGGGAGCTGCTATATTCACAGAATCTCGTGACCCGTAAAACGGGGTGACTTCTAACTATTTTAACAATTTTAAATAGAAGGGAATTCGATTATTTCTGCATTTTATCTTGAAGATTTTTCTTTTACTTCATCACGCCAATCTGTCATGAAATGGCCTACTTTTCTGCATTGAAATATGCAGTGTGGGAATAGTCATTACGCAACTGAAACCAGTGCTGTAATGATTCATTACGCAACGCTTTCTCATTATGCAACTGTTTTGAGTTGCGTAATGAATCATAACACAACATTTTTTCAGAAATTGTTAAATAATGGTGAATGCATTCCGATATCCTGGAGATCACCTCAACAAACTGAATCGCAAATCGACCACGTTTTGATTAATGGAAGACACTTCTCGGACATTATCGACGTCAGAACCTATCGCGGCGCAAACATCGATTCGGACCACTACCTAGTGACGGTTAAAGTGCGCCAACGAATCTCCGTTGTGAACAACATTCGGTACCGACGCCCGGTACGGTACAATCTGGAGCGACTCAAGCTACCCGAAGTCGCAACTGATTATGCGCAAAGCCTTGAAGCAGCGTTGCCGGAAGAGGGAGAGCTCACCGAAGCCCCTCTTGAGGACTGCTGGAGTAATCTCAAAGCAGCCATAAACAACGCAGTTATTGGGTTCGTGGAAGCAAATCGACGGAACGGTTGGTTCGACGAGGACTGTCAGACGGTTTTGGACGAGAAGAATGTAGCGCGGGCGATGATGCTGCAGCAAAGCATCCGTCAAAACGTGGAACGATACAAACAGAAGCGAAGACAGCAAACCCATCTATTCCGGGATAAAAAGCGCCGCTTGGAAGAGTTGGAGTACGAAGAGATGGAGCAGCTGTATCGTTCTCAAGAAACACGTAAGTTCTACAAGAAACTCAATGCATCCCGCAAACGCTTTGTGCCGCGAGCCAAAATGTGCCGGGATAAGGATGGAGGTATCTTGACGGACGAACGTGAGGTGATCGAAAGGTGGAAGCAGCACTACGATGAACACCTAAACGGCGCAGAGCAGGAAGATCAAGACAGCAGGAGGAAGGGCTTCATCAGTACGGCGGATGAGGGAGACGTGCCAACTCCCACAATAGGTGAAGTTAAGGATGCTATCAAACAGCTCAATAACAACAAAGTAAGTGGAAAGGATGGTATTGGAGCGGAACTTATTAAAATGGGCCCGGATAGGTTGGCCACTTGTCTGCACCGATTGATAGCCAGGATCTGGGATACGGAACAGCTACCGGAGGAGTGGAAGGAGGGAATAATATACCCAATATACAAAAAGGGTGACAAGTTGGAATGTGAGAACTATCAAGCGATCTCCATTCCTAATGCAGCCTATAAAGTGCTTTCCCAGATCATCTTCCGCCGTCTATCGCCACTGGCAAGCAGATTTGTGGGAAGTTATCAAGCCGGCTTTGTGGACGGGCGATCGGCGACAGACTAAATCTTTATGCTGCGGCAGATCCTCCAAAAGTGTCGCGAATATCAAGTCCCTACGCACCACCTATTCATCGATTTCAAAGCGGCCTATGATACCATCGACCGCGAAGAGCTATGGAAGATTATGGACGAAAACGGTTTTCCCGGGAAACTGACTAGACTGATCAAAGCAACGATGGATAGTGTACAGTGCTGTGTGAAGATATCGGGTGCATTATCGGATCCGTTTGAAACACGCAAAGGACTTCGACAAAGCGATGGTCTTTCCTGCCTCCTGTTCAATATTGCGCTAGAAGGTGGTATGAAATGGGCGGGCTTCAACATGCGGGGCACGATCTTCAATAAATCCCGCCAGTTCATTTGTTTCGCAGACGACGTGGACATTGTCGGAAGAACGTTCCAGGTGGTTTCTGAACAGTATACCAGGCTGAAACGTGAAGCAGATCGGGTTGGATTGAAAGTTAATACGTCGAAGACGAAATATCTGCTGGCTGGAGGAACCGAGCGCGATAGAGCTCGCATTGGCAGACGCGTGACGATCGACGGTGATGAGTTCGAGGTGGCGGACGAATTTGTCTACCTCGGATCATTGATAACGTCGGATAACAACTGCAGCAGAGAAATTCGAAGACGTATCATTGCCGGAAGCCGTGCTTACTACGGACTCCACAAGACCTTGCGGTCTGGTAAACTTCACTTCCGTATTAAGTGTACCATGTACAAGACGCTGATAAGACCGGTAGTCCTCTACGGGCATGAGACGTGGGCGCTGCTCGAAGAGGACCTGCAAGCGCTAGGAGTTTTTGAACGACGTGTGCTTAGGACGATCTTCGGCGGAGTATGTGAGAACGGCGTATGGAGGAGAAGAATGAACCACGAGCTTGCGCAACTCTACGGTGAACCCAGTATCCAGAAAGTCGCCAAAGCTGGAAGGGTACGATGGGCGGGACACGTTGTGAGAATGCCGGACAACAATCCCGCAAAAATGGTGTACACCTCACCTCAAATCCGGCCGGTACAAGACGAAGGGGAGCGCAACGAGCAAGGTGGTTTGACCAAGTGGAGCAGGATCTTGGAAGTGTGGGGCGATCGAGGAATTGGAGGTTACCAGCCATGGACCGAGTTAGTTGGCGTAACATTGTGGCGCAGGTCATGTTTTGAAGGACGTAGCGTCAGCAAAAGTAAGTAAGTAAGCATTCTGATATAATTGTTGATACCCTCAAGTGGTCTTCTACGAAATTGCAAGCCTCGTAAGATAAATTTACGACTCGTGCTGTAAAAATCATCATTCTGCAACTTGTTCCGTAAACTACTGTATGGGTTTGTATCACTTTAGGCGTTAAACTTTACATGGAAATTACTGACTTTGATTACATAATTGAGCTCAATTTGTAGAAATGCATTTACAGCATACTAAAAGCTCTATTTCATAGTTAGTATGATGGTCACCTCAAAAAGCTTTTCAAATCTTTTATGTTCCATGACTCGATGTTTCCATGAGTTGATGATCTCTTACGATATCGACTCATGTAAGTTTGACTGTATTTCGTTTTGTAACTTGCGAGTCCCTTAGTATCAAAGTTCCCCGTGTTATCAAAGATACCCCGTGTTACGGTACGTTAGTTGGTAACTGAATGCGATGGTATAGTAGTTTTGGTTTGCGGCGATTTTGCTAGCAACAAGTACGCAGATTATTCAATGAAGAAATGGGATAGAACATTGAAAAAGGTTCACCTTTGTGCAAAATGTCGAGCCGAGTGGAAAATTGATTCGAGAGAAATAGTAAAGCGCTTGTCTCCATTTCAACTAGAAGATCGCGTAAATCATTGTCATAATAGATCTGTTCCTTTCTGAACTGACAAACTGGTTCTAGACCTAATACGCCATACACTCTACTCAGATTGTTTGACCAACCCAGCAGCCATACTCATCAACTTGTTCAAGTTTGGTACTATTGTTGTTACAAATAGTGATTCACTTGCGATTTCACTTAGATTTTTCAGGGTTCATCTGAAAATGAATCAGGAGAGCTCTCCAAGAACTAAGGAATTCCTTCAAAAAATCTTGTACCTGTTTGATTCGGAAATTTGCCGCTTGGAGGCGCTAGTGAACATCGAACTTTAGTTTTTCTGGTATTTTAGGATCCTGACCACTTATGAAGATGGCGTATTCGGCAAAGTTGTTCAGTAGCTCAAGGGCTATCTTTATTTGAACATTCATCTTCTGCTTGGCATTACGTCCTCACTGGGACAGAGCCTGCTTTTCTGCTTAGTGTTCATGTGAGCCCTTCCACAGTTATTAACTGAGAGCTTTCTTCGCCAAAGCTGCCATTTTTGCATTCGTATATCGTGTAGCAGGTCGATGATACCCTATAAGCCCAGGAAAGTCAAGGAAGGAATTCCATTACGAGAAAGAACAAGGTCTGACCGGCAATTGAACCTAGACACCTTCAACATGGCTTTGCTATGCAGCCGCGGACTCTAAGCACTCGGCTAAGAAAGGATCGCTAAATCTACACGGAGCCACAAGTCAACCCAACTTTGACTTCTTTTGACGCAATTCGGCTCTTCCGTGAGATAATCCAAATTTGGGTTAACTGACATATACAGTGGCGTAGCTAGGGTTGTTGGGGCCCGGTGCGGAGTTCGATTTAGGGGCCCTCAAAATTAGGATCGACGCCATCTAAATGTAAGACGCTAATGTGAAACCGACTGTTGAAATAAACATTGAACAAAAAGCTTTTGTAGAATTATGACTAAAGTGATTGAACTAATGTTGATATGTTGTTGAAATAGTTTAATGGAAAAAAATTCAATTAATGGGCATACAGTTTTTTTCTTAACTCTTGTTCAGAAACATAAAATTATCGAGAGGACTTCCAGTTAATTGACATGGAAGTGGAAATATTAGCTGGCGAAGTAGCGCTGGAAAGCAATGATTCATTCCAGCTTTAATTAACTGATCTAAGAAAATTTGGACATTTCCTTTGAGTCGGGATTGATTTTATAATTCCTGATGAAAAAATGCCTTTCAGATCGATAAATTTGCTTAAAATAAATTACCAAATTAACTCCAATGTTTTCTTCAGCAGCTCATTTTGTGATTTTCACGGACTTCCGAAGAATTTCATTTTAGACCATCTAAAACTCAACGTAGAATTTTGTTACGAGTAATCATAGAAGGTACCTCAGACATTCCAACAGAGATTGTTCAAGAAATCATAAATGTTCAAGGAATCTATCCAATGATTTTACCATCACTTTCTTAAAACTTTCTACAAGATTCTCGTTTGCAACCTCTTCGAGATTTCAACTATTATTTTTCCAGGGATTTCCTAGAATTTACTTCAAAATTATCGTTCAGATGTCAACCACAGAATTCCTTCAGGAATTACTCCAGTGAATGATTCTAGAAATTATAGAAAAAATTCCCAAGGATGTCTTCAAAGAATTTCCCCAGTCATTTTTCAGGAATATCTCCCGAAAGTGATCAAGGATTTTTTTTTCAGAAATTACTGGTGTTTTCTTTTTTAAAAAATCCGGAAGACATTTCAGAAAGAAATGTCAAAGTAACATCTGATGAAACTTGATTTAGTTTTAAGGTGAAGATGAATCGAAGCCAAAGTTCAAATTTTCAAGAGCACGGATATAGAGAAGCAAACATCCATTTGAGCTAAAATCCTAATCGATTGGTCACCACCAGCTAGTGACCAATTGATTAAGTTTTCAGCTTAAATAGATGTTTAGTTATCCAGATTCGTGCTCTTGAAAATAACAAGTTTGGCTTCGATTGATATTCACTTCAAAGTACTTCATGATGAACTCCCACAAAGTTCTCTGAAAGAGCTCTTGAGCTCTTGAGGAAGTTTTGAAGGATTTTGTAAGTGAATGGCTAAGATGAACTATTGAAGAAGCCATGAAGGTTTTACTATAAAAAATACACGAGAAGTTTTTGGAGGAACTGCAGGATTAATTTCGCATGAAATGTGGGAGAAATCTTTAGAGTTATTTCTGATGGTTCTGGAAGATTATTAAGTATATATTCTCGAATAATCCCTGGAGGAATTTTAGGAGCACCTCCTAGGGAAAATGTGGATGAATGCTTGATGGAATGCATGTAATTCCTGAAATGATGACTGGAGGAACTGGCATAACCTTTTCGGGACGGACGATTTTCACTTTTCGAATCATTTTTCTCTTGCTAAGTGGTAACGCTTTAGAATGAATTGTGCACTTCTTAAGGTGTTAATGTAACTCATTGGCTATGGATAATTGAAGACGGAAATAAATTATATGTGAATTTGACTCTGTACGTTCCATTTCAAAAACAGATCCGCATGGTTATTAAATTAACTAACTTATTACGCGTGGTAAAGATGGATAATTTATGGATGAAATTATGAAAAAAAAATCCACGTCCTCGGCTGGGATTTGAACCCAGGGCGCTTGTATGCTAAATCGCACTCGCTCTGCACGCGTGTGTAATATACATGAGATGGATGGATGTGGGTTATGAAAAGGGTCCACGTGATTTGTGGGGATTTGTATTCGAAACTTGTAACCAACTGAAACTTGTAACCATCGAAATTAGTAATCAACTTACTTGTTTGGTAAAGCGCTCGTCTAGCATACAAGAATCCTGGGTTCAAATCCCAGCCGAGCACGTGGATTTTTTTCATAATTTCACCCATAATTTTTCCATCTTGACCACGCGTTATGAGTTTATTAATTTGCCCAGCACTATTGTGATCCTTCAGCCGGAGTGGGATAGGAATTCAAGCAACACAGTTTGTTTCAACTCAAGAATAAACATATCTCTTGAAACTAATCAGAGTTGAAAATAGATGAAAATATGACTTTCGATTGCACTGAATAGCAACGCAAAAAGCGCAAACGGCGGAGCCTGTTTGCAACATGTTTTTGTTTTAGAGAAAATGCATATTTGTTGCAAAATACTTAAAAGAAAAAAAAAATGCAGACAAAAATATAAACGAGAATCGAACTCCCAACTGTCCACCAGCTGTTCGAAATATAAGCGTCCACATTGCGATGTTGTGTATTACTTTACTGCACCCTTCGGAATACTTACTGGCAAAATATGGACACGCCCCACAGAGCTTAAGTTCTTGTAAAAACATTCGCGCATCATATGAGAAACACCATATAAGTAAACAAACAAACTGTTGCTAGAACATGTTTTCGTTGTTACATCATACTTAAGGTGCAACTCAACTATACTACAACTAGCTGTCAAACACGCAGTTTAGTGCAACTTTCACGCAACTGGGATGAATCTTCTTGAGTTGTGGATATAAAAACGTAACTTGCATGGAATGAAGTTATGTTGCGGACGCTCTGAATGAAAGTATAAAATGGGCATTTTTGGAGAAGTTGCAAGAGTTTGTTTTAATAGTTACAGAACACATCTTGATAAACTTGACTTCATTGATGCTTGCAAAGGACATCTGTAACAAATCTCGCCGTTTCAAGAATGTTAGACGTCAAACAATGGATTGAAATGCAAGTTCATTGGAACGACAATGAAACCTTATGAGCTTTTGATTAATATGCAACGGAACTAGAACTAGGTAATTTACAGATGCTTTTATTGATAAGGTACCGTGGGGAAGTGTAGCAGTGGGGTAAGTGGATCATTCGTCCGTAATATGAATAAATACTGAATGTTTTCACACCTTTGCTTCATTTTAGGTTATATTCTCACGTACACACTGATACTACTGCAAAACTGATACTACACGTGCACTAACACAAACAAACTTGTTGACTGCAAAAATCAATTCATTTTAAAGTTGTTTTCTGTCGATAAAAAATCCATTGTATCTCTGCCTAAAATCGAATACTATTAGTTTTTTCAACACATGGTGAACATTTCAGTTCTAATTGTATGAATCACAATGAAAATAATGTATTTTTTGCAAATAAATACAGATATATTGGTCATGGTACACTTACCCGCATTTTTTAATGGGATGGGGTAAGTGGATCAACTATTATTATCAAATATTGGCAGACTACTTACGCGGATTTGAATAAGCTTTAGTGTCATCAAGTGTTGTTTTCCTTTTACATTTTTCATTCCTAGCTTGAATTTGCCAAATTGACCTGAGAAAAATTCAAATAATCCACCTAAAAGTGTTGTACAGACTTTCTAGTACAAAAAAAATGAAAAATGAAAAATTCAAACAAAATTTTTCTTGGTTTTTCTAAACTGAAATGCAAAAGAGCAAGATATACAAATTCTCCACCTGCAAGCATATTATCGTACGTTTTTTGACCATATCGATTGTTCTAGACAAATATTTCCATAAATAGAATAAAAAGATTTCAGTATGTTAAACAAAAGTAAATGTAATTAATATTTTTAAACTAAGAGTGTCTTTCGAAAAAAAACCCTCCACGGTGGGGCAAGTGGATCATTTGGCGCAAAATTTCAAGTCCTTCATGCTCAATAGATAACAATCAGAAAAATCAAAATAATTGACGATTTAAAGTATAATAGTCCCTCATTTGTCACGCACAGAAAAAGTTTGAATTATATTACACCCGATTCTGTTTTTGCACGGGGGATGCGTACCGTGCAAAAAAAGTTTTCAGTTCAAAATTTCAAAAACCGTGCAAAAAAAGTAACACCATTTCTCGACGTTTCATGCAAAAATAAGGTTTCGGCGAAAAAAAATGTATGGAAACTTTTTTTGCACGGCCGTGTAAAAAAAATCCGTGCAAAAACAGAATCGGGTGTATTAACTTTAGCTGTACATAACAATGAAGTTGACTATTGATTTTTCTGTATCCACTTACCCCACGGTACCTTACATCTTTGAAACCATTTTTGGGAAGCATTTCTTTGAAAGATGTTTCGCGTGCTACTTGGGAATTCTCGTAGATCTTCCTGAAAAAATCTTCATATGAATTTCTTAAAAAATTGTAGACTGTTTTTTTTTTCTTAGCGTACCTCCTATAGGGAACTTTGGAAGATCTTCTACAGTGACAATTGGGAAAATTATAATAGTCGAGAAAAGCGTTGGACTGCTTATGTATTTTCTGGAGCAAATTACGGAAAATATCCCTTAACCATCCCTTGAAACAACAATGGAATTTGGAATTTTGGAAGACTTGGTGGTGGAATCAATAGAGACATTTCTGAAGGAGATCCCAGAAGTATAGAAGTATGAATAGATGAATAGATCTTTGTATAGATCACTAGGAGAATTCCTAAGGTTTTCCTGAAGGAATCTGAAAGAAAACTCCTGAAGAGCCTGTGAAAAAACCGTGTAATAGTCTCTGGAGGTTTCTTTGGAACCTCTTGAAGCAAGATTCACTGCAAGCATAATAAAGAAAAAAAAAAGAGACTTTAAAGACAATTTCGCCTACAATAGAGACTTTCATGACCTACATTGCATTAAATTAGAGACTAAGCTTCGAAAATGAGATCTACTACCAGTCTATGTGAGCACACTATGGCCTGAAGATGGTAACTGATTTATTTTTCCAAATTTGAAATGAAAATCAGCTAGTTTAAGAATATGGTCTGTAACATATCTCCAAATCAGTTTCAGATACAAATATGCCGCACGTTTAGGTAGATTTGTCTGAATTAATAAATTTAACCGAGTTATCGAGAATGAATTTTGAATAATACCTAAGGCTATTCTAATCACTAATATCATTGATCATGGGGCCCCTACACATTGCTGATCAAGGTCACCTTCAAACTGAATTAGTATCTGCTTGTTTACGTGTTACTTTTCATAAAATCAATAACATAATATTCTAATCTAATCTAATCTAATCTAAGCGCTTGCACAGCCAATATTGAAAAGCATCCTGGAAATACTGGAATTTCTTCTAGTATTTTCTTGTCAGCATTAATATTTGCAGCATATCAGTGATATGATACAAATACTAAAATGGCCAGGCCCACTGTGCAGACTTGGTTTGGAAGATAACTCAAAAGTTCACGGCGATCAGATTATCCACTCATGAATAATATGATAGACGTAGAATTTTGAATCTTATTAAGGAAGAAACGGGGACAATCGTACCAACCGTCTCATTTCAGGGGGAAAGTTTAAATCGTTGGGAGTGGCGTTGCTAAGAAATTAAATGCACGCTCCATTCCATATATGAAAAAGCTTATATAGTCAGATTTGCAAAGCTTACATTGCAAGATTTGCAAACCACACCAATGAAACCTTTTGAATAATAGGAGTATAAATATGAAAGATCTCACCAAATTAGAAATAGTTAAATGGCTGTATTCGACTCAGCAACCGAGGACCTCGAGAGACCAATCGACTTAAAAATCCGGTTAATCACTTAAAGATTAACAGTCATTGTCAGTTGTAGATACAGCTTTATAACTCCTAATTTTCAATAACCTCACGCACTAGCTGTTAACTCATGACGGTTTTGAACTATGTGATCAATTGCACTTCCGACCAACTCGCGGCACTAACAAACAACTTACGACATACAAATTTCATTTCTACATGCACTCCGCACTTTTTGTAAAATACAAATGGATGGATCATTAACTCGCACTTATCGAAACAAAGAATTAAATTTTATATAACTCTACACTTGAATCAGCCGTTTAGAAAGTTCACTCGGAGCGATCAAAACGCGACAGAAAATTCGAAACACGTCAGCTCCTCATAAAATCAATAACATAATATAAATGAAATTCTTGCCACAATTTGGGGCCCCCCATGAACTTGGGGCCCGGTGCGGACCGCACCCACCGCACCCCCCTAGCTACGCTACACCTATCATTAGATAATTTTCGTTTGACAACAGCGAAAAAACAACTCAGTACAAAAAAAAATCTACCCAGCGTAAGCTTTCGAAGTCTCCGTAGTGGGTTAAAACTTATATGCAGTTTACCCAAATCTGAGTTTAAAAATCTTATTTTTTGGGTAGTCTGAAAAAGATTTCAATCCGTCGATTCAATCACAATTTACACAATGACAGCTCGTTCCGAAGTAAAATTTGCCGAGGGGTGATTCAAAACTGATTTCCATACTAGTTTCAAAAAGTTCCAGGTCACGGAAAATTGTGAAACTTTGGATTCTGATTAAATTTTCATCATGTTTTTATTCAATTTTATATGCAAGAAACTTGATACCTCTAAACAAGACAATTGATTTTTTGAAAGTAAAATCAAAATTTATAATAATGTTCTCACTATTTTCAAGCTTGTCACCAAAAAGTCGCTATTTCAGAAGAATGATCACTAAACTGACTACTTTTGTTATCGGGTTATGACACGAGATCAGCGTATGATCCTCAGGCCGCCTCACTGTTTGTATTTGTGTAGCTAGCTACTCTCATTCAGTAAATACAGGTTTCTCTGTGTATGAAACATTGTGCATTCATGGGTGGAACATCTCGCGACAGAGCGATGACGATGCCGTCGCCGCCGACGAGAATAAAGCGGGAAACGCAATGGGGCCGGCAACGGAACGGCAACGGAATGCGGCACCGTTGCGGTTTGTACTAAAAGAAAATCCGCAACACTGCCGCATTTCAAAACGCAATGATTGCGGATTTAACGGTTATTCGCTCGTGCGGATTGTTTACATTTTGTGGTGTTTTCATCTTTCGGATCTGGTTTTCGCGTAGTGAAATTCATATTTTGGCGAATTTTAAACAAATATCCGCAAAAATTTGATGGCGAATATATTAAGAGCGGTCCAAGTTGTTAAAATGGTGCAAGCTGTGCGAGAGCTGCAGCAGCTTCGTGAGGATTTGAATCTTGCATCCGAACGAAGATGGTGGGTGCGACCTTCGAACCAGACCCGTTCCTCGGAAGGATTTTTTGAAACAGCGTACCCGTTGATGAGAAGGGAGGACCCGGAATATTTCTTCAAATGCACACGAATGTCCCCTCGCGTGTTTGACATCCTGTTGGATCGCATTAAGCACCGACTGCGAAAGTATTCGATTCGCGAACCCATAAAACCGGCATGTCGGCTGTTCCTGACACTAATGTAAGTATACCGATGATTGGAAGTTCTTTATGCCTTGGTATTTCGCAGGACGGACCTAAAGCCGGATATAAATTTAAAATAGGTCTATTTATGGCGTTATATCGCAACTTAACTTTCTTAAATATTGCCCTCAAAAATTCACCTTAAATCCTGTGAAATGTACGGTAGATGGTGACCATCCGGTACTATCATAAAAAGCTTCATCAAGATCGATGCAAATAAATTTATTAGCCTAATTGACATTTTTGTTTCTACTATAGGTACTTGGCTCACGGATCGAGTGTTTTCGAAATTTCCCGATTGTTCAGGATGGGGGTAACAACGGTCCGAGAAGTGACACAAGAGGTAACGAAAGTTTTATGGGATGAGCTACACGAGACGTTCATGCCCGAAGTCACTGAGGATAAGTGGAAGCAGTGTAGCGATGAATTCGAAACCAAGTGGAACCTTCCTCACTGCTGCGCCGCGGTGGATGGAAAACATATTCCGATACGTTGCCCTCCAAATTCCGCATCGTTATACTTCAACTATAAAAAACAGCATTCTATCGTACTTATGGGAATGTGCGACGCAAACTACAACTTTGTAGCGGTGGATGTTGGAGCATACGGAGGAAACGCCGACAGCAGTGTCTTCAGCTCGAGTGAATTCGGTCGCCGTTTGTTGCAAGGCCGCTTGGGGCTACCTCAAGCCACGGCTCTTCCAAATGGACAGCTAATGCCCTACTTCATAGTCGGGGACGCCGCATTTCCCCTCAAAACCAATCTAATGAGGCCGTATCCAGGACGTAACCTACCTGCCGTGCAAGAACATTTTAATTACAGGCTGTCACGTGCCAGAAGGGTGATTGAAAATGCCTTCGGCATTTTGGTTTCTCGGTGGCGCATTCTACTATCGCCATTATACCTGCACCCTGAAGCAGCCGATAATTTGGTTAAGGCCACACTGGTTCTTCACAATTTCGTGAAGGCTACAAATGAAACCCAGTATGCTCCTCCGGGTTACACTGACCAAATTGGAAGCCATGGTGAAATCATTGTGCCTGGAGACTGGCGGTTAACAGCGGAACCTCTCAACAGCGTAGAAAACAATTTTGTGCAACGTGGGAATAATGCACCTCGCAGTGCTTATGAAGTACGGGATTCCTTGGCACAATACCTTTTCGCAAATAATATTTTATTATAAAGTTAATTAAAAATAAATAATAAAAAAACTATTTGCAATCGGAATAAAGCAAGCGTATACTGAGTTGTTTTACAGTGAATGGAAAACTATGAGAAAACGTTGAATTTTCAGACGAAAGTTTCATGGATGCTTCTTCTTCTTCTTTCTGGCATTACATCCTCACTGGGATAGGGCCTGCATCTCAGCTTAGTGTTCTTTGAGCACTTTCACAGTTGTTAACTGAGAGCTTTCTTTGCCCGCCAATGCATGAATGTGTATCTTGTGGTTTAGGTACAATGATACTTTATGCCCAGGGAGCAGAGAAAAGTTAAAAAAAGAAGTTAATTCGGTCTTTTGTGTTGTCAATCTACAAGCTCTTTTTTTATTCATTGTAGTTTACATGCTTTGGTCATGATTAAATTCTTCGTCATGCAAACTTATGAGGGAATTCACACGGCATGTAAATTCCACCTCAAGTTCGCGTGCCACTGCCAATGGTAACATCTCCATTCGTTCTGTTAAGTACGAACAGAATGTCGCATGACGTGCCGGTTTTGGCTGACTGATACTTGACTCTGCTTTGGCCAGAATACTTTGAATTCTTTCATCAATGTCTTGGTTAATTGGATTCGTCGATTTGCGCTTTCTTGGAGTTTTCGCACTGCTGTCCAGATCCACCAACACTTCTTCCTCAAGAATTTCTTCCTCAAGCACTTGCTCCAGTTCTTCCTGTTCCTGATCATGATTTTTCTTTGCTTCAGATGTAGGTCGATTTGAAGAATCCGAGTTAGGTTGGTAATTACCAGTGGTTCTGGAAGTGTATGAAATAATTGATAGAGAAAATCTTATTATTAACCCTGCAAAGGGCAGGGTGCGGGTTACATCAGGAAAGTACTTTGTTCTCAAATAGTAGGCAACCAAATTGACTTCGGTAAAAAGGATTCGAAAGAGGATTAGTATACCTATATCACAGACTAACGTAGAAATCTACCAAGGAGATTTCTCCATGTATATTGAAATCCGTTCAGGAGTTCCACAAAGTATCAAGAATTCTTGTTGAAGTTGTTAAGAGAAGTATTGCGGTAATATTACGACGTGTCAATCTCGCAAAACATTAGTGGTTCCTCTGAAAATTTCTCAGAAACCTCTTCATAAATTCCACCAAATATTCATTTATGAGAGTTTTTTAAACAAAAAACCATTACTAATTTGTCAAGAAGTTCTTCAAAGACTCAAAATGTCATGGCAAAAAAATGTAACATCTTGAAGCTCATATTTTGAGTGAATTGTAGTCCTGTTATATTATAAACTCACCCAAACATTCATCGAAAGTTTCGGACAAAATTTTATCCAGGAAAACTTCAAAGAATTTCTTCTGAAACTGCTACAGGAATTCCTCTTGAGGTTTCTTCGGTTCTTTTTCCTGAAGTTTTTCCAACAGTTCTTCCAGAAATTTTAACAAAAGTTTTTTCAAGAATCCTTAAATATTTATCGTAGGCTTTAGAGATTCCTTCAGAAATGTTTGAAAGCGTAATATTTCATAAATACTCAGGACAGTGGCGTATCCAGAAAATGCGTTTGGGGGTTTTGATTTTTTTTTTCAATTGATTACCTGCATTGACATTTTTATTTCGGTGATCGCAGCAGGCTGTGCGCGCGGGATGACGTGTTTTGTATTTGCTGCCACGTTTCATCTTGATTCTTCATATATTCGGCCGGTGAAAATATTAAAACGAAGAGTGGTGCTATGCCACCCGAAGCTATTAAGAAGAAAAGTATTAAATTGTGAGAAGAATGTGTTGATTCAGCAGAAAATTATTTCGATTACGCGTCATTTTAAAGTTCGACCGATGAAAAATTGAATCGACTGATGGTGCTATGCCACTCGGAAAACAATGTGAAAAAAGTTACTTGTGATGTGAAAAAAAATGCTTATAGATGTTTTATGAGTGGTTTAAAGCAGCAATGGAAAGAACAACAAACTGGTGAGATCGTTCAAAATTATATGACTGTTTGTAACCACTAAATACGTGCCAGGGTCGAAAATCTAATTTTCGATTCGGGAAGTATGAAATCATTTCAGATATCCAATTGATATCTGGGTGCTTTCGTGCGGGGCTTGCTGTGATGAAAACGACCTCAGAATGTGTGTGTATGAACAGCCATTCTAGAAATGGGTCGTTGGAATTGCAGTAGAGCTATCACCTTCCATCTCCAGGGCTAAAGTTGTCTGCATCTATATAGACATCTAAGTGTCTCGATAAATAGGTGCACACAAATTTCTTCCATAAAAGCACTGCCGGTCAGTGGGCGGTGGATTGTAAACAGACACACACACACATTGACATTTTTATTTCGGTAAACTTTTTATAAAAAAAAATTTTGGTAGACGTTATAGCTGTTATCATTGTGCATGGCCGGTACCAAATAGTTTTCCCAGTTTCGTTTTCAAACGGGAGAAAAAAATCAAAAGGCTTTTTTCCCATACATTGTTTAAACCAGTTTACTGTTAGATGCTTTTTGTGCATAGAAGCCAGCGCCATTTTTTCGAATAGGAATAGGAGAATCAGCACTGCATGTAATCCATTGATTCATAATACATACCAGGGTGAACAGTGAACTGGAAAATCGTGTAAAGCTGTAAATTTCAAATCACCGGTTGAAAAAATCGGCAATTATCCGGTTATTTCATTTACCGCTGAAAAATGCCCCATTTTATGATTATGCTTCACTCTCCATAAAATAATGCGATGAAGAAGACGAAGCTCCTATGTATGAACCGTCAAAAATATAACAAACTTTATTTTAAGTTTTGGGTAGTATTTCTGGAAAATTTTATATGTAAAATCCTTCTTATTTTTATCTGGGAATTCACCCAGGAATTTGCAAGGCAATTTCTGCATTAATTCTCACACGAAATCCATTCCAATTATTTTCAGAAATTTCTATAGGATGGTAGCGTGTTCTTATATGCTAGTGGTTTCCCAGCAGTTGATAATGAATTAATTTGAATATCAAATTTATATATTTCAAAAGTAAATAAATAATCATACATCAACTTTTCTTATATTCCTTATGAGAGAACCCCTCTATTGCTACAAAAAATGTTCAGGAAATTAAAGACATTTTTCAATAGAAACTTGTCTATGAGGGTTTCTCTTATTCATTTAGTAATTCCAGTAATGAATACCAGCGATTCTCTCGATATTATTATGAGGAACTCTTCTATGATTTTTAGGGTAGTTCTTTGAAGGGTTTTTTTTTTATTTTTTTTTATTTTTTTTTATCTTTTCATTCGGGTTCTTCCACAGATTCTACCGACACATTCACCAGAGTTTTCTTTGTGAATTATCTGGTATTTTCTACTAAGATATTTTAAGATTTTTCCATGAGTTTCCCCATAATATATTTTAATACTTTTTTACGGTCATGTAAAACTTTTCAAAGCATTTTTTAATAATTCTTCTACAGGGCCAAAAGCATTATCTTGATATTTATTTTCTCAAAAGACACATTGCAATTCCAAGACATTGCTCTGGAACTTTTTCGATCGTTTTATAGGATCTTTAATACTATTCAGAAGAATTTCTGAGAATATTCTTCTAAGAATCTTCATAAAATATAATCGGGTAAATAATTCAGCTTGAATTTCCTCTAGAACAACGCCGCAGATTGCGGTTGAATAACTTTTCAAATTTTGTCCTAAGGGAGTGGAATTCGTCCATAGTTTGATGAAGAATTTCTCCAGGCATTGTTTCAGAAAGTTCCTATTTTAAAATCTCTTACAGTAATGATTTCAATGAAGCTTTGCAGAAATTACTGATATTTTTTTGTATAAAAATTCTAAACGTTGCTTGCTGTTCAAGACTGTTTAGGAACAATAATTGATTGCAATTGGCATTGTCAAGTTATTATCGAAGAGAATTTGTAGCCAGGCCAAATCCTGGCTTAATTTCAACAATTCCATAGTTTAAGAATACATGAACAGGATTTTTTTCATTATTTTTGACTGTTATATACGCCTTATTATGATAACCCTTTTTGATGTTGAATTTGTACATTCATGCGTAAATTTGGACCGTCAAAATGTGCATGCATATATGGTCGCACCGCCACCAAACCGGACTGCGCGTGTGAGACACGCGACGTTTTTGAATCGTGTTTTTTGCATTGCGCTGTCTTCGGGCAACCCTCAAGAACACAGCACACTATTCAAATGTTACTCGCGACGCACGGGGATCGAGAAACACATTTTTTATGAAAAGTGTTTGTCTTGATTACAACCGGATCCATAATAATAAAATCCTACACTGAAGCCTTGCTCATAAAATTAATTTTAAATAAGTTCAATGGGTTACATAACTGAAGAAGAAGTGGTTAAAGGCGGCGCAGCCGAATTTTTTTTGAATTGAACGGTATTTTATAACATAAATTTGTTTCAAAATTTTTTGCTCTGGGGGGAGGGGGAGGTTAACCCTAAAACAACCCCCGTGGAAGTTTTCAGCTATTGGATGAGCAAAATTTCACTCGAAACTCCTTCAAAAATTTTCCGAGTTCCTGAAGAAATTACAACAAGTACACAAAGAATTATTTGCAGAGTACCCTTCAAAAATTTCGCCCAAGATATTTGTCAAAAATATCTCTAATGGTACTTTAAGAAATTTAACTAAATATTTTTAAATCAATCTCCTACGGTATTGAAAGCCTTTTGAGTGTTACAGGATGGCTTACAAAGATCTTCATAAATCGCTTCAAGAACTTTTCTGATGATTTCTCCCTAAAATTTATCCGACTTTTTTCTCCATTGAAGGTCTGCTGTAGTTTTTTTTGTGATCATTTGACACTTTTAATTAATATTTTTCTTAACTACTTTAAAAAGTTTCCTGAGCGATTCTTCGACGAATTTTTCATGAAATTAAACCATCAGAAATTCCTCTGAACAATTTTTGAAGTATTTCATTGAGAACTCTCCAAAGATTTGTTGTAAAGATTCCTGTTTAAATTTTTTCAGAAATATCTTCTGAAATTCTCTTAGAATGTTCATTAGTCTTGAGCAGTTTCTCCAGTCATGTCTGCAGAAGTCTGCAGTCGTTATGAACACTCCTTCGTTTCAGCAATTATCTTAATTCCGAAGATCTCCAAAAATACCTTCGCGATTTTTTTTACGAGTTGTTAGAGATTACTAATATAATTCCACGAGAAACAATTTCTCCCTCGGATATTTGTAATAAGATTTTTCAGCAATTCAACCAAGAAAATTTCCAAAAATAATTCTTCAGAAGCCTCTCCGGTTGTTCAAGAAAATGTTTCGAAGATTTAAATTTTAGTATTTACTTTGCTTCTGTTCTCAAGTTCAATTCCTGAAAGTACTCCTCGATTTTCAAAGGATACTTCAGAGTGTTAAAACTAAAATTTCTCTAAAGCAGTTATATAAATTTTTCGGGAGTTTCCCCAAATAAGTTTTTTAGTAGGGTAAATCGCCAATTATTGCACATCTAAAAATCGACCCAATTATTGCACACCCTGGTTATTCTTATGAGTGTGCAATAATTGGATCGATTTTTAGCTGTGCAATAATTGGCAATTTACCCTAGTTCCTGAAAGTATTTTTGGTAATTTTCTCCAAGAAATACACCGGAAATTATTTTAGGCACTTTACCAAAGTTTATTCAACTATGAAGTTTATTCAACTATGAATTCACAGATTTCCATAAATTATTCTCATAATGAATTCATTTCTAAAAACTTTCCAGAAGCTGTAAAAATTTTCGAAGGAAGTTTTCGGAGTTCTTGAGGTAATCTATGAAGAAATACATAAGGAGTTTGTTCAGGCTCCCTGACAAGGATTTCTGGAGCAACTCTTGGACTCTTGAAAAGAGCTTGACGACTTTTTATTAACAATATCCCTAAAAAAACATCCAGTAATTATTTCTGTAGGAATTCTAAAATTAAAAAATGTTTGGCGGAATCATAGCAGGAATAATTTAAGAAATAATTTTAAAAAATCGCTAGAAGAATACTTGTAGCTTTTTTAAGAGGAGTCCCAAAATTAACCCCTAAAAAAGTTGTTGATGAGCTTCCTAAAAAATACTTTATGAATTACTCAAGAAATGTGTGGTAGGAACTGCAGGAGTAATCCCTAGATGACGCCATTAAAATATTCCTGTAAGAATCTCTGGACGAATTCGACAAGAATATCTCTTGGAAAAATCCATGGAAAATTTGTGAGAATAAATTCATAAGCGGATCCCTAGGATTTTTCTGGGCGAACTTGGTGAATGCGGGATGTATTTTTGATAGAATCAGTATTTCCATGAGAAATCTCTAGATCATTCCTTGGATAAAGATCCCGGAAGAATCCATGCACGATGTACATGAGAAATTGCTAGAATAATCTTGGAGGAATTCCTGCTAAAATTGCTTGAAGAATCAAAGTTGGATTGCTAGAGTATTTGGTGCAGATTTCCCAAAAGAATTCTGGAAGAAAGGCCATTTTATTTTTTCAGAAATCTCCTGAAGAGATAATCGAAGGAATACTTGAAGGTATTTCTAAAAGAATCCTGAAAGGCACTGCTAAAAATCTTTCTGATAAATCTATTTTAGAGGAACCCGAAATGCTTTCAAATTTCTTCCTCGGACCCCTCCGAGGATCCTTCAGGAGCTCTTCTAATAGTTTTGGAACGAACCTCTATACAAAAAATGAGAATTTCATTGCATGAATATCTGAAGAAACTATTGAAACATTCTGGTACAAATACCTGGAAGAATCTCTGAAATTTAAGAATTTAGAATTCCTGTAGATATTATTTCAGGTCGACAATTTACTTCAAACTGGCAATCATAGTTAAAGCACTGGTCATTGTAACATAGCAATAAGTTTAAAAAAAAAAAACACCTAAAATGCGTCTAAATCGGTCGTTTTGCATAAAAATAGTGAATAATAACTTAATAGTCGCTGCATACCCATCCCCCCCTGGACGGAAATCTTGGCTACGCACTTGGCTACAAAATTAGGTGAACGAAGATTTTGAAGCATTTTGTTCACAGAATTATTTCTGTTAGTCTGTGTCTATATTTTGAGACGTGTCCCATCCTTCTTGACCCCTCTCCCCTGAGTTTGGTGCGACAAACCAAGTTCCTAAAGCAGTTTTCATCACCAGCAAAGATTAAAATCATTGAAATAGTGTAACGGGTTCATTTAAAGCACATGAGCGTCCATAAATTACGTCATGCCCATAAAGGGGAGGGGTAGTTCATCCAAGTGTGATGATCTATACCAAATGTTTGAAGGTCCCTTACAAAAAGTGTTACACATGGGGGAGAGGAGCTTTGTTGTTTCATTCATTTATTTAGTTCAACATTGTTATTTACAATAAGACTTTAGGCGTATTATGCGTATTATTTATTATCGTCAATCAAAGTAGACTACATGTTAACACTTAAATCTATATACTGCTATATCTTACAGAGTTAAAGTATATTCTTAGGTTACTACGCGACATTGTTAAGTCTATTGTTTCGCAATGTTGATTATATAAACTCATCATTCGGTTTAGAGGAGAAAATTTTGCATAATTAGTACGACGGTGATTAATAAAAAACAAGTTACGATTCCTCAATTGCCGGGAAGGAGTATAAAAATTTAAACTGTTTAATAGGTTAGGAGAATCAATACGATGCGAAACAATATCGTTCACGAATGAAACCATAGCGAATTCGCGGCGCTTTTTCAATGTCTGAATATCAATGAGCATGCATCTTGATTCATAAGATGGAAGAGGGAAGGATGTCCAGCCCCATTTACGAAGCGCATATAACAGAAATTGCTTTTGAACTGATTCAAGACGTTCTTCATGCGTCTTCATAAAAGGAGACCATACAATACTACAATACTCTAATATAGACCTCACGTAAGCGACGTACAAAGTTTTAATAGTGTATGGATCATTAAAGTTAGAACCAACGCGTTTGATAAAACCAAGCATATTTGTTGCTTTATGTATAATGGTGTTGTAATGATCGATAAAAGTGAGTTTTGAGTCTAAAATTACGCCTAAATCTCTGACCCTATCGCATTTTTCAACGATTTGATTTCCTAAAACTACAGTTGCTTCTTCTGTGTTTCGCTTTCTGCTGAAAGTAATAAAATTACATTTTTTAACATTTAACTGAAGTAGGCTTTTACTACACCATTCATCAAAAATAGATATTTCACTCAGATAGATGTCAATGTCGTTAGCATACTTGATTTCCATGAATAACTTCATATCATCGGCATAGATAAGAATATTTATATGCTTAAGAATGTAGGAAATTTACATATAATATGAAAAGAAGAGGTCCTAGATGTGAGCCTTGAGGAACTCCTGATGTAACTTGGATAGGATTCGATTTTTTACCATTATATCTCACTATTTGTTGTCGATTTGTTAAATATGATTGTATCCAGTTCAAAGATGGTTTATCAAATCCTATTTTTTCTAACTTGAAGAGTAACATAGAGATGTCAATGCGGTCAAATGCTTTGCTGAAATCAGTATACAGAGCCTCTGCATAGTTACCATTGTCCATAGCATTCAAAGTATAATTGGTGAATTCTAGTAAAATTGTAGAAGTGGAACGGCCTTTTAAAAATCCATGTTGTGCATTTGTAATTCTGTTCCTTAATTGCCCAAACAATTTTCTATTAACAATGGATTCAAAGAGCTTTGGAATACAGGAAATTATAGCAATTCCACGATAATTACGAATATCAGTTTTCTTCCCTGATTTGTAAATAGGTACTAAGAATGATTTCTTCCAGATTTTAGGAAATTTGCCGGATTTTAGTGACATATTGAACAGCCAAAACAAAGGAGATGTTAATTCAACAGCAAGCTTCTTCATAAATACTGGAGGGATTTCATCAGGTCCTGCACTTTTTGTGGCATCCAATCCTTTCAAGCCTGATAAGATGTCTTGTACACTTATCTGGTGCACACTAATGTCATTTGAGGGGGCAGGGAAGAATGAAAAATAATGTTGGTCCCGATCCTCTTCTGAAAATGTCGTATAGATTTCTTGGAAAAACGTTGAAAAGAGGTGGCAAATTTCTTCCGGGTTGTTAGCATCTTTATCGTCAAGTTGCATTTTTGATGGTAGATTTTTGATTTTAATTTTGTTTTAGTATAATTAAAAAAACTACTTGGGCATGACTTTATATCGCTCTCAATTTTTCTATTATACTCTTCAAGTGCAGAATTTATAGCAATGTTCAACTGTTCACATAAGTCCAGGTATTTCTGCATGTTATCATCACTTCCATGTTTTTTATAAATTTTGTGAGCCTTTTGCTTTCGATTTTTTAAATTCCTGATATTTCTATTGAACCAGATGGGATTTTTTGAATTACCAAAAAGTTTTTTTCCTTTTCATAGGTACCTCTTCACGAATAATTTCCATTAGTAAACTGTAAAATATATCAACAGCTTTTTCGACATTATTTTCTTCTCTGATCAGTGATTGCCAGTCAATTAAGTTTATTCTATTTTTTATGTTTTCATAATTTGCATTATCGTATTCATAGATATCCTCATATTCGCACACTGTGGGTCTGCAGTTATTGTGAATAAATAATGAGTATTCCAGTGCTGTATGAAATGCTTCATTTTTCCACAAGGGTGCAATACTTTCATTAACGTAGAAATCTTCTTGGATGTTTGTCAATAGAAAGTCAAGGTAACAATTTTGCCGATTTTTTACATGATTAATTTGGTTTAAGCCCAAAATTGCAATTTTGTCGAAAATAATTGTAACGTTTCATTTTCCCCGACCACTGGAAGCATGATGCCCTCATTTTCAAAATCAGGGATGAAGTCAGCATTGCGTTGGTTGAAGTCACCATATATGTGTACTTTCACCTCAGGGGGAAGACCAGATATGATATCTTCAGCATTTTTGAAAAAGGAGTCGTAAGCATGTTTGTTGGCATGATCAGGTGGAAAGTACACTGATGCAAATACATGTTTTTCGTTTTCTATATTTACTTTCACCCAAACATGTTCAAACTCTTTGAATTTCGAAGAACAAATAATTTCAGATTTAAATTTTGAAGAGACTGCAATGAGGACCCCTCCTCCTGATTTTCTTTGTGACATAAGAAAATCGCGATCGTCTCTAAAAACGTTATAATCACATCCGAAAACTTCTTCGCTTTTTATAGATTCGTCCCAACTTGTTTCTGTGCCTAATATGATCGAAAAAGATGACGCTAATATGTTTTTATGGATTTGCTTGATTTTCGAAGATCCTCTCATACGATTGAAATTCTGACAATAAACAAGAGCCTCGGAAGCTTTTGGAAGGTCTACATCATGCCTTGCATTATCAGATTCATTTAAGTGTTCATCATTTAAATTTATACAATTCCTATCACAACTCGAATGGTTGCCGCAGTCATTTGAGCCTTCGTCATAGCCTAAATTATTAGCAATACATTCATTGCGTGTTAAGATACTAATATTACCTTCCTCTGTGAAGTGCGTCAATTCTGGCAAAAACACTGGCAGGAGCACCTTCCATTCAAAGGTGCTGGTGCGGCATTTGTTCGTTGTGGCGTATTCGGTTGTCTGTCGCTAGGGTACGGGTTCAGCACTTCTCCTCTCTGGAATGCTATGGTTGGACGATACGAAGTGGGAGGTGGTCTCGAAAATCTTTCCTTCGCTGCTGCTAGTAATTCTCTGTCTAGAAGAGGAGTATTTGTTCTGAAGTCAATATCTCCTGCGGCATTAGTATTGCTACGGTTGTAACAGTTCCTACTGGTATTTCTCTGATGGATGATTGTGACGACGAGTACCCCCCGGTAGACACCCGTCACAAAGAATCACAGGGATCTTACGGGGCACGCGAAAGGGTAGAAACTTCACCTTTGACAGTCGTCGGAGATGTGGCAGACGTCAACGAAGGATGATAAGCAGAAATGATAATCGGAGAGTTTGCGTAAACAAAACTTGAATTCGTTATTGTGCATTACAAAATTACTATTTTCTCTTATATACTAATTTGAACAATTGATCCAAGGTAGGGATAACTATTAAATGAACTTAAATAATGTGAACTTAAAACCTACTTATGTATACAATTAGATCTAAAACCTACCCTACGAGTACGGATTGAAAACTAGCCTAAAGTAAGCGAGAAGAAAACTGAAAAATTGTAAGTAGAGTGTAAAATTATATGTAACAGAATTTAAGAAGCAATTAAATATTTCAGCTAAAGCTGTTCCCAACTACTTCAACCGTTTCGGAATTGCTGTTAGAATCAGTTTAACAAACTTTAGAATTTTTCATATCCGTTAACCTCGAAACCATGGCGGAAGGTGGGAATGATTCTCAGGCCTATAGGAGCTGTGCCGCTTGTGATCGACCGGATTCATTCGATGACATGGTTGCGTGCGATTCGTGCCAGATATGGTGTCACTATTCGTGCGCAAAAGTGGGTGCCGATGTCAAGAATCGGGAGTGGTACTGCTCGACCTGTGAACCCCTGATGAGAGCCAAAACTGTACGGATTCCCAAGCAATCCAAGGAAATGTGGATCACCCAGTCCAAAACAGGTGACCGAGCGTCGAATGAGAATTTAAAACTCACGGTTCCGGAGAAGGATGCTAAAAAATCTGGTAAGTCAGTGGCGGGAAGCAAGACGTCCAAGAAAACGAAAAAGACGATTGGTGATAAAAGTGTAACATCGAGTGTGCGTGCACGGTTGGCGATGGAGATGCAAGTCTTGGAGGAACAACAACGTATCCAGGAAGAGGTGTTGGCAGCCGAAAAGGAGATGAAAGATCTGCAACTGAAACATGAACAAGAATTGAAGGAGAAAGAGAGAGCATTTGAAGCCAAGAAACTTGCGGATGAAAAGGAATTTCTGGAGCGGAAGATGGCCGAAGAATTGGAGTATCGGAAGCAACAAATGGCCATCAGGAAGCAATCACTAGAAGATAAGGCAAAATTGGTTAAGCAGATTTCGCAGTATGGTAGCAGCCGTACAAGTGAAATATCGAGCGTTGCAGATTCAAGGAAACGTGTTGAGGAGTGGTTGGAGAACTCAGACCGGCAGACAGAGGGCATAGCTAAAACTTTCTCGCCAGCCGTAGTTCCCGATGTGAGCGTACCACATTCTCGAAGAAATGACGAACTACCCCTCGATAATACAAGCAAGCCCCGGGTCAAAAACGCACCTACGGAATCTGGAATAGTTCCGGATTTGAGGCATCAGTTGGCGAGTATGGATTTGAATAGAGCCGCAGAAAATGCTGTTCTGAATGAAGAGCCCAGTTCCCATACTTTAAATTTCCGTACACACCACGAATCTCGTTCTCAGGATCCACCTAGAAATCGTCCTGTTGAAAACCTTCTGGAAACTGAACTGAAAGATTCTCATTTGCATACCAGGGGTGGTCGTCAGTATGTTGAGGAGTATGACGGACCGACGAACCGGCAGTTGGCCGCACGCCAAGTGATGGGTAAAGACCTTCCACCATTTTCGGGTAGACCAGAGGAGTGGCCATTATGGTTCAGCAATTTTCAGCGTTCGACTACAACTTGCGGCTTCTCAGATGATGAGAACCTCATCAGGCTGCAGCGCTGCTTGAGAGGCGAAGCATTGGAAACAGTACGAAGTAAATTGCTTTGCCCCAGTAGTGTACCTCATGTCATCAGGACTTTGGAAATGCGGTATGGACGTCCCAGCACACTGATACGTGTGATGACAGAGCGTATTCGTCAGCTGCCATCCCCTAGAATGAATGATCTGAATAGTATCATTGAATTCGGATTAGCAGTCAATAGCTTGGTAGAGCATCTACAGAATTCCGCACAGATTTCCCATTTGAACAATCCGTCCCTGCTCCACGACCTAGTTACCAAGCTACCCGTGGATTATCGTCTAAAGTGGGCGGCGTACAAGAGTTCACTGCGTGAACCAAACCTCACTGCATTTGGAAACTTTATGTCCACTATGGTGGAATTAGCATACGAGGTGGCAGATGATGTTCCTTCCGAAAAAAGCATCAAACAAGTAAATCAATCGAAGCCCAAGGAGCGTGCTTTTCTACATGCGCATTCTGAATCACCATCAAGCAAACAATTTTCGCCCAACGAGCACGTTTCGAAGAAATGTTGCGTAGTTTGCCATGAAGAAGGACACAAGGTCGGAGGCTGTCCCACATTCAAGCGAATGGACATGGACGAAAGGTACAAAGTGGTGCAACAGAACGGATTATGTAGAACGTGTTTAAATCAACATGGGCGATGGCCTTGCAAAACGTGGAATGGGTGTGAGTTCGGAGACTGTAGGCTGAGACACCATACCCTGCTACATTCCATCAGCGGTTCGTCAAACGTGGCCATTTTGAATAATCATATGGGAGCACTTCAATCGATCAATGGTCCACTCTTCAGAATTATGCCAGTTACTCTGTATGGAAACGGATGCCAGATTAACGTGTTCGCGTTCATAGACGAAGGGTCTCAGCTGACTCTACTAGAGGATGTCGTTGCCAAGCAGCTAGGAATCGATGGTCCCACGGAGCCCCTGGGCCTACAATGGACAGGAAACATCAAGAGGAACGAAGCAAAATCCCAGCGAATTTCTATGGAAGTTTCGGGAACAGGATCAACCAAACGCTTCGAACTGTCAGATGCTCGAACTGTAGGTGGACTTTTACTACCATCGCAGTCTATGCGGTATGAGGAACTAGCGAAGAGATATCCACATCTAAGAGGCCTACCGCTGCAAGATTATGCGAACGTATCACCAAAAATCCTCATCGGTCTTGACAATTTGAAACTCACAATACCACTAAAAGTCAGAGAAGGTGGATGGAAAGATCCAATCGCAGCCAGAAGCCGTCTTGGGTGGAGTATCTACGGTTGTACGCAAGCACCGGCTTCGTCAGTAATTTGTGGGTTTCATTTTGGAGGATGGACCGATCCGGATCGAGAACTGAATAATCTCGTGAGAAACTTCTTTAGCATTGAAGATGCGGGCGTCACAAGCCCCCAGAAGATCTTGGAATCCGAGGAAGATAAAAGAGCCAGGATGTTATTGGAAACAACCACACGTAGGGTTGCAACGGGGTTCGAGACGGGTCTACTTTGGAAGACGGATGATGTGCATTTTCCTGAAAGTTTTGGTATGGCTGTTCCTCGACTTCGTGCACTCGAAAGTAAGCTAAGCAAGGATCCTGCAATGTACGATAACGTTCGGCTTCAAATACAACAATATCTCGAAAAGGGTTACGCCCATATAGCTTCCGAACAAGAATTGGCCCAGGTACCGCCAGATCAAACGTGGTATCTGCCATTGGGTGTCCATAAGAACCCAAAAAAGCCGGAAAAGATTCGTTTGACTTGGGATGGCAGAGCATCGGTCCAAGGAGTTTCCTTCAACTCTGCGCTTCTCAAAGGACCGGATATGCTTTCGTCGCTTCCAAGTGTACTTTGCCATTTTCGTCAATACCGCTACGCACTAACAGGTGACATCAAAGAGATGTTCCACCGCATACGAATCCGTGAAGAAGATCGTCAGTTTCAACGATTTTTGTGGAGAAACGCTCCCCACGACCCTCCCAAGATTTACGTCATGGACGTAGCGACATTTGGGTCGACCAGCTCTCCGTGCTCGGCCCAGTACGTAAAAAATTTGAATGCTAGTGAGTTCACGGAAAAGTGTCCAAGTGCTGTGTACGCAATCCACCATTACCATTATGTGGATGACTATTTGGATAGTTTTAGTTCACGCGACGAAGCGATCACAGTTGGCAGGCAGGTTAAAATGATACACAGCGAAGGTGGTTTCGAGCTCAGAAATTTCCTGTCGAATGATGCGCAAATATCTGCTCGGGTTGGAGAGGAATCAACAGAGAACGACAAATCGCTGTCTTTGGATGGAGCTGAGTCTGTCCTCGGCATGAGATGGGTTCCTATCTGTGACTGCTTTACATACGACCTCACAATGCGCAGCGACTTAGCGGACATCATGAAGGACGGTCGTATCCCAACAAAGCGAGAGGTTCTGAGAGTGGTCATGAGCCTTTTCGATCCACTAGGATTAATAGCCTTCTACGTTGTGCACGGAAAAATACTCATGCAGGAAATTTGGGTTTCTGGTGTACACTGGGATGACCCAATCAGTCAACAGCTGTACGATAGATGGATTCAATGGTGCAGACTTTTTGCCACAGTTAAGCTCCATTCGAATACCGCGCTACTACTTCCCAAAAGCAGAATCGGAGGTGTATCGATCACTGCAAGTACACGTTTTCGTTGATGCTAGTGAGTCGGCATATTCCAGCGTGGCATACTTCAGAGTGGAATCTCAGCACGGTCCACTAGTTGCACTTGTGGGTGCAAAGACCAAAGTGGCACCGCTAAAAATGTTGACAATACCGCGGTTGGAACTTCAAGCCGCAGTATTAGGAGCTCGTCTGCTAAATAACGTTATTTCGATGCACGGTTTGCCAGTTGTACAGAGATTTCTTTGGACCGACTCAGCGACGGTTCTAGCTTGGCTGCATTCAGAGCAGCGTCGATATCATCAGTATGTGGGATTTCGAATTGGGGAGATACTGTCGACCACAGAAGTAGGAGAGTGGAGATGGATTCCCTCGAAACTGAATGTAGCGGATGTTGCCACCAAATGGGGTTCTGGACCACAAATCGATTCGACCAATCGATGGTTCACCGGACCCGAATTTCTTCAACTGCCTGAAACTCATTGGCCGCAAAAGATCAAACTACAACTTTCCACGGATGAAGAACTACGTTCATGTAATGTACACCTTCCTGCAATGATTCAGTTCGTAGATGTAGCTCGCTTCAGCAAATGGGAAAGGCTTCTCCGTTCTGTGGCGTATGTTCATCGTTTCGTGAATAACATTCGACGATCTCAAAGAGGAGAATTACTGGAGGTTGGTGCTTTGATACACGACGAGCTGAAGAGTGCAGAAGAATCTTTGTGGCGACAAGCGCAGCGGGAATTCTACGGTGCGGAAATTGAGCTACTTCAAAGGACTAGAGGACGCCTAGACGCTTGTCATGTTGGTGTTCCGAAATCGAGCAACATCTATAAACTATCGCCGTTCATAGACACAGACGGTATACTACGCAAGCGAAGTCGTCTCGGTGCAGCTTTTTGGTTACCATATGATGCTAAAAACCCTATAATTCTTCCTCGTGAGCACAGGATAAGCCTTCTGCTAACTGATTTTTTCCACCGACGGTTCCGCCATGCTAATCGCGAAACAATCGTCAATGAGATGAGACAACGGTATGAAATTTCGAAACTACGTTCACTTATCGCAAGAGTATCCCGCGATTGTATGGAATGTCGCGTTCATCACACAGTTCCTCGTTCTCCACCAATGGCTCCATTACCCAAAGTGAGGCTTACACCATATGTACGACCCTTCACATTTGTGGGGATCGATTATTTCGGACCAGTATTGGTGAAAGTCGGTCGAAGTAATTCAAAGCGATGGATAGCGTTATTCACCTGTTTGACCATCCGGGCCGTACATTTAGAGGTGGTGCACAACTTGACGACAGAGTCTTGTGTAATGGCAGTGCGACGATTTGTCTCCCGGAGAGGCTCTCCGGCAGAAATATATTCCGATAACGGGACAAACTTCCATGGGGCAGATAACCAGTTGAAACGTGAAATCGAGGAACGCAATTACCGTATGGCAACGGTTTTTACCAATTCTACAACACGTTGGCGGTTCAACCCACCCGGGGCTCCACATATGGGTGGAGTCTGGGAACGGATGGTCCGTTCTGTGAAAGCAGCGATTGGGACTATTCTGGAGACTCAGCGCCGACCAGATGACGAAGTATTAGAAACAGTCATGATTGATGCTGAGGCCATGATCAATTGCCGTCCGTTGACGTACATCCCACTTGAATACGCTGAGCAGGAGGCTCTTACACCAAACCACTTCCTGCTTGGAAGTTCAAGTGGAATTAAACAGTTACCAGTCGAACCAGTGGACTTCCGCTCGACACTAAGAAGTGGCTGGAAACTTGCCCAGCATTTGACAGATGGTTTCTGGAGGCGATGGCTGAAAGAGTATCTCCCGGTGATTTCACGGCGTTCAAAGTGGTTCGACGAAGTAAGGGATTTGGAAGTCGGAGATTTGGTCTTGGTGGTGGAAGAAGCTGTGAGAAATCAATGGCTGAGAGGAAAGGTGGAACGTGTGGTATGCGGCCGAGATGGGCGGACACGTCAAGCGTGGGTACGGACAAAGAACGGAGTGTTGCGTAGGCCGGTTGTGAAGCTGGCGTTACTCGACGTCATGGATGAACGTAAACCGGTCCAAGGGAATGCTTTACGGGCGGGGGAATGTGACGACGAGTACCCCCCGGTAGACACCCGTCACAAAGAATCACAGGGATCTTACGGGGCACGCGAAAGGGTAGAAACTTCACCTTTGACAATCGTCGGAGATGTGGCAGACGTCAACGAAGGATGATAAGCAGAAATGATAATCGGAGAGTTTGCGTAAACAAAACTTGAATTCGTTATTGTGCATTACAAAATTACTATTTTCTCTTATATACTAATTTGAACAATTGATCCAAGGTAGGGATAACTATTAAATGAACTTAAATAATGTGAACTTAAAACCTACTTATGTATACAATTAGATCTAAAACCTACCCTACGAGTACGGATTGAAAACTAGCCTAAAGTAAGCGAGAAGAAAACTGAAAAATTGTAAGTAGAGTGTAAAATTATATGTAACAGAATTTAAGAAGCAATTAAATATTTCAGCTAAAGCTGTTCCCAACTACTTCAACCGTTTCGGAATTGCTGTTAGAATCAGTTTAACAATGATGGAACATCTGTTGTAGCTCGGCTCATTGTAATTTCTTTCATTAACGGTGGTTGGACGCGGGTGACTTTTATTCATATATTTACAATAAGACTGAGTCTACAACACCACGCCAATATCCCAGGAATTTCTTCGGAATCAAAGGAATTTCCTCGGAATCCCAGGAATTTCCTTGGATCCCAAGAATTGCCTCTAAATCCCAGAATTCTCTTGGAATCCCAGGAATTTCCTCGGAATCCAAGGAATTCCCTCGGAATCTCAGAAATTGTCTCGGAATCAAAGGAATTCCCTTGGAATCCCAGAACTTCGTTTGGTTTCCCAGGAATTCCCTCCCAAGCAGCACACATGTCACAGAAAGGTCATGGCAGCGCAGGTTCTGGTTGCACACCAGTCACTGTCAATTGGCTTCTAACATCGTATTAGAAGCTTAGTGACAGTGACTCGTGTGCAACCAAAAACCTGCGCTGTCGTGACTCATCTGTAATATATGTGCTGCTTGGGCTCGGTATCACAAGAATTCCTCCAGAATTCCCTCTGAATCTTAAGAATCCCAGCAATTTTCCCAAAGTCCTAGAAATTCCCTAGGAATCCCAGGAATTCCCTTGAAATCGCAGGGATTTCCTCGAAAACCCAGAAATTGCTTCGGATTTCTCTTGGAATCCCAGGAATTTCCTCGGAATCACAGGAATTTCCTAGTAGATCTCTTGGAGTTCTAGAGAATCCCAGAAAATCCCTGAAAAATCACAGGAATTTCCACGGAATCCCTGGAATTTCCTAGGAAACCCAGGAATTTCCTCGAAACACCAGTATTTTCCTCGGAACCCCCGGAATTGGCTTGTTTAAGGGTATCCAGATTTTTTCATACTATGAATCTACGTTCTAAACTTAGCTGAAATCCAAATTTTCATAATTTTTGGAAGCCTGGAACTATTTTGAAAATGCATTTTGAATTTGCATGGGGAAATTTTTTGTTCCGTGCGAGCTGTCATTTAATGAAAAAAAAACTGTCATTATATTCAGAAAAATAAAAACTCTTTTATATAATAATTTCAACATGAAAACAAAGATACTGGAGTGCAATAAAATTGTGCTATACTCAGAAAAATATGATCTTTCAAACAAGCTATAAAAAACTGCTACATTTTCATCACTAAACAACCCAATTCTCTTTGAATTCCAGGATTTTTTTTTTTGAATCTCCGGTATTTCCTTGGAATCCCAGGAATTCCCTCGTGTTCCCTTGGAATCCCAAGAATCAGTCACCCATAAGCAGTTTGAAATCTTTGGTGACTACATTTGAAAGTGGCAAACGTGGAGAACGTCCAAAAATTACATAACGGAAAAATTGGTCTCTGTAAAACCTCCCCTCCCTCATGTGTCACACTTTTTTTAAGGGATCCAAACACTTGGTGTGGATGAACTACCCGAGGGGGGCGACACATCCAAATAACCAAAAAAGATGCATTTTTGCTCTTGTAAGATGCATAAAAGATTTCTGGATGAGAAAAGATTTTTTCACATATACAAGATGTATTGTCAGTCTGATGCAAAAGGATGCATCAGATTTTGGAGATGGATCAAGATGTGTAAAACGGTTAAAGATAAAAAAATCCCAGGAATCCCAGGAATTCTATTGGATTCACTATAATATTCTTGGTATTTCAGGATTTTCGCTGGAATCCTAACAATTCCCTTTAATTCCCAAAAATTTCATCGGAACATCATAAAATCCCTAGAAATTTTAAGTGTCCATATGACGCTCGACCCCCTGCCCAGGATGTGGCTATATCATCTTGGTCCAGGCATGATGTACATTTGCTTTTGGACAAAAAATCATCAATTTTGAGCCGTTGCACGGTACCAATCGGTGAAATTCTAGAAGTATCCATTTTAGGCCCTATCTGAACCGGTTCCAAGGTACACGAATGTGGCCATATTCTGTTTCTGGTCCATGGCATTTCGTCCTTTTTCTTTTATATTAAAAATCACGAATTTCTAGCCGTCGGTAAAGTTCTAGATGTGTCCATTTTAGGCCCTACCGGAACCGGTACCAAGCAGACAACAGGTCCATGGCATGATGTACATACATTTGCTTTTGTATAGAAAAATAATGAATATTGAGCCATCGCACAGTACGAGTCGGTGAAAATCTATAAGTGTTCAACTTAGGCCCTATCGAAACCGGTACCAAGGTAGTCGGTTGTGGCCAGATCACCTTAGTGGTCCATAGAATGATGTGCATTTGCTTGTGGATAAAAAATCATGAATATTGAACCGTCGCACGGTATCAATTTGGGAAGTTCTGTAAGTGTCCACTTTAGGTCCTATCGGAACCTGTGCCAGGGTATCTAAAAAAAAATTACTTACGGCCGATTCTCGCAATGCGCAACTAGAAAAGCCATCTCTTCGAAGAGCACCCATTTGGACTCGTACACTTGGTCCACTCCGGCCCCAGATGCAGAGGTTCCATCCACTTTCCGCATTTCTTTGATGAATCTGTCGCGTAGATTTCGCCATTTGGTTTTGACCACAGTTTCTAAAAACATCACTGAATTAATTCAATGTTTTACGTTTTTAACTATCCAACGATTTTTGGGCCATTATGACCCAAACAGGCATTAAAATCCTTGGAATGTTAAATAAACCACACCTACCTTTCAAGTTCAATTCCTTCGCCACCGCCACCCAAGCCGCATCTTTTATTTGTGCGTTTCGGAAGAGTTTACTTTTCTTCGCATAAATCGCCGGATGTTTTTTGACGGCGTTTATTAACTCAAAATTATAATTATTTTGACTGCCGTTTTGATCCGTTGATTCACCTTCCATTTTTTTAACTTTAAAACATTCAAAGATCAAACATAAACACCTTGCCGCACCGCAAATTTTGAAAATTTTCAAAACAAATGCGGTTTTAGTACAAGCCGCACTTGCCGTTCCGCATTCATTGCGTGCCACCGCATACGTTTACATACATTCAAAAATGACAGCTACCGCAGCCGCACCGTTGCCGGCCCCATTGCGTTCAAGCCTTTAAGGGAAAATAATAAAAACAAAACTGCATGTTCACGTTTTTGTTGTGGAATTTCGCGTTTTCCTCTTTCGGAGCGTCGACGCCAGCCATCAAACACTCACACGAAGCCTATAAACATGCACCCATCTATTGGTTGACTGCACCGCTGCCGACCGGCTGACTGTCTTCGCTGACTGCATTTCCAGTATAGGAATTCAAACCCTGTTAAATAATATAATCAAAATACGATAGGTTTTATTGTAACAATGCCATATTTTCCAACAGCTTTAACGTAAAAATATTTCGTTTTATTTATTTTGTTTTCAATTTACTTAACATGTACTCTTTTATTTTAAACCATTTAATTAATTTAGAATGTCATTTTTACAATAAAATAGGGATCGTTGGTATTTTCATAACAGAATTGTGGAAACCTTTCCATATTAAATTCAGATCCAAATGGAATGTATGTTACTTTTATTTGATGATTTTTAAGCCATTTTTCGCACAATAATGTTTTGTTTTCTCTTTTGCTCCCATACCTTTTCATGTTTGTTTATTATATGTTGTGCCAAAAGTTCTTTCGAAAATAGCTTGAAAATTATTATACATGTCCAAAGTTACTTAAAATCGAATTCGTGATTTCTGTACGATTATTTGATTGTTCCTTGAAGACCACCATTTACCTATAGTAGCTGTGCTAACATTCTTCTATTTATACATAACCATGTTTGCATTTTTTGATAAAAATGGGCAATAACAAAACGTTGTCTTGTAACTCTCACAGATTTGGTTTTATTCGTTGCACTGATTCATTTCCATACAAACATTTTAGTAGTTATTCTACATCTTCTACAGTTCAACTGCCAAATTACTTCGTGGAATTCAGAAGCCCATCAAAAATGGGTTAACATTGAAGGTATTATTCCTAATTTGCTTATCAATTACAACTCAAAATTGAAGTATGATTGAATTTCCACCCAACAAAAACAAGTTCTGGAAAACAGTAGAAATTATACACTCTGTTCTAAACCATAGGTTGTATTATATTTTAGTAAGTTCAACTATTAAATTAATTGTAAATTTTTATTCGGGAAGCAACAGTTAGGCGGCATGCTTATCATATGCTCTCCCACTAGACTTCATTATCTTGCATCTACCCCGTCCGAGCTGCCAAGTTGTACAGTGATTGGCGCCAAGCTCCCTCGGGCAGATTCAGATGGTTGGTTGAGTTTGACTTTTTAACCCGATTCGCTTTCATCGGAATTATGTTTTCCGCCTGCGAAACTACCGAATTTTGGGAAACTTTGTTGCGGTCGCAAACATATCTCATTGGGAATCCCGCCTTTATCTCATTGGGAATTCCGAAATCTTGTAGTGTTGTTTTTGTTTACAGTTTATAGGGGAGAATGGACGTATAAGCTTTAAATTGGAGGCATCCTCCTAAGTTTGATTTTTTAAATAAAATTTTATACGAAAGATACAGACCTGCAGACCAGGGATGCCAGGTAATTTTTTACAATGTCTTCCAATTGCACGAGAAAATATCTTCCAAAGTCTTCCACTATAATATTTTCAATTATCAGGGTAGATTTATTCGGTGAACTATAAAAAGTCTAAATTTTTGGGTTAAGTAAGAAAATTAACCTCTTCTGTACCATATTTGACATTATTGTTGAAAAATTAGTTTTCACTCTCTTCGAAACAACCCTCAGCAACTAATTTCTTCTAGAATATTGATTTCAAACCATACTTGTCAAGCAATAGCTGACCCATGCTTGATTTTATTTTCAACCAGATTTCAATATTGTCCCCTGATTATGAATAATCATTCTAGCGAATTCATCGATAGTTCAACCAGATTTATATAATTTTATCTAAGATTTCCTTAACAGATTGCTGCATGAATCCCTTAAAATATATCTTCAATTTTTTATTCATGAAATTCACCTGTGATGTTTCTTGAAATTTATGTACAACAATGTCAAAGGATTCTTCCAAGATAACACATATTCCTCTAAGCATTACAGAAAGGATATATTTAATAAAAGAATAATTAATTTTTTACTAGAATTCAGAAATTTTTGAGGGATTCTTTTTGTGATTCTAATGACACATTCCAGCGTAACGCGACACCACGAGGAACCGACTTTCCTTATCAAATGACGCCTGTTCTCGGAAAAAGTCTTGTGACCATGTGATTAAACAGCTTTAATATTTTGCATATTAAATGTACTTGATGTTGTGACATTCATTTTGAAACTTAACACTGTATATACACAGAAAAAAAAATAAATTTCAATGTGATGTAAACTGAAGTCTACTGTAAAAGTAAATCAAATTCGTGTGTTGTTACAGCATCATGTAAACTTAAATAAATATGCATTCAATTTTCAACTAAAAATGTCTGAATATTACATGATCGTGTAAATTTGAAGTGAATTTGATTGAAAAATAATGGTCGTTGAAATTTAGGTTTATTTTGATGCTCCAAATATGTGCATGAAAATAAACTTAAATTTACAACATATTTTTAGCTGTGTATGGTAACTAGAAGCAGTTGTATTTCGTAACGCGACACCATCGCTTAAATGCACTTTTTCAAAAATCACTTTATAATCGCCTCTATCACTCTGCTATAATTGTTACAATCCGGGTTTGTTCTAGGTAATCCTTCTATGTGTTGATAAGAACCAGAGTGTGTCTTCAAACTGGAAGGAAATATTGAATAATTGTAGAATTTCAGTGGTTTCATTTTATGAGCGTCACGTTACGTTTACCTTCCAACAGGGTTCTGCAAATGGTGTCGCGTTACGTAAAAAACATTTGTTATTTTTATTGACAAAATCGGTAGTGTTGTTTTCAGGTTTCGAAAAAATGTGTACCTAGTATTGTTATTTGATTAGTACATTCGACATTCTGCCTCACAGCGGAGTAATTTGATCCGACACTGGTTAAAATTAATTTAATGTTTCTGTGAAATCCTTTGAGGATGTCATGCATAGTAAAAGCGTAGATGGTGCTTGGGGTCACTGTAGAAATTCACCTAAATTCTTAGCAATAGTATTTAGATGTTTCTGTGTTTATTTAAGAATGTTTCCAGTCAGTGCCTTCGGATTGCGAGCAAATTTTCTTGAATTTTGACGCATGGTAGAGTGATTGAATTTGACTGTAAAATAAAATTATGGAAACCTTTCAACGATGTACTTTGAAAAGTATCTTTTCGGCAAAGTCGACAAGCAAACGTTTATGGTTGTCGGAATTAGCCGAAACTCAATAACACAGTGGAGTTAATGGATTCGATAAATGGGTAAAATTTCTTAAAAAGATTCATTAAAGTATTTTAAGAATATTGTTTCAGAAATTTGTAGATGATTATAATAGCTTCCTAATGATGGCCAAAAAATCTGTAGAGCTGTTGTACAGTGGGGTAATTGCACTGTTTATTTGGGTTAAATATTTTACCCGTCCCTTTGATCTTTTTTGAAGATGATGTTTCCGACTACGTTATAGAGGACATTTAGGGTCTGGGTTAAGAGTGTAGAACGCTATTTCTGAACCGAGATATTATAAAAATTGAATGTACTTCGGATTTTTTTTCTCGCTAGAGATTAGTATTTGGCTACGTTGTCATAATAAGAATTTTTATAAATATTCTATCGGTGAAATTTTGATTTTTTTTTTTCACTTTTAAGCTATTGTTTCATACTAAAATCTATAGAAATCCCGTTTTGTGACCCAAATCTGCGCATATAAAATGTATGAGCAAAATTTTAACGATGAACTATTTTAAAACCTTCCATTTATAAAAATACTAGTGGTCCCAGCAAGCTTCGTCTTGCCATCAAGTAGGCTGGTAAAAAACGCTATGAATCGTTCCATGGACCTTTGCACGAGTTCACAAATTTGAAGTTTGAGCGGTGCCGAATTCACTGGTTGCCATGGTCCCATAAATAACACGGCACCGCTAAAACGTCAAATAATGAACCCGTGCATGGGTCCATACAAAATGACAGTTCCGTTCACGCCCGTTTTTCCGACTTTCCCGGTGAATATCCTGGAATTTTTATACACACAAACACGTCGGAACACTTGACGAACAAAACGGAAATATAATTATTTAAATCCGTTGACCCGTTCAGAAGTCATTTCGTGACATACAAACACCATTCCATTTTTATTTATATACCGTTTTGATTCATATTACGGACAGCTTTTAATTCCGGACACTCTTCTTTGTATGGGAAACATTTCACACGAAATGTTTCAATTTTTGCCGTTCAAAAGTTCGCACTTTCGAAGCTTATTTTAATAAACATTTTTCATAAATATCTATGAAAATCTAGAATGCCCAACTGCCTTAGACGTCGGTTTAGTGGTTTAGCGATTTCAATCGATCATTTGAATTCTCTATTGATGATTTTCATGAGCTGTCCGGAATTGGAATCAAAGTGTCCGGAAATCAAGGCAAAAGTAAGGAAGCGTCCGGAATAAGAATCATGGGAAGTCTACACATTTTCATTGATTTAAAATTATTCATGTTTCGGAATCAAAATCTTCACCCACCATTCGAAAGCTAAGGGGTTTTAAGGCTCGATGACGCGGAGGAATCATACAAACTGATTTATTTTATATGCTTTTCGATGGGTAACACTTCACTGAGGCCTTAAATTTCCGTGATATGAATCAAAACGGTAGATGAACCGAATACTGATCTTTAGCGAGAAAAAAAAATCCGATTTTTATAATCTGATGTTTCATACACAGCGTGTGTAGGTGTTTAAGACTAATGGTGGTCTGAATCATACGGAATTTTGCCGCACAGTGGTGTAATTGAACCTTATACTGGGCCAATAATATTACAACGTTTCCATATAGTATTTTGAGGACCATGTTGTAGTAAAATTGTTAAGGACTTTTATGGTCTCAAAATAAAGCCTGTCCACGATAAATTTCGGACACTTTTTATTCAGTGTAGGTTTTGAATTATTTCACGGATTGCTGAAACGTTTCACTTATATGACAGCTGAAACTCTCCACTTTATTTCGTGGTACAACATGTTTACATTATCGTAGCATTCACTGAAATGGCGTCCAATCAAGTGGAAGTGCGCAAACGCATTTTGTTTGAACGGCAGCAAAATCCGAATTTATCGGTACGCGATCTTGCCAAAAAACTAAAGCTACCGAAAAGTACGGTATTTAGTGTTTGCAAATCATTTGACCAGCGCTTGACTGTGGATCGGAAGGTTGGAAGTGGAACAAATCGAAAAGTATGCTCCCGACAAATGGATAAGAAGGTGGTAGCCATTATTGAGAAAAATCCCAATCTTTCTGTGCGAAATGTGGCTCGCAAAGTTGGAAAGTTCGAGAATTTTACAGAAAGAAGGATTAACATCCTTGTCAACTGTTTATTTTGTAGATATAACTCTTTTATTCTGAAATAAACAATTGTTTTTGTTGAATTATGAGTAACTTTTTTTTGCTGCCATTATTTGGGTGTCCGAAATTTAACGTGGACAGGCTTTAGTAATCTGAATCTCATGGAATTCTGTCGCATAGAGGAGTTATTAGATCAGATTATTAGGCGAAACTATGAATACATTTTAACTCATAAAATTCAATTCCTCAATTTATCAAGCGATTGTTTTTAGCTTTCATTGAATGGAAATAGTTGTACCACCTTTAAGCGTTGACGCCATTCCTTTGAAACCTTCCACGTTCTTGTGAGAGGTAAATATGTTTTTTTTTTCCTTTTTTGCACAAAGCTGATCAAAGAGGTTTTGGTCTGGTTTTACGAAGCGACCCAAATCTCATCAGAAAGGTGCCGATCAGTAGAAAGATAGCGTCACACATGTTTGGAACTACTTCAATGATAAACAACCTGGTCCACTGGAAAATTCGCAATATCCATAAAAATGATTAAATTATAAAATCATCCTTGGCAGCTGCAGTTTCTTGCAAACTTATCAGAGTTCGTTATTATATATCATAATAGATTATCGGAACTGCCCATGGACATAAGTGACCATTACAACTTCCTTTGAAAGATTCGTAAAATTGTTCGTAAAAATCATCCTAAACCACTGTGTGTTTTGTTTTCCAAACACGTCAAAAATCATAATTATAGAACATATGTAACTTAACAGTGCATTGACATTACCCTTCGGCTCAGACCCTTATCTCCCCGGAACCATCTTACAGTATTTCTTGCATATAGCACAACACATATAGCAGAAGTAGCGTAGGCAAACTGCTTCTCCTAGCCAACTTAAACAATGTTACAAGGCACCAGCCTCGGCAGGGCTAATCCTCTGCAGCCAACTCTTGGTCCGCGCCATAAGCGCTGCAATTCTAACATGTGTAGCGAGCATGTGACCTCTCACAGCAATGAAACGGGGGCAATCGAACACGACATGCTCCGCTGTTTCCTCCACACCAGCACAGTTGGGACACGCAGGAGATTCTGAGTGCCCGAACCAATGCAGGTACTGTCTACAGCAACCATGTCCTGACAGAAACTGCGTCAGGTGGAAGTTCACTTCCCCATGGTTACTTTAATACCAATCTGACATATTTGGTATTAGCCGATGAGTCCAACTACCCTTAATGGAGTTATCCCATTCCTGCTGCCAACTTCTGAGCATTACCACTATACACGTGTCGCGGACTCCTCTGGTACCTCTTTGGTTGAAGCATTGAACATCTTCCTTGATGATGAGCTCGATGGACGTCACCCCGGCTATGATGCACACGATCTCTTTAGATACCGTTCGGTATGCACTTGCTACTCTTAGGCACATGATCCTGTACGTGCTTTTCAACCTCTTTAGGTTTCTGCTCGTTCTAAGCGCTTTTGACCATATCTTCCATTCCTTAGTATGGATAGCGCCACGTTTGCCAGGAGCTTGCGTTTACTGGCAATTACAGCAGAGTTGTTAGACATCATCCTCGAAAGCGCCGGTACAGGCATATTCAACGTGGCTAGTGAAGCTGAGCTTGTCATCGATCATTACCCCAAGACGCCTAAGGGATCGCTTGGACTCTATGGTGCAATCAGGTACTCCCGCGGTAATTCGAACGCTTTACTGCCTCTCCTCTGTGTCATACAGTAGAATCCTACCATCCAAATAGCTTTCTAGAAGCTTGCACAACTGCACCGGTACTTTGAGGCGGTGAAGTGCGTGGGCTATCGCTTCCCAGCTTACGCTGTTGAACGCATTCTTCACATCCAGAGTGATAACCGTGCAGTAACGGATGCCGCTCCTTTTATGCTCGATTGCTACCTCAGCTATCTGAACGACCGATTACCTTTCCTGAATCCAAACTGGTTGTTGGACAGGCCGTCCGCACCTTCCGTGTACGGTACTAGTCTGTTGAGGATCAACCTCTTCGATAACTTACCCGTCGTATATAGCAGATAGGTCACCTGGTGATTTTCCATACCTTTGGTAATAGCACCAATTTCTGTCGCTTCCATAAATCCAGGTAGATTGTTTGATATATGCAGCATTGCATCGTGGTTCTGAACATGTCCAGATCCGCATTCACTGCCGCTTTTGAGGCAAAATTCGCGATTCCATCGGGTCCCGGTGCCTGGTTTGACGCGAATGATTTCACGACCTCTGCCAGCTCTTCGTTCGTCACCTTCGCCACCTGTTCTCCTTCATCTGCCGCATACGGTGCTGGGGGCCATGGGCTTATGGGATGGTGCGGGAAGAGTACATCGATTATCGATCGCAGCAACTCGGGCGACTTCTCTTGGGGCGCTATGGCACCTTTGGTCTTAGCCATTACCACTCTGTAGGCGTCACCCCATGGACTCGAATTAGCATTCTCGCATAGACTATCAAAGCATGCCCGTTTTCGACTCTTGATTTCCTTTTTGAGAGCCGCGTTCTTCTCTTTGTGCTTCTGTACGTGCGCGTTGTATTCTTTGTCTAGCCCGAAGGCAGATTGCTCGAAGATTTGCAATTGATTCGCACCACCAATACACCGGCGGCCTGTTCTTTCTAGGAGGGGCTTTTCTCGGCATGGAAGCATCACACGCTCGTGATATCACAGCAACAACAATTTCACGAATTATGACCCTTCCCGAAACACTTGGAGCAAACTTCAGGAGGCTGTAGTATGCACAGCCGTAAAACCGACCAGCCTACCTTGAGTATGTGCAAGGTCTTCGCTTTTTTGGCCTCTACGACTGTCAGCCTGGTCGCTGCCACTTGAGTGCCCTGCGGGCCCTTTCTAAGGTGGATGGCCTTACTACGTCGATGTCACACTGCTCTTTGAGGGCAGCTGGAGGTCTCGACTGCATCGGTGACCTTATCCAGATTTTTACACTGGAGAGTCGCTTCACCAGGAAAGGATCATACATCAACTTCGACACCAAGTACTTCTTGTGCCAGTTGCTTATAGAAGACTAGGATCATTTCACCAATCCTAGTTCTTTATTCTTTATTCAAAGATTATGCCTTATGCTTCGCACATCTGCGCCCAATGGCGATAACTTCTCCGTGCTTCGCACCGCCTTCAGAACCTCGGCGTATTTCGCTTCCTCTGTTTTGATAACGAGGGCCTCGCCTAAATTTTTACGTTTCGCTGTTTTCGGTTTAGAATTCTCGTTGGGTTCCGATTTCGGTTTTCTCCTTTCTTTCTTTTCTCCGACTCGTATCCACAATTGCCTTGCGCCTGTGGTTCTTGTGGATGCACTGCCATGTTCGGGCTATCCCGGGGCTCTTTTTTCTTTGCTTTCTTGGCCTAAAGGCCCAAACGCAATGATAGCGGTTTTTGCCTCTTTACCGTTGCCATGTCCTCTTGATCGTGGAGCATGGCTTTTCCGCTGTGGAGGACGGCCGCGTAGGTCACTTTTCCCTTAGCAACCATACGTCTTTTCGCCACGTATTCATCCTCGGAAGGTTCGCATCGCGCATCGAATAATATCATCAGATGTATTTGCGTTGACTGTGAAGGAAAATGCTTCGGTCTGACACGACTTAGTGTCCCTTTCGCCTTCTACCTTGCCAAGTTGTGCCTTGGCTTTCTCGGCGTCCTGCTTTGCAGCTAGGACTGATTGTTGCAATTTCAGTAGACTGGGTTTCAAGTTTTGCTGATTACGAACGTTGCAATCCTTTATCTAGGTAAAGTTAATTTAAAGCGTTTTTTTCTCTTATAAGCATGTGAAATCAACTCAGCTGTAAAAATTCTAAACTTCTTCGTCAAATGAAATGTAATATCTTTTTAACAAAATGTTAATTTATTTACCAATTTGTTGTCTAAACACAGAACTACTAGATGTAAGAAAGTAATGTTTGAAATGATACTAATGAAGAAATTTAAAAAAAATCAAGAACCTAAACTTTGCTTATGACTCATGTACCCCATCTTCCCCTACATCCATTCATCAAAAGTGGACCGACTACTAAATGTGCAGTTATATTCCTATCGTCACGAGAGGCGTTTTCCAGGCATCGCCTCCATGTCAAAACAATCTCGTCCCGATTGATCGGCACCGCAGGCCGAAGAATCAGATGAATCTAGTTCAAAGTACGCAATTTGTAACATGAATGTAGGTTCTAGTCTGGCGCCATCGCTGCCCAACTGTAACCCAATACTCTCCCACATGGAGTTGCACTCGAAGCTAGATAAACCCAGCGTGTGCGATTTGCGCGCCTGGCTTTCCGAGCAGGAGAATGATATTGCTTAATAACAAATTCAGATATTTTTTAATGGATAATTTCCCGATCAGGAACGAATAATTGGTACCTGTATGATCAACCAATATATCGGAAGTATACCTTAATTAGGTATTGTTTAGTAGCACAGGTAATGTCCAATCCTCAATTTGGTATAATTATGGTATTAAAATATTGATTAAAACAATTAAAAATTCTTCATTACGCTATTTGAAAGCATTAAGGACTCCTTGAGGTATTGAACTACTATTGAAACATTTCATTATTTCATTTCCATCATGTATAGCTAATTGGATCAGGTATTGCAATATCTAAGCAATAAATTATGGATGTATATATAAACATGAAATTTTTAAACAGTCTTTCAATACCTCGAGCAGTCCTCAATAACTTATCAATACCTCACCGAGGTATTTTTGATTGTTTTAAACATTATGTTTAATACCTTAACAATACACATTGTGGTTTGGCCAATAGCTGAATTACTGCACAATACCTAATTATGATATAATACCAAAAAATAGTATGCTGTATGTAGGTGCTAGCAATACCTTCCTGCTCGGGTACTGCCCTATCAGTAACCGGAAACGTCTCTCCAGGACGTCATCAGCGCAGCATCACTCTTCAACTCCGGGTGCTGTCTCTGCTGTGCTCAATTGAGACTACTTCGCAGTAGAACTATCAACCAACGACTTATCATTCTTTTTCTGTCGCTCTCATTCCACTTTCAGACGTCGAGTTGATCGAGTGTAGAACTGCCTGCCGGGAGCTCGTCGTGGCTTTGCTCCGTCCGTCAAGATAGGTCCTCCGACGAAGTGATCCGCCGGGCCTCTGAAGTAGTGATCGACCTGGTGCCGCGATGGCGTCCACACTGATGTTCTGGAACAAGCAGAACTCCAACAACCAAAACGGAAACGATGCCAAGAACACAAAAAACGGCCGCAACTGGCTACACGCCCCGGACGTGCTGGTCAACGGCCATGTCGCTTATCTAGTCAAAGTAAGTTGAGCTCGTCGTGAATGTAAAACTGTCGTTCTCTAATCGGTTCCCCTTTCCAGTTCCTCGGAAGTACCCCAGTCGAGCAGGCCAAGGGCATCGAAGTGGTCAAGGAAGCCATCCGGAGGTTGCAATTCACACAGCAGATGAAGAAGGCGGAAGGAGGCAGTAATGTTAAGACGAAAAAGGTCGAAATAACCATCAGCGTGGATGGCGTTGCAATACAGGTAAGCGTTTAGATCTACACTGTCCTACAACCTACTAAAACGTAACATTCCACCCACCCGGACAGGAACCCCGCACCCAGACGATCCTGCATCAGTTTCCGCTGCACAAAATCTCCTACTGTGCCGACGAGAAGGGAGTGAAAAAGTTCTTCAGCTTTATTGCCAAAACCGGATCCGGTTCGGCGACGCCATCGCTGAGTGCCAGTGACGATACGCATTCGTCCCATTCGGGTGACCATCAGCAGCAACAGCAGCAGCAGGATGGCGGCCAGCACGAGTGCTTCGTGTTCATCTCGAACAAGCTGGCGTCGGACATCACGCTCACGATCGGGCAGGCGTTCGATTTGGCCTACAGGTGAGTAGCAGATTGCTACAGGGATTTAAATTTGCAGGGTATTTATTTGAAGAGCCATTGACTTTTCAACTGCATTTTGGGCAGAATATGCGCATTACAAAACGTGATAATTAAGGTACACTGCTCCCACTATCATGGATCACTGAGTCATCCTAAGTAACAAAGCTAATTATATATGAGTTATTATTTCACGTTTAGTACATCACTTGTTGTATTTTTCTGGAATAATTAACTATATATCTGACACTCGTATAGCTAAAAATGCGCAAAAAATGGCGGCTTATATAACATTTTATAGTTCTATCAACTATTTATATTAACATTCAATAGATGGTTTATAGACTTATTCTCTACGAAATAAAGACAACAATAAGATCTTGAATAATTTTAAGTTCTAATAAAGTTATTTTCCAGCATTAAATATACATAGAACACATGTGAACTGTGAAATATTTCATTTGTTATTTTGAGTTATTTAAAACCACAAATAACATCTTTACGACACAAGCTGATTTATCAATAACACAGGCCAATGTTTTGGTTAGAATAAAGCTATTTGCAAGTGATATACCTTGTAAAAAATATGTTTGTTACTGAATAATCAGAACCATGTCGAATTTCATGCAAGCCTAGTAATTTACAGAAAATCGAAAATGAAATTGCATTCAAAAAATAATGGCTTTCTCGTATAGAAAAATGATTTCTACGTTACGATATCTTTAATCCTGAATTATACAAAGATGAAAAACGTTGGAAGTGCATCATATTCAGGAAGAGTTGGGATGTTTAGAATGCGATTTGAAATGTATGGTGTAAATTTCAATTTTACCTTTCAATAATTCACGCGCCATTATAAAATGTCCAAAATGCAATAAAAGTTTACTCAAATTCTAATGTTTGGTGAAATTTGTTTCATTCCCCACAAAGAAACAATATGGCAGATTGTGCATAAAGCTTACAGCGCTGGTGATAAGTTTGCGGACGGTTGATTTTAAAATTAATTTAAGTGAAAACGAAGTAGGCGGCGACTTTTTAAATCCATCGCCTCTCCGCCTTGTCGAGTGAAAAATTTTGAATTCAGTCTGTACCAACCACGTGACGCGAACGGTCACTTTTAAATTCGTTTAAATAAATTATTCCTAAGTCAGTTGTACTCCGTGCCTTTTTCGTGTTCCGGATAACCGAGATCCTTTATTAAGCAATGCTCTACATTCGCATTGATTATACATTAAAATGTTCCTCTATTTAAAATATTCCATGCCTACACCACATAATTTACTGAGGTAAATCCAATAAAGTAAACTAATTGATTGAAGCTTCGCTGGCATAATATTTCATAGTTATTCTTATTGTTATCCGGTGCTGTAATCTATAAAATTTATTTAACCAAATGTGAAATTTTTCGTTCTGATTTGAAAATAAGTTGAAATTATGTTATAATACTATCCTAATAACAACTTTATAATTGATTCTCACGAAATTTTTTTGTAACGTTTATTATATAGCATATTTTCAACATACTCTCTCAGAATAAATTTGATTGTTTTTCCGATAACAATTATAACATCAAAATAACTTAAATATAGCTATAATTTATTATGATTTATTCTTGTTTTGAAATGCGTAAAGTTTGAATCTTGTGTAAAATACATTAAAAAAACATTAATGTAACATGAATTCTATACACTATATTGAAAGCATAAGTTTCAAAAGAGTTATATTTTAGTTTAAAGAGCAATCATTTAACTAAAAGAAGCTCTCACTTTCCGATTATTTTATCGACGTGATATGTTTTTTGAAAGCTATTTTATAGCAATAATAATACAAAATATGTAATGGATTTCGTTTACATTACACTTTTATGACAAGATTTGATATCTGCTACTAAAAAATATGTTTTCGGTGTTACTTGGTCGATTTTTAGTCACTCGTTTCCACACGCAATTCAAATGCAAATGACCCATAATAGTGTGACCAGTATATACACTACCCGTCATAAATACGGACTCACTAAAATAAGTATTGCAACACTCAGCTGAATATTGAATCACCCTGAAAAGTTTAGCATCACCTCAAATCAGGTGATTTCACATTCAGCCATTCCATGAAAAACCGATCTAGTGGGTCTCCGAATTCCGTGGAAATTTGCTATTTTGTTCCTTCGAAATAAGGATACACGTATTTTTGGATTTTTTGATTAGGGTGACCATTTCCGAAATAGGGTGACCAGAAAAATCGCGATTTTGCAAAATTTTTATTTTAAAAAATATTATAACTTTTGAACCGTTCGACTGATTTTCAATCTTTTTGGACGAAATGAAGGCTAAAGATTTTGACTTTTCAGGAAAAATATAAAATTTCACCAAAATTGTGTTTTTTACATGAAAAAAACTTAATAGTTTCCGTTTCTGTTCCGTTTTGAAGGCCTCGGGACCAAAGGGGCTATCGCTGTTCTCACTTTTTCTTGTAAGTTCAGAAAATTTTACGTATACTGTCAAATTTTCAGCGATGTATGTTTTTTAGTTTTTGAGATATATTTTTTTGAAAATAAAAAATCAGTCATTTTTCATCGGCACACACTGTAGATCTAAGCGCATTAGATTTGTAATGTTTAAAAAAAATCATAACTTTTGAACAGCTCAACCGATTTCCAATCTTTTTTAATAAAATGAGAACAGCGATAGCCCCTTTGGTCCCGAGGCCTTCAAAACACGAAAAAACGGAAACTATTGAGTTTTTCCATGTAAAAAACACAATTTTTGTAAAATTTTACATTTTTCCTGAAAAGTCAAAATCTTTAGCCTTCATTTCGTCCAAAAAGATTGAAAATCGGTCGAACGGTTCAAAAGATATAATTTTTTTTAAAATAAAAATTTTGCAAAATCGCGATTTTTCTGGTCACTCTATTTCGGAAATGGTCACCCTAATCAAAAAATCCAAAAATACGTGTATCCTTATTTCGGATAAGTAACAAAATAGCAAATTTTCACGGAATTCTAAGAAGTGAATATTTCAAACTAGTTCTACCTGGTGATCCATAAGAGATACAGTCGCCTCTCCACATCTCGATATCGAAGGGACCATCGAGATGTGGAGCGATCGAGACATAGAACAAGTTTTTATAGAATACTAGATTGAAAATCACTCCGTTTCAAGGACAATCAAAAACAAACAGACGTCATTTTGTCTTCGCTAATTGTTTTGAGTCCCTAAAATCCAGTCTAGTTACCATTGATAACGAGCATATCGACATACGGAGGGATAATCGGGAACGAAAATCACATCGAGATAGAGAGATATCGAGATAAGGAGGATATCGAGATATGGAAAGTGAAAATATACGCAGAACGAAGGGACCGAAGCAATTATCGACTTAGGGAGAGATATCGAGATGTAGAACATCGAGATGAGGAGAGTCGACTGTAGAAAGTTCGGGTCTTCGGCAAAGTTGTTTAGAAGGTCAAGGACATCCGGAAGACAAACAATTTGGTTTGGCGCTAGTTTCAAACTAGTTCAACATTAAGTGAATCAGACCTGAATCACTTGAATATTAAGTGAACCAAACCTGAAATACTTGAATATGAAATAAATCAGACCTGAACCACTTTAAAATGAGTAAATAAGCTCTGAAGTACTGAGACGTGAACTAAAATAAACCTTAATAATTGAATAACGAGGCGAAACAAACCAGAGTAATTGTAGTCTGGTGTATGACATCTGAATCAATTGAATATGAAGTAACTCAGACACGATTCACTTGAATATGAAGATGAATTTTGATATCAGATGAATATGAATGGACTGATAGATGTGAATCACTTGAATATGAGCTTATCAAAACTGAAACATTTGAAAATGAAGTGAATCACTTGAAATCATTTGAATATCAATGAATCTAACCTAAAACAGTCGAATTCGAGTGAATCAGATTAGAATCACTAGGAAATGGAGCAAACTGAATCACTTGAATATGAATTGAATCAATTCTGAATCACTTAATAAGTGAATCTGACGTGAAAGACCTGCGGGTATGGAGAGAACTAAACTTGAATCTATTGAATATAAAATTAATCAATCCTGAGTCACTTGAACATGGAGTAAATTTGACATGATTTTTGTTTAATCCATATTCAAGTCAAACCTGAATTTCTTGAATATAGAGTGAATCAAACCCGAAAGACATGAATATAAAGATAGAATCAGACATCAATCACTTGGATATGAAGTCAATCAAACTTGAACCACTTGTATATGAAGAGATAACTGGCTTGAATAATTTGAATATGATGAATATGAGTCCTGACTGAGTCACTCGCACATGGAATAAGTCATACCAGAATCACTAGAATTCGAATCAGATATGATACACTTGAATATACATTTGATCAGACCTGAATTACTCCAATTTAATATGATTCCGTCCCTAATCACTTCAGCTTCCAAATGCCAAAGGATTTCTGAACAACATTCTGAAAAATTCTATCTTATCAAATTCATAATGTTTAGGTACAGTCATCCCTCCAGAGTAAACTGTTTCCTGGATGCCCTTGACTTTCCGAACAACTTTGTCGAAGACTCAAACCTTCTATCTCATTTGGCTCCAAAGATAGAATTTGTTTCATATATTTAATTAAATATGCGTACTAGTGCAACCTAGAGGCAAAATCGCGAACCAAAAAAATTGATATTTGGATGTCCTCTACTTTATTTCTGTTCTTTACTTGCCAAAGACCCGAACTTTCTATCTCTTATGGATCACAAGCTAGAACTAGTTTGAAATGCTCAATTTTGCATGCTCACTAGCGCTACCTAGCGGCCAAATCGCGAACTAAACTAGTTTAAGATGCTCAATTACACATGCTCACTAGCACCACCTAGCGGCAAAATCGCGAACTAAACTGTTCGCTTTCCGGATGTCCTCGAATCCCTGAGCAACTTTGCCGAAGACCCGAACTTTCTATCTCTTATGGATCACAAGCTAGAACTAGTTTGAAATGCTCAATTCTACATGCTCACTAGCGCTACCTAGCGGCAAATCGCGAACAAAACTGTTTGCTTTCCGGATGTCCTTGATCCCCTGAACAACTTTGCTGAAGATCGCTTCTTTGCAAGTCGTAAGGATCTCGAGATATAGCAATGTGAATTGACCTGTTTTGAGGTGATGCTAAACTTTTTGGGTGTGATTCATTATTCAGCTGAGTATTGCAATACTTATTTTAGTGAGTCCGTATTTATGACGGGTAGTGTATGTAACCCAAAGTTACTACTAGATTTTCGAACCTTACGAAGTATGTTTTCCATGATGCAATTTATAACTAAAATAACATGCATCACCAAAATTTCAAAACCTTGATTTAAATATTGTTAGAATTGTTTAAAAGACACAGTCCAAGTTCAATTTTGCGGAATAGGGCGATATTCAAAACTGAAAAGGCAATAGATGGCTCTTTTTCAATGGTAGTAAAAACGAAACCCTGAAGCAAAGAAAGCACCACGGAAGATAAACTAAACACAAAAAGTTATGTATTCACTTTACACTTGATTTCTAATCACTATTTTTTTGATCCAGTTTCCTAATTGTAAGCAATTTACGATTTTCATTATTTTTCATACGTTTTGACAGTTCTCCGACTACCATTCTTCCATGCGCTTGTGTTGAAAGTTTGAGAAATTTGAGAATCCAGCGTAGCGCGATCAGAGGGTGACATACAAACAACAGTGTCGTCGCTCGGCGGCCGGTAAGAGAAACTGAATGTTCGAAAGGTTGTTGTCTGTAATTTTTGCTGCTGGCGCCAACTGTTAGCGTTTGAGAACAAAATAAACAGTCATTACCCTATTAATGTTAAATTTTCCAAGAGTAGAAGGTTTATTTAGATGTTAATCCTAATAATTCGTCTGAGATTCTGGTATATTTTAAATTTCTCCTTAAATCCCGAGAGCACCTTTAAGAGATCATTTGGGATGTTTTTTGTGTACTTTCAGAATTGCAACAATTTTAATAAGCTGGATCTTCACCCATTTCAACTTCACCATAGTAGTCTTGGTTCCTGATCACTATAATAATTCAAACATTTTCTTTATTTTTCTAAGAATAATAGGAATAACTCATGGAGCTATTCAAGGCAGAGCCTCAAAAATATTATTATATATTTATTTGGTTCTACATCAATTAACTTGATGAAACCTCGCCTGATGTTAGCGTCTCTCCATCCTCGACCGCAACATACGCTCTCCAGATCCTGGTGCACCTGGTCAATTCACCTAGCTTGCTGCGCCCCGTGCCTTCTTGTTCCAACCGAATTTGAAGCGAGCACCATCCTTCCAACTTTGGCAATCTTCTGGATACTGGGTTCACCGTAGAATTAGGTGCACTAGTGGCTTATCCTTCGCCGCTACATACCTTCTTAAAATGGTTCTTAGCACTCGGCGTTCGCAAACTCCAAGAGCTTGCAGGTCCTCCTTGAACATCGTCCACGTTTCATGCCCGTAGAGGACTACTAGTCTTATGAGAGTTTTGTACTTCGTGCATTTGGTGCGGGGGTGATTTTTTTTCTAGCATAGTTTCATCTGGAGCCCATACTAGGTACGACTAATACAGATGATGGGCCTTCGTATTTCTCAACTAACATTGTTGTCAGCCATCAGCCAGGAATCGTCAACCACCTCGAAAGTATTCCCGTCTATCGCTGCTATTTGCAATTATCGCTTCGTTTTTGACGCATTCACCACCAGTTCGACTCTAGTGGCTTGGCGTTTCAGACGGGTGAACAAATCTGCCACAGTTTCAAATTTTCTCCCAATAATATACATGTCGTCTGAGATAGCACTTTGTAGTTTGCGATAATCTGAGATAATCTGAGATAGCACTTTGTAGTTTTCGTTTAAGATAGTCATTGCACATTAATATTCACGGTCCAATTTGTCACCCTTTTTGTAGATGGGGCATATAACGCCTTGCTTCCACTCCTCCGGTAGCTGTTCCGTTTCTCAGATTCTGACTTTCAGCCGATGCAAATAAGCGGCCAACCTATCCGGGCCGATATCATTCTTACCAGCGGCCTTGTTGTTTTTGAGCTGTTGACTGGCATCCTTAACTTCCCCCATCGTGGAAGCTGGTTGGTTTCCACTGTCCGCTGTCCTGACCTTCTGTGTCTGTGTTCTCTGCGTCATTCAGGTGTTCATCGTAGTGCTTCTTCCACCTTTCAATCACCTCGCGCCCGTCCGTCAAGATGCTCCCATTCTTAGGGGCCGTCCATAAATGACGTAGCATTTTTTCACTGATTTTTTACCTCCCCCCTCTCTCCCCTCGTAGCATTTAGGCACAAATGCTGATACCCTCCATTGAAAAATACGTAACAGATCTAGCACCCCTCCCCCCTAATTTTTTTATTTGTTTTGCTCAGCTAAAACGAAACATAAAAATCCTGAAATTCAAAACAAAGTTTTATATTATTTTATATTAATTACTGATCGAAACGTCACGATAATCTGACGATTGATAGTTTTATATACCGTAGCGCTCAAAAATCATTAAGTAAACAGTTTGAACTAACTTATTTCCTGTTTAAGTTACATAATTGTGGTTCCCAGTTTTTTTTATTTGGTTTAATTTAGGTTACATTATATTCTGTAGTACTTTTTCGCTTGTGTTAAATCCTAAAACAAGTTTACAGCTGAAAATGTAAAAAAAACCCTTACTGAAATATTCTTACACAACTCATAGTGAAACAATGAGATAATAAAAATGCGCTTTTGCTGAATTATCGAGTGATTTAAACAACTTAATTATAGGATAATTAACAAATTAAGGATAACACTCGAATTTGTCGTCATCATTATTATACAGGCTGTTCCATCAAATCGTTGAGTTGACTGAGTGGAGATCTCCTGCAACATTAAACGCACTGAATAAATATCTTATTATTATTATCTTTATTATCGAGACCATATAAATGATTTGAAGCTGAATCATAATTTTATAACTTAAGTTTAATAATTCAGACAAAAAAGTTTAATAAAAAAAACTGTGTGTAATTTTTTTTTTCAGTGCTACTCTTTTTACCGAAATTATTCAAAATGCTACGTCCACAAGTTGGGACCCCTCCCTCCCCCTTGTCACACATCGTAACAAATTCGTAAAGATCTCCTCCCCCCTAAAATGCTACGTCATTTATGGACGACCCCTTATCCCGGCACATTTCAGCTCGCGGCACGAAGCTTTTGCCGGATGTGTTGAGCTTCTGATAGAACTTCCGCGTTTCTTGAGAACGGTACAACAACTCCATCTCTTGGCATTCCACCTCTTCCAGTTGGCGCTTTTTGTGCCGGAATAGGCGGGTTTGCTGTTTTCGCTTCAGTCTGTATCATTCCACGTTTTTCTGCGTACCATGCTGCAGGATTGCAGCTGCATTCCTCTCCTCTAAAACCTCCTGGTACTCCTCCCCAAGCAGCACAGTTTGTTTCAACTCAAGAAAAAAATATCTCTTGATACTAATTGTTGAAAATATGACCTACAATTGCACTGAATAACAACGCAAAAAGCGCAAGAGGCGGAGTATGTTTGCAACATATTTATGTCATAATGAAATTGTTTGTTGCAAAATACTTGGGAGATAAGAAAAATTAAAACAAAAATATAAACGAGAATTGAACTTTCGACCACAAGATCATAAATCTTCTCCTCTACTCATTACTCCACTACACAGCAAAAAATCCTAAATTTACATGACACGTAAACTTTTATGATAATCATGTAAAACGAGTTATAACAGAATATTCAACGATACATAATGTAAACTGTTTCATTGCATTCGAAAATGCTTGCAATCTTGAGTGAAACTGAAACATTTCATGATCTTCTATCCAACATTCGCCAATATTGCATGCTTTCTTGCATCTAGAAAGTGAAATTGCAAACAAGAATGATCGGTTTACATGATTTTACGCTGAACATTCTGGTTCATAGCTTGATAAGGGCATTTTTGAAATACAGATCCTAGGTATTTTTTGAAAACTCACTCTGTATTCGATCCATTCCCATAGGCGTTACGTGAACGACAGTGGCAAGACCGTCGAGTCGAGCAAACTTCACTCCCAGAACAAACAGCTCGAAAGCACAGTCAACGCGTACCGTCAACGGTTGAAGGACCTCTCGGAGCTGGTGTCCAAGCCGGACTTGGACAAACTCCTGCTGAGGCTCGGCCTGCGGGACATCTGCGAGGTCCCGGCGATGGAGAATGGCATCGACAGCCACGTGGCCGCCGTCAACGGTAGCAAGACGCCAGATTTGGGTAAGCTCGTTTGGATGCCATGGAGATCTACGTAGATGATAATTGGGAACATTGTAACCTTGCAGGCATTGATGTATCGTTACCAAACAATGACGATCAACTGCTGATCGAAACATCGCCGAAGCACTTCGCTCCGATCGTCCCACCGCGGAACATCCAGAATCAGGTTAGTACACATCTCTGTTGAAACGCTTCAGCCAAAGATTACAGCGAGTTTCATTCTCCAGATCAACAGCACACTGGAGGCGTTCAAACCCTCGGTGGGCACCAAGATGGAAGGTCTGCTGCTAAACTCGGACTCGGACAGTGATTTCGATCCGCGAGCGCCAGACAACGACAGCCCATCGATCGGAGGCAACAAGATCAGCAACGATCTTTTCGGATTCGAACCACCGAAGCAGAGCTTAGGCCAACAACTGTTCACCAGCGCAAACAACAATAACAACAACAACAATCTCGCCGGATTTACCAACGGCAACAATGGAACCACAAATGGATTCGGTGCTCCCACAAGTCCTCCTCCAATTTGTAAGTTGTGTCCGCATTTGATCACTTCTGGGAACTAATGTTGCAATGGTCCTTTTTTCAGTGGCTCCTCCACCCCAGAAAACCGCCCCGCGTAGGACAACCCCAGCGCACCAGAACAATGGCAACGGATACCAGGACCTGTTTGGGTCGGCGCCCTTCAACCCACAAGCCCTTGATGTAAGTTTTTTCCTCTTATCTCTCCCGTTGTTCTATTTCCATCGAAGAATCCTAGCATTTATGTAGTACCAAGAGGGCCATCAATAACAGTACGTAACAAAATTTCGACCCTCCCCGCGACAGGATACATCCTTCGAAAGTTCCTTCGACGATTCGACCTTCTCAGTGAACTGCAATTCGACCACCCTCCCAGCGGTCAGTTCCTTCTCCGAAGAGATGCGAATCTTAGCGGACAATTCGTCCAAACTGGACAGCGTGCTAGCGTTGAACAATAGTAGTCTCCGTAATGGTCCTTCGACGCTTCCGGTGGCCACTTCGATGAATCCCATTTCGAGCGGGCCGTTGGCGACGCAAGCGGCCAAGTTGAACCCGTTCGCAACGCTGGCCGTTCCGGCCAAAAGTATGCTCCGTGGCAATCCGCTGACCACTGTCATTAATGGGCACAGTTCGTACGATGTGTTCCAGAATGCGTCCGATGGGGACAACACACTAACCGGTAGTATCTCACCCGCACCTCATGTTTCATCCGCCGGTACCGTTGCCACCCAGCAGCCATCCTCGGCGTCGGCGTCGGTCGAATCGGAAGCCTTGTTCCAAGGCTTTGCTTTATCGGCTTTTAATGAATTCAAGAAAGATTTAAGCAATACCAATTACTATCAGCAGCGACGTGGAGCGACGGCCTCGAAGGTGGAATTCGGTGGCAAGGGTGCTTCCATTGTGGGCACGGCTTCCGGCACTGTGGGTAGTCACGGTTTGAATGGTGCACGTGTGATCGTTGGGGCCAGCGGGACACAGTTCCACGAGAAGGTATTTATGGCAGATTGTGAACGGAGGTGGAACCGATTCCCGCCGGCGTTTCCGTGTTTGTGAATTGTCTCTGGCGGTAGACTGTCCCATAGAAGTGATGCATGGACATTATCAATCGAAACCTACTAGGCACATTTAAACATAGCCTAGAATGCTAAATTCGTAATATCTCATATTCTGGGTTAGTCTACCGCTCCTTGAAGTTTCGTTGAACTGTGTGCCACATCATTTTCACTATGTTTGTACAAGTGTTGCATTGTCTGTATGTTTTTTGATTATGTATGTAGTTGTTCGTTTGTTATGTCCTTTAGGTTTTAGGATGGACTAACCCTGTTGGAATAGCTATATAGTTTAAGTCATGCAAGGTCATGTATATTCACGATCCACTACATTGCGTTTCATTGATTTTCCTGTACAGGTTCCTACAGAAACATTTGAATAATTTTCTTTTTTTTTGTTTTCAATTTAAAGAATCACTCGAGGGAATGAACGAGAACCTTATCCGAATATTTTTCTGATCCTTGAGGAATCCTCTCTGGAATTACTTACTTGATACTTGATGGATCACAATTGGCAATAAGCTAGCCACCGAATGGATAAGTTTGCTCCACTGGTCCTAGGCAAATCGCTTTTTTTCGTACAGATCGTTAAGTGATTTTTACTGCAGGGATAACCCAATGGATTATAGCGGGAAATACGGTTTGAATTGCTCCTGGATTTCACCCGCATTTAAACAAAGAATTCAATCTGGGTTTCCAAATTTCCTTCAGGAGTTAAGAGTCGCCTTACAGTAATGCATAATTTACTCGGATGGATATTCTTCTTCTTTTGTTTCTTATTCTTCTTCTTCTTCTTGGCATTAACGTCCTCACTGAGACAGAGCCTGCTTCTCAGCTTAGTGTTCTTATGAGCACTTCCACAGTTATTAACTGAGAACTTTCTTTGCCAAAGTTGCCATTTTCGCATTCGTATATCGTGTGGCAGGTACAATTATACTTTATGCTCAGGGAAGTCAGGGAAATTTCCATTACGAAAAGATCCGGGACCGACCGGGAATCGAACCCAGACACCTTCAGCATGGCTTTGATTTGTAGCTGCGGACTCTAACCACTCGACTAAGGAAGACCCCTCGGATGTATTTCAAATTAAAAATTACAATTATTCAATAGTTGAATTTATTCAAACACCTACAACCTATGGTGTAAAGCATTTTATCGTTAGGAACTACAATCAGACATCAATTTTATCATGCTAGGCGGGGCCCTAGGCTGTTGCAAATTTTGAAATTTGACTTCCCTTTGCTTAAATGATGTCAATTAAGGTCAACGGCATCCTCCCAAAGTTCAACATCATTCGGAGGAAATTACGCTGAGCAAGGTTTTTGAAACTGATATAGAAATTACTATGGAGAAGGTCGACGTTTTGTGTTCAGCCCACTAACTCCTCATTAAAATATTCTATGTTCACAAAATCCCCCGAAATGAAATCTTCTCTGCTACAATTTTGCAGAAGACCACATTTTGGTAGGACGTCAGTGTCGTAACGTTCCGATCGGCATTTGCTAAATCTGCAATTTTGCCAGATCGGACTATCCGCCACACTCCGCTTCCAAAAATTAGACTTTTAAAAGCACGTCTGATCGTGCCAACAATTACCAACAGAATGATTTTTCTACTCTATCACAACGGCTACGAACCTTCGCCGAACGAACGCATTGGTTTCATTGGTTTCAGTCCTCGTTTTTTTTCATTCGTGTATTTTCTCTACACGTCTACTCTCTTTCTCACACCTCAACGCCCGTTTGCTACCGAAGATCCGAAAGCTGAGATGCCTGCTTCTATCAGTATCAGTATGCGTGTGAATCATTTCCCTCGCTCTTTCTCTTTAACCCTCTGAGATATCCGTTCATGCGTGAACGGGTTCTGCGGGTTCTGCTATGAAATCCAACACGCTTACAATTTTCTAATCAATTTATTATATTTATTTTTCGGAAATGCAACACAAATCTATATCTACTACAGTCAGGATAAATTGCTATTCATATTTATTATTATTATTGATTGATTTTCATCTACATGAAATTGGGACTTAACTAAAAATCGTTTTCCCGCCTGATGCGTGACGTAAATCGCAGGGAAGATTCACCAAACTCGTTCAACACTAGAGAAGATGCGGATCATTTCAGTCATCAGCTCGTGGTAAAGCTGTCGATGGAACCTTGGTTGGAGTAAAGCAGTGCCGCGTAACATTCTTGAAACTACACGAATATTCAAAACAGCAAGAACTCTGGAACAGTCGACTTCGCCGTTCAGAAGTTTTGCGATAAAAGCAGCTTGTTGAGTCTTGCACCGCCGGTCTAGAGAGTCCAAATCAAGCAGTTTACAACGATTAGCATATGGGGGCAGATTCCGTGGATCACGCCAGGGTAGGTTCCTTAATGCCACACGAATGAATCTTCGTTGGACGCTTTCCATTCTAAAACTCCACGATAGCTGATGGGAAGCCCACACCAAAGCAGCGCATTCTAAAATTGGCCGTACTAAGGCGACATCCTTTTATTACGTAACGCTAAAATTGGAAATTTTCGACCCCCTCCGTAACGCTTTTTGTATGGAAATTTTAAAATTTTTGTATGAGTCGTAACGCTCCAGCGTACCCCCCCCCCTCCGAGCGTTACGTAAGTTGTGGACGCCGCCTAAGGAGCAATTGATTGACAGATGTGTTGTTTAAAATTCAGCGCAATAATGGGTTACATGCATGCGTTAGTGTCTATGCACGAAAAATCGCTAAAAGGTAACGCGAAAAATATTTGAATGGCAAAACGCATCTAACGAGTTATTTCTCAACATTGGGAACTATTTTCAAAAGAATATTTGGTACCGGTTTAACGCAATGCTGATGGCTATCATGCCTACCAAATATGTTTTCGATTAATGCTTCCATTTACGAGATATTTGAAGTTAGATGCCTTTCCCCATACAAAATGAAACGAGAATTCTTCTGCTGATTAACTGTGGGCAAGAGCAAAGCAGATAATCCATTGAAGTGATTACAATAGTTTTCAATGAGGATCGAAATTGTAACTCTTGGATCGTGAGTCTTCGACCATATCATGTAGACAATCTAGACGCCTGTATAATGAGGCGCAAATAGTTGTAGAGGCTCTTCGTTACTAAGCAGTTGTTTCAAAACTTGGATACCGATGGCCACGGCATAAAAATTAACAAGGCAGGCTTTTTACTGATGTAAATATCAAGTTTGATTGTAAACATGTGACGTCTCTCCTATCGTACCATATACCTTCCGGATCACTAGATCATTTTTTTTCGCAAATTTGTTCGAGGTGGATAGGAATGACGTCGTCAAGTAGCTGTCAGTTTTCGGAATATATCACCTTCTCAATATAGTACACCGTGCCGATGGCGAGCCATAGCGCCGAACAACGCATGAGACGAGTCTCCCACATCGCGCGCTTTTAGAATTTTCGTGAGCCTCCGTCTAGTGCAGCAAACTAGGATTCCGATGAGCTGAGAGACGATTTTGGTTGGAGGCTCGTCAGTACATTTATGTGCTCCTGATAAATATGAGTATGATTATGAGTCCAGTTTTTATGAGAATAATGACGTCATAGTTGCACTCGATGGTATTGCAAAACAATGTGCCAATTTTGGTGCGAAATCCTCGAACATTCTGGTAATATACCCAAAAATGGCGGTTATCGACGTTCAGATTCTGCCATGGAGAGGCATTAGGTGCGGAAGAGACTGGAAAATGGTTAAGTTCAGGGTGGCCACCGAACCGGGAAAAACGGGAAAAGCGGGAAAAAGACGGGAATTTGAATCCATCGGGAAAAATACGGGAAAAACCGGGAATTTGAGATGATCACCGGGAAAATAATTTCGAATGAAGATCCTTAAGGTGATTGTAGAACGAAGCCACACCTCAAATTTTCAAGAGCTCAAGACTTGAGAACCAAACAGCGCTCCGCGATTGGTTTTCAACGCGAACTGTTGACAAATTCTCCAGTCTCGTGCACTTGAAAATTCAAAGTTTGGCTTCGTTTTAGCTCTGAATTTACAAAATCACTAAAATTAGTCGTAGAAAGTTGTTACGATTGATGATAGTGCCGTTAAGCATGTGTTATTATGCACAAATAACTTTTAAACAATAATGATTCAATTTCTTATAGAAATTATCTACTTTGATACACTATAACACTTCACTCATTGGTTTCAAAGTTTCGAAATATTTTATGATTTTTTTCCTCTTATCATTGACTTGATTTTTCTCTAACTTATCTTACTCGAAGTTTTGAATCTGAGTTTCAAGACTTCTGACAGCTTAAGCACTCAAAACTTTCTTTAGATGCTTTAAATAAATCAATAAATCCAAATGTTCTCGAAAACTTGAAAACTTGTTTTGTTGATTTTCATTCATATGAGCTCCTAATGTGTCATTCGTTGTCTAATTGACCAAAAGTTATATAAATAAGGTGTGATGTATGTTTCAACACCGTTGGCTTTGTTTGATCTATTTCATCCTTATCTTGAACTTATTTGCTCTAGTAAACTCTTCATTTATATGAAGATAAAAACAAAAATATTGTGGATTGAAATACTTTTATATATTGTAGTAAGATGCACAAAAGGGGCATATCTATATAAATAAAAATGGAATGGTGTTTTTATGTCACGAGTTGGCTTGAGAACGAGACGATCGATTTGAACAATTCTTTCACTTTTGGTTTCCTCAAGGGCTCTGACGCGTTTGTGTGGAATAATATTTCTCAAAATCCTCCGAGAAAGTTGAGAAAACGAATAATAAAAATTTGACACAAATTTAGGGTTTTTTTTAACGCTTGCTGTACGGCCTACTGGACAATACAAAGTTTGCCGGGACAACTAGTTGTTGGTAAACATGAGCTTGGTAGTTTTTAAAACAAATCCCTGTCAAAGTGAATTTAAAGTGCCAAGAATAGAATAGCACAATTGAGCTAAATGAGGGTATAAGTGCCAGAAGCCTAGTTTTGAGAAAATAAACTTTTAAGTTTTTCAGTAATTTTTCATTCTATATTAATTGTGTAGAAGCCAAAAACAAGCCAATCTTCTACAAATAATTCTATTTTTCAGATTGGTCGTAAAAATCTCCTTAAAATGCCATTGAAAAACTTGAAGTAGAATTTTATATTCTCCTCAAAAACTGATCTCGTTTACGTTTGGGCCCCTTGATAAAAAAACGGGAAAATATTGAAATTTGTACCGGGAAAACCGGGAAAAAGCGGAAATTTCAAAATGAATATTTGGTGGCCACCCTGTACTCGCCTCTGGTGGAAATCCTAGGGTTTCCACCATCCACATGAGATCGCGTAGTACAGTTTCCGTTCATGGAGACGATCCTAGAGTCACCTCCATCCACAGGAAAAGCATCAATTTGAATTTGTCATTACCATGTCGCAATCCGTGGTCGAAATCCGGTTAAAGTGGACTGGCATTCAGTGAGGCACCGAAATCCGTACACTTCATAGTTGGCGTTTTGTATGAAGTGGATAGATATAGATTCAATGCTTAGGTCTACGGATCTCGATCCCGCACGGTATATCATGCTTCACTAGCTGTTCGGCAGACAACATTGGAGTTCCTTGTGGGCACGGTATACACAACAAGGTAGGCTATTCCCACGTGTAAACAAAGATTTTCCATCAAAACATGTGTCGTCATTCCTATCGTCAAGTATGGGGCCTTGAGGATAGTAAAGGAGAGCAGGCCTTGCTTTCTTTTGCACTCGTTCGCGTTTGCGATAGGAATGACGTCACTGCCAAATGTAATTTTTCGGAGTAGAACATAGTAGTCTGGATTAATTTAATCTATTTATTAGGTATAGATTAAATTAATCCAGACTACTATGTTCTACTGTAGAAAACAGTGTTGCTCTGAAAGTAATAGAACAATCCTAAGACAGCATGATTTAAACCTGGGTATTTCGAATTATGAAAAGCTATCCTAATACCAAAAAAACAGCTAGAATATTCAAATGACATATATCCCAAAATCCACGTTGTGTTTTGTGGTTCAAATGTCGACTTCAGCTGCATAGAAAGTTTGGGATGCGTTTCATACTGTATCACAATACCTTCAGGTTCAGTCGATGTTTGACGATTCTGATGTTGTTCATAGGTTTCATTGGGCTTGCACTAAAATACAAGTTATCATTTTGGTGTATTTTAACAAATTGTTTTCGCTATCAGATTGTAAAAGATTCTTTCATTACTTTGCCATATTTTTGGAACTTAAGGCTCAAGAATCTATCATTCAATCATCAGCAATCATCCAAAATTAAAAACCAGTTTTTCCTTTCAAATTTCAATCAATCCCTATGAAAATCTATCATCGTATTTCAGATAGCAAATGCGATGCAATGATAGATTTTTTCGATAATTTCTTCACTACGCTTTTTGCATTATTGCACATACACTTTTCGTGACATGTTCTCGAGTTGTTGGATAAAGAATCACGTTATCATGCTTCATGAACAAGAAATATTAGATTTATTTAATTTGGCGTAATTATTTACGAAATAGAGAATTAATGAAGAGAAATCGTACATGATATCCACGCTCTTATGAAGGAAATGAGTCCAAATAACATAATGGGAAAGCTTGTACGATTTCTGCCATTTTGAAAGTTGTTCTCAAAATGCACAATTTGGAATTTCAGCGGAGCTTTTTGTGTTAGGCGTATACTCACTGGAACCATTCGGTTGATCTTTCTGTGGACTTAATATTTATTAAAACCATGGTCGAAAGTAGAAAATTAAACTAGGAGAGCACGACAGATTAGCATCTGGCACTCCATAAGTTTCTGGAAAGATTCCTAACAAATGTCTTTTAGAATCGTGTTGAAAAAACTGTCGGTTTCTAGTGGATATCTTTGGCAAATCTTTCCTAAAAAAAACTTCAATTGATTTTTTGCGTGATCTTTGGCGAATTATCACGAGATCTCATTTAAAACTTATCAGAAGCTTCTTTCTAAAACTTTTATAAAGATTATTAGCAGATTCTTTGTAAACCCATGATTCAAAAACTCCAAGCGGCATTACCTTGAATGATCTGTAATAAATCTCCGAAAAGACTTTAGGCGGATTTTGATTTTGAAATTGTATTAAATATACTTTTGACATTCTTAGGTTGTTTTTTTTTTTGACATTCTTTGTAATTTCCTAGTGAGATTATGATCAGACACCAAGCTTATGTCTACACCTTATTGTCTTATGAAAAGTGATAGATTATTGTCTTAGCAAAAGGCTAGTTATATTTAAGAATTTATAGTTATGCTAATAGCTGCTTATTAGAAGTACCTCGAGATCTTCGTAATCGCTGCTGTTAGGGATATGAGGCATGTTCAGATTTTGAAACAAAATGGAATTTGCACAGGAAAGTTGTGAGAACTGCAAAATGTCCTGATTTTGAAACTTCAGGATATGGTCACCCTACACGAACTGTCACTGTGAGCCGAGATCTTAAGCAATGGACAAACAATATAAAAGCGCGTAATTGATAAAAACATATTTTCGCAAAGGTGACAAAAATCGAATGAGAATCAATTCATGCGCATTCAAAAGTTATTTCACGAGAGCACATTCTATACCTACTGATTGAATATTTTCGGGCGTGCGCGTGGGCTAGTGGGCTTGATGGCCGTGCGGTTAGTGTTACATTTAGAGTAACTGTGAGTAACTATGGACCGATGCACAAGTTCACTATCTGACGTTTGAGCAGTGCCGTGTTATTTACGTGACCATGGCGACAAGTGAATTCGGCACCGCTCAAACGTCAAATTGGTGAACTCGTGCATCGGTCCATTGCTGCTTGAGCTAGAGCGTGCATAGCAACCCGTGTTATACCGTCAATGAGGAGCGTTTATGGATTCGGGAAGTTTTTTTTCTCTTAATTTGAGTGGAGTTAGGCAGCGTCCATTTATTTCGTAACGCTCAAATTGAAAATTTTCGACCCCCTCCCCTCGTCCGTAACGCTTTTTGTATGAGCCGTAACGCTTAAGCCTACTCCCCCCTCCCCCTAGAACGTTACGTAATTTATGGATGCCGCCTTAATGATGAGTTGTACAATTGTAATACTGTTTTCGATTGCATCGCTATCTACTGGGATCGCTTTTCCCCCACAAGGGATAGACGTCAATCCCATGATGTTAGTCTACATTCAACGGCTTCTCATCATGAAACGAGTCTATTGATATCGAGTTCCGTGAACTTCCCTAGAGTGACAAGGAAAGAGGAATAAATTTTTATGTTCCAAAACATTTACCAAGAACTGATTGCTGAGTAGAAGTGGTTGATGTTTTAATAAATTTCGGAATAAATCTGTTTGTCAAGAAGTGTGGGTTCTATTTCCAATTCACTGTCCACTGTCCACTGAAAACATTTGGGTACATTTCGAAGATTGAAGTCCTGCCAGCCGTCCTAATCGATTTCAAATTTCTTCTTGACTTCACTGACATTGTCTGTGGTGAAAACTAACATTACGAGCTATGCATTATGCCATTGATGTGTTGTATGTAGGTTTTTTTCTGCTAAAAGTATGAATATTTGAACTGAAACCTTGGAAATTGGACTTTAGCCGTACTTTGACTATGGCCAATTACAGTGGGGATTCGCTCGTTGGGGGTCCGCTACATGGAATGACTCGATGGTTGGATGTTCGCTGGTTGGAAAATATTCCAACTAAAAAGCACTCAAATGTCAACAGAAAATGTCAAACTGACTTTGACGTCTGAGTACCGTCGCATTGCAGTCTCCGTATATAGAACAAATGCGTATGTATATGTGCGTTTCGTGACGATTTCCTCTCCAGATGCGTTAGTGTGGAGCATTTTCACCAGCTGTCAGTTGTTCCAACTAACGAATCGGATTCGCTAGATGGAAGGCAATCGTGTTCCAACCAGCGAATCCCTCACTGTATGATGAAAAACGATTTGACATATTGACATATCTCGCATAATTGATACCGTTTGCTTTTAAGATCAAAATAGTCGTACCGTAATCCGGGGGCAAATTGATCACTTTTTCACAACTTTTTGTCATGATTTTCTTTGGAATTAAAAAATTGTACCAAATAATTTATTTTGGTTATTTTGGTAATACCAGTACTTCATTGATCTCTATCAGTTAATGTAATCGATTTTTTATGAAATCAAATTTGGCATTTCACAAAATTAGTTTAAATATAAAAAAAATTAAAATGGCACATTGGGGCGAAATTGATCACTATATAATGAAGCATATTTTGAAAAGTAAAATACCCCTATCTACTAAATTTGGGTCTGCTAAATCTGAAAAAAATGTCAAAATTCTTACAACTCGGGTATATCATCATTTTATTGCAAAATTAAACTTTGAAAATCTGCATAATACGCCTAAATGTATGCAATTTCCTTTGAAACAAGCACTTTATTCAACAAAAAACGGTTTTACGAGCAAAATAACTATTCTTGTAGTGCTGAACGATTTCAAAAATGAGTTCAGCAGTTCACACTGAAGCTAATACTACATTTTTAACACTCAAAGTTTACATGCAAGCCTAGCACCAGCAGTTTGTTTAGTGCCGATATTTCCAGCAGTATTGATAACACCTTCAAAAACAATGAATATTTCTATGCAAAACTGACCTTAATAATAATGCAATTGTTTAAAACCATCATTAGACATCTATAAACTAGAAAACAAGGAATGTCTGTGATGGGAACGAAGTATTAAGCATCCTTGAAAGGAAATGCTATTTCGTACCGACTTGATCAAATTCACCCCAGTGATCAATTTGCCCCCGGATTACGGTACCGTAAATTCGGGTGAAATTGATCACCGCGTCATGCGATTTTAAATCTTACTAATAGTGCACAAAAATCAATGCAATCTATAGTAAATGAACGTTGTTTGTCTTAGATATTGTCAAAATGTGTGTTGTTAAGGGTTTTACGTCAAATAATGCTTATTTCTATGAAAATAATGTAAAATTCCAGTTCATGTTTTGTGTGATATTGATAGACAACCATAAACTTCTAGTTCTAGACGAGGATTTGAACATGGAGTCAGCCTGAAAGTTTGTGAGGATGCTTAACATATATCCCCAAACCCAATTTTACCATCAAAATTCGTACCAATTTGCTAATTTTGTTGAAATAATTAAATTTCGGCTGCATGTTAGAAAATTCCTTTGGAAATTGCCTACATTTAGGCGTTTTCCGTGGTATTCTTGAAATTTAATTGACGATTATTTTCATGAATATTGTCTTGTTAAGAATTTGGCAGGCATATTCGTATTCACTGGGCGTTGCATGTTAGTCCTTTGTCTAGTGCGGTGCTTCCTTCAAAGAGTAAATCGTCTACTGACTTGAAAAAAATATATTGAATAAATATATTGAAATACGCATTTTTTATTTTTTTTTTCCAATTAAAAAGAAAATTATATGTATTTAAAAATGTGGCCCACTTCATTGTTTGTCCGGAAAGAACGAAGGTACACATTAAAAGAAAACTAGCGTTTTTTTTCAAGTATGCCTTGATTGTCGTTGGCAAGTTAGAGTTATCTTGCAGCTTGAAAAACCTTTGTTTCATATTTCGTATGCAGTATATGTGCCCTCCCTCTCAGATTTAGACTATGAAATCAATAATGCAGTCATTCCACAGTTATGGATCAACTAAGGGTCATTTTTCAGAATAAAATACGATTCAAAAACATGGTGAAGCTGTACAGAACAAAATTACCTCCCTGACACTGCGGAATATAGTTGGTTTTGAGAATACACCTCAAAATATCCGGTTATTTACGAAAAAGTGTCGATTTCGATAGATATTGCAAACGATGTCCACCCCACAGATGTGGATCAGTGGGAGAGGAGGATCCGTATTATGGATCAAAACACTATAACAGCAATTTATCTGCGAGATAAACGAATGGTGTGCTAGTGAAAGCATACGTTTTGGCGTTTGTTTCGGACAGAGCGTTAATGATTAACGGGTCGCAATGATTGATTAAGTGATTAATGATTATATTCATTTTTATCATGATTAATTATTATGATTATTGATTAAAAATTTTAAGTCATGATGAATGATTGTGATTGATTTTTAAGCCAGAGTATGATTAATGATTATGATTAATGATTAAATTACAATTTTAAATGATTAATGATTATGATTATTGATTAAACTCAGTATGATTAGTGATTATGATTAATGATTATGATTAACCCTTATATGCCTAATGTCAAATTAGGAAACATATTTTTTAGACAATATTTAATGAAATTTCTGCCCTTCCTTGATTTGAATCTAAATTTCAGTAAAAACGGTTTGCGATTAAAAATTTGCTGTAACGAAGTTCAAAAGATTTTATATCAGATTTATTGCTAATCAAGGGAAAAATTCATCATTATGTATATAACTTGTTTGTTGCATACTTCAAGGCGTTTAGAGCATACTCTTGGGTAGAGATGGTCGGGTCTCGGGTTTTCAAACCCGAAAGCCGACCCGAACCCGAACCCGACGGGTTCGGGTCGGGTTCGGGTTTGAAAATTTGAAATTTTTCGGGTTCGGGTTCGGGTCGGGTTTGAAGGCTGCAAAATTATCGGGTACGGGTCGGGTTTGAGCTTACAAAAAGTCGGGTTTAGGTCGGGTTTGGTGAGAATTGTGAACAGAGCAACAACCTAAAAGCTTCCTTATGCATCAGAAACGATGAGTTTACTATCTTTTCAAACTCGGGTTTTATTCGGGTTTTTCTTACAAATTTTTTTCGGGTTTCGGGTCGGGTTCGGGTTTACACAGCGAAATTTTTTCGGGTTCGGTTCGGGTCCGGGTTTGCTTTTCAATTATTGTCTCGGGTTCGGGTCGGGTCCGGGTTTGAAGAAATAAAATAAGTCGGGTACGGGTCGGGTTCGGGTTTGAAAAATGTGAAACCCGACCATCTCTACGTCTTGGGCATTTAATCATTAGCTTTTGAATGATTAACCATTAATCAATGATTATTAATGAAAATAATAATTAAATAATCTTCCTACGTAATGAATTGACGCTTCTTACACGCCTTGACGTATGCAACGAATGAGTCATAAACATGAAAATGAATGGCTTTACTTATTATTGAAGAGAACAATTCAAATTGAAAAACTTTAAGCATGGTGTATCGTTTATAATCATCGAATGTTTAATCAAGATCAACTTAACGCTCTGCTACATTCAGTGGATTTCTGCTGGCGATGTTAGATTGCAAACATCAAACGTGAACAAAAACAGCGAGGAGCTATTGACAGAAATGCCACAATGTTGTGCCAATTTTCGGGTATTCATACAAAGTATACAACAATCTTATGAACGACCAAAAAACTAGTGCTAGGTCGAAATTTTATGATCTGCCCCTATAAACAGCAATTCTTCATGTAGAATGGTACCACTCACAAGCTTTCAACCACGTCTTCGGATTCGGATCATATACACCTAAGAAATGCACCGTCTTACGTGGAGGATATATTTAAGGGTCTTTTTATATCTTGTGATAACGTCTTCGGATACAAAGCAAAGCCATGCTGTACTTGGTTGGATTTGGACGTTCCTTGAGCATAAACTTTCATTGTTTGTGTCACAAGATATAAGAAATGCAAAATTTATTTATACATTAGAAGGCAATGTTGTAAAATTTGTAAAATTTGTAAAATTTTGTTCAATGATTGATTGATGATTGATTAAATGTTTGACTTATGATTAAGATTATGATTACTGTATAAAATTAGCGATCTTTATGATTATGATTAATGATTAATGATTAAAACATAATATTGCAATGATTATTATTAGTGATTAATGATTAACAATTGATTTTTTGTGATTAATGATTAACATTTTTGATTAATCATAATCATTAATCATTAATCATGATTAAATTTATGATTAATCATTAACGCTCTGGTTTCGGAATCGTCTTATCTTTGATTCATAACTGTGGTATGGGTTTCAATGCCCCACAGATATGAATCAACGCATCTGGGAATACGCTTGACATTTTATTTCCTACGGACGGAAAAAATATGAATAAGCATATTACAATTGATTGTGATGCTGTACAGATTTATGGTCCACGTAGGTAAAATGTGTGCTGCGTAATTGCAACTCTATTTTGATGAGATATTCCCGTTTTAATCCAAATCTGATCCATATCTGTGTGCTATTCATAACTGAGGGGTAACTGTAACAAATTATTCAGACATTCAATCAAAGGATTGAAATTTCACTTGAAATGATTATTATATTGATTTTTGACAATAATTTGATGAACAGTTATAGAATTGAACACAAAAGGTTGTCCCATCTCATAATAATTTCCATGTAAACTTCTAATGGCTTGTGCACAGCCAAATTTCTTTCAAATCACTTCACCTTGGGAGATTCTCATCATAATGACATCGTTTAAGCAAAGATGAGCAAAATTTTCTAAATTTGCATCAGTCTAGGGATCGTTCAAATATTAGGTAACACAACAGGGGAAGGGAGGGGGTCTTATATAGTGTAACGCTCTAAGGTGAGCCTACTCCCCGGCTCAAGCGTTACGGCACTGTCACTTACACTCCTTTGCGTACTATTTAGGGAAAAGAATTAGAGTCATTCGAGTATTGAATTTTGAGTCATTTTTATCATTTATAAGTAGTCCACCTATTCTGTCTAATCCTGTCTATTCTTGTCTACCTATTCTGTCCTATTATTTGTTACTGCTTCAAGCTTTCTTCGCTTCGATATATTTTGGTATTGATGTTGTTCGTAATCAAATTGAATTCTTCTATATGTTGTTTATTTTAAGTTATTTTTTAAACTCCATTTTAATCGCTTTCGTATTTATTCATCTCTTTCCAGACCACATCCAAAAACGGCTTATTTAGCTCGGACGATCTGCTGGACACGTTCGATCCGCTGAAAAAGTGATGAACAATCCCATCCAACCGTCTTCCTGCTTCAGGATCCAGATCACATACACCCTCCCCCCTCTTCGGGCACGCCCACCATTTCCGAAAACGCACGCACGTTTACATTTGGTTAGTCTATTTTTGTTAGTTTCTTTCGGAAGAAAATCCCAGGCAAATTGTATCATTCATTCCAGTTGAATCTCACACCGCGCCATGAACCATTTAAGTGAATCTCATACCATCTTTTATTCTCTCGTTTGAAAAAGTAAACCGCCGGGCACAACGCGTGGAACGGGAATGATCTTTATATTAATTAGTGCACTATACAAATAATCACCTTTTACCTAGGGAAACTATTGGCGTGGAAAGCAGCCGCAATCAGATGGGAAGATTTATTGTTCTTGTTTTTTGAGACAGAGTTGGAAATTTGGTTTTTGTAGATTAGATGGATAGATTTTTTTTGGTGGCCACGTGCTCTGGTTGGCACACCTGAGGTCCAAACTGATAGTATTAAAAGGGTTATCCAATCGAGAATTAAACTGTATGAAGCAACCCAACCTTGTGGTGTTTTATCCCCTCATAACAATGTGATAACGATGAAATGGAAACGATACGACAAAGCACACCGCGCAGATTCTTCCTTAATTTCTAGTGGCGTAATATAGTGAAAGCAACCTGAACATTCCAATCAGTGTAGAAGGCGCCCACAAGAGAAGTTGAATGCAAGTTTCCCGCCCAAAGAAGAACGCAAGGCGCGCTCTCGCTAGCGGCGACTAGCTGAAGCTACGCGCGGTACAAATGTCGAAACGGTGCTAAGGTGAGAACGTTTGCTAAATTGAAATCTTTATTGTATTTACTTTGGTTAGCCGAATTGGAATAATTTGAAAATTTAGAAGTGATTTATTTTATGGTACGTAGCCTTCAATACGTACAATAGATTATAAACTATTTACCTTTTTTGCATTGTCCTGTATTTTTCTCCATTTTTTTCTCTATCGCCCACCACTCTGCATTGTGAGTGTTATAGTGAAAGTTAACATATTTTTTTTGTTTAGAGAATAAATTTAATATATTTCTGTCAATGTATGTACACTATGGATAGCGAGTAAACTCGGAAGAAAGGAGAAACAGAACAAGATGAAGGATTATATTATGTACTAGAAATATTGAGAGTACGCAATAAAATGTAATCAAGTAAATGTACTATTTGTAGATCCATTGTTATTCTAGTTATAGATACGATTAGGAGATGATATTGTGAGCAATATGATCAATAAAAACTGAATATTGAATATAGAAAACCGTTGAAGAGTCAGTTAATTGCTCAAATATCCGAAATTTCTTAAAATCATTTAAAAAAATTAACGAACTTGATAAACATTATTTTATGATTAGGTACCCCACAGTTTTGAGTCAACTAAGGATTACTTTTCAGAGAAAAAACACTGTCAATAATTATATCCGGGGCCAAGTGACTTATTTCGACTGCTAAATATTTTTTATTGAGTAAAATGAACTCATCGTCCATCGTCATGCTGCATCGTAAAAATCATAGACAAACAGACGTAACACTGACAGTTCTTCGTGTTTGACGTTTCACACTACCGCAATCTGTAGGGCTTGATGCTTACTTACTTGATACATGATGGGCAACAATTCCTTGATATTGCGTTGAATCTACGCCGAATTAAGAAGCCTTCTCCATTGGACCCGGTCCTGGGCCCAGGGCTGGCATCAACTCGCATAATGCGCGCAAAGAGCAGAATTTAACCACTGCAAAAAGAGGAGACAGGCGCGCGCAAAGTGTAACAACACGAACACAATGAGGGCGCGTAGTAGGGAAGAAAGTGTAAGCGATTACGCAAAGAGTGATGCTGACGGAGTGTGTTGGCAAAACATGCTCCAAGTGTACACAATTTAGCTCTTTTCTACCTTATAACATAGGAATTTTTGGAATGGAGGCGACGAGTACATGAAGGAAATCGATGTCCGACGTCATTTTGGAATCAAAGATGGCGACTTCCGGTTTGCGAAAATCACTTCAAACCCATACAATATGGGTACCGTCGTTGGGGGTGACAATGGGTCAAAAAGGGATATGTGCGATTTATTTTTTGAATATCTATCGCAATTTAACTCCAATAAACTTCAAATTTGGTGTATATGTACTTTGATAGTACATTAACAACTGTTCAAAAAATTAAAGACAAATATTTATTCACAGCGGCACCACAAGTGAATGAAAAATGACCCATCTCACCCCATAGAAGGGGTGACATTGGGTCACTGTAATTGAAATAACTTGTTTTTGAGAATATGATTTCAAAACCATTCACAACTAAAAAATATTGATGAAAAACGATGCTAACAAGACAAAAAGATATCTAAGATGTTTCACCAGTATGATAAACCCACTTAAAAGAAAGATTATACTGAAAAATGAAGAGCTATGAGAAAAAATATGTAAACTCAACATTTATCGTCAAGTTTACATAAATTTTCTTGGTGTTTCCCTCAAATTGTCTTCAAAGTCTCATCCCCATTGCTATAAAGCCCATTCAGTTTCCCCAAAGGTGTACTGAAACAGTAATTATTTTAAACCTTCGCAAGTAGTTAAATTTCGGTGCGACATTCCACGATCAATAAATTTCAGGCAGAAGTTGACGTCATAATCCCAGTATTTCAGCGATCCAACTCATGTGTACTTCCGTGAGATGTTTCTATAATATGAAAACACTGATAAATAATCAAATTTAGAAAAAAAAACACCCTTTTGATAAAAATTTACGATGTTGCTGCGCACGAAACACAGTTGCTGGTTTGAGAAGTTGTCAAAATGCGTTGTATTGTTATTCAATGCACGGAATACTCAAGTAGACTTGTTTGATGTTTCAGAGAAGCTGTATTTAGAAAGAATAAACACATCTTAATGAAAAAAGAGAACACCCGGCACCGTAAAATGTACAAAAAGTGGACTTGGAATTTAATTTACTATCGTTATTGCTTGACCCAATCTCACCCCCATTTTCAATGTTTTAGACATCGTACCGAAAAAAATGATTTTTTTGTGGGAAAATCAAACAGATTCCGGAAAATACCTGTGATGTGTAATGAAAAGACTTTCAACATTCTACTAATACAACGATAGAGGCTAGAGTACATTCGTGATACTTTGTACAGGAGAAATTTAATGTTGTAAATTTTATCTAGTTTCAACACGCACGTTTATTGATGTAGTAAACAAAAACTACTATTTCTAAAAATGTATATTGTTATGAATTATGTGTAATAATATGTTCCCTAACATATGAATTATTAATTTTAGTAATATAAGCGTTATTAGCTGAAATGTTTCACAAAACATATTTTTCCGTTTTGACCCAATCTCACCCCCTAGACCCATTGTCACCCCCATCGACGGTATTTCTGGAATGGGACTGACGAATAGATGACGGAAATCGGTACAGGTCGGACTCGATTATCCGGAGACTCGATTATCCGGGATTCGATTATCCGGAATTTTAGACTCGATTATCCGGAATTTGGTTTTCGATGTTCTTGTTTTTTTAATGTTTATGCATAAATCTGAAATAATTTAGTATTTCAATATACAATATGCATGGTTTTGCAGTTTTGAACGTATTTAAGTTTGAAAAAGTGTTTTTTGTGTACGCTGGCCGAGAAAAAAATATTTTTTTTTTTTTGTGTAGACCCCTACTGTTCCTAGAAATAATTTCTGGCTACGCCACCGCTTGATTTAAATATAAGAACTACAAAAAGATAATATTTAAGTTCTTTTATCGTAGATTTCAATATTTTCTTAGTGATTCGATTATCCGGAGGATTCGATTATCCGGAATGAAAAAAAAAATCGATACTCCGGATAATCGAGTCCGACCTGTATACGAAATCCAAGATGGTGACATCAGTTTGTGGAAAATAGTTGAAAACTACGCAATATGGGAATTTTTGGTAGGTATGGGTATTTTCGGAATGGAATTCTTAATTAAGTTGGAATGAATCCGGCAAGATCGACGTAATTTTTTTTATAAATTTCTTTATTAGTATTATTTCAAACATTACATTCATTTCTTTTATCTAGGTGTCCTGTGTTATTGGACAACACTATCATCCTAATTTGGTAAAACAAATTTAAGATTTTATTAACATTTTGTTAACAACATATTACATTTCATTTGCCGTAGCAGTTCAGATTTTTTACAGGTGAGTTAATTTCACCTGCTTATAAGAGGCAAAAAAACGTTTTTAATTTACTTAACCTAACTTAACCTAAACATATAACGCATTAATCGTGGAAATAGAAGTTTGCAACGATTTTTGCCTGAAATTATTAATGATTTTATTTGACATTTATTCCAATGTTTCAACATTGGATATTCTGTGTAACTCATTGGTACTATACCAGGGAGGAAGCCTCAGAATCATTTTCAAAATGTTTTTTTTTTTTTTTGAATTCTCTGCAGAGCTTTTTTTTTCTGGTATTACAACAGCTAGTCTATGTTTGCACTGAGGAGATGCCAGCCCTGCGTGTGCTGAAGATAATCGTTTTTTTTTTTGGGGTGGCGAATTGCCAATTGTATTTGTTTTTGAAAAGTGTGGTGAAATTGCCGATTTCAGATAAACCAAATTATTCCTCAGAGTTGACGAAATTTGTTTATTTTGAACATAGTTGTTCTTTTGTGAAGTGATTGCTGTATTGAAATGAACGAAATTGGTCTTCAGTGTTGAAGAATTTATCATAAAAGATCCAATGATTTGAATTTTTTGTTGTCGTCATGAAATTAGCAAATTTGCCTATTTAAGATAAGATTGTGGATTTTTCTGGGTATATTTTCGATAGTTCGTTGAATGAGTTACAACAAGGTACAACACCTTATAGGTGGTTTTTAAAGAGTTATTAGAAAGTTTCTAAAGGTGAAAGGGTGCATGCAACAAATTTAATTTAAATTTTATTTGACTCACTTATTGAACCAAAAACTGACCAAAACCATGATTTTTCATAGAAAAAAATCAAATTTCTTCGAACTGTAGTTTTTTTCGTCAGAAAATATATTTTACTGTTTTACTGAATTATATCATTAATCATCATGCTTTAACTACAAGTTGAATAATGCATATGTTTTTCAAAATTCTCAAAAATATTATTGTTATACAATTTATAAAAAAAATCCTTCTAAGATCTCTTTGGAGGTTTAAAAATGAGAAAAACTAGTTTTAACTTATGAATTCTCGAAGACTTAATCATTAATCACAAAAAATCAAGAATTAATCATTAATCACTAATCATAATCATAAAGATCGCTAATTTTATTCAGTAATCATAATCTTAATCATAAGTCAAACATTTAATCAATCATTGAACAAAATTTAACAAATTTTCCACATTGCTTTCTAATGTATAAATAAATTTTACATTTCTTATATCGTGTGACAAGAACAATGACAGTTTATGCCCAAGGAAGTTCCAAATTCAACCAAGCACAGAATGAGCCTATGCATGCTATAAAACGTTTGACTTTTACTGTGCGCCCTGTTTTCAAGTTACCCGTGAGAGAGAGCGAGACAACACCAACACACGGCGCACAGTAAAAGTCAAGAGAACAAAAGAATTTATGGCACGTACAGAGGCTCATGGCTTTGCTTTGTATCCAAGGACGTTACCATAAGAGTAAAAAAGACCCTTAAATGTTTCCTCCGTGTACAGTGACCTCACGCAGTTGAATCACCCACAATTTATGAATCAGCTGACTTCAAAAGACAAAATTATTATCAAACTTGTCACAAAACATCATAGAATTATTTTTACACATAGTTACACACATCAGTGAAAATAATTCTGTGATGTTTTGTGACGAGTTTGATAATTATTTTGTCTTTTGAAGTCAGCTGATTCATAAATTGTGGATGATTCAACTGCGTGGGGTGACTGTACGACGGTGCATTTGCTTAGTTGTATTTGATCCGAATCCAAAGACCCGGTTGGAAGCATGTGAGTGGTACCATACTACATGAAGAATTTCTGTTTATAGGGGCAGATCACCAAAATTTAACCTTGCGCTAGGTTTTTAGTCATTCATAAGATTTCTGTATACTTTGTATGAAAATCGGAAATCAGTCCTTTTTGCCTAGTAGGTGATATTTCTTTTAATAGTTCCTTGCTGTCTTTGTTCACGTTTGATGTTTGAAGTCTAACATCGCCTGCAGATATTCACTGAATAGCGTTAAGTTAATCTTGATTCAACATTTGATGATTATATACGATAAATCATGCTAAAAACTTTTTAATTTGAATTGTTCTCTTCAATAATGAATAAAGCCATTCATTTTCATGTTTATTATTCATTCAAAAATTTTCAAAATTTTGTTTGAGTCGTACCGCATGAGCCTGCCCCCTCCTCCTTCGAGCATTACATGATTTGTGGACGGTGCCTTAGGGGGATGCCATTTAATCATTATTTAAATTAATAATCATTGATTAATGGTTAATTATTCAAAGGCCAATGATCAAATGACAGAAAGCAATAAATCTGATATAAAAATCGTTTGAGCTTCGTTACAGCCAATTTTTAATCTATAATCGTTTTCACTGATATCTAGATTCAAATCAAGGAAGGGCGGAAATTCCTTTGAAACATAGTTTGAAAAAATATTTTCCCAGTTTTTCATAAAGATCTCGTTTGAAGATCCCTACCAAAAGTTCAAACTGATTTCGCACAACATTTCTCAAAGAATTGGGCTGTTTTGTGATTAAATATTTACAGTGATTTGTAGCTAGTTCGGAAGATTACATTTTTCTAAGTACATCACAATTTTATTGCGCTTCTATATCTTAATATTGATATTATAATTGATTTAAAAGTTTAGTTCTAGGGCACGGAAGATTTTGAAACCTTGGGTTCTGGTTTAAACTTTAACGTAGATTCAGAAAATACAAAAAAAACTGGATACACCTAAACAAGCCAATTCTTCCGAAAAATTCAATATCTACTTCAATAATTCCCTTGAGAATGAATTCAATGGCTTGGTTTGCAAAATTCATGAAGTTCAATATATGTAAAGCTAGGTTTCACAACTACCAATATAGTGCTTCACTTTCACTTTGGAGGAAACATTGGAGTATGAATAAACAACTAATTGAATTTAAACATTTCACTTTACAAAAAAATACAGAAACTCACTAGAAAGGCAAGCAAATTCCATTGAACTTTTATATGTACAATAAACATATTATCTTTGGGTTTGCTCGCCTTACTGATTCTACACTGTTCTTTCTTTCATAAAGTGAAGTATTAAATTCAACTAGTTTTTTATCAATATTTTGAATACTTTCCCGCGGAAATCGACAAACCTTACATACCGGCATATGTTCAAGTTTATCTATAACGCTTGAAACATCCGTTTATGGCGAAGTAGGCCGTAATTGAAATTTGTACTGAGCGTTAATGATTGTGGCCATTTCGTCTAACGATTGCGAATTGAAGAAAAACACTTGGTTTTGCACTGACATAACTGAGAAGGTATGATGACTGAGTTTTATCACTTTAAAATTGCAAGCTGCAATATCAACATGGCTGTCAAAACGAATGACGGGCTACTTAGCCTTAAAACGATGTGTCGTAAGCAGTGCTGGGAATGGTAATAGTAGTAGGCTTGAATTTCACAAAAATCACGTGGCTTTCCCACTACAGTAGTTCAAAAACGTAAATCTCATCAAGTAGCCTATGTTGGGAGTATGAATTTCTCAAATCTTTAGTGTCATTGAAGGCTCTAAATGCGGGAAATGCAGCGGGAAATAGAACATTTTTCTACAGTAATTTTGGGTTGCCCTTAGCAACGGCTGTTTTGCGATTTTCAAGGCTCTTTGCCTACAGCAGCGATAGCCGTGAGTTTCACTGGCTTCGTTGACTGCGATTGGCTTTGTTTGACTACTGTAGAATGAATTTCAGATTTTTTCCCAACCCTGGTCGTAAGCTACGCTTCACAAAGCCACATTCGCCACATAGTTAATGAATGATTAACGATTAATCAAAGAGTAATACAAAAAAAAATGATATGAGATGCCTGGTGGTTATTTAAGTATGCAACGAATGTATCACACTCTTGAAAATTTATTGGTACACATATGATTAAGAAAAAAAGGGGAAAATTGATGTGAAATTTGCGATAAGGGAACATTCAAATATGACGTCCATTGTTTTTCTGGATTTGTGGACCCCCCCTCCCCCCTCTGTCACGCTTTTTCCAATACCTTATACATGTACTGTCACACTTTAGTCACCCCTCCCCCCAAATTGTAGCTCAGTCGAACCTGAATCTGGTTGGGATTAAAACTGTTATTCAGAACGGGTTGCGCCAGTTTCAACCTAGGTTCAAAAACGAATTCAACATACATATGTTATTGCTGTGTGCGTTTGAAACGCAAATATCAAATCCGGAAAGACCAAACGCGGTAAGATTTTTTACAAGGAACGCGAAGTTGAGAATTGCTTTTCCACGGAAGTGTCAAGAGTTTTGTCGTTTTTTTTTTGATACACCCCTCTCCCGAGGGAAGATTTGTTGTATGAAATTAAAAATAATTTGTCTGGCGCGTAACAAACAACTTCCTGCCCCCTCCACATGACTCACCCTACACATAACTCCTTACTTAATTAATGAACGGCCTCTAAATACAAAATAATTTGCGAACATTTAACATTAATGTCCTACGTCCTAGTTTCAAATTCACGTGCTTTCTACGTAATGGCCCATTCACGAGCTTCATAACGCTGAAGGGGGTGGGGGTGTCCTTAAGATGTTACAGCTCATACAACATTTGAAAAATATTCATACAAAATACGTTACGGTGTCAAAAATGGTAATTTTCAGTGTTATGAAATTTGTGAATAAACCCCTCAAATGATTTTGAAGTGTAGAGCAAGCAAAATATGATTCGACACCGCCGTCGGTCACATTCGTTCTCGATTATGTTTTCAATGAAAAGCACCAAACGAAGCACATTGTGCTTTACTCCAAGAGTTTTAAAGAGAAGAGCTGGAGCTATATTTTGTCTCTCACACAGTTGCGGTAATACTCGCACCTTCTTTTGTGTCACTCAACAAAAACAGAATACGCACGCAAAAGTCGGGTGCAGCACATGCATATTTTGCACCGCTCCGGGTTTTCTGCCATTCTCTGGTTATGATTACCTCTAAACATTCGCACCATTGCTTCTGTCCAGCACACCTCCTGCAGCGCTACACTCTGAGAAGTAATCATGTTCAAGTCATTACCAAAAACATATAGCTTTTTTCCATAATGCTTTCCATAAAGCTCTTATTTAGAAATCATATAGATAGCGTTCATTATGAAAATCACATACCTTTCAAGCATAAAGACGATGGATATGGAATCCAATGGAAGTTGGTGTTATAGACAGAATCATATACATTTCATCCAAAATAAATATAGATAATAATTGGTTCTTTAATAAAACTGAAATAATGTTTGAATGGCATTTACTACATGATTATTTGAAAAAAAAAATCTCAAAAATAAAAATACGCTAGAGTAGTACATTTTAAAATTATTTATTTAACTAACGTATTAGAATCCACGTAAATGATTTCTTCTTTGACATGCTTTGAGAGGGACCAAGTATCTCCCCAGTCTTCAAATCTTTCATCATCCGGGTATTCGGATCCACTACCCAACCATCTCATAGTTACTACTGGAACCTGAAGCAAAGTTATTTTTGTTGTAGGATGGTCGGTACACAAATCTAAAACAATAGAACCATGTTAACATAATTTCAGCACAAAACTAACTGCCGAATAAAACATCTCACCTAGATATCGTCAAACAGAACTTTAGAAAGTTCTCAGTTGTCTAGAATCAGCAGCGAAATTCTTCAGCGAGCAAGGTAAATGCTCGCAAATAATGGTTTCACATTCTGAAATATGTACATAAAACTTTATAATTATTGAAAAGCTTATATGTACCAGCTTACCGTTACAAATTTGCAAAAGCTCGTCGTTAAACCAAAATCTGCTACCAAATTGTATGCAGTGGCCGCCATCGTAGTACTAAATATAAACAGATTTTTTTCACAATATAAAATCATATAACATGTATCTGATTTTTGAATTACCGAATGGGTAAACGATATCCAATAAGTTATATGTGAAATTCAAACGGCTTCCATATGGTTATTATTTAAACCTCGTTGGACCTTCATATAGTCTTTATTGGGTGTTAATAAAACCTATCAAATATGAATTCTGATGCGTGTATATGATTTTCCAGATAAATATAATCGGATCAATTGGCTCAGTGTATTTTCCCCTCAAATGGTTAAGGCTGTGAACCGTTTCACCAGTTCGTTTAACTTTAAGTTAAAATTTGACAACTCGATAGTTATTTCCCCTCCGGTTAGAAATAACCCTGCTCTGGAGCATGGTTTAACTTGACAGTTCGAAAAATATTTTTTGCTCCCGTGAATTTGAGAATAACTAACCATCTGTCAACTTTGTTCTGAAATAACTACTCGACTGTCAAAGCTCAAATGGGTCGACTGCGTTGTTCAATTTAACCATTTGAGGGGAAAATAACTATCGAAATGTCAAATTTTAACTAATAGTTAAACGAACTGGTGAAACGGTTCACAGCCATAAAAACAATATGCTATAAAATATTTGACAGATGCTGACTATCAGCATTGAACTGAAACTTGGAAATATATCCTCAGCATGCCTTGACGAACCGTCAAATTTCATTGTTTTTCTTTCTGTCAATCAAACGAAAATTTTGTTTGAATTTGCGGAAATAATCTTATTCATTATTGGCCCTGTCCTCTGGTTCAGAAAGGGGTATGGGCGCGTATGGCCAAATCGGTCGAGGCAGATTTTTTGTGCGAAGGATGTTCTAAAGTGCCAGAATGAAGTGTTGTGCTTGTGGGGAGCACTTGAAGATGGGATGGAAGGTCATTACTTTGCGTTCGTGCTTTACTTCTGCTTATTCAAAAAGTTATATACAATAACCAACCCTTAGCTTAACTATCTAAATTAGCAGTTGCAAATACAGTAATCATTCTGAGCTTACAAACATGTCTTCCTACTGGTTCCGGGGAGATAAGGGTCTGAGTCCGAGGGTCATGTCAATGCACTGTTCACCGCTTGAGCAATGGACCAGTGCACGAGTTCACGAATTTGACGTTTCAGCGGTGCTGAATTCACTCGTTGCCATGGTCATATAAATAACACGGCACCGCTCAAACGTCAGATAGTGAACTCGTGCACTGGTCCATTCTAAAAGAATTGCTCAAGTACAGTCCATAGGCTGGTTTTCTCGGGTCGTCGTTGATGCGTCATCCCCGCATTCCCTGAGTTGCCTTCTCAGGGGATCTGTTTGCAAATTTCCCCTTGTAAAAAACGAAAAAAAAAAATTGACTTTGCAATGAGTTCCGTGACGTCACGCTTCCGTTAAGTATCAAAACGACGATTAACGCTGACATTACCCACCACATTCAAACAAGAAGGCCGCCAACAGCCAGCAAGTGCCGTCGGCTAGCACCGGACAAGCTGGAAGTCGTCAAGAAAAAGTTCCAGGTTATTAGCGAGTTAGGAATATGTCTCCGTACCAGCAGCAGTTGGGCCAGCCCTCTACACTGTGTGCATAAGAAGAACGGTCAATGGAGATTCGTAGGAGATTATCGCTACCCGAACCAGGTGATTGTGCCAGTTTTCACCACACTTGATCTGGAGAGGGTGTACCATCAGATTCCGGTTGAAGAGGTGGATATTTTGAAGACGGCCGTTATAACTCCGTTCGGACTCTTCGAATTCACACGAATGCAGTCAATGCACCGTCGATAATCTAAATGAATCCTACTAAAAACAAAAGAGAATGATTATTAAGCGATTAAAGCATTATCTATACAAATCGGAATTAGATTTTAGTTTGAGTAACAGAAAAGCAACGAAAATTATTTCAGTGAGATATGGGTTACTAAGGATTTATTTTCGAGTTTCAGTTCAGTGGTAATAGTCAGCTTCTGTCAAAGATTTTATAGCATGGCTAGCGTAAAAAGCTGGATTGAATCTCCACACCAAGTATCTAAACTTGATCATTTCGTATGAAAAATGAACAATTCGTCGTACCGTTAAGTCACCAGTCACCGTGCGGGCTCCATTCCCGGTGCACATATACAAATTCCTACAAAATATTCATACAATTTTCACAAATTATTCTTTTGTCAGCAAAATAAGATAAAACTGATAAAATCAAGTAGTTTTTGTCACAAAGCTTTTTGAAAAACCTAGTTTATGTAGTCAAAATCATGTGAATTCTGTTTGATAATGAGATTTTTCAACACTGTTAGTAGAAACGCCAAAAATTACGTTCATTTTAACGTTAGAGTATGAAATTTTTCAAAATTTCTACAAGTTTACACTGTGGATACTACTATTTAGATGTATTTCATCGTATGAGCAATGACATTTTATGCAATTTATAATATTTTATTGTTTTCAGTCAAAACCCAAATGCACGGTAAATGGACCCTTTTCAATATGTATGGTTCCCACTACCGTGCATTACTGTAAAAAGCTTGAAATTATTCGGTAATATTAGATTTATTGTTATGTCATGATTAAAAAACTTCATATTGAGTGTTTGAGTGAATATGAAATGATTTGGACAACACAGTCAAACCTCATAACGATTTTAATGAAATATTATTTATTTAGTGAATTTTTAAACTTTTTATGGTTTTTATTATAAATGAAGATTTTAATACTCTTAAAAATGAGTGCGCACACTACTAGCAACATAGTTGCTCCATTACCAACGTTTCTTCAAGATACAAAATTAAATCATGACGAAAACTATAAGGACTGTGAATGGTGCACTAGGGTGCACGGTAAATGGTGACATAGAACGGTACGAGGCGACCTTAACATGACATTTTCAAACATATTTTTGGAGTATTTTTTGTTATCCAACACTAGTTTTATATTTTTTCCTGAATAATAATATAATTGCACGCTACGTAGTGGTATTCTAGTATGCATCAAATTATTTGGAAAAGTTATACAATTTATTAAAGTGCAATTTTTTCTTAAATGCACGGTGAATGGTAGCTTGACGGTACATCATTCTGCCCAGTACCGTATTCTAAAGAATTTCTCTCGATAATTCTCAAAACAAAGTCAACGCTAGAAATTTTTCAATATGTACTGAGAATAAAACTCGAAACTTTTCATCACGAAATTTACGAATACGTATTTTTTCAAAACGAAATTTACTACGAAACCATATAAAACACTTGATCAAGTCTGTCTGATAACAGACCACATGATTTATTCGGCAAACACAGGAAAAAGTGTAATTATTCCATAAACTAGAGTAACATAAACATTTAATTAAAAATCTTCGAAGTATATTCTAAATTTGTATTGAACTATTATTCGACATGCCAAATTCCTTCTCATTTGATTTGTTTGATTTCAAAGCACGATTGAAGCAGGCGAATCGATGATAATCAATGTTTCGCAAGTTGTAACAAGCTTGATAAATACCGTAAATTTGGGTGAAATTGATCACCGTGTCACACGATTTTACTGTCAAATTGTGTATTGTGAATTTTTTTGGTGTTACAGAATGTTCTTTCCTATGAAAATCTTGTAAACTTCCAGAGCCATGTACGGTATGGTATTGGTAGATATCCTTAAACTTTTAGTTCTAAATAAGGATTTGGACATGGTGTCAACCTGAAAGTTTGTAAGGATGCTTAAGATATATCCCCGAATCAGATTGAATAACCAGAATTCATACCAATAGGGTCCTAAAGGCCTGTCCCAATTTTAATGCCAAACGCTTAAGTTTAGGCCAAAAACACATGTTTACTCAATTTTTAAATGTTTTTCTTTTGTTTAAGTCCAACAACATTTTTTTAGATTTTGCCACACTTCTTGGCTTAAACTCAAATTTTGGATGTATTTTGCTTTCCGTGTCCCTTCCGAAATGTCAGATAGGAATAACCCCAGTGTTAAAACTAAAAGCCCTGTGGTGTTTTTGTCGATTAAGCGAACGTCAAACATGATCAAAAGTGTCAAGGTTCATTTATGGACCCAATTTTAAAATTAAAGTTTAAATATGATGTAGCCGTTATTTGAGCGGGAAAGTTGCTAAAGTAGTTGCGATAACATGCTCTTTCGTGTCATTAAATAAAAACAAGATTTCAATAAACATTTTAGGACCCAATTTGCTCATTTTGTAGAAATAGTTGAATTTATGTGAGATAGTAAGAAATTCCTTAGGATGCCTACATTTAGGCGTTTTACGCGGTATTTTGAATTGTAATCAATGATTATTTCCATAATATTGTATTGTTAAGAATTTGGAGAGTATAATCTTATTTAGGGACCTTCAATTAGTTATGTAGAGTTGTTTCCAAAACGAACATCAATGGTATTGACAAGTGATCAATTTCACCTCGAAATGGGATTTCTCGATTTTTTATTTACGCATGATTTTTAGGACTAAAATCACATTTGTTAGAAAACCTCGGTACATGAGCCCATGAAGTTCATCCTTGTGCTTGTTTTCCTGCATTCAGTTGTTTGGCATTGACAAAATTAAAGAAATCACACCTAAAAATCGTGAAAAAAAAAGTAAGAGGTTGTTTCCGAGATACAACCGCCAAGTTGACGTTGGATAACGTTAGCTTCTTCTATTTCCTGGTTTGAGACCGTCAATTCTGACCTATTATGGACATTGTATGTTATTGTTTGGTTGGTTCGGTGAACACTTCAACACCGATAGAATCGGTCGATAGAAGAAGCATGAGCGGTAACTCTTGCTCCCCAAACAAATATTCCGGTTGAACGTTAGGTCCACGCATGATCCACTAAGATTGGTTGCTTTAGTAGATTCCGAAGCCAGTTTGAGGTTGAGGTACTTCTCCATGAAGTCCTCTAACTCCATGTTCTCCTCTTTGCTCAAATCGATGTTAAAGTTGCCAGTTACAACCAGAGACACTTCATCTATTTCTATTAATTTATTAATTAATATATTTATTTATCAATTATAATTTTGGATGATTAGTTTATAACGAAGATAAACGGCAAACAAAGTTTTACCTAGGTTCGCGTCGCTCGGATCGGGCAGCGGTAGCATTTTTGCAGTCTTCTCTGCATGCGTATTTCGATTTAATCGACAATTTCTTACAAATCAAAACATTAACAAATCTGTTGCTGATTAGTTTTAGCTCATTGTTTGACAAGTTGATACTCTGATCGCTCTAGCATGCATTTACATGTAGATAGCGACGACGACAACGGCATTAACAACATTAAGTAAAGTTTGTAAGGATGCTTAAAATGTATCCCCGAGCCCGATTTCATCTTCTAAACTCGTACCAATTAGCTCATACGATTGATATAATTAAATATTAGGGATTTCCTTAGAAAATTGCCTACATTTAGGCGTTTTCATTGCAATTCTTGAAATTAACTATTTATTATTTCTTTAAATATTGCATTATTCGGATTAAGGGAGCTCATATTCATTATGTAGAGTCGTTTCAAAAAATAACAATAATCGCATTGACAAGTGATCAATTTCACCCCGAAATCCGATTTTCTATTTAAGGGATGATTTTTAGCTTAAAAAACACATTTGTTGGAAAATTTTGACACATGAGCAAAAGAGTCTGACCATCGGACTTGTATTCCTGCATTCAGTTGTTTGGCATTTGCAACATTATTGAAAACAGACAAGAAAAATCATGAAAAATGGTCAATTTCACCCGAAATTATGGTACCGTAAAACGGGGTAACTTTGATAATGCGGGTAACTTTGATAGTGCGTAACCCACCGCATACTAAATGAAATATCATAATTTCTGTTAATCAGTTAAGCAAAACGAATGCAAAACTAAAGAATATTTGTATGACATTTCATGTAAGAGCGGTTTTCATTTGAATCATGAACATTTTAGGCTTTTTATACGAATTTAAAAAATTTACACAATTTTAGCATTTACAAAACGCTTACAAACAATCTGTTCTACGATCACTATTTGATGTAGTTTTGAATAGTTGGCCACTTATCTTTGATAGCCTAGTTATCATAGAACTTGAATAAGGTCTCAAATCTCTTAGCGAAAAGCATATTCACAAACTGGGACCATTTTTGTAATCTAAGTCAGGAATTTCCATATAACGTTAAACAAAACAGAAAACCAACTTTCGATTATATGAAAAAATATATATCCATTCAAAATGAATCTTTGGCCAATTTATCGACTGTAATCGATAGCTAGGATGCCAGTACTTGTTTTAAAAATATAAATTGTAAATCTTTGAAACAGCATGCAAAAATATTCAAGTTTTCTTCGAAAAAACTATCAAAGTTACCCCGTTTTACGGTACATGTAAACTTCAATACGTCAAAACCTTATAACAGCAAGAAAAATGTGCTTTTCTATGGGAAATAAGACATGCCTCGATACTCACCCATTTATCAATAGTTGAACAATGAAAATCAATAGTTTTCATTATTGGAGTCGATTTGTAGAAAGATTTCCAATCGATTGGTGCAAGAATCTTGAAAATCTATCAGGGCGTTAGAAAGTTATTAACAGTAAAAATCTAACCACTTTTCGTGACGCGGACGATTTTTCGTTTTTCGAAATTGTACCCCAGTATGTTGCCGTAAGACGTTATCCAACGTCAAAACCCACCCAAAATTACGGTAACAGCAACAAATGAGAGTCCCAATGAGAGAGTGAATATGAATGAATTTTCACGCTAATTTATCAATGGGAGTAGGTGTTTTATTGTAATAACATGATGATTTGGAACTTGTGTAAATAGGTTTTATCATACACTGTTATCACCCCGATCAAATCAGAGCTGTGGAAGAAGATAAACAGACTCTCATGATGTGTTGCGGATCATGATTGTTACAGAGAGTGAGAGATATTCTCAATTTTGTTAGAATTCAATCCCTGATTATTACATATGAAACCATAAAAAACTGACTCTGCTTTTTGGTTAACCGTAATATTTCTGCGAGAAAAAAACAATACAACCATCATTTGCCAAAATCACATTCCAATTTACATTGGAGAGCTACAACAAATAGATAAATGTCGGGAGTTGCTAACATCTCGCACCAATATCTCAAACATCTTGCAAGGAAATATTCCCATCGTCACTTCTTTATCGCTTTCACCCTTGGCGGTATGCTTTTTATCTGATTTTATGTTCATCTTCATCACGTCCCATAAATATGTGCGAAAAAGTCACTCGTCGTTTTTTTATCCCTTCAGAGGACCAAAAGATGGTGTCCATGGATGATGATGATGATGATGATGACGCTGGTGATCAGTAGTGTGGCCACCGGGCGAGCATTTGGTGGGCGGTCCCGAAGAAGATTGCTTTCCACAATTTGTACCGCTTTTTTTGGGGACGACCGCATACAAAAACAGACGGAAAAACATTTCCTCCGGTCGTTGATTTGATTGTCGTGCTGAAGTCAGCGCAATTTTTTTGTATGAGTTTACACAGTTTGGTTACTTTGTCAGCTTGGAGATGCTGAGGGCTAGAGTTCGCAAAATTGAGCTAGAAGATTAGAAACATGTGGTGTCCATCTGAGTTCACACTCTCGGAAGACACTGACTATGGATGCGGTGGGTGTAGAAAATTCTTCCGACAAAAAGGATTAAACACCGCAAACCGACAAAGAACACCACTAATGACCGCGCGAACTAGGACTGCGTGAAAAAGTCGTTTGTCGCAAATTGTCCGAGATTTTTTCGTTTCCCAGTGCAAGTCAAAGATCTTGCCGAAATCTCATCCCAACGGAAAATATTATTAATGATTAGATGGCCTCCCAAATCGGTAGCAACGTTCTGCTTCTAATGGATCATAAATCAATTTCGGCTTCCTTTTTGCATAAATTATATCTGTTCGTTTTATTTTTTGTCATGCTCACAAACTCAAACATCATGAAATTATTATCCGACTTGTAGTGGACCAACTTTCGCTTATGAACTTCTACTCTCTCTGAACACACGCACCAGCAATCAGCCTCCCCTAAATCAGTGCCGCCTGCCGAGCTTCTCGAGTAAACTGTAATTTATGGAAAAATAATTTCTACCACAATTTTCCTCGGCCACAATAATCGCAATCGGTCCGTGGCTGTCGTTGAAACTTCTACGACTTGGCTATTGGTAACCAGCTCTTTTATGTGTGGAGGGAAAAACAACTCGCAGAGCCACATACATATTGCAGGAGGGAGATTGGAAGGGGCGTGTCCGGGATCATTAGTTTGGATGATGACAAAGGAAAATTTTATTGGAATGTCCTTTTGCTCGCCCTGTTACTGTTGGCTGGCTGGAACTGGTTGCTGAAATCAGGATCACTGCTCTGTAGGAATTGTTTTTTAACCTAGAGTGAATCACTTATCGGACCACTAAAAAAACTAAATATTACTACACATACAAGTACGACGGTGAACTTCATTTGCTTTTGTACCGAAATTTTCTAACAAATATTACTTTCGTGCTTTTGATTTTGTTTAATATAAAAAATCCGAACATCCCATTCCGGGGTGAAAATGATCACTTGTCTATGCGATAATAATTAGTTAAGAAAACAACTCTGCATAATTAATTTGGGGTCCCTGAAATCGATTATGCTTCTAAGTTCATAACAATACAACATTAATGGAAATAATCAATAATTCAATTTTAACATCTCGGTTGTCGCGCGAATTATTGTAACGCGAGTAGTCGAGCGTTGTACTTTGTACAACACCCTTGGTTTTACGAATATGTCAGTAGTCTGGCCACTTAGAAAGATGGCGTCTTGGGCAAAGTTGTTTAGTAGCTCAAGGGCTATCATTATTTTAGCCAATAAATTCGGGGTTTTGCCACTAGGCGGCGCTAGTGAGCATGACACTTTTGATTTGCAGATCTTAAAATCCTGACCAGAAAAAAAACTGCAAACTTTTGACATTTCTTTGTAAACATGAGAAATTTTCGAGGAAATTTTCAACTTCAAGAAGCTTACTTAGATCCAACCATAAAAATTGAAGTTTGAGCAAGATAAGCCAAAAAGGGGTGATTTTACACTCAATCACGATTTGCTTATTCGGTAATTTTTTATACTGGGTACGAATTGTAAATCATAAAAAATACCGAACTTCTAGCTTTTTGGTTGAACACTTCTGAGTGTAGTGGCGCACCCCTCGTGCAACGAGCGTAATGTAGAGTTCATGATGACGCTTTTCATTAGTTCATCATTTTGTTTAATGTTTTACACATTAGCGAGGTATCATTGATGTCTCCTACCCATAAAACATATGTTTTGTCCCTCCAGAAATAATCAAAACAAGAACACTGGTCGCCATGTTGAATTTATGTTGGGTTGGTAAATATGGGCTCATGCCATCCCCCTGGTAGAGATAGAGAAAATGGAGAGTAGAAAAGAAAAGAGACGAGGGAAGAGGATTTTGACTGTGACTATCAGGGTGAACGGTTGTAAGCGGGAAAAGTAAGTTGTGAAATTATATATTTAAAACGCGAATAAAACGAGCGGATTTGCTGCTATTCATCCGAGACCTCTACATCTGGCGACGAGGATAATGGAAGAACTAGTAAGTACTTCGGAAATTGCAATTGGAAGCATATTTTATCACATTGTTTTATAAGACCACGCGGGTCAACTTTGACGGGGCGTAGTCCCTGGCTAGAAAAAGAAGAAAGAAAAATGAAGGTTAGGTTACAAAACAGGTGTCGAATCAGTTACAACTCACAAGGACCGTTTTGTATCTTGAATCTGGAATCTTGGACACGCACAAATAGAATAAAGATTAAATATATTGTCTCTGAGGAGAATACAAGAAATGGAGTTATGGGAACAATTTTGTGAAACTTTAAGGAGTTAAAGAAAAAAGTTCTGAGGAACTGCTGTTGAGATTACTATACTTAACGTTCAACGCTCCGTTACCGTGATCATCGTCATCATCGAATATTCAAAAGCAGTTTTCGGTTCAAATGCAAAAATTTCGATGAAAATATGTTCACTGTGTTTCGGTTGGAGATTAGAATACAGTGAACACATTTTCCTGTAAATTTTGTTGATTTTGAACGAGAAAACTGCTCTTGAAAATTCCAAAATCAATGACGGATCCTGCCCCCTTAAACGATTGGTTTCGAACTCTGAGGAGAGGACGTTGATTCTGAGGAACTTCTGTCGAGAAAGTTAAATCAAAGAATATAAGAAATAATTATGCTGGAGAGCAAAAGTATAACTCTGAGGAGTTTTGGAGGTTATCACTTTGAGAAGTGTGTGAGATTAGGCTCTGAGGAGTTTCTTGTTAACTTTCTTGTGCGTGTTCCGTTAGATGAAAACATTGCGGTATATCAGAGCAGGCAGTGATATTGTCACTGTTAACTTCAATACATGTAACACTACAACGAGATAATAATTTGGTTTTTGTGAAAAAAAACTAAATTGATCAAAATTATAAATTTACAGATCGACGAGTCTCGTCCGATTCCTCCATTCCGGTGTGAGGAGATTGGATAGAATCAATTGGCCAAAGAGTGGAAGTGTTGGAGATCGCCTCTCGAGATCTATTTCGAGGCTTATGACGTTTCGGACCAGAAGAAGATGAGAGCGAAGTTGCTTCATTTCGGTGGCAAGCAACTGCAACGTGTTTACGAGAATCTACCCGACGCTGATAAGCTACCTCTGGTATCGACCAAATCGAATTGGTACGACCATGCGATTGCCAAGCTAGACGAATACTTCGAGCCAGGGCGCCAGTATGTTCTCGAACGTTGTTGATTGCGCAAAATGCGTCAAGAAAAAAACGAACGATTCGCTCATTTTGTCTTACGCATCAGACAACAGCCCTAAAGCAACAACTAGTAGTGGTTTACGAAATGCAAAAAGGAGGCGACGAAGTTATCAAAGGGTTTGGAAGCAAAACACTTTTGAATATTTTGGGATCATTCAAAGCTAAGATAGAAATCGGAAATAAAAGTGAATGCGCCAAGTTTTTCGTCGTAAAGGAAGGTCAACGTTGTATCTTAGGTGATACAACCGCAAAAGCTCTTGGAGTTTTGAAAATTGGTGTCGAAGTTAATCAAGTGAATAATGTTCCATTTGGCAAAATAAAGGATGTACAGGTACAAATTCATATGGATCCGGCGTTCAAACCTGCATTTCAGCCGGTGCGACGTGTCCCACTTCCCTACGAGTCTGCTGTGAACCAAAAATTGGATCAACTTCTGGATCGAGACGTCATTGAGGTGAAATAATTTCGTCAAATGATATTCTTTGTTACCATATCAGTCTGAATAATACATGATATTTACTCACCTATTTTTGAATAAATAATAGTTGATTCGAATAGGGTAACACTGAAATATACAATAAGCTAAGTGTTCTTCAGTAGTAGCACACACCCTTACTTTGAATTTGTTGGAAACACTATTTTAGGTCAAAACAGGACCTACAAGTTGGGTATCGCCGCTAGTCGTGGTGGGCAAGTCAAACGGTGAGCCACGTGTATGCTTAGACCTTAGACGCGTGAACGAGGCAGTTTTACGAGAACGATATCCCATGCCGGTAGTCGACGAGTTACTAGCATGCATCGGTAAGGGCGCAATAAGAAGTAGACTTGATATTCGTGATGCATTTTTACAAACGGAGCTTGCCCCTGAGTCACGTGACGTGACGACATTCATCACCAGCCGAGGTCTCTTTAGATTCAAGAGACTTCCATTTGGGCTGGTTTCGGCTCCTGAGATTTTCCAGAAGGTTATGGAAGAAATCTTGGTTGGATGTGAGGGTAAGTCATGTTGAGTTGTTACTTATTAACAAAAAATAAAATAAAATAAACATTGATTAATAAGGACGGTATGCTACCTGGACGATATATACGTTGAAGGCGAAAACTTAGAGCAACACAATGTTCGCTTAAACGCAGTATACGGACGACTGCGAAATCGTGGGGTGCTGGTTTCTACCCCCGATCCACCCGAACCGATGAGCCGCAGAGACTTACCAACTGGACCTTGGCAGGATGTTGCGATAGACCTTTTAGGTCCACTCCCACTTAGAAGGATAGTTTCTACTGGTAGTCGTGGACTACTACAGTCGATACTTTGAAATATGCATATAGCCCTATATACTTAACTTCATCTGACCAATTTATTGGAATCCCTCTCATCGTGACAACATGTCTACTTGAAGGTTTCAAATAAAGAGCTTTTGGTTTGTGTGGGAATATTATTAGTTAAGTTTTGGGAGCATTATGAGAAATCTTCAATTTTTGCAAGTATGAAGAAAAAATATCCAAACTTTTTTTGCAATCGACTACACATGACACGCAGACTTCGTCCTTTGACGGAGAGACCTGTGTCATCAGCAAACAAGGATTTTTGACATCCCTGAGGTAACTCAGGTAAAAAAGACACTGACATCGTTTTCAGCCATTTAGCTGCACAGACTGCAACTTAACACTAGACAACAGACAAGCATGCTCCAATGGTACAACCGAGAAACATTCCTGACAAGGCTTGGGAACTGTGACCACTATTCACCACAGTTCATCGATTCTGCCAGTCAACCAAAACACAAAGCAGCAGCACCATCAATACCATCAGGCGTTGCGCTGCCAACAGTTCACACACTGCTTGACTGTTTTTGTCTCTCCACTATGATCGTTTTCGGGCAACCATCTCGAGATGGGGGTGGTCCATTAATTACGTAAGGCAATTTTCGGGATTTTACAACCCCCCTCCCCCCATGGTAAGATTTTTAGTAAGAAAATTAAAAATAATTTGTATGGCGCGTAAGAAATCTCAAACCCCCCCCTCCCCCTATAACCCCTTACGTAATTAATGGACGGCCCCATGAATGATTGAAAAAAATGTTAAATTATTCAATCGCTAATATTTCGCTTGTGTTTTCAACTAATTGAAATCTATTAGCGCTAATAGCAAGAGCACAACCACTTCGTTGCTATACATATAAACAAGTTCAATTTCATGCTGCCTTTATCGAGCAAAAATGCAAAACCCCGAAAACCGGAAAAATCGTGTCACCACTGTGCTCGAGTCATTTCGCATTCGGGTTTGAAAAAACGTTGGGAAGAAAAAGATTACAGTTTTGAGGAGCCGTGACATTTTTTGTTTTGAACCGTCATGGTTTGCTTTGGATTTTGATGGTCGTGTAGAAAAATGTGAATATCGAGAGGTGGTAAATGTTTACTTCAGTACATTTCCCATCCCTGTTCCTGACGAAAAGTTTCAATGGCTGCAGCGGGAATTGAACCTACACTCCATGACACGATGTGCTCATTGCCTGACGACCCTAACCACACGGCCACGAAGTCCACTAATAAGTAAGTAAGTCAGATGTGAAAATATTGTATAATATTGGTCCCAAAATGCTTTTTTTTTTTTTTTATTAGAGACACTTTACACCCAAAATGCTGCCTTGGGGAACACTAGCTCTTACAGGAAGTCTTTCAGACCTTGAGTTCTGATAATCAACCTGAAGTGTACGATTTGACAGATAACTTTGGATTATTCTAACAATGTATGTTGGAAAATTAAAGTTTTTTTTTTAATTTTACGATCAAACCTTCATGCCAAACACTGTCGAATGCTTTTTCTATGTCTAGAAGAGCAAGAATAGAATAGCCTTCAGATTTGTTGGAACGAACCAAATTTGTTACACGTAAAAGTTGATGAGTGGTCGAATGTCCATGGCGGAATCCAACTGTTCATTGGCAAAAATTTAATTTTCGATGATGTGGGCCATAATTCTGTTCAAAATGACCTTTTCAAAAAGTTCACTGATGGAGGAAAGCAAACTGATTGGACGATAGCTAGAAGCTTCTGCAAGATTTTTGTCTGGTTTTAAAATTGGAACAACCTTAGCATTTTTCCATTTGTCAGGAAAAAATGCTAATTTGGTCAAAATATCAACTAAAAATGATGGAATTATGGAATGTGGAAGTTTCTTGATGAGGATGTAGAAAATTCCATCATCGCGGAGCTTTCATATTTTGAATTTTTTGATAATAGTTCTCACTTCTTCCAAATCAGTCTCACAGGCATTTTCGAAAACGTTCTCTTGATTGAGAATATTTTCGAAGTCCTGAGTAACTTGATTTTCAATTGGACTAGTAAGTCCTAAATTATTTTTTAAGACGGATCAAGAGTTTAAGATCATCGTCTATAATCATGGATTCAAATTTTACTTCACATTTTGGAATTGCAATGCTCCTGGCGTCAACAAAGGAATTTGTTAAAGTTTCAAGAGCATTGTCAATATCAAGTTTAGTTTGTAATGAAATGTTAACATCAAGATAAGAGTCAACATACGTTTTATATATATTCCAGTAATTGAAAGTGGAGCTGATAGGATTGAGAATCCTTCATGGGATAATTGAAACGTAACAGGGACATGATCAGAATCAAAATCAGCATGAGTAACTAATTGGCTACAAAGATGACTAGAGTCGGTTAAAACCAAATCAATCGTAGATCGATTTCTAGAAGAGGAAAAACATGTAGGGCTATCAGGGTATTGGATTGAAAAATATCCTGAAGAGCACTCATCAAATAAATTTCTGCCGTTAGAATTACTTTGAGAATTATTCCATGACCGATGTTTGGCATTAAAGTCACCAATGACAAAAAAATTTGACTTATTGCGAGTCAATTTTCGCAAGTCAGTTTGGAGCAAATTAACTTGCTGTCCAGAGCATTGAAAAGGTAAATAGGCAGCTATGAAAGTATATTTACCAAGCTGTGTTTCAACTGAAACACCTAAAGTTTTAAAAACTTGAGTTTCAAATGACGAAAACAGTTGATGTTTTATACGCCTATGAATGATGATTGAAACACCCCCACATGCCCCATCAAGACGATCATTACGATACACAAAAAAGTTAGGATCTCTTTTGAGTTTAGATCCAGGTTTTAAATACGTTTCAGTAATAACTGCTATATGCACGTTATTAGCTGTAAGAAAATTAAACAAGTCGTCCTCTTTACCATTCAGAGAACAAGCATTCCAATTTAAAATATTCAAATTATTATTTGGATCCATTAGAAAAACGTAATCCAATAACAATTTGATTTGAAAATTTTACACCAACTTGGACTGCTTCAGTCATAGTGGTGGCTTTGAGCATTGCATCAATCATTAGATTCAATTGTTCAGTTAGAAAAATAAAATCAGAGGCAGACATATCACTTGACGTTAGGGTTTTTTTTTTCATTTGATTTGAAACAAGTACAATGGGTACTCAATGTATGAATAGGGGAGGAGTTCAAATTACCTGCTACGATATCGGCAAAGGATTTTCCTTGGGTAGATACATTCGAAATTGAAAGATTCGAACGGCTACCCGACGGATTAAAATTAGTTTGTGAATGAGCATGATTATAATCTTCCTGATGGGTATGATTCTTAATCGAGCGATCGTCAACTGAAAAATGAGCATTATTCGATACTCTAGCAGGAGAATTCCGGAAACGACCGTTATCATAACAGACATTTCCGTTCATCTGCCTAGTACGAGCCTCGACGACTCACCTACGAGAAGGGCAATCCCAAAATCTAGATTTATGATTGCCTGGGCAATTCGCGCATATGAACATTTTGATATCTTCTTCCACAGGACAGACGTCCTTAGCGTGAGAAGAACCTCCGCAAATCAAGCATTTCACATCCATGCGGCAATTTTTTGTTCCATGACCCCACTTTTGGCACCGACGGCACTGAGTAGGGTTCTGGAAATTTCCTATAGGTTTCTGGAATCATTCCCATGTCACACGGACATCGAATATAAGTTTAGCTTTTTTTCTAAAGCTTTAATATTATTAAGATCACTTTTGTTAAAGTGAACTAAATAATATTCTTGAGCAAGCCCTTTCTGAAGAATGCCAGATTGGGTTCTCTTTTTCATAATGAATCCAAGTAAATCATTTATTCCATTTTTGATCTCTTCATGAAACTTATAGTCAAACTTTCAAGACGACTTTGAACAAACGTTCAGTTTTGTCGTCATAATTAAAAAAATGTGCTTCTTCTCTTCAAGATGTTTGAGAAGAAGTTCACGATCTTTAAAAGTTTCCAGCAAAACAGTCTGCTTTCTTTGCGATATGAAAGGTAACCTCTATTCTCCTAATGGAGTGCAAGATCTCCTGCCTACATCCTCTAAATTCGGAACAACTGAACACGATTGGCGGCACTATTTGTTTTTACACTTATAAGTAATGACGTAATGCCAAGAAGAAGAAGAAGATATTTGGTCACTTTATCTTCAGTTAAAGTAGGTTAAGAATCAAGGAAAGTTATTTTCAGCGAAAATTATTTAAAAAATCATGAAAACAAAATGAAGAAAAAAAAACTGTTGCACTGCAATCAATCCACACGTCGTTTCGCATAATGAAGCGCCAGAAAAGTGCATTTTTATCATTCACATAAGTTGGGGACAAAAGGGAGTGAATTCCCTTGCAAGACTTCTCCAACCCATCCCACTTGGAAATGGCACAACACCTTTCACAATTCATGTCACATAGTCCCGGTGAGGTGAATTGATTGAAATCGTTTTCAACCGTATCGCAAATCGCCTTCGGTTTGATATTTTGATTTATTCGCAATTTTCCCAAACGTAGGGTCGATACTTACTTACCGTAGTGGTTTCAATGCGCGAGCTGGTGACCGATGCCTGCGAAATACAAATGATCGTTTATACTAAATCGGTGCCATAATTCAAAATTAATCGCGTCCGGGTGATGAATAAGTAATTGATTTACGATGGGCTGCATTTATGGCAAGTCGTAACACGGATCGCGACCAGTATTTAAACATGCCATTATTGATGGTGCGCAAATAGGGACTTCAAAGTGTGACGGTTGATTGCTGTTTGGGACTCGCCACGCTTTAGCATCTGGTTGAGATTTATTGGTTCGTCTTTTATGGAGATCTTTGTCACTAGACTAGCCACATGATGTAGGATCAGTGCAGTATAGACAGCCTAAATTGCATTGTGAATATTGATAAAATTTCGACAAGGTTTTGTGGGCAAGCAAGTGACAGGTCTGTATTTGAGGGGAGAGGGAAAAGGGAACATTTGTCCCATGTTTGCAATTATATTGGAAATTTTAAGTGTCAGCAACAATCTATTGTGATAATTCAAACAAGTGTTTCTTTTTCTTGTCGAAATAATCAAGGTTTTCTTAAAATGTTTACTTGAGACTTCAAATTTTTCTTTTAACTTAAGTCATAATATGAATAGATGGTTGAATCCGCAAGCATAGGTAGCATTAAATTGCTTATATGAAAATAAATAATTCGTTTCTTGCGTTCAAATTTCTTTAAAAACTGATAAAATATCACTAAAATTGCTAAAACTTGTCTTACTTGTACCATTAGTTGCGGTAAAGTGTTCCTATAGTGGAGGATCCCATAAGAAAACAACGGGTACAGCAACTATGGGAACACAAATTAAGGTATTATTTTCCACTGACATGCCGTGGATTACTGCGATGAAATCATTTTTCTCATTAAGTCAATGGTCGTTACTTCCCGTTACTATTGCTGTTTGCGTTTGACGTGCAAACCTTGTTCAAATGCGTTCCAAACGCGGTAACACAAACTAATCAAAGGACACCTAGCAACCGTGATCCATAAAACCGCCAACCTAGCAAAGAAAAGCTATATTTGACTTCGCTTTCCTTATGAAAGATCTTACCGCATTTGGTGTTCCCGCATTTGATATTTGCATTTCAAATGCACACAGCAATATACATTAAGCCTGATTTGCTACTGAAAAGGAATCGCTAAAGAAATTTCTCGCCGATTCCTTGCAGAAATTTTCTACAGCGACTCCCATTTGAACTGACAGTTCTTTTCAACTGCGTACTGCTATTAGAAAAAAGCGCATTCTTGATCGATTCCTTGCAGAAATTTCCCATGCATCAAGATAGGCCGAGAAATTACTTGTCAGCACACGGCGTGACTGGTAGAACAATATTATTACAAAAAAATAGGCATCGCTAATTATTTCACCATTCGAAAATATAGGTTTTTAGCTTTCATTTGACGTGTTCCCCAAAAAAATCTACCGAGGGATCCTGATCATTTTTTTTATTCTAAATTTTTATTCCTTAATGTACATTATTTTTAAATGTAATCATGGTAAAAGTTGTTTTTTTTTTTCTCTCAAGCTCGATGGTAGCCTTAATTTCTAATGAAGGTTGATAAAACAAAGATATATAAGGTTACTTGTTGTAATAGACAAATCTGTCCTATGTGATCTTGTGGATTGAATAAGCCATAGGTCACTTATTCGTACATTAGAAGTACACATTCAGTTGAGTTCAACTAATTTTCATTCTTTTACCGAGATCCACACAGCTGAGCGGTCAGCTAATGATTTTTAACTTATATGTCAGCAAAAAATCAAGTTTAGCAGCACCTTTTGGTGCCGCTGTCATCAAACATCACTTTTACTGAGATGTCAGCAAATGACCTTTAAGCGAGATTAGAACAGCTGAGATTGGCATTCTGATTAAAGTGTGTATATGATTAAAGCATATAATTGTATATTTTCTTGGTTAGAATACATTAACTTTCTTCTGTCTGGAATTACACCCCTCTTGAGACAACGCCAGCTTCTCAGCTCGGAGTTCCTCGGATACTCATTAACTGAGAATTTGCTTCGCCAATGTGTTTGTAAGAAAAATATTCTCGACCGGTTAGATCGAACCAACCATCCTGAAAAAATACGAGATGCATAATAATTACATATTTCAGTGATAAATTCCGTACAAATTCAAGCTGGAAACGACTGATACGAAATACTTTTAAACTATTGTTACACATCAATAAAACTTGCTGCTGTGTTGATGTTTTCATCTTTTTCACAATTAATATGATACACAAAGATGCTTGCTATACCAATTTGGTAGTGACAAATCCTTCAGTCTGTTGAAGACTGTGTCCGGGGAAAGTGGAATATATAAGTAACAAATTTAGTAAATTTTCCAATAAAAATATCAAGTCCAATTTTTTTAAGATCTATTGTGTTAGTCACCTTGTGATTGCATATTTGCTGATGTGCGCACGAATGAGAAGGCATCTTTTCGAGATATTGGAACCCTTAAAAGTAAGTCTTAAAAATCTACTATAAGCCGCATATACTCTACTCTGCGGGGCAAGAAGGACACGTAAAGTTAAACTTGTTAATCTACCTCATAATACTTACCGTTGTCAGTAATCACATAATTAATGTTAAAACACATATTATTTGAATATGGTATCAATCTAAAAGGAGTATAAAATGGTGAAAATTGTGTTCAAGAATTCTATGTTAAAAACATCAAAATAATTTCAATACTATTAAAAAAGTCTTTGGATTGTCACTTACTCCGGGATGCCTCAACAATTTGTTCTTACAGAGGACAAATAAATAGCGATTCGAGATCATAGTGAGGCAATGATAATATACTATCAACATCATCTCTGCAAATTTGAAAAAAAAATCCAGCTCTCTAGCTCTATTCTCAGGGTATGTTAACTTTTACGGATGTTCCGGATCTTCCGGAGGACCATAAAGTGGCCTTGGCCGTAATCGGTTACTCCACAATATCACAGTCTTATCCGAGGGTACATAATTCCCGTTTTCTGTTAGAAAAGGTTTTTCTGTTCAGAAAAGGAAGTCGATCGATTTTCTAACCGACCTGACCCATGGGGACACCGGTATAACTCTGGCCATCGGGAACAAATTGGTTCACTTGTGCCAGCATATGAAACTAGTAGCCTTTAAATTGAATGTAGTGAAAACCGCATCTAAATAAGTTGAATCGAACATTCACAGAAACAAATAAAAAAAAAATCGTAGCCCGGATACGGGTTAATCAGAATTTTTGAAGCCTTTTGCTAAGGCTTGGTGTATAGAGTGTTTGAGCATATTTCGTTTCCTTTTGCAGGCTGTTTTAATATTGATCGATTCTACTTCTTATTAATTTCATAATAAACCAACATTGACAGTAATTTATGGAATTACGGTTGATTGGCTAAGAAAACTCTCAATTAATAACTAAGTGCTCAACGAACTCTAAGCTGGGAAGCAGGCTATGTCCCAGCACAGGTGTAATGCCAGATGGAAGAAGAAGAAATTTAATGTGTTCTAGCTATGAAACTAAACAACGCTCGGATCGATATATTTTCAAAGTACGAATGAGTGTTCAACATTCGAACTTCCAACATATCTTATTGAATAAGTGTCCTATGGCTCATTAAATCCTCAAAATCACATAGGACTGTTTCGTTTTTTACAAAATGAAATCTAATATATATGTGTATATATTTACTTTATGAACTTTTGTTTGGACTTGGAACTTTCATCGAGCTTAAAAGCAATGAAACTATGTTTCACAATGCTGACATTTAAAAATAGTGTACTCTAAAAGAACAAAAATTTAAAATAAAAAAAAATGTTCGGGATCCCTCGGTGGATTTTTTTGGGGAACACGTCAAATGAAAGCCAATAACCTATATTTTCGAATAATGAGAGATTTAGCGATGCCTATTTTTTTGTGATAAACCTTTCCCATATACACGCCGTGAGCAGCGAATCAGGCTTTGAGCTAAGTATGCTGTTTCGCTCAAGAAAATTAAAGAAATTCCTTGACTGAATGGGTCAAGAAATTTCCTACAAAGAGCCCCCTTTGAAAAGACATTTCTTCTCAACTGCGTACTGCGATCAGAAAAATGTGATTTTCTGGACCATTCCTCGGAAGAAACTTCCCGAGGAGGAAAGAATAACTCGCAATAACTTATGCATACCGTAATCCGGGGTATCATTGGTCGAAATGACTCATCTCATCAAAAGTACGTATTATCATTTATTGATGAAACATTTCCAAAATAAGAATGGTGCTTCTCTTTCTTATATTCATGAGCTAATAAAAGTTAATTGTTTTGCGAAAATTGAGTTCACCTTATGCGTAAATTTTTCAACTTTTTGAAATAATGATTTTAATTGTTAAGGATGACACTACCGAAGATTCATGTCTCACACAAGTTCTGCAAACGATATATGCAAGGAAAATGTGATTCTTACTAAAAATGGCATCGGCGAAAACGATCCCGTTGTCAAAATTTTTATAAGTATGCTCAATTAGGCAACATTACCGAATTACTGTTAAGAATGTAAAATTGCCATAGGAAATTGCCTACCTTTAGGCGTATTCCGTGGTTCGAGGTGTTTTTAATTTTAAAATAACTCAAAAAGTAAATGACTTGTAAGCGTTTGGCCTTCATATTCGGCTTCAGGGGCCATGGTTTAAGTAAGTAACGACATTTTCAGTATTACCCAACGTTATATACATACGTGATCAATGTTACCCCATATCAGCTATTCTATTCTATTCTAATTCTATTCTAAGCGCTTGCACAGCCAATATTGAAGAGCATCTTGGAAATACTGGAATTTCTCCTAGTATTTTCTTGTCAGCATTAATATTTGCAGCATATCGGTGATATGGCACAAATATTAAAATGGCCAGACCCACTGTGCAGACTTGGTTTTGAAGAGAACTCAAAAGTTCACGGCGATCAAATTATCCACTAATGAATAATGTGATTGACGTAAATGTTTGAATTGTTTTAAGGAAGAAACGGGGACAACCGTACCAACCGTCTCATTTTAGGGAGAAAGTTTAAATCGTTGGGAGTGGCGTTGCTAAGGAAGTTAATGCACACTCCTGTGTTGTAGGGATGGGACACAGGTTTTTTTTTTTTTTTTTTTTTTTTTTTTTTTTTTTTTTTTTTTTTTTTTTTTTTTTCTTAATTTCTTTATTAGTATCATTCCAAACATTACATTCATTTCTTATATCTAGGTGTTCTGTGTTATTTGACAACACTATCATCCTAATTTGGTAAAATAAATTTAAGATTTAATTAACATTTTGTTAACAACATATTACATTTCATTTGCCGTAGCAGTTCAGTTTTTTTTTTACAGGTGAGTTGATTTCACCTGCTTATAAGAGAAAAAAAAATGTTTTTAATATACTTAACCTAACTTAACCTAAACATATAACGCATTAATCGTGGCAATAGAAGATTGTAACGATTTTTGCCTGAAATTATTAATGATTCTATTTGACATTTGTTCCAATGTTTCAACATTGGATATTCTATGCAACTCATTGGTACTATACCAGGGAGGAAGCCTCAGAATCATTTTCAAAATTTTATTTTGAATTCTCTGCAGAGCTTTCTTCCTGGTATTACAACAGCTAGTCCATATTGGTACAGCATACAACATGGCTGGCCTGAAAATTTGTTTGAATATCAGCAGCTTGTTCTTAAGACAAAGTTTTGATTTTCTATTAATAAGGGGATAGAGACATTTTACATATTTATTACATTTGGCTTGAATGCCCTCAATGTGATTTTTGAAAGTTAAATTCTTATCTAGCATGAGCCCTAGATACTTAACTTCATCTGACCAATTTATTGGAACCCCTCTCATCGTGACAACATGTCTACTTGAAGGTTTCAAATAAAGAGCTTTTGGTTTATGTGGGAATATTATTAGTTGAGTTTTGGAAGCATTAGGAGAAATCTTCCATTTTTGCAAGTATGAAGAAAAATATCCAAACTTTTTTGCAATCGACTACAGATGACACGCAGGCTTCGTCCTTTGGCGGAGAGGCCTGTGTCATCCGCAAACAAAGATTTTTGACATCCCTGAGGTAGCTCAGGTAAGTCAGATGTGAAAATATTGTATAATATTGGTCCCAAAATGCTGCCTTGGGGAACACCAGCTCTTACAGGAAGTCTTTCAGATCTGGAGTTCTGATAATTAACCTGAAGTGTACGATTTGACAGATAACTTTGAATTATTCTAACAATGTATGTTGGAAAATTAAAGTTTTTAAATTTTACAATCAAACCTTCATGCCAAACACTGTCGAATGCTTTTTCTATGTCTAGAAGAGCAAGACCAGTAGAATAGCCTTCAGATTTGTTGGAACGGATCAAATTTGTTACACGTAAAAGTTGATGAGTGGTCGAATGTCCATGGCGGAATCCGAACTGTTCATTGGCAAAAATTGAATTTTCGTTGATGTGGGCCATCATTCTGTTCAAAATAACCTTTTCAAAAAGTTTACTGATGGAGGAAAGCAAACTGATTGGACGATAGCTAGAAGCTTCTGCAGGATTTTTGTCTGGTTTTAAAATTGGAACAACCTTAGCATTTTTCCATTTGTCAGGAAAATATGCTAATTGAAAACATTTGTTAAATATATCAACTAAAAATGATAAGCTACTTTCTGGAAGTTTCTTGATGAGGATGTAGAAAATTCCATCATCGCCAGGAGCTTTCATGTTTTTGAATTTTTTAATAATAGTTCTCACTTCTTCCAAATCAGTCTCGCAGGCATTTTCGAAAACGTTCTCTTGATTGAGAATATTTTCGAACTCCTGAGTAACTTCATTTTCAATTGGACTAGTAAGTCCTAAATTAAAATTGTGCGCACTTTCAAACTGCATAGCAAGTTTTTGAGCTTTTTCGCAATCAGTTAGTAATAATTTGTTTTCCTCTTTCAATGCCGGTATTGGCTTCTGAGGTTTTTTCAAGATTTTCGATAATTTCCAAAAGGGCTTAGAGCCAGGGTCCAATTGAGAAATTTTATTTTCAAAATTTTTGTTTCTTAATTGAGCAAAACGTTTCTTGATTTCTTTCTGCAAATCCTGCCATATAATTTTCATAGCAGGATCGCGAGTGCGTTGAAATTGCCTTCTCCTCACGTTTTTAAGACGGATCAAGAGTTTAAGATCATCGTCTATAATCACGGATTCAAATTTTACTTCACATTTTGGAATTGCAATGCTCCGGGCTTCAACAATGGAATTTGTTAAAGTTTCAAGAGCATTGTCAATATCAAGTTTAGTTTCTAAAGAAATGTTAACATCAAGATTGGAGTCAACATACGTTTTATATATATTCCAGTCGGCTCGTAAATAATTGAAAGTGGAGCTGATAGGATTGAGAATCGCTTCTTGGGATATTTGAAATGTAACAGGGACATGATCAGAATCAAAATCAGCATGAGTAATCAGTTGGCTACAAAGATGACTAGAGTCGGTTAAGACCAAATCAATCGTAGATGGATTTCTAGAAGAGGAAAAACATGTGGGGCTATCAGGGTATTGAATTGAGAAATATCCTGAAGAGCACTCATCAAATAAAATTCTGCCGTTGGAATTACTTTGAGAATTATTCCATGACCGATGTTTGGCATTAAAGTCACCAATGACAAAAAATTTTGACTTATTGCGAGTCAATTTACGCAAGTCAGTTTGGAGCAAATTAACTTGCTGCCCAGAGCATTGAAAAGGCAAATAGGCAGCTATGAAAGTATATTTACCAAACTGTGTTTCAACAGAAACACCTAAAGTTTCAAAAACTTTAGTTTCAAATGACGAAAACAGTTGATGTTTAATACGCCTATGAATGATGATTGCAACTCCCCCACATGCCCCATCAAGTCGATCATTACGATAAACAAAAAAGTTAGGATCTCTTTTGAGTTTAGATCCAGGTTTTAAATACGTTTCGGTAATAACTGCTATATGCACGTTATTAACCGTAAGAAAATTAAACAGCTCGTCCTCTTTACCATTCAGAGAACGAGCATTCCAATTTAAAATATTTAAATTATTATTTGGATCCGTTAGAAAAACGTAATCCAATAACAATTTGATTTGTAAATTTTACACCTACTTGGACTGCTTCAGTCATAGTGGTGGCTTTGAACATTGCATCAATCATTAGATTCAATTGTTCAGTTAGAAAATTAAAATCAGAGGCAGACATGTCATGTGATTTCCCATTGGAATTTCCGGTAGACGAAGAAGCGGAATTACCTGTGGCGGTAGGGTGTTTTCCATTTGATTTGAAACAAGTAGAATGGGTACCCATGGATCGAACAGGGGAAGAGTTCGAATTTCCTGCTACGATATCGGCAAAGGATTTACCGTGGGTAGATACATTCGAAATAGAAAGATTCGAACGGCTACCCGACGGATTAAAATTAGTTTGTGAATGAGCATGATTATGATCTTCCTGATGGGTATGATTCATGATCAAGCGATCGTTAACTGAAAAATGAGCATTGTTCGATACTCTACCAGGCAAATTCCGGAAACGACCGTTATCGTAACGGATATTATCTTTCATCTGCCTGGCACGAGCCTCAATGACCTTTTTGCGTGAAGGACAATTCCAAAAATTGGACTTATGGTTAGCCCCGCAATTACAACATATGAATTTGGTGGTATCTTCCTTCACTGGACAGACGTCTTTGGCGTGAGAAGAACCTCCGCAAATCATGCATTTAGCATCCATGCGACAATTTTTTGTACCATGACCCCACTTTTGGCACCGACGGCACTGAGTGGGGTTCTGGTAATTTCCTCCAGGTTTCTGGAAATGTTCCCATGTCACACGGACATCAAACAAAAGTTTTGCTTTTTCTAAAGCTTTAATATTATTTAGTTCTTTTTTGTTAAAGTGAACTAAATAAAATTCTTGAGAAAGCCCTTTTCGACCAATGTCAGATTGGGTTCTCTTTTTCATAATGATTACTTGGACTGGGGAAAATCCAAGTAAATCATTTATTCCATTTTTGATCTCTTCAGGTGATTTATAGTCACTTGAGAGACCTTTCAAGACAACTTTGAACAAACGTTCAGTTTTGTCGTCATAAGTAAAAAAATTGTGCTTCTTCTCTTCAAGATGTTTGAGAAGAAGCTCACGATCTTTAAGAGTTTCCGGCAAAACGCGACAGTCTCCTTTCTTTGCGATTTGGAAGGAAACCTTGATTCCCCTAATGGAGTTCAAGATCTCCTGCCTAAATCCCCCAAATTCGGAACAACTGACCACGATAGGCGGCACTCTTTGCTTCCTCACTTGAATCAAAGAGCCTGGGCTAGAGGCTGCTTCGATTTGGTGTTCGGAAAATTTGTCTAGAGCATCGAACTGATTGCTCATTTCGATACAATTATTCATTTCACCCTTGGAAGAAAGTTCGCATTCCGGGGAAGCGTCCTTTCTTCCATTCTTGCCACGTGTAGTGACAGTTTTAAAACCCACTTTTTTGGAAGGAAGTAGTGAATTCAGAGATTCACCCTTCCTTTTGTTTGTTGTTGATACCATGTTTAATTAATAAACGAAAGAAGACGTGACCTTCGAAAGGTTTTTTCCCAAGACGGTGTCCAAGAAGGATTACCACCGCTAGCTTTCGCCAACGGGTCCAACGAAAAATCGAAGGCACGGGTCCAAACAAGGATCGTAAAGGGATCAATAGTAGAAAAAATAGTACTGAAAAGTACTGTTTTAGTAGCACTGAAAAGTACCGTTTTTAATTTTAGCACTGAAAAGTACTGTTTTTGGAGCACTGAAAAGTACTGTTTTATTGCTTTAGGTAGTTTTTAAGAAAACTTCCAAGAGCAGAGAGAATTCGTGTACGCACAGCACGAAGGTACGATGCGCACTCTGGGACACAGGTATTTCTTCCTTATGTCCAGGCTCGGAAGCCTAGGCTAAAGCGCCGTTACTCGCTCTCTGAAACGAGAAGAAAATATTATGGTTGACTCCCCCACCCCCTTTTTCTAAACGTATCAAAGCACATATATCATATATACAATTGAGATTAGTTCTTTTATATTAACTAGTCCAATCTGATTGAACACCAATCAGCACATCTGAACTGGCGCTTATCCAGAAAACACCCAACTCATATAAGAAAAAGCTGACTATTTAGTCAGCGTGCAAACCTTTTATTAGAGTTCAAAAATGAAAGATCTCACCGAATCCAAAGCAATAGAATGGCTGCATTAGATCTAGCATCACAAACAATCAGGCATTCTTTTCAGGGAAGCTTTTTTCAATAATTACTTCCAGGTTTCCATTTGTTTTGGATTTTTGCATCTTGATAACTTCACATTGCGAAAAGCGTTGCACCGAGGGATCGGAACGTCGTTCAAGAAACAAAAACGTCGATGATTTGAACCACGGGCGATACATTAGTTACTATTTAGCATTTTATTTTTCCTTCGATGTAGATGGTCCAACACGTATTTCACCACACAATATACAATTACAGGTTCATAAATTTCAATTAGTTTCAATAATCTCACGCAAAACGTAAAAAAAAAACAAACTGTAAACTCAGAACGTTCCTGAACACTGTATTTCACTCAGCACTTTCAATCCACTTACGACACACACAAATAAGGCTAGTTTAGTAAAATTATACTTCTATATCAGCCATTTTGCGATTCCGCTGAAAATGAAAATTTACGAGGAACGAAAACAATGCGGTAGAAAACTTTAAACACGTCAGCATTTTTTCAATCAATGTTACCCCATATCAGCTAAATCAAAAAATCGCCTAAAACATTTTTTTAACATGCTTAAATCTTTCAATAAGCAAAATACAGTATATAGTCTCGAGTAATGGGTGGCAGTACTTGTTTTAAAAATATAAAATTTACAGCATTTGCACTTTCAAATGAAATGTTAAAGAAACATTCAGAAAAATGATCAATGTTACCCCGGATTACGGTACCATATTTTGGTATCATACCATAATTAGGTGTTATTCAGTTGCCAATACCTCATTTAGGTATTACAGTTGCCTCTCCCATCTCGATATCGAAGGGACCATCGAGATAGGAAGAGATCGAGACAAAGAACATTAATTTCATGAACACTAGATTGAAAATCACTCCGTTACGAGGAAATAATAAACAAACAAACTTCTTTTCGAGTGTCTAAATTGTTCTGAATCGCTTAAATCTGGTTTAGTAACCTTTGATAATGTTCATATCGACATATAGAGAGAAAATTGGGAACAAACAATCAACAGGAACACATCGAGATATGGAGATATCGAGATAAGGAGGATATCGAGATATGGAGAGAGAAATCGTATGCAGACTGAAGGGACCGAAGCAATTATCGACATCGGGAGAGATATCGAGATGTAGAACATCGAGATGTGGAGAGTCGACTGTATAATGGTATTTGAAAAACAATTAAAAATACTTCATTTTGGTATTCGATAGCTATTGAGGACTGCTGGAGGTATTGAAAAATTTCATTTTTATATGGAAATCCATCAAGTATTATTTAGGTATTACAATACCTGATTTAGTTATCAGCTTGGTATTTGTAGAATACGCATAAGGTATTATTTGAGGTATTTTACCTCTTATGCAGGGCTCATTCATACCTCATTCAGGTTGTAAGTATTGGAAATTATCAGGTATAGAATACCTCAATTTGGTATTCAGTAGTTATTTTCTTCTGCTCGTGTTTCCACGCATCGAGATAGGCGATTCCTTTTCTTGTCAGTAGCAAACCAGCCTTTAACATGTGAGGGTATGGATAGAATCTGGGAGGGAGAAACCAATACAAAATTTCTGTACGTCATAGTGAGCCGGGATTCCGCTGTCACGAACTGTCACTGTGAGCCCAGATCTCAAACATTGGACTAACATGAAAAAAGCGCGTAACTGATTAAAACACATTTTCGCATTTCATCAGAAGTGACAAAAATCGAATGAAAATCAATTCATGCACATAATGCCAGTAATGTCACGTGAGCACCTTTCAATCTGACTGAATATGAAGCATTCAAAAACGCATCGTTTTACTTTTTTCCCACGAAAATGAATATTTAGTGCATAGAAAACTGTGGCCCTTTTTCCATGTTTGTCAGAAAAGATCGAAAGTACACAACAAAAGAAAACTAGCGATTTTCCCCAAGCCTGCCTTGATTGTTGTTGGCAAGCTGGAGTTATCTTGCAGGTCAAACAAACGTTGTTCTATATTCCGTGTGTAGTATCTGTGCCTCCCTCCCAGGATAGAATTATGTTTATGTGATACAAAGCAAGCCGAATTGTACGGCAGCAGGCCTTCAGAAATCGGCAGATCTATCGCCTTGATAATGACATCAAACAACTCTAATTACCATTTTAATGTTTCAAAGGAAATCACAAAAAGGTTAACCAATTTGGCAGCAAATATTCTATCATTAAGCTCCTTGGTTCTTGGCTTTACGTCCTCACTGGGACAGAGTCTGCTTCTAGCTTAGTGTTCTTATAAGCACTTCCACAGTTATTAACTAAGAGCTTTCTTTGCCATTTTCGCAATCGTATATCATGTGGTAAGTACGATGATACTCTAAGCCCAGGGAAGTCAAGGAAATTTCCTTAACAAAAAGATCCATAACCGGCCGGGAATCGAACCCAGACACCTTCAGCATGGTTTTGCTTTGAAGCCGTGGACTCCAACCACTCGACTAAGGAAGGCCCCTTTATTACCTATTTATCAATAACTATTAACAATCCTGCGCTCATTGCATTCCAAACGTCTCTAATAACTATAAACAATTCCCATACCGCCCGAATCGAAATTTACCGACAAAGCCCAATCGACATGATCGGTACGATTCTCGGTAATTAAATAGCATGCATCCCGTCGCAGCCGTCAATACCTCGACTGAATAACAAATCAGGACCACAATCGATTGTTTGTTCTAAATTTTTATTGACTCGAGTATGCCTCTGTGACCGCACCTCGCCTCAAAGTGGTGACCGGAATGTGCCATTCATTGTCTTGTCAGAGGGGGGACCATTTGGTGGGGGTTCTCTTCTCTTCATTATCAAACAATCGGCCGGTGCTAATGACGGGCTTAAGAGCTTTTTATCGTGTTCCCCGGTCTAATGCTAATTCCGGGCGTTCATTCATGTTGAACAGCGACGTGTCGTCGGGATGTCTGATGGCTGCAGTCGGCGGCAAAACCAAAAACCCCGAAAACTATTACACTTGCTTAGAATGGCGATAATTCTGTTTCCCAATAAATTCTTTCGATTATATTGTTTCGAATTGTTTAATTTTTTCGGTAGCCAGTTTGTGGCATGTTCTCGGAAATGCACGAGCAGAATTTATTTACCCATCAGCCTTCATAAGTTGAGGGCCATTAATCTTGGCCAGACATTTTTCATGCTAATACGAACAATGTCGATGATTTGGAGAAATCGATAAATGTTTAAAGTGGGACGTGACCTGAAAGCGGTATTAATTGTGGCTATCTGCCTGCTCGAGTGATATGTGTTTTTAATAACGTTCGAGTCGGTAGTTAGTTTTTTATTTGTCTTTATAAAACTGTTTTTTCACTGACTATTATAGAGCTGTTTTGTCCTACATTGGACCTATATTAGCCGGTTGTAGGACATTTCCTTGAAAGTCAAACCCCAGAACGACATTCCCCAGAAAGCCATTTCCCAGAATAGGACATTGCCCAGAATCGTTTTATACATACTTTAGGAAATAAAAAAATAACATTAATTTTTTGTCGGTATAAATTTAAACCTACCGAATTGATTTGAATTCCCAGAAGCTTCGAATCCCGGACACCGACGTCTGTTCACCCAAGCAAATTATATCGGAATTGAATCCAAAAAAGGCGATTGTTTGCTCTCAGGCAAATCATCTAAAGGGCCGTCCATAAACTACTTAGATCACGGCTCACACAGATTTAAAATTGTTTGTATGAACAACTACTTATGCTTCTTTTCCTTGATGGTCATTTCCACGAATGTCATTTCACCAAATGCCACTCTCCGAATAACCTGTTTCCTCGAAAGCGATTTTAGAGAATGGCCTGTTTCTCCGAAAAGTGATGCAATTCAAACAGATGCAAGAATAGTCTTTAAGGACTGTTTAAATATATATCTTTAAAAAAGGATGTATTAGAGATTGTAAGGTCATTCTCGATTGAATACATCGTGCCAAAAGCGTCAAGGACGGTGAAACTCGAAAGAACCGCCAATGAAGTAAAGAAGGGTGCATATCTGATGGAATCTGAGGCGGATAGGGCTGGGAGAAATGACCAGGACACGGGTTCTAACAATAACGAACAAGGTTTATTGATAGGAAACGGTCTGTACACTTCGGTGTCTTGATGTGGAATAGGGTTGAAAAATTGCGCGGGCGCTCACGTCAGTAAACCAACGGCTACTACGTTTACACCCCCTCTCGTTGGGACACTCCTAGCTTCTTCCGAAGTTCCTCAAATCGTCCAACGTCCAAGGCCTTTGTGAAGAAGTCAGCTAGTTGGTTTACGCTCGCAATCGGTTCGACTAGCAACTTCCCAGCAGCAACCAGATCTCGCAAAAACAGATGCTTGATGTCTATATGCTTCACTCTCTTGCTCTCCACGTATCGGTATGGCGATACATCCACGGTTGTCTTCGAATATGGTCACTGGTTCGATCGTCTTCTCACCTAAATCACCGAAGATTCCGGCCAGCCATACTGCTTCCGATGCTGCAGCACTCAATGCCACATACTCTGCTTCACTTGACGAAGTGGCCACCGTCGTCTGCTTCTTGCTTGACCATACAACCGTCGATCCATACACTTGGAAAACGAATCCGCTAACTGACTTCCAGTCCTCTGTGTCGGTAGCCCAGTCTGCATCCGCGAATCCGATCAGGGGTAGCGCTCGGTCATCTCGGTAAAATGTAAGGCAATGGTCCATCGTTCCTTTTAGGTAACGCACCACTCGTTTGAGTGCGTTCCAGTGCTGTTGTCTGGGTTGGGATTGGAACCTCCCAAGGTACCCGACTGGAAAACAGATGTCCGACCGCGTGGATACCATCACGTACATCAGGTTCCCCAAAAGTTCACGGTACGGTTCGCCAAAGGCTTCGGTTACTTTACGGTCGAGCTGCAAACCCTTCTCCATCGGGGTCCTTGTAGGGTTGCACTGCGACATGCCGAACTTCTGGAAGATTTTCTCCAGACTATTTTCTTGAGATAACGTCATCTTTCCGCTTGACCGATCGTACCGTATCTTCATGCCGAGGAAATGGTTAAGCTCCCCACAGTCAGTCATGGCAAACATCCGGGACAGTTCACGCTTCTGCTACAAGATCGTCGACAATTTCATGCCCGCAATGGGGAGATCAACAACATACAGTACGACGAACACGGCATCTTCCCCCCTCTCGTCGGTACGGGTGTATAGGCAATAATCGTGCTTGGAATGAACAAAGCCTAATTTCAGGAGCGCTTGATTGAATTTCTCGTTCCAACATCTAGGGGATTGCTTCAGTCCGTATAACGATTTCATCAGACGGCATACCTTGCCTGGTCGCGCTGGCAAACCATCTGGAACCGCCATGCATATTTCTTCTTGAAGTTCTCCGTGAAGAAACGCCGTCTTTACATCCATTTGGTGGAAATGAAACCCTTTTTGAACACCAACAGCCAGCACGATCCGAATTGTCGCTAGCTTCGCAACAGGTGCATAGGTGTCGTTGTAGTCCAGACAAGATTTCTGTAGAAAACCCTTGACGACCAGTCTCGCTTTACGGCGCACGGGGTTGCCGTTCTCATCCTCCTTGTTACGGAACACCCACTTCGCCTGAAGGGGTTTCACACCGGCTGGGCATGGAACCAGTTTCCATACCTTGTTGGCTGCTATAGATTTAAGCTCTTCGTCCACTGCATCCAGCCACAGCTTCCGGTTCGGCTTCCTGATCATCTTTCTCGGCTGGGTACACTATCGGAATCATCAACGGAACCCTCAAATCTTCACTGTCTTTAACTGCATACGGCATTGATTTCTCGTCAAATTTGATGTCACGCGCTATGAAGATTTTTCTTGACGATCTGTCCCAAAGGCGGTAGCCATTAGGAGCATATCCGACCATCACCGCCTCTCGACTCTTGTTGTCCAGCTTCTTTCTAAGTTGGCCTGGCACCCATGCGAAAGCCTTGCATCCAAAAATTCGCAATTTCGAGAGATCCGGTTTAACACCGGTCCAATACTCCGCAGGTGTACGGTTGTCAGAGAGAGATGCAGTAGGGCAATGATTCAAGATATACGTACCAGCAAGCACAGCCTCGCACCACATGTACTTCGGCATATTCGAATCAATCAGCATCGTCCTTACCTTCTCAACTAGCGTACGGTTGAATCTCCCAGCAACACCGTTTTGTTGCGGGGAATATGCAACGGTAGGCGAACCGTACTCTCGCCCTTGGTCAACGGTAAGCTAAGTGATTCGTTTTTCAAACTGGGCTGTCACCATCGCTTCAAACTCTTGAAAAAGACCAAATAATTCAGACTTCTTCTTCATTGTGTACACGCAAGCGAAATGGCCGGAGGAACGATCGGTCCACACACATCCGAGTGTATCCGCTCCAGCAGACGACTAGCTCTTTCTCGATGTCCGTCGAAGGGTTCCCTGCATTGCTTTTCAAGCACACAGGTGTCACAGAATCCAACAACATTCACTTTAGGACCGAACCCTTCTGCCATGCTAAACTGGGCCAGCGCGTTCATCGTAGGCGCGACCCAAACGACGATGCCAAAGGTTCCCAGTATCCGAAGCACACACATTTGCTGTGGCTCCCGTCACGTTCAAATCTAAATCAAGTTCGTACAAATTACCTCTTAGATGTGCTACTCCAATTATTGCGTTCTTTTTCTTCATCACAGCTTGATGCTTTCCACCACGGGTTGTGAACATCACGTCGATGCCACCCTGGGACATCTTCTTCACGGACAGCAGGTTACCTCTCAGCTCAGGTACGAAGATCACATTCTTCAGTTCAAACCGCACGCCTTCTTTGGAAAATCCGAGGACTTCACCTTCATATTTACCAACAATCGAGACGCCATCTTTGGCCACATCGATCACGAACGGTTCCTTGAGCTTCCTCACCGACTGCATGCACTCCAAGCTATTCACTAGATGATCGCTTCCAACCGATCAGACCGCTTGGATTCCTCCGCTAACAGTCGTTGTTTCACGGCTTCCAAAGTCAGGTCCTTCTCGTTTATATTCTCCAAAGCCGTAACCAGGGAGTCGTAGCTGTCGGGAAGGGTAAAAAAAAGCTGTGATACCGTATCGTTCTCCTCCAGTTCAGCGCCGGCTGACTTGAGCTGCCGTACGATTTCGTCGAACTGCTGCAAATGATGCCTCATCGATGCGCCCTCCTTCATCCGGAGTCTCGCCAGCTGCTTCCGTAGCAGGGTCTGGCTGGCCACCGACTTCTTGGCGTATTTGTCCTCGAGAGCCTTCCACATATCACGCGGCGTCTCCTTTTCCCGTACGTTGCCGAGGCACTCACCCGAAAGAAATCGAACGATCAATGACTTCGCTTTTCGATCGGTCTGCAGGAACTTCGCTCTTCCAGGGTCCTCTTCAGCAGGAACTTCCTTCTTCAGCACCTCCGAAACTTCCACTGCTTCCAAGTATAGTTGAACTCGGAAACGCCAGTTCTCGAAGTTCGATCCAAGAGCATCCAACAGGGGAATTCCGGAGCCTTCCATCGTTGACGAGCCCATAACCTTATGGAATCTGAGGCGGATAGGGCTGGGAGAAATGACCAGGACACGGGTTCTAACAATAACGAACAAGGTTTATTAACAGGAAGAACACGAAGAACGCATAGAATCAGTACAGAAGAAATTTCTTTTATACGCCCTTCGGAAATTGAATTGGACTGTACTGCCACTTCCGTCGTATGAAGCACGCTGCATGCTCATCAATTTGGAAACACTTAAGCAACGCCGGGAATTCGCAATGATTCTCTTTATAAACAACATTATTTCAAACCGTGTAGACTCTGCTGCACTTCTTTCTCAACTAAACTTCTACACACCCTCTCGGCGTTTAAGAACAAGAAAATTATTTTCAGAAAAATCATGCAGAACGCATTATGCTCAAAACGGACCAATAAACCGTATGATGCGTCAGTATAATGTACACTGCGAATTCATTGGCATTACTATGTCCAAAGAGCAGCTTAGAACACATAAAGAACATAGCATGTAAGAAAGTATTGTAATTATTGTATGTAGTCTACCTATGCTTGACGAAATAAATAAATGAAACGGTCTGTACACTTCGGTGTCTTGATGTGGAGTAGGGTTGAAAATATTGCGCGGGCGCTCACGTCAGTAAACCAACGGCTACTTCGTTTACAATATCAGATGACTCGTTCGTTCAGAAAACGCAAAAAGTTATGATAACTAGGGAGCCGGATCCTATTCTTGGCACTTTTGATTCACTCTAGCAGTAGGGTTTTTTGAAAACTAGATAGCTTATATTTGGCCACAATATGCGTTGTACTAAAGCGCTTCTCTGAGCAAAGTTTCAGACGATTCGGACGAGAAAAACCCACGATGCCAAAGTGAATCATATAAGTGCCCAAGTACCCTATGAGAACTACAAACTTTTCGGGAACTGGGCTATTCGGGGAAGCGGGGTATTCATGAAACTGGCATGTCATACTATATGTTTTATGATCAAACTTAGCCCAAGCTATTGGGATTTTTTTGTTTTCATAGTTATTCTTCCTTCTTTTTAATTTAGCTGTTCTTTCTAATTGTATTTTCAAAGAGTGATTTGTATTACTGTAATATTTTTTTCTCTTCCAGGCGGCACTTTTTGTACCGGAATAGGCGGGTTTGCTGTTTCCGCTTCAGTCTGTATCGTTCCACGTTTTGCCGCGTACCATGCTGCGCCATTGCAGCCCGCGCCGCATTGTTCTCCTCTAAAACCTCCTGGCACTCCTCGTCGAACCGATCGTTTCTTGAGCTCCGTTCCAAATCCGATTGTTTCAGTCGCGCTAGATTGTACCGAGGCGGGCGTCGATACCGTACATTGTAGATGACAGATAGTTTTGGGCGTAGTTTCACCATCACCAGGTAGTGGTCGGAGTCAATGTTAGCGCAACGATAGGTTCTGATGTCAGTTATTTCGGAAAAGTGTCGTCTATCGATCAGAACGTGGTCGATTTGTGATTCCGTCTGCTGTGGTGATCTCCAGGTGTACCGATACGGGAGACTGTGCTGGGAATAGGTGCTACGAATGGCCATATTCTTGGAGGTGGCAAAATCTATCAGTCGTAGGCCGTACTCATTCGTTAGGCGGTGTTCGGTGCTCCTCCTGGTCAACCTGAGCGTTCGAGCTGCGCGTAAAAAGCGTCTTTATCATCATCAGTGCTTTCGCAGTGAGAGCTGTGCACGTTTATTATGCTGAAGTTGAAGAACAGGCCTTTGAGTCTCAACTAGCACATTCTCTCATTGATCGGTCACCACCCGATCACGCGCCTCTGCATATCACCCATCACTATGAAAGCTGTTCCCAGCTCGCGTGTGTTGCCGCAGCTCTAGTAGATGGTATGATTACCTCTAAACGTTCGCACCATTGATCCCTTCCAACACACTTCCTGCAACGTTACGATGCCGAATCCACGGTCCTTCAGCACGTTGGCGAGAATGCGTGTGCTCCCGATGAAGTTGAGAGATTTACAGTACCGAGCTTCCAATCGCTAGTCCCTTTACGTCACTGTGGTCTTCGCCGATTGTCCCGGTTCGTATTCTCTCGTTGATTATTCGTTGCTTGATTTTTTTACGGCTGGCTTGCAGGGCCTGACACCAACCCCCTAGATTTCCGGAGGACCATTCCCCCTAAATGTTCGTAGGACCATAGTGTGCAGTTTAGCTTAGAGTCCTTCTATGGCACTCGGACGATGATCAGCCGCCCCTGACATGCAGAACAGACGCTGTTGTGAGCCGCTCCTAACATGGAGTACAGACGCTCAAGGTTTTCAGAAGCAAAAGCAAACCCCCCCTTCCCTGTCAGCATACGACTAAAGTTCCCACCGGGGGTTGGTTACCCGATCTTCCCCAAGGTTACTCGTACCTCGGCCAGTACTGCGAGGAGGTAGGGATAGGAGTTGCTGGGCAAGAAGCTAATGACCGCACAGAGGGGTCTATTTTATTCCTTCAGGTACGCGAGGTACCAATGGTACGCCATGCCCAGCCATTTACCAAACAAAATCTCAATCTGTGCGACATTAAACACTTCCCCCATGTAGATTTGCCTATCGCTCATTTAAACAATCATAGCTTCCACTGGGAAACCTGGTGTAGACATCATAACGTTTGATTGAAGTCGTTTAGAATCGATTAATCCGTGGCAATGGGATAGATTTCAAGGATTCTTTAACGTTGTCGTCGCCGAACGCTTGTCGCAGAACAAGACGAATGAAACGGACGATGCAACATTTGAGGAGGGGACGAAAAGTGCGGGCTCTTAATTCATTTGTCGTGTTATGATTTTTGAGAGGCGGAACCAACATGGAATGCATTCGCTCTCATAGAAATGCTAAACGAACGGCTTCGGCTGTTCATCACGCTTTTATGATTAATATTTTCTCGGATGATTTTCCGTCGCCGTTCGTCCTCGGTCTGCTGCTGAACCCTCCGTCTGAGTTTCCTTTCTGCTAATGCGAGCAGGATGCTGCCGTCGATGATGATAGTCTACTCTACACTATAGGAGAAATGGTGGTAATATGAACACTACAAGGATTTCATCTAGTGGATGATAAATGATATTTATTTTGTTTCAGCGTACAATATCAAAAATATAGGAATATTTTCTTAAGTAGCAAGACACATTATTTCACATATTTTCTACAACTTTGTTTTACTTTAGAAAAAGAATACAATTTTTACAAATTATAGTTAAAAACGGCATTTATACCTAATACAAAAACGATTGAAAGTTAATCAAATAATTTTAAACATATAAGAACCTGAGACGAGACTCGCGAAAAGAAAGAAAAAAATCATCGTCATATGCCCGTCGTTTTTATGGCTGAAAAGTATTGTATTCGAAATCAAATGTTATTGAAAACCTCATTCAGCGGATCAAGTTTTCTTAAACAAGAGGGTTGGGCCATTCCCTAGAAAAACTGGTAAGGGCGTATTGATTTATAAACAATTTGGGAACCTCTGCTATAATTTATTCTCTCAAATGTCCGTTTAAAAATTAACTAATATTCGTTTTTCCTCTGTTATCAACTAGGGGTTCATTTCACCATCCCTGTTCATTTTAGCATCACTTCCCCTGCGATGTGTGCGTGTGTGTTTGTGCGGAAAATCACTTACAAATAGAGACACGCTCGCTTTTCAGGAGTCAGGAAACCGTGGTAGCAACAGCATTTTCAGGCAAACGACAATTTGCTTCGAGTGCTCCTTTCCTCGGCTTCGGCATTTCGGTTCCGTGAGGCCGAGTGCGAGTGCCGGGAGATTTCCCGCATAATTGTCCGTTTCGTCATAATCATCATTAGCAATAAAGTGGAAGAAGCGGGACAATTTTTTATGCTTGTTACTCTTGTGACATCGATGAGTGACAGCAAACGACAGTGTGCTCTTTAGAACCATCAGATTTATGGGAAGTGAAGTTTGCATATTTTACGCATTAATCAGCCAGTTGCTATTTAATTTAGCGAAACAAGTATATTAGCACATTAGCATGTTCCAGTCATGGCTTCTTCTTTTTCATTAATTGAATCCCGATTGAAATTCAACCTAAATACTTGCAGTAAGGTACAGTGGGGGAAGTGTATCAGTGGTGTAAGTGGACCATTCGTCAATATTAAGCATAAATACTTGTATATGTTGAATGTTTTCGCACCATTGCTTCGTTTTAGGTTATATTCTTACGCTCATACTTACTATTGCAAAACTGGTACTACACGTACACTAACACAAGCAAACTTATTTGCTGCAAAAATTAATTAATTTGAAAACTGTTTTCCATCAATCAAAATTCCATTGTATCTTTGTCTAGAATCGAATTCTTTTTTTGCCACATGGTGAGCATTTCAGTTCTAATTAAATGAATCACAATAAAAAATATATGATTTTTTATAAATAAATACAAATATATTGCACACCCCTACTTTTTATTGGGGTAGGGTAAGTGGATCAAGTTTTATTATCATTTATTGGCAGACTGCTTACGAGAATTTTAGTGAGCTTTAATATCTGCAAATATTGTTTTCCTTTATTTTGTTCCATTCCCAGCTTAAATTTGTCAAATTGACCATAGAAAATTTGAATTAATCCTAAAATTTTTTTTTGAACTTTTGTGATATAAAAAATATAAAAGAATAACAATTTCAAAATTCACACGAAACTTTTTGTGGTTTATCTAAGCTAAGTTGCAAAAGATCAAAATATACTAATTTTCCAATTGAAAGCATAGTATCGTTGCTTATTTGCCCATATAAATTGTTCTAGACAGATGATACACATATATTCATATATAGATTAAACGGATTTCAGTTTGTTATTCAAAAATAATATAACTTATATTTTTAAACTAGGGAAAGTGTACCAGTTAGTGGTTCCCTATTTCGCCATACGTGATATCTTGAATGTCTTCACAATTTAAAAAATCTTTTGTGTTTTAGCAGTAAAATAAAGGATAAATCTTGATGTTAAAACATTCAAAAAGATTAAAAATGTAAAAGTTAGCCAAATTTTGCATATGGGCAAGTGGATCATTTGGCGCAAATTTTTAAGTCCCTCATACTCAATACATAACAATCAGAAAAATCTAAATAAATGACGATTTGAAATATAATAGTCCCTCATTTGTTATCCACAGAAAAAAAGTTTGAATTACATTATTCACATTAGGGGATTTTTTTTATTACCGTACGGGTTTGGGCCGAAGGGTCTCAGATTTTCATGAAACTTTTTCCACAGGCAGGGCTCATGGATATATGAATAAAAAAAATTGAGAAAAATTCAGGGTCGCCTATTTTTCCGGAAAACTCAGGTGGCAATTTTTTGTTTTCCCTTGACACTACTTACTTTTAAAATTCATAACTCAAGAACGAAGCATCGTAGAAACAAAGTTTTTATATGAAAATTTAAGCAAATTTTCTCAAAACTCCAAAAAAAATATGAACTGGAAAAAGCTTCCCACAAAATTTTCCACCGTTGGGAAAGTTCGTAAAGAAAAGCCGGAAAAACTATGCCCGAACTCGTGGAAAATTTTCAAAAAAAATTTTTTCGAGAAGGTAATTTTACAAGCTTTAATCACTGAAATTTTTGGAATGCACTTTTTTTCGTTTTTGAGTTATGGCCAATTTTGTGAAAAATGTCCAGATGTGCCATATAAGATAAGACTTTTCTTTGAAAAATCATAACTCAAGAACGAAACAGTGTAGAAACAAAGTTTTTATATGAAAATTTAAGCAAATTTTCTCAGAAATCCAAAGAAAAATATGAACTGAAAAAGTTTTCCACAAAATTTTCCACCGTTGGGGAAATTCATAAAGAAAAGCTGGAAAATCTATGCCCGAACTCGCGGAAATTTTTTAATAAAATATTTTTAAGAAAGAAACTTTATAAACTTCAATTCTGGTAAAGATTTGTCATACATACCTTTTCGTTTAAAAACCATGACTCAAGACTCATCATGACTTGTCGAACCGGATTCAAACTATCTCAAAAATATGAAATTTTTGAAATGGAATCAATTCCCAGGACATTTGTCACTGTTTATGGAAACAAATAATGAAAACCCGATTAGCTATTCCAGCTTTCAAACAAAGTATGACAAAAATAAGCGTATTGAAAAATATTGTAGGATTGGATCTTATTGATCGCTCTTTTCAAGATCAATAAGATCCAATCCTACAATATTTTTCAATACGCTCATTTTTCGTATTTCCTAAAACATGATCAAATATTGCTAGGATGAGCTGTTTGAACCATATATTAACAAATTTATAAGTTCATAAACAAAATTTCTTAAGAACGAAACTACATAGAAACATGTAGGCAATTTTTTCCTGTAACTACAAAATTGACAGTTAAATAAATGGGTCGACAATATGACAAATAGGTATTTACCAATTCAAGTTTAAAGCGTTGAAATGGCTTGAGAATCATAAGTTTACCAAAAACTAACAAAGAGCAGTGAGAAAGTGCAAGTGTTGTCTATCAGCTGTATATTCCTCGTTATTAATTTTTGGAAAGTGAAAAAAAAAATTCCCGAAGCTGTTGAAATGGACAAAGTTCAATATTACGAATACAATTCTTTATGCTGTAACCCCTTCGGACTGGACGGCCTCAAATCAGTAAGGACAAATCTACGATCAATCAGCCAAGGCCTCATCAGTAAGCTTCATTTGAATGGAGTTCGGTGGATTACGGAAAAGATGAAAATTTGCGTGAAGTGCTCCATTACCGGTGACCAGAAGGCTGTCGTAACGGATCTTCCAGAAGCAATGGCGTTTGAGGAACAAGTTTCACCACTATTTTCGTTGGCGTCGCCAAAGGAAACTCCTTCCTCGGGTGAGTCAGTTGGTTCTATAAATAATGTACAAAAAATACAAGAGCTTGCTAAATTCTTGGAAATTTCTTTTCAAGTAAAATCTTCACGTTTGGATGCTTCTAGTAGTAACTATCGCAATGCTTCTATGGACGAAATGTTCAATCAAATTTTGAGCAAAATAAAGACTTGGTTTCCGCCTAATATTGTTGATGTTACAGAGGATTTTAATTCCGTTTTATTAAATTTGAACTCAGCTGTTACAAAAGCCGAACCTGACAAGCAAATTGAACTTCTAAAATTACTTCCTAGGAATTGGTCATATGCCAAAGTTAAAGCTCATTTTGACGTGTATCAACACGTTATAACTGAATCAAAAACATATAATTTAGGGATTCAACCACTTTCAAAAGTAGGACGACCCTCGCATGGATCAGATGTCCAAGACATAGTTTCAAATTTTTACCTAAGGGATGATATCAGTCGGCCATTTCCTGGCTTGAAAGATACCATATCTATCAAGTTACCCAATGGAGTGCGCCAAAATGTTCAAAAACGCCTTTTGCTTGACCCTTTGGATACTTTATATAAACAATATTTGGAAACCTGTAAGAGTGAACAGGAATCTGTCTCATTCACATCGTTCTGAAAACTTAAACCAAAACAATGTGTTTATACAAAGGATTCATCGGCCATGCATGTTTGTGTTTGCATGATACATGAGAATATGAAATTCATGGTTGATGCATTGAAAAAAACTAATTGCTTTGAAGTTCATAATACAGAAAAAAAAAACTTAACACCTTTTTGACTAGTCAAATGATATGTCCAGATAGTACAGATGATTGTTACTTGAGGTCCTGTGAGGATTGTAAATTAAAGAAATTAGATTTTGTTGCCAATCGCTTAGATGAAAACAACGTTGAAGAAGTTAAGTATTGTTTTTGGATTATTTCTCCTAGTTGTGAAATTATCAACAAAGAGGAAAATGTAAATGATTTTATAGAAAACTTGAAAAATCTCACAGAGAAGTTTCTTGTGCATCAATTACTTTAAATTGAATAAACAAAATAAATTTATAAGAGCTAAAAAGGAATCACTAGTTGAAAACAAAGAAATAATGTGCCAGATGGATTTCACGGAAAATTATTCGTGCGTGATACAAGATTCCATTCAAAGCCATTACTTTGTACGACCTCAAGTAACAATACATCCATTTGTAATTTATTACAAAGACAAATCTTCGATCAAAGTCTTAAATTTTGTTGTAATTGCTGACATAAAAAAGCATAACACGACATCAGTTTATGCTTTTCAAACAAAACTAATTTCAAGATTGAAAAATAAATTTCCTGAGCTTTAAAAAATCATTTATCTTTCTGATGGTTGCGGAGAGCAGTACAAAAATAAATCAAATTTCAAAAATGTATGCAACCATGAAAATTATTTTAAAATTAGAGCATGGCACTTTTTCCCAACCTCACATGGAAAAGGTCCATGTGATGGTATCGGTGGCAATATTAAGCGAATGGCTAGAGATGCTAGTATTAGAAAGTCAGCGGAAATTAATAACGCCAAACAATTTTTTGACTGGGCTGTGTCGCAAAAGGTGAAAGACCAATTTAAAAAAGATTGGGAATTCATCTATGCAACTGAAAATGACTATTCAGAGGCTGAAAAATTACTTCAGGAGAGATTTTCTAACCTTGTTCCAATTCCTGGAACAAAAAAATATCATTCATTTATTCCAAAAGACGAACGAAGCATTTTTGTGAGTGAATTCTCAGATGCACATGAAAACCAAGAAAATACAGCATGCTTTGTTCTTAATACTACAAAGAAACGAAAATCTTCTGGTGGTAGCAACCTGGGAGAGAGAAACCAATAGGAAATTTCTGTACGTCATAGTGAGCCGAGATTCTGCTGTCACGAACTGTCACTGTGAGCCCGGATCTCAAACAATGGACAAACTTGAAAAAAGCGCGTAATTGATCAAAACATTTTTTGGCATTTCATCAAATGTGACAAAAAATCGATTGATAAGCTATTCATGCCTATTCAAAAGTAATGTCACGATAGCACCTTTTATTCTGATTGAATATAAAGTACTTAAATACGCATCATTTTACTTTTTCTAATAAAAACGAAAATGAAATGCTTAGAAAACTTTGGCCCTTTTTCAATGTTTGTCCGAAAAGGTGGAAGGTACACAACAAAAGAAAACTAGCGATTTTCATCAGGTCTGCCTTGATTGTCGTTGGCAAGCTGGAGTTTTCTTGCAGTTTGAAAAAAAAAATCATGTCATATTTCGTGTGTAGTATCGGTGCCTCCCTCCCAGGTAGCAACCATAGGCAATCTTCCCGGTTGAAAAAATAGATAGTTTTAAGGCTAAGTAGCCCGTCATTCGTTTTGGCAACAATGATGACTTTTCAGCTTGCATATCAAAGTGATAATACTCAGTATTGATAGTTTATATTGACTTGAAAAAGGATCACTGTACGCGCTAACATGCATAAAGTATGCTGATACTTTTTCAGCTGTGTCAGTGCAAAACAAACTGATTTTCTTTGATTCGAAATCGTGAGATGAATTACCAACGACGCGTATACATTTCAATGACAGCCTACTTCGCCTTAAGATAAAATGTAAGTTATGTACTGAATAATTGAATAAATAAAATTAAAGAAAAATATAAAAAGAATCTTATTTGTTCCATAGAAAAGAAAGAATCCCTTGTAATGGAAAAGAAACAGTTTTTTCAGCTTTGCTTAACGGTGTTATGTTTCATGAAAAATATAATCCAATCCGACTTATACTTCATTAAAACCAATCCCATATCGTTTCTTTCAGATCTTTTAGAAAATTTGCAATTGCTTTGATGAAAAAAACTTGTTTTCTGATGCTTCGATTGAAATATGATTTCTGAGAAAATTTGCTAAAATTTTTATATAAAAACATTGTTTCTACAATGTTTCGTTCTGGAGTTATGATTTTTCAAAGAAAAGTCTTATATGGCACATCTGGACATTTTTCACAAAATTGGCCATAACTCAAAAACGAAAAAAAGTGCATTCCAAAAATTTCAGTGATTAAAGCTTATAAAATTACCTTCTCGAAAATATTTTTTTGAAAATTTCCCACGAGTTCGGGCATAGTTTTTCCGGCTTTTCTTTACGAATTTTCCCAACGGTGGAAAATTTTGTGGAAAACTTTTTCCAGTTCATATTTTTTTTTTTTTGATTTTTGAGAAAATTTGCTTAAATTTTCATATAAAAACTTTGTTTCTACGATGCTTCGTTCTTGAGTTATGATTTTTAAAAGTAAGTAGTGTCAAGGCTAAACAAAAATATTCTACCTGAGTTTTCCGGAAAAATAGGCGACCCTGAATTTTTCTCAATTTTTTTTTATTCATATATCCATAAACCCTGCCTGTGGAAAAAGTTTCATGAAAATCTGAGACCCTTCGGCCCAAAATCCCCATTAGCCTGGAACACGGTTATATGAAAAATTTAGATTCTCGCTCCAGTCCACTTTCTGAATTGCATTTTGGTCCTATAACAACTGTGCAAAATTTCAGGTCGATCGGTGAAACTATATTTTAGCGCCAGCCGTTCAAAGTTTGTATGGGATTTACTATGGGAAAACTTACTTTTGCAAAGAAAAATCGCCAGAGGACGCCTCTATAAAAATTTCGAACACAAAACACGATAGGTATTTTTAAGATCAACAACATTGTCGAAGACCGCAAAGCAATCCGATGCTTGTGAAAAAAATGAAAAAAAAATTAACTGGAACGCGTTCAAATGCATCACTGGCGCAAAGAGCTGTGGAAAATCATGGACGGGTACAGCTTTCCCGGAAAGCTCACAAGACTAATAAGAGCAACGATGGACGGTGTGCAGAATAGCGTGAAGCTTTCGGGCGAACATTCCAGTTCATTCAAATCCCTCCGGGGACTTCGACACGGTGATGGGCCTTCGTGCCTGCTGTTCAACATCGTGCTAGAAGGTGTCATGCGGAGAGCCGGGTTCAATAACCGAGGTACGATTTTCACAAGAACCAGCCAATTTGTTTGCGGATGATAAGGATATTGTCGGCAGAACATTTTGAACGGTGGCAGACATGTACACTCGTCTGAAACGTGAAGTGACAAAAGTCGGCCTGGTGGTGAATGCGTCAAAAACAAAGTACATGCTGATAGACGGAACCGAGTGCGACAGAACCCGCCTAGCAAGCAGTGTTACGAATCGATGGGATGGTTTTCTTTGTTAGCTTTGATCGTGCTTCAAAATTGAGAACGAATTCTGCAATGCCTGAATGTGAACCACCATTCTGTTCAAAAATGTGTTTTCAAGAAGTCTACTGGTAGAGGAAAGCGAGCTGATTGAACGGTTGCTAGAAGCATCGGAAGGATTTCTACCCGGTTTCAAAGTTGGTAGAACTTTGGCATTTTGGCTCAAAGTTTGAAGTTTGCATTTTCATTCTTCTTCTTTCTGGCGTTACGTCCCCACTGGGACAAAGCCTGCTTCTCAGCTTAGTGTTCTTATGAGCACTTCCACAGTTATTAACTGAGAGCTTACTATGCCAATGACCATTTTTGCATGCGTATATCGTGTGGCAGTTACGAAGATACTCGTTGCCCTGGGAAGTCGAGAAAATTTCCAACCCGAAAAGATCCTCGACCGGTAGGATTCGAACCCACGACCCTCAGCTTGGTCGTGCTGAATAGCTGCGCGTTTACCGCTACGGCTATCTGGGCCCCACTTGCATTTTCATACAAATGTTTATAATTTTCTAGTCAATTTTTGAATGCAATATTCATTTAGCTCCTCCCCACAAAATACTCAATTTGCTAATATTGATCAGTGAAAAATATAAAGTTGAACATAATTCCAGTTTTGAAGTTGCTATTGGGGTTCAAAGTTCATATAGAGACTGTTCTTTATTTTTCAATGGGACTGCACCAACTTCATATTTTTCCACAAAATTTTCAAACAAAGTGTATAAATTTCCATATGCCTAGTAAAGTGCATATTAAAACATGAATATTGCGATGAAAAGAGGTGTTGGTTCGAAAATCAATATGGGACAGTTATGCTTTTATGGGCAGTATAGCCGCCTGATAACAGACACCATAAATATAAAATACATTAATATAATTTTGTTTTCTTTTCTAGAAATATCTAGTTGAAATTAAATTTTATTCCTATTCACTCCCAAAAATCATGTCAATCTAACAATTGATAATGAACCATCCTGAGAAAGCGCCTTCCTCACCTGGCTCATCGATCAAAATCCCGTCAAGAAGAGCAATATTTCGACATCTCTGCGCTAAAGTTTGATCGATTGCATTACTCTCAATCATCATCGATCGAGCAGCAAACCCTTTTCAGCTCAACGAAATCGCACCATCGAACAAACGTAAACGCCTAACCAGCTTCCATTGTCAAACAATTATGAAATTAAACAGATTAGTGGCATTTAAATCCCCCTCACTTGACACACGCATAGATGGATTCAGTAAGAGTCACACGGTTAACACGTATCCTGGCCCAGAGCACGTTGCATTCGCATTCGCATCCAGGATCGAAATGCGCAATCTGCGACTCCGAGCACGAAACCATCATCACGGATGGAACAATGGGTGACAAGCTGAGCCCGAAAAACGAGGGGCGGACACCTCCTAACGCCGAACGTTTTGTTAACGTGTGCCTCTCTTTTTCGGCGGCCTGCGGCATTAGGGAATCGGTAGCCCTGCAGTGGCGCACAAATAAAAAGGCGTGAGACACCTGGCCTGTAATAAAGCCCCGTTGCACAGTGGTCGCACTCCATACAAATGTTGGCCAGAAGTACAAATTTCATGCATATCATTTAAAAAATCAAATTTATCGACCATACATTCCAAGTAACAATTTACGTTTTATAGATTACTTCTTCTTCTTCTTTTTCTTCTTCTTGGCATTACGTCCTCACTGGGACATAGCCTGCTTCTCTGCTTAGTGTTCTTATGAGCACTTCCACAGTTATTAACTGAGAGCTTTCTTTGCCAAAGTTGCCATGTTTGCATTCGTATATCATGTGGCAGGTACGATGATACTTTATGCCCAGGGAAGTCAAGGAAATTTTCATCACGAAAAGATCCTGGACCGACCGGGAATCGAACCCAGACACATTCAGCATGGCGTTGCTTTGTAGCCTCGGACTTTAACCACTCGGCCCCGTTATATACTTGTTGTCGTCATCAAATACTAAACATGTCTTATACGATTCGAGACATCTAGGGAACAAAGAATTAAGTCTGTTCTTTCAAATGAAACTTGTTGAGTCACATTTGGTTGGAATTTAGTACAGAAAAGGCGGTCTCGATGAGGCAACATCAACGAAATTTGCGAAATTTCAAAAGGGTCCATTGCAGCTGACTTCTCTGCGCCTATCGATCTGAAACCTTGTGAATACCAATATCATTACTGAAAAAATATCTTGATATCTTTATTTTTTTACTTTTGGCTAGTTTTGGACCACTGTGCGTTGTATTGCCTGGGCCTCGGCGCCGTTTCCGAGCACAGAAAAGGTAAGATTTATTTCCCGACGAGGGATCTGCCTCTTTTCTGCTTCAGTTTGGATGTATGACAGTGACTCATGCAGAAGCTGTAGCAGGCAAAAACCCATTGGGAAATCTAAATTTCACCGCACCCAACAATTTGGCGCGTGAAATTAGCCACTTAGTGACGGTGTTAATTTCTGTTGACTTTTCTTTATTTCTGGCGCTGCCGGTTGGCTTCCTAATCGATTCGGATTCTGAACGGGATGCCAACCTCCCGAACGTGCTTGGGAATGGCCTATACGTAGCTCGCATATTGGAAATGGTATCGAAACAGGGTGTCCGTCAAGGGGTGAAACGAATCGCAATTGCTGTGACAGACGCTTCGAGTGGTAATTGCCGGCAATCGACACTAATTGGGAGTTATGCGGGAAGTTGAGGGAATTTCCCAAAACTGCCATCGATTCTACAAAATTGGAGACGAAAAAGTCCTTTGCCAGGTGATATAAACATCTAATTTTTTTTTTTATTTTTTTTTTATTTAAGTGATAAAATTCTAAAAACTTTTAATAAAATTACAGTCAACTCTCCATAACTTGATCGAGTTATCGATATCGAGCTCTTCTTCTTTCCCTTCTTCCTCATTGCATAACTAGACAGACCATAACGTAATGGGAGAAAAACGGGACAAATTAACACCAAAAACGGGACATTTTTGTAAAAGTCCGGTATACAGTGGGTTTCCGTTTTTGGCAACAAAGTCGAAACCTTCAGCTACCAGAAAGGAAACCGGGCCAAAATCGGAACCTTTTCTATTTCAAGCGTTCCATTAGGATAATGTTACAATTTAAGTAATACGTAGAATGATTCTTGGATAAATACTTGGCGGAACTCCTGTAGAAATTCGTAATGAAATTGCTGGAGATATTTCGAGAGGATTGTTTTTCAAGTTTTTTTTATCAATACTGAAGGTATCATAGGCAGAATTGCCTGAAGAATTCAAATTAGAATCAACTTTAAATATTGGAAATTCAATGGATTAAAGTCACAATATAATTCATAGATATATCTTTTGAGAAATCATTGGCGAAATTCATAATTCTTCAAGTCAAAGTTTCCTGAATCTATTATTTCTTGGAAACAGCTCTTGGACATATTCTAGAGAAATTCATGGAGAAATATTTGAACCATTTCTTGGTGGAGGTTTGGAAAAAAAAATTTGGTAGAATCACTGAAACCATTTCTAAAGAAAATTATTGTATATGAATATCAGGAGGGTTACCCAGTGGAATTTCTGGTAGATTTATGTTGGAATTATTTAAGGAATGTGTTTTAAGATTCACCCGTGAATATGAGTCCATGGAGAAACTATTGGAGGGTTTTTTGGAAACATGCTCAGTATGATTAGAAAAGAATAGTTGAAATCCGTGGGAAAATTAGATAAGAATTAGAATAGTAGAAATCCATGGATTGATTGATTGTGTATTGACGACACATTACACCTGAGAGCATTCGTGTCGGACTTGAATGGTTATTAGTTTACACACAATTTACAATTCATCATATTTGATTATATAATTTGGTTTTGGTTAGAAATTTCAATGATTTTCTTGTGTAATTTTCATCGTTGCTCAGTGCTTCTTGAAGGCTAGTTGTACTTTTTTTTTATTTGCGGCACTTTACACTGAAATAGTACATTCGTGTCGTGAGATTACAATTCTTACATATAATTAACATTCTTATTTTTTCTTCGATTTCCTCTTCGTAGAGTCCAACTCCGTACCGGTTTCGATCCCGTTTTCGTCTGCGTTCTGATATCATAATGTTGTCATTACGCATCGTATTTTCTGCACTGCAGTATCAGCACATCTAAAACAGTCCCACAGCATTCACAGCTGGGCGGATGCTCCTTCTTCAGCAAAAACGTGTGGGTTAGCTATATGTGACCAATCCTTAGCCGGGTTAGTACACGTTGATCGGCTACGCTTCTATGGTCTGGCCATCGCAACGTTTCGTTCTGAACTTCCCTTAATTTCACGTCTCGAGCTTCATGCCACCTGCTATCCCACTGACGACGTATCGCTTTCTTGACCGCTCTTAATGCATTTTCTCCTGGATGACCGGTTGCCTACGCGCCTTTTTGGCAAGTCGGTCGACTTCGATGTTTCTATTGATCCCCGCATGTCTAGGAATCCAAAAGAATCGGACCGGTTAGGTATTATTTATTTTATTTACTTGGTGTTACATCAATTAGTTTGATAAAATCTCCTTAACGATGTTACGCCAATTTACTCGGTCCATGGCTGTGTCTCTCCAACTTCGATTTTGGCCCACGCTCTCCAGATCTTGTTGTACCTGACCAAGCCACCTCGCTCGCTGTGCACCCCACTTTCTTGTACCAACCGGATTCGACCCAAACACCATCTTTGCAGGGTTGTTGTCCGGTAGTCTTGCAACATGCCCTGCCCAACGCACCCTCCCCGCTTTCGTCACCGTCTGGATACTGGGTTCGCCGTAGAGCCTAGCGAGCTCGTGGTTCATTCTCCGTCGCCACACTCCGTTCTCCTGCACACCGCCAATGATGGTCCGAAGGGTGCTTAGGTTCGAACACTCCTAGTGCATGCAGGTCCTCTTCCAGCATGGTCCATGCTTCATATCCATAGAAGACCACCGGTCTTATTAGCTTTTTGTACATGGTACATTTGGTGCGGGGGTCTCCGTATTTCACGACAAGGATCCGAGCTAGGCGAACTCATCAACCACCTCAAAAGTATCCCCGTCTATCGTAAGTTACTCTCAATTTGAGAGTCTGGGGGTGTTTTTCATGGAGTGGAGTAGGAAGCCTCGTGAAAACCGACGGAATAATGACGGCAGATTCCTACATCAACATCTTGTGGGAAAATCTGGAGGTTTCGCTGATCCAGACGGGCCTTGAAGAGAAATTCATATTTCTCTAGAACAACGACCCGAAGCATACTGCCAAGAAGACCATGTCTTTGTTCAGATCTTGTCGGATTAAACCGCTGGAATGGCCTCCACAAAGCCCAGACCTCAACCCCATCGAGAATTTGTGGGCGATTCTCTATGCCAGGGTTGACAAAACTGGTGTTACCAACAAAAATAATTATTTCGAGGCCTTGTAGCGCGCCTGGGAAGAACTAGAACCACAACACCTACAAAACCTGGTGAAAAGCATGCCGAAGCGCCTCCAGCAAGTCCTTAAGGCCAAAAGAGGACACATTAACTATTAAATTGCTTTTTATTTTTCTTAAATCATCTTTTCTGGGGCCAAGAAGGAAGTGGGCACTTTATTTTGTCACAATTTTTTTTTTCAATACAAATTGATTTTCTTTTTCTATAAGTAAAACTATTTTTTTTATCAAATTTTCGTAAGTGCAACTATAAAAGAATATCAAAAATAAAATATCAAAAACAGATTTAAGTGTGTTAGCTTTAATTTGAACCAAATCAATGAGAGAAATTCAAAAACTGGTAAGGTGAGCACTTTATTTTGCCTATCAGTGTAGCTTTCCTCTACCAGTAGACTTCTTGGAAACACATTTTTGAACAGAATGGTGGTTCACAATCAGGCATTGCAGAATTCGTTCTCAATTTTGAAGCACGATCAAAGCTAACAAAGAAAACCATCCCATCTGTGGTGGTCCATGATCGGCAATGTATAGCAAATTGAAACCTGAGAGAGACTCGCGATGAGGAAAAATATCATCGTCATATGCAGCTCAGATTCCGCTGTTACGGAACGTCAAATGCAGCCAGTCGTTTTTATGACTGAAAAAGCGAAAAATATTGTATTCAAAATAAACTGTTATTAAAAACCTTAGTCAGCGGAGCAGTTTTTCCAAAGATGCTGATAAATCTAAACACAAGACCAGTTATTGCTAATGTCTGCTACATTTACTGGCATGAAATTCCACTCAAAAGGCTATTTTTGCTTCGGTGTAATACAAACGCAGGGGCCCAGATAGCCGTAGCGGTAAACGCGCAGCTGTTCTGCAAGACCAAGCTGAGGGTCGTGGGTTCGAATCCCACCGGTCAAGGATCTTTTCGGGTTGGAAATTTTTCTCGACTTCCCAGGGCATAGAGTATCTTCGTACCTGGCACACGATATACACATGCAAAAATGGTTATTGGCATAGTAAGCTCTCAGTTAATAACTGTGGAAGTGCTCATAAGAACACTGAGCTGAGAAGCAGGCTCTGTCCCAGTGGGGACGTAACGCCAGAAAGAAGAAGAAGTAATACAAACGCATGATTGATGTAAACACAGAGTGGAATACGAAAAAAAAACTCAGCAATCACGGAAAACGAAGAAGGTCTTCTTCTTCTGTGATTGCTAAGTTTTTCTTATCCACTCTGTGTTTACATCCATCAATGAGCAAGGCGTTCAACCCCTTGCGTGAATGTCTCAGCAAAAATTTATTGCGTTTGCATCACAGTAAAGCATAAATAGCCTTCTGAGTGAAATTCCATGCCAGCAAACGCAGTAGACAATTAAAATTACCAGTCTTCTGTTTAGATTTATCAGAATCTTTGGAAATACTGCTCTGCAGAATGAGGTTTTTAATTACAATGTATTTCGAATACAATACCTTTCACTTTTTCAGCCATAAAAATGACTGGCTGCATTTTCCGTTTCGTGACAGCGAAATCTAGGCTGCATATATGAAGTTGATTTTTTTTCCTCTTCGCGAGACATAGAAAAAGCGTTCGACAGTGTTCGGCATTTGATTGTAAAATGAAGGCGAAGGTTTGATTGATCGCTTGCTGGTGGTTACCAATCAATTGAGTTTTCAGCTCAAACGGATGTTAGGTTTTCCAGATTTGTGCTCTTGAAAACTTGAGTTTTGGCTTCGATTAATCTACACCTTCAATCCTGACAGACTCCCTTTATGAGGGGGTGAAATTCAAGGCAACATTCTGGGACAACAATTTTACAATACTTTCACATCTGACTTACCTGAGTTACATCAAAAATGTAAAAAATCTTTGTTTGCAATGGCCTCCCCACCAAAGGACGAAGTCTGCGTTTCATCTGTAGTAGATTGAAAAGAAAATTAGATATTTTATCTTCATACTTGCAAAAATGCAAGATTTCTCCTAATGCTTCGAAAACTCAACTTATAATGTTCCTACATACCTAAACCAACAGACACATTCCACGCACATCTACGCCAGGATATCAAAAATTCAAACTCTGAAATATTTCCAAAGCTATGCAGAACATGAAGGACAATTTCACGGAACGGAAGTGTATCTTTGAAGTCAAAAAGTGATGAAAATCAACAGTCGTTAGTCACGACACCTAGCGGTAGAAGGCACACATTTTACACAGTAAATTGATATGGAATTATACAACATATTAGTCAACCTAGTATAAACAAGAATGTATCAATCGAAAGGTGCAAAGATTTATTTGAAGAAGTCGTTGCGTTGCAATTTTACAAATTGTGAATTGCTTTAAAAATCTCTACTTGCTACACGTTACACGGACTACAAAAACAAAACTTAATTTGACTTCTTTTTAGTTAAATCGTGGATAACATAGATTTGAATAAACTGGCATATAGCTCTCAGTAGGTAGTTTTTGCTTGGCAATGACCAAGGACAGGTTGGTAGTTTTTGCTTGGCAAGGACCAATGCACGAGCTCACTATTTGACGTTTGAGTGGTGCTGTGCTGTGGCTATGATAATGGCTGAATTTTATAAACTCGTGCATTGGTCCATATCGAAAATGGCTAACACAGTATTTTCTACCCAACGTTAGCGTTTGAAGTCTCCGTAGTGGGTTAAAACAAATTAAAATTAGATAAACTTTAAAAACCAAAATGTGTCTTATTTGACAGACTTTCATCGCTGGATCGACGTGTCTCCGTTTTTTGAGAACATTGAGGTTGCGAGAGAGGCAAAACAGTCCAACTGGGGGTAAAAACTAAACGCGTTTTACTCAAATTTAAATTTCAAGAACTTATTTTTGGGGTTTCATTATTTCCGTGATTGTGATTATGTAAGAGGTCCAGGTGAGAGGAGGAAAGTGTGAGATTACTTACGTGCGTCATAATTAATTTCAGATTTTCACACAAAACATCTTACCATTAGAGAAGATGGAGGTTCAAAAATAATCAATAAAAGTGTGTTCAATGGACCTACTTAAAAGGAAATTCTGTTTAATTGAGTCAGCATTTTACTTCGGATATACTAGTGTGCCCAAATATTCAATGAGTAATGACGTCACGGGGCAACATATATTATTTCTGAATACCGCACTATTTCGTCTCCTTGATGTTACTAGATAACTCGAAATTTGAATTTTTTGACTTCAATATGTCAAAACATTATTCTCAATTAGATCTGCCAAATATCCACAAACAAAAAAAAAAAGAATTGTGCTTTGATTTATGTTTTTAGCATTAAGCAAATAATCACAAACGGAATAGTATGTGCATAAACAATATTTCATTAATTAAACATGACGTCACCAGCTCCTACTTGATAAAGGATCGAACGGTACAAAACCATATATCGTGCGGATGCTTGTCCAAGGGGCAGGTGACCAACAAGGCCTCTTCGCTTGTTGGCAATACTTACAAATCCGTGGTACAAGCGAGCCAAGCGATATATATATTAAAATAAATCTCATATGTAAACGCAAATCTCATTCCGGAATAAGACGCTGCTGGAAGACAATAATGACGTCACCATCTCGTTCATAACAAGCTAACCTATTATTTCGTTTCATCCGTGATTATTATAGGATCAGATTCGGTTCGATTCCGTAGTGGTTTCTGCACTCGTGTAAATACACGTTACATGTCACGAATACTACTCAACAGTTGTAATGGAAAACATAAACAAAGATCAGCTGTCCCCGGCAAATTCAAAAGGGGATATTTTCCACTATCAACTCTGCGTTTGTGTTCGTGACACTACTCGGAGAGAGCTCAATTGTTGACGTTGTTGAGCTGGTATAAGTATACCAAAAACAGGGAACAGATCGATTCCAATAATCCGTACCAGTGAAATTAAAATGAAAGTTTGGGCTTCGGAGCCGAGGTTGAAGATCGTGTAAATATATTGTTCTTTGCATCTTCCTACTGCATTGGGAATGAAAAAGCAAATAGTCAGCTATAAAAGTATATTTACCAAGCTATGTTTCAACAGAAATACCCAAAGTTTCAAAAACTTCGGTTTCAAATGACGAATAAGTAGATGCTATGATTGCAAATTCACATGCTTCATCTAGTCTATCATAACGATAAACAAAAATGTTTGGATCTCTTTTGAGTTTGAAACCAGGTATCAAATAGGTTTCAGTAATAACTGCTCTATGCGTGTTATTAGCCGTTGGATAATTAAACAGCTCGTCCTATTTACCATATTATAACGAGCATTTTAATTCAAAATATTAAAAAAAAATTGGATCCATTAGAAAAACGTAATCTAGTAACAATGTTATTAGTTAATTTGAACCAACTTGGACTGCTTCAGCCATTGTGGGGGTTTTGAACATTGCATCAATCATTTGATTCAATTGTTCAGTAAAAAAATCAAATTCAGAGGGAGACATTTTACTAGAAGTATTTGCATTTTCCAATATTTTTTTTTCCATATGGTTTGAAACAATTAGGACGGTTATCGGTAGGAATACAATTTGAAGGTAGGAAAACAATTTGCCTGCTACAATTTCGGAATAGAAGTTTCTTGGGGTAAACCCATTCGAAATTAGAAGATTCGAACGGCTACCCAGAAGAAAATTAGTTTGTTAATGAGTATGATTATAATTTACTTGATTTGTATGATTCTCAAGTAAGTGATCGTTAACTGAAAAATAAGTATTGCTGGAGATTCTTCCTGGGGAATCCCGGCTGCAAAAAATGTTGCCGTTCATCTGCCTGGATAGAGCCTCAACGATTCGTTTGCACGACCTGCAATCTCAAAAGTTACTCTTATGGTTGCCCTCGCAGTTGGCGAACAAACTTTTTGGTATCTTCATTCACAGGACAGACATCTTTAGCGTGAGAATAACCTCCACAAATCATGCATTAAGCATCCATGCGGCAATGTTTTGTACCATGACCCCGCTGTTGGCATTAACAGCAATTAGTGGCATTCTGAAAATTCCTCCAGGTTTTTGGAATTGTTCCCATGTCACACGGACATCTAACATAAGTCTTGCTTTTTCTGAAGCTTTAATGTTATTTGGGTAGGCTCAAGTGTTACGGCTCATACAAAAATTAACCATTTCATCCTTGGAAGAAAGCACGCATTTCTGAGAAACGTCCTTTCTTCCATGATTTTTGCCACGTTCAGTGCATGTTTAATATCCCGCTGTTCTTAAGAGGTTTTTTTTTTCTTTCACTAATGAGTCCAACGATCAATCGAAGGCACGGGTCCTAACAAGGATTCGTAAAGGTATCACTAGTAGAGAAATAGTACTGAAAAGTATACATCTAAGGTTTAAGAATAAATTTACCGTAAAAATGATTCAACATCCAGGTTCACAATTATTTTTGGAATACCCGAACACTATAGGACAAATTTGAAACAAAGTTCTAACGGGCCATATAATATGGAACAGCATTGCGATCAGCCTTAGTAACGCTCAAATGAAAAATATAGTCTGATGTAATAAACCGTAATACACGGAATCGACTGTGACTATAATGGCGCAACATTTATACCAGATGATTTGACGTTTTATCACACGATTGAAATGAAATAGGTGAAAACCAAAATAAAATTATTTGAATTTTCGAACACGAATGTCATCACATTTCATAAGGTTCATTTGCTCGAAGTTACCCTTCCGTTCTGTGACAATTTGTTGAATTTTATAAAAGACATAAATTTGATTGAAAATACAATGAAAAACATACCTGAATAGTTATATAAAGTTTATATAATTTATTGGTGAGAAATTGAGACATTAAACAACTTTTTCATAATAGCCCTGTATCATAGTTTATCAAGTGTAATATAATTGTCTTATCCGTTAACTAGAAGGGTATTAGATGACATTGTTATGTGCGGGTTTAATTTATTCAAACGAATTATTGGTTCTTTGAAAACGTATTTTTTCAAATAGTCACATTATTATGGTGTCCCGTTACGAAAATAGCCTTATTTTTGACATGGTAAATTAAATACTTCTTATAGATCTCTTATATTTTGGATTCTCTTCCTACTCGTCAAGATACGTGTTTCCATAAAAAAAGATTTAAAATCGGACCATTCTTCGAAAAGTTACACTAGGTGCAAAGTTTTGGTGTCGCGTTACGTTAATTTTCACCGTAAATTTTCAGGATGAAACTACAAATTTCAAAACGCTCGTTCTCAGCAATGCTACAACCGATTTTCGAAATTTTTGATTTTTAGTAGTTATACTAGCTTTCAGCGTTGGTGCCACCCCACTAAAACCCTCCCCGTTTTTGTAAAATGTGGGTATGTCTGTTTTCTCTTGTTTTTCACTCAAATCTGATCAAGTAGCTTTGGTTTTTAATGGCTAGTGACCCAAATCTTATCAGACAGGTGCCGTTTAGTGCAGGAATAGTCTCTTACATGTTGTGGAATACTTGGTTTCGATGGTAAATAACGTGGTTCTCCAGCGGATAATCCGGAATATCCGTAAAAATGGTCAATTAATGAAAATAATCCAAGACAGTTTTTTTTGCAAACTCACCAGAACTCCTTATTATAAAACGCAATAGATTATTTCAATCGTTCATGGACCTAGGTGGTCACAATAATGACCTCCAAAAGATCCGGAACATCCGTAAACATGGTCATTTCGTGAAAATCATCCTTTTTTTTTTCAAAACATATCAGAAATCAATTACTAAACATAACGGATGATTGAGATTGTTCTTGGATATAGGTGGCCATTATAAAGCTCTTGAGAGGATCTACAGCAACCGTAGAAAATGATCATCTCATAAAAATCAACTTAGACACGTAGTTTTTTTTTTCAAATCTTCTGGATGTCTTGTCATGACATTTATTTATGTAGACATTCATCCTTTACGTTGTATAATAATTAATTTGATTAATTTTGCAATAAACTTCGGTGATCAAGGTGGTGTCTAATTTCAATACGAATTATACTTCTTCTTCTTCCTGGCGTTACGTCCTCACTGGGACAGAGCCTGTTTCTCAGTTTAGTGTTCTTGTGATACTTCCATAGTTGTTAACTGAGAGCTTTCTTTGCCAAAGTTGTAATTTTCACATTCGTATATCGTGTGGCCGGTACGATTATACTCTATGCACAGGGAAGTCAAGTAAATTTCCTTTACGAAAAGATCCTGGACCGACCGGGAATCGAACCCAGACATGGCTTTGCTTTGTAGCCGCGGACTCTAACCACTCGGCTAAGAAATGCCCCCAATTATACGTGTATTACAAATTTTATATGTTCTATAATTATGATTTTTTACGTGTTAAAAAACGCGCAGTGGTCTAGGATGATTTTTACGACCAGTTTTGTGGGTTTTACAAAGGGAGTTGTAGTGGCCCATGGCAGCCCTGATTGGATGATTTTATAAATTGATAATTTTTATGAATATTAACCAACCATGCTTAAAACCAGAGCTTTGTGCAAAAAAGAAAAAAAGAAACATAGCGAAAGTGTACCACTTATGGCCATAGTAGTTCCCTATTTGGCCATATGTAAAATTCTAATAACTATCACATTTTAAATTTTTTTTGAATGTTTTTACACATATATTGGTGTTAAATCTAACTACTACAACACACAAACATTTTCAAAATTTGAAGACATTAAAGTAATCACGTATGGCGAAATAGGGACTCACTATGTCCATAACTGGTACACCTACCCAATTTACCTCTCACTAAAACGTGGAAGGTTCCAGCAGAATTGCGCCAACGCTTAAATCTGGTACAACTATTTCCTTTCAATGAAAGCTCAAACAATCGGTTGAATAATTGAGGAACTGAATTTTATGATTTAAAATGTATTCACAGTTTCGCCTAATAATCTGATTTAATAACTCTTCTGTGCGGTAGAATTCCATGATATTCAAATCACTATTTTCAGACCATAAACGTCCTTAACAATTTTGCTAAAACATGATCCTCAAAATACTACATGGCTACGTTGAAATTTTATTGGCCCAATATCTGGTTCAATTACACCCTGTGCCACAAAATTCTGTATCCTTCAGACCCCCATTAGTAAATCATAAACACTTGTACACGCTATGTCTGAACCAGCCGATTATAAAAATCGAATGTACATCGGATATTCTCATCATCTTCAAAAAAGATCAAAGGGAAAAAAATAATCCAAAAAAAGTGCAATTACCCCACTGTACAGCAGCTCTACATATTTTTCGTCCCATCATTGGGAAGCTTTTATGGTCGTCTACAAATTTCTGAAACAATATTCTCAAAATAATTTATTGAATATTTTTAATAATTTTACTCATTTATCAAATCCATTAACTCCACTGTGTTATTGAATTTCGGATAGTTCCGACAACCATAAATGTCTGCTTGTCGACTTTGCCGAAAGCATACTTTTAAAAGTACATCGTTGAAAGGTTTACATAATTTTATTTTACAATCAAATTCAATCATTCTAACATGTATCAAAGCTCAAGACTATTCGCGCCGCCATCCGAAAGCACTGTACCGGAAACATTTTTAAAAAATCACAGAAATATCTTTACATTATTGCAAATAATTTAATCAAATTTATATGGTGACCACAAGCGCCATCAACGCTTTTACAAAGCACGACATTCTTAAAAGGTTTCACAGAACATTAAATTAATTTTAACCAGTGTCGGATCAAATTACCCCACTGTGAGGCAGAATGTCGAATGTATTAAACAAATAACAATACTAGATATACATTTTTTTCTGAAACCCGAAAGCAACATTATCGATTTTATTAATAAAAATAAAAAATGCTTTTTGCGTAACGCGACACCATTTGCAGAACCCTGTTGGAAGATAAACGTAACGCGGCGCTCATAAAATGAAATCCATGATTTCTGCAATTATTCAATATTTCTATCCAGTTTGAAGTCACTCTCTGATTCTTCTTTATTTCTTTATTTCTTTATTTGTTTTATTCAACGGACTTTTTGTAGTCTAATTGAATATTTACTTAATCTTAAAACAGTCCAATTCGCAAGCAAACAAAATTATTCATAATACGGTCATAAAAACTAAACAATTTACATAGAACAAAAATTCAAGCAAGACAATCAAAACTTTAAAAAATCACAATAATTTACAATAACAAAACTACAGCGTGTCGGGTTTCCACGTACATTGCCTTCTTCTAAACTCTCGAAATCTTATATTCTTTGGCCATGTAGATGATTTCATTGCGATAGTTTTCCACTTGCAGTTTAAAACTATTTTAAAGGAGATATAATCTAAAGTAGGGTAGAAGCACTAGATTTCGCCCCCCTAAACCATGTAATCGCAGGAATAATAAATTTCTGACTCTATTAATCAATATCAAATAATGTTATTGGGTTTATTCAACTATTCATCTATTATTTTAGGATGATCAAGCTGCAAAGTTATCCAAAACAAAGTTTTACTATTGAAAAAAGTATAATTTTTGGATTGATGGTGTGCTTTAATTTTCGTCCCCCCAAATTCAATCTTCGCCCCACCCATGCTCTAATCTTCGCCCCCATTAATTGAAGTACAGGTTTTCGATAGTTTAATCAAGTACTTATTATCTTCTCACTTTTCATCTTCACTGGTACTTATCCTGCCTATTTCCACTATGTCTTTTTCTTTTTGGCATTACGTCCACACTAGGACAGAGCCTGATTCTCAGCTTAATTTTCAAAGAGTACTTAGTTCATAACTAAATGGTTTCTTTACATAAGTTGCCATTTCTACAGTCGTACCGTGTGGCAGGCACGATGACACTTCATGGACAAGGAACTCAAATAAAAATTCCATTACAAAAATATCCTGAACCGATAGGTAATCGAACTCAGACACCTTCAGCATGGATTTGCTTTGTAGCCGCCTACTAACGAAGGCTATGGAAGGTCCTGATTTCCACTATGTATTGTTTTTATTTATTGCAAAGTAATCATTTATGCTCTTGTAGCATTTATGTGATATATGCAGGGTTCTGAATTTTCGTATCAATGATGCGAAATCTACGATTTTTCTCACGTAAGGAGAATGCTTTTTTCGCTTCCTCACGTGAACATCTTTTATCGCTCACACTAATTTTCCCTGGAGCTACGATGGTGGATAACCGAAAACCACTCCACTCCGGGGATAATTTATTTTTCACTCCATCATATTTTCGCTCACCAACTGTTCCCGAGAATTATCACTATGTGGATAAACAAAAACTAGTGCCGGCGACGGGATTCGAACCTAGTACATTGCTAAAAACAACCGCGATGCGTGCACGCTAACCATGCTACCACCCCAACTTGACGAAAGGAGTGGTTGATTTGGTGCATAAAAGCAACTGCTGCTTGTGGCGATGGATACAGGAAAAGTTCTCCATGGATCGGAGAAAGAGGAAACAAACTTCTCACAGCTGCGGAAATGTGCAATTATCTATTTTCGCTTTGTTTTTTGGACGGATAAAATCGCAAGGCAGCTAATCGCTGAAAATTGCTGTGAGGGATAGATCCATTATCGTGAGAGTGAGTGAGAATTCGGAAGCCTGGATATATGTTATTATTCCCAGGAAGTCGAGAAATTTCCCAACATGAAATAATCCAATGTCAGAATATCGGAATCAACCCCGATATGTCATACATTAAAGTTCTCCAATATTTTTTAAATAATTATATCAAGTACCGTTATTTCGGGAGAAATTTATCATATTCAGCGTTTTCAATAATGTTAGCAGTGCCAAAAACTGAATGCGGAAAAAAAAGTACTGCGGTAAACCCATTAACTCATGTAGTGGTAAAAATAATATTTAATATTAAAAATCGGTTGATCATATTTCGTTTCTATTCCATTCTTGCTGAATATGGTGGGTTATTTGATTGACAATAATAAGTTCAATTTGTTCTTCGTCACAGACTATCAGTATAATGATGAGCAACAAATATCATACACTGAAATGAATTTTATTGTAGAAACTACTGAATGCATGGTAAAACTAAGAACTACACCAACAATTTTCAAGACTACATAAATCTGTTAACTTTTTTGAAGTGTAGTCAACATCAATACACAAGAAAATTTATTTATTTAACCAGAATTGCAATATTTATGACTAGAAATAAACTTGATTTGAACCACACTGTGCTGTACGGTAGGTGTCACGGATTTAAATGCTTTGTAGTTAATGCTACTATGGAAATGGTCACATTTACTGCACAGGATTTTTACCAGATTATGGTAAACTAAACAGATTTTAGTAGTCGGTTGAAAAACGTTGATGAAGTTCTTAATCCCACCTAATTCTAGTGGTAACGTCCGCGTCTACAAAGTAAAGCCATGCTGAAGGTGTCTGAGTTCAATTCCTGGTCGGTCGAAGATCTATTCTTAACGGGAATAATATTGACTTCGTTAGGCATAAAGTGTTTTTGTGCTTACCACAGAATAAAAGAATACGAAAATGGCAGCTTATGCAAAGAAACCTCTCAGCTAATAACTGTGCAAGTGCTCATATGAATACTGCTGAGAATATATAGCTAAGAACAGGCTCTGTCCCAGTGAAACGTAATACGAAGAAGAAGGAACTATTCGGTACATTTAGAAAATCCTTTAAACTTCCTGTAACCTCCTGTAAACAGTTAATAAATCAATGAGTTTGTTTTGTTTTTCGAACAATTTCGAGGAGGGGCGAAAATTAATGCACGCACCACTGAAAGAACGTTACAGGTAGTTTCGCCAGGGGCGAAGATTAGAATCGTACAAAAACGTGCTTTAGTTTTCGCCACCCTGAAAAAATAGTTTAAAACTGGTTATAATTGCTGGAATAGTTGAAAAAATCTATTCGTGTCTCTTGCTGATGCATGTCTTATCAGAACTATTCATTTTTTAAAGATGAAATAGTTATCTTAATATGTTTTCCTTGCCTTTTAAAATAGACGCTTTTCTCAATGAACGCAAAAAATAGCGTATCATTTTTTCCACATTTTTATATGTGATTATTTGGCGGTTTAGAAGATTACTTTAATTAGTAACATTTGGAAACTAAGTATATTTTATTCCAATCATTTATATAAGTTAAAAAGTAAAACATTTTTATTTTATTACAATCTAGAACAAGCTAATGTTCTACCAGGGGGGCGAAAACTAGGGAGGGGGCGAAGATTAATACATCTACCCTACTACTGTCAACCCATCGTGGAACTAGCTTCTTTACATATTTACATTCTGTATCACAGACACCCAAACATTGCGAAACCATCATTTGCACATCTTCCTCTGAAACGCTACTGTCAATGTTCGTCAACAATAATGAGAAGTTTTCATCCCCGGCAGTTGTGTTCGAAGATCGTTCTGACGCATCAGCAACACATGACGTTCCACCGCAGGCAGTTTCTCTCAACGCATTATCAAAGTGTCGTGAGGAAGTAGGAGTAGAATGCAGCATCACAGTATCCAGAGAACAGTTAGAACTTGCCGCTAGTACAGACAATATGGAATCCACTTTTGCCTTCAGATCGTCGACATCGCGTTGAAGAATTGATTTCGGCTCCGTTCTGTCCGTTGGGGCGATCGATTCCTTTTTCTCCTCCTTTCGTTCGGTTCTCCATAGCACAAACTTAGCCAAACATTCGTCGCAAAGCCAAAAACTGTTTCGCTTTGGAGGCGACACAGCAGCGAGATCAACTTTGTCTAACCCAATGCAAGCGGCATGGAATATTACACCACACGATCCATTGCAATGAATGAATTGCTCTTCTTTTGTCGCAACTCTAGCAAAGCACTTCTTGCAGTCCATGGCGGTACGGCTGAACAAAATAATTTGGTATTATCTTGGGAAAACGGCAGTAGATTCGATAATCGGTGACACCAATTCTGAAGCACGTTCGGATCCGTCGTTTTGAAGTGATTTGACGAATTTCCAGGCACAGTTACAGCAATAAATTAACAATTACGACAGCGTTAAAAACCGATAACCGACCAATTGAACAAACAACAACACATGTTGTGATGTTTAAAAAAGTGCATTTCAGCGATGGTGTCGCGTTACGAAATGCAACTGCTTTTAATTACTATATATGCAGTGTTATGTTTCAAAATGAATGTCACAACATCAAGTACATTTAATATGCATGATATAAGACCTGTTTTATCACATGGTCACAAGGCATATTTCCGAGAACATGCCTAATTTGATAATGAAAGTCGGTTCCTCGTGGTGTCGCGTTACGCTGGAATGTGTCAACAGCTCTTTATTTGAAACCTTTAAGTAAACATGATGTTACGATTTGAGGGATTCAAAAAATTTGCCCACCTGGACGACGTGAAAAATATTCAAAATCAACTGGTTTTCTATAAAGGTGAGTATTAGTTTTGAATTTTTAAAACATGGTTTCCAGAATATTCGCCATTGTTGGATTGTCAAAGGAGTTTAGAAAATGTTATTTTCAACAATTTATTCCAGAGATTGTTCTTGAGAGTAGCTCTAATTTCTCCATCGAGTTCTCACAAATATCTTCAGATATTTTTCTGTATTTTCAGAAATTTATCCTTGATTTCATAAGAGCATTTCTTTCAAATATTTACAAATATTTCACAACGATTTTCTTTTAATATATTCCCGAAAATTTTTCTGTGGTTTCCTGATTTGTTCCACAATATTGGAAATTACATCATGAATACTGCCGTGAATCGCAAGTCAGTCCCATCTGCATTTTCGTCAATATTGAGTTGAGTTCAGTTTTCAACATCTCTTCCAATTATAGCATAATGTGAGTGACAGCCGTAGTTATTGCATTCCAGCACTCGACATCCGCACACATTCTTACACAAATCAACCCAACTTCGACTTCTTTTGACGCAATTCGGCTCTTCCGTGGCATAACCCAAATTTGGGTTAACTGACATATACCTATCAGTAGGTAGTTTCCGTTTGACAACAGCAAAACAAACAACTTAGTGAAAAAAATCTACCCATCGTTAGCTTTCGAAGTCTCCGTAGTGGGTAAAAACAACATAACGTTAGGTAAACTCGAAAGAACCCAAATTTGGCTTATTGCATTGAACTTCGACGATGGGTCGGTGCATCTCTCTCTGTTTTTGACAACATTGCTGTTGCGAGAGAGGCAAAACAACCCAACCGCTAGTAAAAACTAAATGCAGTTTACCCAATTTTGAGTATGAAAAACTTATTTTTTGGGTTATCTGATTTCTCCGTGTAGATTATATTGTAGGAGGACGTGTCCCCTCAGCATGTAGCGAACATGCGATCTCTAACAACAATGAAACGGGGGCAATCGAATACAACATGCTCCGCTGTTTCCTCCACACCAGCATAATTGGGGCACGCAGAAGATTCTGAGTGCCCGAACCTATGCAAGTAAGGCAGCGTCCATTTAATACGTAACGCTAAAATTGGAAATTGTCGACCCCCCCCCCTCTCCGTAACGCTTTTTGTATGAACAATTTATATATTTTTGTATGAGCCGTAACGCTTAAGCCTACTCCCCCCCCTCTCCCTAGAGCGTTATGTAATTTTTGGATGCCGCCTAATGTCTATAGCAACCATGTCCTGACAGAAACAGCGTCAGGTGGAAGATCACTTCCCCATGGTTTCTTTTATACCAATCTGACACATTTTTGGTATTAGTCGATCGATCCAACCACCTTTAGTGGAGTTAACCCATTCCTACTACCAAACTCTGAGCGTTGTCTCTTTACACGCGTTGCAGACTCCTCTGGTACCTTTTTGGCTGAAGCATTGAACATCTTCCTTGATGATGAGCCCGACGGGCGTCATCCCGGCTATGATGCACACGGCCTCTTTAGATACCGTCCGGTATGCACTTGCTACTCTTAAGCACATGATCCTACTGCTTTCCAACTGCTTCAGGATTCTGCCCGTTCTAAGCGCTTTTGACCAGATTGGTCCTCCAGGAGCTTGCGTTTGCTGACAATTACAGCAGAGCTGTTAGACATCATACTGGAAAGCGCCGCTATAGCCGTGGATGTGCTTTTGAAGGCATATTAAACGTGGCTAGCGAAGCTGAGCTTGTCATAGATCATTACCCCAAGATGCCTAAGGGATCGCTTGGACCAAGGGGTGGATCACTTCTGATGCATCTGTTAAATTTCAATGCATTTAAATGCACACTCAGGAAATTGGCAATTCATGGCTTGCTCCAATGTTTTTTTCCTATTCTTGTCAAAATGTTAAACTCATTGAGCGTTTCAGGGCGCTCAGGAAAAGCTACTGCTCTCCAAAAAAAACACTAGCTGAGTTCCCTCGTATTGTAACCGGTCTTGTCCTCCGTACCGACTGATCTAGCGACTGATAGTGTGTGATACCATTCGATAACTGTATTCGTAACCAGTGTGAAGGTGCTATTTTCTGATACCGATTGTAGTTAGAAAAGTCTTAATAATTTACTGCAAACCGGCAGCTGTGTAAGCATTTTAACGAAGCTTCAGACCAGCTCCAATTATTGTTTTTTTGGTTTCCGAAGTAAAGAAAATTCTAAAAACTTCACTTTCAGTCGGCTCAGGAATACGTGCTTCGAAGAAACCTCGGCCTGCCTGCTTGTGCCACTCCCCGGACCCATTGGAATTATCGAATATGGAATCAATATAATCCTAATCTTTCCGCTTGAATATTCGAAACCCTTATCTCCCGTCAGTCTGTAAGCTAGACAGTGTAGTCGCAGGATGTCTAGTAACGAATTTTGTAGTGTCTTATTTCAACGACTTTTAGACACCAGTCCTGTTCCTTCATGTTATCCAAATATTGCGGTAATTAAACGCTTCTTCTTAGAAATGTACATTCTGCAAGGAAAACCGGAAGCAATACTTAAGAGGGAGAATTTCAATTTAAAGAGCTCATCGTTCTTTAATTGTCCCCAACATCCGTCATTGTTGGAAATAAGATGAGGGACAAAACAAATGCAATTGGTTGTTTTTTTTTTTTTATTATTAATTAGCGAATCTATGCAGATTCTTTTTGCCACTGGTAAATAGGTTTCTTGGGAAGATGGTTCCGAGTACTTCTGATTAGTCCTCAGTGCAACAATGTATTCCTGTCACCCGGCAATTTATCTTTTCTCCACAATATACGCATGGGCCGTTCTTGAAGAAAAAGTCCTTAATGTATCAGATGCTTGATCTTCATGTCTAGCATCGTCAGGATTTGGAACTGATTTTATTTTCCGGCTTTAAAAAAGCTTGATTATCTGAAACGAATAAATTTTGTGATTAATTAGTAGAAGAAAACCATTGTAGAGCACCGAATACAACAATTTCATAACAATCACAACAAACAATGACGTGTTGCTATAGCACTATACAATGGTATGGGCCTGTGCTAAGTTGATGTGAATATCAAAAAAATGCATTTGATGCAAATTGATGTACATCTGATGTGCACTGAACAAGTGATCCACCCCTTGGCTTGGACTCTATGGTGCAATCACCTACCAAGATAAGCGCCTGTTGCTCGGACTTGTGGTTATTGACCACCACCACCTCACCCTTGTGACGGGCCAGTCCTAGTTTCCTAGACTTCATCCATTCCTCAACTATGGAAAAAGAGTGCGCTGCTGTCAACTCTACTTCCTCCATTGATTCACCACAGACCACTAGGATGATATCGTCGGCGAAGCCAACAATCTTAAAACCCATCGGAAGGGGCAGTACGTCATCGAACATCGCATTCCATAAAAATCTAAATATTTTCAACACTTTCATTACGCTGTCAGAAATTTTAACGATACTTTACAAGTACGCAATCGATGGCACCGGTTTTCAATAAGGTTTTAATCGATAACGTTTAGCACTCCCAAAATGGTGGCGGTTCAAACCCTTTTCACTTCACTACACAGCACTCGCGTTCTCGAAACCACGGGCCGGCACTTTCCGATCGGGAACCACTATCACGGTGCTGGGAACAATCTTCCAGCTTTCTTCCGGACAGAGACGACACTTTTCCCTGTTTTTAGTGGCGAAACTCTCCAAATTCGCGGAAACAAAACAAACGCGACCGTCGCCCTTCGTGGTTCGAAACTTACTCCTTTATACGTCATCGTCACGACCAAAAACACACAACAAAACCGCCATCTCCTGCCACCGTGCTCGACATGTTATGCTGGCTATGTTGGTTGCGCTTTTTCCGCTACGGGAGGAGATGGAGACCTACTTTTATTCGGCTCACCGATACAATTCACACGATAATTTATCCCCTATATTCTAACAACACTAAACTAACGATTCAAATAAAATTAAATGAAAAAACGAACAAATTAAAATTAATCACAACACAGTGGTGGTTTATGCTGCACACTAATACATCAACAATATGAGAAAACAAATCAACATATTTTGACATTTTACACAACACGCTAAAATTGTTTCACTGTAGGACATTTACACACGGAAGCAAAATGAGTAAAAATAAGTGTAAATTACACACTACATAAAAATTACTCAAAATAGCTTAATTGTAACCACAGGTTACATGTTATTGGTCGTAGTCGTTTGATAATGAGAAGAAATTTTCTAGGCGTTTGCAAGTAAGTTCTTTCGTAGTATTTCTCTTCAAAAATAATTCTAATGTTGTCGTTAGAATAAAATGCATTCAATCAAATTTAAAGGAAATTCGAACACTCAGTTTAGACTGGCGTTCTCTCCATGGGACCAGCTAGGAGAACCACGTGAGCGTTGAATGGAGCAAGCTACCAGTAAGGGGCCGTCCATAAATGACGTAGCATTTTTTCACTGATTTTTTACACCCCTTCCCCCCTCGTAGCATTTCGTCAGAAATGCTGATACCCCCCTTGGAAAATACGTAGCATATCAAGCAACTATCTTTTTTTATTTGTTTTTCTTAGCAATTGGGTTAAAACAAGAAAATGGAATTCAGAAGTTCTATAAAAAGTTTGGTATTAATTACTGACTGAAACGTAAGGATAATGTAACGAATAAAAGTTTGATATGCAGTAGCACTCAAAAGTATTTTGGAAAACAGTTTTGAATAAACTTTTCCCTGTTTACGTTGTTGGCTAAATTGTATTACTTATGCTATAGTCCACATGAAAAACAAGCTGAAAATATAAAAAATCTTTGATGGGATTGATGAAGCTAACAGTAACGAGTTGTGGTACAATAGATTTTATAATAGTTTGAAAAGAAAATTGTTTATATTGGAGGATTGTTTTTTCAATAATTTGTTGTTAGGGAATATATTTCAATGAAAATGATCAACAGCGTACCTTAATTTGGAATGGCTATTCGTCATTATTATCCAAATTAAAATCTATTTAGCAATCAGTGGCCAGATGTAGAAAAGTTTACCCTTGTAATATTTGGAATGTTCAGAAAATCTTAGCGATTATTATACAAATTATTCATTTTTATTAATACTAGTGATCCCGGCAAACTTTGTCTTGCCATCAAGTAGGCTGTTGAAAAACGCCATGAAAAGTCCCATACAAAATGACAGTCCCGTTTACCTCCATTTTTTCGACTATCCCGTTCAATATTCTGTGCTTTTAACATACAGAAACACGTCGGAACACTTTGGGAACATAACTATGGAAGAATTTCCAAAATCCGATAGCCCTTTCTCTAGCCATTTCGTGACATACAAACACCATTCCATTTTTATTTATATAAGATTCAGCTTAACATCATTATCGTTCCCCAAACTGAAATAATCTTACACAGCCTATAACAAAACAATCAAAGACTAAGAATAATCTTTCTTCAAATCACCAAGTTATTAAGAAAATTGAATGATAGAACAATTTTGATAACACTCGAATCTGTTGTCCAGGCTTTTTCATCAAGTTGTATTCAGGCTATTTCATCAAGATTATTGATGTATCAAAACAAATCGATGAAATGATTGGGTAGAGATCTTCTGCAACATGGAAAGCATAATTCACGGAATATATATAATGTTTTAATATAATATGTGCCAAAACGAACATATGTTTTTTTTTTTTTTTTTTTTGAAGAAATAAGCGCTAACAGCAAATATGAATAAAACTAAAACAATGTTTTCCAAATCGTTGAAGCGTTGTTTTTGAATTGTTTTTTTACTTTAAATTTGTTTATTTATAAATTAATTTATTAAGACATGCATAAAATGTTCACATAATTATTTACAGCATTAAAAAATCTGTTTGATTGCACTTATGAAGAAAATCTTTTTCTTAGAATTTTTATAGAATAGAATAGAATAGAATAGAATAGAAATAGATATAGAATATAGAATAGAAAATTTCTTAGATTTTTTTTTTCAATCTTGTCATATAAATGTTTTGAAGCTGAATCATCATTTTATAACCCAACTTTATAAGTCAAACAAATAAAAAAGAAGTTTGATAAAAAAATAATTGTGTGTCATTTTTATCAGCGCCTCTCATTTTACCGACTTGATTCAAAATGCTACGTCCGCTAGCTAGGACCCCTCCCTCCCCCTCGTCACACATCGTCACAAACTCGTGAAGACCCCCCCCCCCCTCCCCCCTTAAAAGCTACGTCATTTATGGACGACCCCTAAGGTAATCGCAGACGGTACGCGATGGAAACAGGAAGTTTCCCGAAATTTCACAGTATGAACCGATGCACGAGTTCACTATTTGACGTTTGAGCGGTGCCGTGTTATTTATGTGGCCATGGCAACGAGTGAATATGGCACTGCTCAAACGTCAAATTAATGAACTTGTGCATTGGTCCATTGCGTACCATTGACGAACCAACTGGATCCGAAGGATGGGAGAGTTATGAAATTATTGACTCTGTCATATACCTACTAACGATTGTACTTATTTTTAGCAAAGAAAGCTGATCAGGCCAGGCGAAGACAGAGCGCAATGTGTTTTACGCTAGTTTTCTCTATAAACATAAGGCTTCGGGAGAAATCAAACGGGCAATCACAGAGATCGCCGTTCTACGCATCGACTCTGATGATGAAGAGAAGGAAGCATCTCTATTACCATCAACTAGCAGCTTGATGGTTGATTGAGGTTCTACCAGTGGCCAAAGTTATCCTATGCCAGTGTTGATTTCGCGTAATTCGCAATATTTTCCCGTATCACATATATTGATCAATAAATTAATTGCATTACGGTTGCCCAAAGTTATTAATTAATTATCTCTTTAATTGCTCTAAACTCGCTTTTCCTATACAACACCTGGCGGTTCTTACGAGGGAAAACCGCACAACTGAAAATCCACTTTAAATAGCCGTTTTTTAATAATCTGTGAATGGAACCATGATGCTGAGTGTGTACAGTAATGTCGAAACGTTGCACAAGATTGAAAACAACTGCATACAGGAATGACGTATCCGAAAACAAAATGAATAGAGGGGAAAGCTTGTTTATTATTTCATGGCTTGCTGACCTGGCTGAGCATAACAAACCTGCCAGCTGTCATTTATTTTCCAATATGGCGGAATGCTCTAATTGACACATCGAAATACCTCCCTTATAAATACCTTGGCTGGAACCACTTTGCATTGGTACATTGAGGCTGTGAAGTGCGTGGGCTATCGCCTTCCAGCTTGCGCAGTTGAACGCATTCTTCGCTTCTTTTATGCTTTGCATCGAGTATACCCCATTAGGCATAAAGACGTTAGGCATAAGGACGTTAGGCATAAGGATGTTAGGCATAATGGACGATAGGCATAAAGACATTTGGTATAATTGATGTTAGGCATAAAGTACGTTAGGCATAATGGACGTTTGGCATAAAATAGCTTCCGTGTGTGCCATTTGAAACTCGTCTTATATCGAAAATTGTTCGGGACCATTTACAAATTTCATTTCACTGATAGGGGTGGGTGGGTGTCCTTAAGATGTAACAGCTCATAAAAAAATAGAGCAAAATTCATACGATTCATTATGAGGAGGTCGGATGATTGGTTGATCATAAATGAGTATGTTCGGTGTTATGAAATTTGATGATGAACCCATTATCGTAAGATATGGAAGAAGGTTATCTGCCCATAACTGCAAAACAGTCACATTCGACATTTTTGACAAAACGGAGTTAATACCATGGAGAGTCATCAAATGATAAATACTTTCGATCAACTTACTGAAATCTGTGAGATTGTTCTAGAAAATTCGAAAAAATACCAAGTTGTTTTGTCACATTAGTAATTATAACCGCATAACAGTCACATTGAGATTATAAATGGGCCTCGTAATGTGATAGCAATGAAATTTCTATCAGAATTATTTTCTGACAATTCACCTAGTATGCGATATGAGTTGTACAAAATATCAACCTCAAATAAGCTCTTTTGAGTTCCTGGTAATTTTTAGAAACTTAAGTCTCCTCCCATACTGCCATAAAATGCACACTTGGTATTCCATTTACTCAATGCCTACTTTTGTCGAATGTTACAAATATGCAGTTATGGGCAGTTATGGTCATTATTACCATTATAAAAAGCAGCTCAATCCATTTTTAACATTATTAATTCATATTTACGATGTGCAATCAAGATGCATTTTTTTTTCTAAAGATGTTTAAATATCTTAGAGATTATGTACTATTTTTGTTATTTTTCTCTTATATAATTGCGTTAATTCTAAAGAAGGGAAATAATCCACATAAATATTAGCACTAATAATGCAAATGATATACTTGAAGACAACAATCAAGAGTATTTGTTACATTTGTGGTAATGCCAAACCACCTTCTTGGTGTTACATTCCCACTCCGAGTTTTATCAATATAATGCAGTAAGAACAGTTCTTTTGCCTCTTCTGCAAACAAGTTTCGAAGAATCAATTTTGAAAGCAATTTGAAAATACTCGAAACTTGTAGAGTTTGAAAAGTAAAATTCGATTATGTTTTTATTTAAGATACAGGAGCCAAACTCACGTGGCTCTTTCCAGTACAGTAGTTCAAAAACGTGAATCTCATCAAGTAGACTATGTTGGGTGCATTAATTTTCTAAATCATTAATGTCATTAAATGCGGGAAATTCAGCGGGAAATATAACATTTTTCTACAGTTATTTTGGGGTTGCCCTTAGCAACGGATGTTTTGCTATTTTCAAGGCATTTTGCCTACAGCAGTGATGGACGTGTATTTCAATGGCTTCGCTAACTGTGATTTGCTTTGCTTGGCTACTATAGAGTGAATTTCAGGATTTTTCCCAACACTTTTTACCATAGTGCAGTATTTAGCATGGCGTGCATTCAGATTCAAATTAGTATTCCCAATTTTATTTCACATAACCATTCAAGAGCAAGTCGAAACGAATTTTTTTTATGGAAATATTTACATCTACAATACCAATAGCTATGAGAACAGCAAGAATCTATGGAACAGCATATTATTGGAAGAAGGTGATTTGCCAGCTTATTCCTTCAATCATTGAATTAATCGTATAAGTATAAAGAATGACCTATGATTCAAAGAAGCGAAAATGTATGATGGGATAATTAAAGCAATAATGACATTAATTTTTGAATGTCGACAAGAACCCATCAGAGAGGGTCTCGTAAATAAAGACAATAATAATAATTAATTTTTGATTGAGTATGTATCTAAATGATAGCTTATTTATAGAAGAAGAAATATTTTCTGATTAATACATTAACAGCAGGAACTCCAATAATATTGTTGACAGTATAACTATAAAGAACAGCCTTCGATTTAAAGAAGGGATAATCTCAGATGAAATATTTGCCAGTTATATGTGTACCATCAAACTCAAAATATGAGCAGCAGGTCGTGTACAGCGTCGTTCTTATTTTTGGCATTACATCCAAAACAAATTCTTAGCTTGGTGTTTTTCATTCTTATTTGTGCAACATATACAAACACGATTATGCTTCATAGATAAAGAAGTGGAAAGTCGAAAATATTCTGGATCGACTAGGAAAGAACTAAGATACCTTCGGCATGGTTTTTCTCTATGGTCGCAAAAGTTATCACAAAGCTAATGAAATTCCTTTACAACATTATCGTGCTGATCATTCAATCAAATTTTGTACTAGAAATTTAACTCAAAGGATTCACAACTATGGGACGACCGTAAGGCAACCGCATTTAAAAGGACTCATTCTTGATCTTTGAAACCTATCACAATAATTTTAAAAAAATCAGCTCGCATTTCGCATAAAGGATTTTAATTTTTTTTTTTTTTTGAAAATTATGCCTATCGTCCATTATGCATAATGTCCATTATGCCAAACATCCATTATGGCAAACGTCCATTATGCCTATCGTATTTATGCCTATCGTACTTATGCCTAACGTCTTTATGCCTAACGTATTTATGCCTAACGTCGTGCACCCGCTTTGCATCATGGATCGGAACATGTCCGGATTCGCATTCTGTAGGAGATCGAGTAATCGAGTATTCAATATGCTATCTCAGTAACCCGATTGTTTGGAAGTATCAACAAGTGAAAAAAATATGTTCACCAGTTTAGTCTATAATTAACCTCCGAGGCAATCTTCTTTACCATAGGGTCTCGGTACCTTGTTTGACGTGAAGACTCAAGAAGTCTGGGGGCCAAATAATCGTATCAGTATTGCCATTTCGCGCGCAGCTACGCAGTGTGACCCTACCAAGTTTCGTGGGTTCGAATTTCGCCGAACGGGAATTATTTCAAGTTAGAAATATTCTCGACTGCTCAGGACAGGCTTATCTAAGTCATACAAATGCAAAAAAAAAACACAACTGACGATGAAATCTGTCAACTGACAACTATGGAAATGTTCATGCATATGACACTATGCACAGAAGTGTGCTGTACCACAGATGACATTTTAACCCTATTTCTGGCGTTGCGTTACAACTGGAACAGAACTTGCTTTTCAGTTTTACCTTTGAATCCCTTTGGCATTGTGACTTATGATTCTGAAGTATAACATACACATCACATGGCTTTCTCTAATATTTGCTAAACGGAAACCAAATGCAGTAATTAGAATCGGATGTACCTTATTATTTGAAGTGCAACTTCTCCCCTCCTGCGCTGACACGACGTTCCCTTAGAACTAGAATAATCACTACAGTACATTACATTCAATTCGTAACCGTACATAAACACACAATCTGTAAAGTATTCATCGTTGAACTTAATTAAATTAAAGTACATCTCTTGTGCAGTTCACTTCCGCCTGTGAACTTGCCACTCATTATGGACACGAGAGCGTAACGATTTTAAAAATAAATCCCCGCACTCGCACTGACTAATTGGACCTAATTCTACCCGCAACTCAACGACACAATTGTACCCCACTCTCGTTCAATTACCCTATCCTATAAAACAATCGCTATCACACAAATTGGTCTCACGCACTCAGGACACAGACAAATAGACGTATCACTCGAACTGTTTTCATTGTACTCAGAACAGCTTTCAATTCTAGCAATTGGTAGTTGACCAATGGCTCACTCGTGGCGCTAGCATCGCTTTTATTTGAGTCTTATGAGGGAAAACCGCATTGGAATACTACCGCCACCTAAAACTCAGTATTTTTAGCATTGGGCTTACAGAATCCCGTGTGTATCCGTAACTATATTTTCAAATGATGATTGTTCTAGCTGTTACGTCTGTTTGTCTGTGCTCCATTCCCCTACTTGGGTCCCAACCTGCTCAAACCGAACCGCTCGAAACTGCTCGGTTCCAATCCTAGGTCCTTGCGTAGTTCCGCCTTCGGGCCGACCAGGTTCATCTTCTCCATCTGCTGGTGCTGAGATCGAATCGCGAAACGGTTCACGTGCACCGGAATAGGAACTACGATTTTGGTGCTGTTGGCGGGTCCACCGTTGGCCGCACCCCTTCCGGCCAATCCGTGCGAGTTCAGGCCAGCTTTGACCCGTTTCCACTTGGCCCTCCGGTTTTGGAACCAGATTTTGACCTGTGAACATATGGGTAACGAAAAAATGATTCCTCGCTCGAATACAAGGATTGTTTCAGATTGTCAGAAAATCAATCGCCAGAATGACTGAATGCACCGTTTACCAGAAAACTATTTGACAGAAACTTTCCCAAGCCAGACCTCAATAAATTTATACATGAATTCTTTCAAGGGTGTCTCCAGAAATTGTCATGTAATAGTTTTTTGGCAAATGGTACTGTCTGGTAGATGTCATTCTGGCGAATAGTTTTCTGTCGATTGGTTTTCTGGCAAATATCGCACAACCAATACAACAATTCTTACCTGAACTTCGCTTAGCTTCAGCGTGGTTGCAATCTGGCTGCGCTCCGTAAGGCTAAGGTATTTTTTGGCGTGGAATTCCCGTTCCAGCTCCAGGAGCTGTTCCGAGGTGAAGGCAGTTCGTCTCCGGCGGGATTTGGAGCAGTTATCGTTGGCGGCGCCACCACTGGCGTTAGCCGTTTTTGAGTTCGGGGCGCCGTGTGGAGCGGATTCATCATCGTCCGAACATGGTTCGGAATCGGTCTCGTCCAGATCTGGTTGGGGGAGTAAAGAACAGAAAATGGATTAAGATGATGTCTTAAGTTGATTGAGTTGATGACGAAAAAGCTGATCAGTTAGCATAACAAGGTTCTTCCATGCAATTTATCGGGCCTTAGCCATTCTTCGGAATGGCTTCTTGTGCTCTGAAAATGCAATTAAAGAGCTGGATGAAGGCAAAAATCAAACTCAACTGGAAGAACGCAATGGACCCTCGCCAGTCCAAACGATTCATTGAACCAGATGCCTATCAAACACAGAGGTTGTTAAACCTCAATAAACACGATCTAAGTACTTATACTGGCTTATTAACAGGCCACTGCCCCCCAGCAAACGTTACCTCAAAATTATAGGTAATTTGCAAGAAGATATGTGTCGTTTCTGTAAATTAGAAAGCGAGAGCACTGAAAATTTGTTGTGCAAGTGTATTGCACTCAGTGCTGGAAAGCGTCAATGTAAATAGAGGGTGTCGCGCGACTTTTATATAGATGCTTTTCTCACTATCATCGGACGGCGAGACAATGACAGAAGCTTTCTTCAAATTCTCCCTCATTTTTCCGTCGCTACGGCTTGTGACGGAATTGTAAACTAGACCATTTTTATTTCATTATCATATATGATTGTTATTTAGATCGCTAGAATCATGAAAGGATACCCACTTTAGTTATCAAACACATATGCTTCCCGGAATTTTTGAAAATTAGATAAAAATTTTAAAAGCAAAACAACTTTACAATTGCTCTCATGAGAGCCCCGTCATTGCAACCTGACGGAGTGAGCACATGAAATATAGCTTCGCCTAGTGACAGTGAGAAGACTGGTTTCGTCAGTGTCGCAAGCCGGTCATGATTCTTAACAGCCCTGATTGCACTATACCACAAGCGTTGCAAACATTTAGATAAAGGCCTGCTAAAGCCTAATGGAATTCGGATCTACCATCCAAAACAGGTACCGTAAAACGGGGGTACCATTGATAATGCGGGTAACTTTGAAAGTGCGAGACCCACAATATATTAAACGAAATAACGAAGTTTCTGTTAATCTGTTAAGCAAAACGAATGCGAAAGTGAAGAGTATTAGTATGACGCTTTATGTCAAAGCCATTTTTGTAGTTTGGTTGCGTAAGAAAGGGGTCGACATTTTCCCAATTTTCGACAGTCTATCGTCAAAAATCAAAAGTTTTCTCGATTTGAGTAAAATGTTGTATAAATTTCCGACCGATTGGTGAAAAAATATTGAAAATCTACCGATAAATGGCTGAGTTATTACCATTCAAAATCTTACATAATTTCGTGACGGTCGCAACATTTTAGATTTTCAATTGACACCCAGCCGTAAGACGTAGTTAAGGTGATACTCCTTTGAATCCACTAATAACTGTATAAAAGTAGTGGTACACAAAAAATATTCTCCTATTTATTGGTAATAGTGAAATTATAATTGATAAGACGTTGTTGCCAGTAACCGCTACTTCAATTTGAGTATTTTCCCCTTCGACTAAATAAGATTGCTTGATGTCATACGTAACCATCAACCTATCTGACAGCCCTGCAAGCGAGCAGCCGGCGAGAAATTAGAAAAAATAAAAAAGCGAAATGCTGTGATCGAGTGATTGTTTTTGGCACGGTTTGGTGAAATTTTAAGTTGTTTTCATCAGAAATCAACTAGTAATTGATCTTTAATTAACAAGTAGTGAAAGTAAACTATGTTGAAGGTTCTACGTTTATCGAAAGTGGTAAAATTCGGCGAAAAGTGTTCTTCGTTCGCAGGCGGATAGGTGTAAACAATTATAGCAAAGTTAAACGTCCGTGTTGAAAATTAGCACGGTTCGTGGAATTTCCACCAGCTACTAGTATTAAAACTACGGAAATTGTAAGATATTAGTGTTCTGATGTCTCGTTAGAAATTTGGGAGTGCATTTAGTACAGGTAAGTGAAATATTTTGAGAAATAATGTGGACTTCCAGAAATGTGTTTGTATATGTGAGGAAGCCATCTTCACTGCCATGATAGGGATTCCTTCCTATATGTCCTTAACGTTAAAAAAGTTGATGTCTATACACTTAAGTCTTAAACCTAGTTATAAGATTTTTTTAACGTAATTTTAATTTACTTAACTTCAAAGGAAAATAATGTAGAGTAAAGCGGAGCTAAAGTTTGAGTGAAGCAAAAGTTTCTTTATAAGATTTCCCGATCAGAAAAAAATAACTACTGAATACCAAACTAAGGTATTCTATACCAGACAAATTCCGAAAGTATAACTTGCAGACTCACCATCTGTTTATTGATTTCAAGGCGGCGTACGACTCAGTGAAAAGAATTGAGCTTTGGCAGATAATGTCTGAAAATGGTTTTCCGGCGAAACTAATTAGGCTGATACCTGCTACGCTGGATGGTTCGAAATCAAGTGTTCGGATCGCAGACGAGGTGTCAACCTCGTTCGTGACGTTAGACGTATTGAAGCAGGGAGACGCACTTTCGAATTTAATGTTCAACATTGCACTGGAGGGTGCTTTTAGGATATCTGGCGTGCAGAGAAATGGCACTATTATCACAAGGTCGCACATGCTCCTTGGCTTTGCGGACGATATAGACCTAATTGGAATTCATCGCAGGTCAGTGGAAGAGGCCTTCGTGCCTCTGAAGAGAGAGACAGCGAGGATAGGCCTGACTATTAATTCTACCAAAACGAAGTACCGTAATCCGGGGGCAAATTGATCACTGGGGTGAATTTGATCAGGTCGGTACCAAATAGCATTTACTTTCAAGGATGCTTAATACTTCGCTGCCATCACAGACATTCCATATTTTCTAGTTTATAGATGTCTAATGATGATTTTGAACTATTTCATTTTTATTAAGGTCAGTTTTGCATAGAAATATTCATAGTTTTTGAAGGTGTTGGCAATACTGTTGGAAACATCGGTACTAAACAAGCCGCTGGTGCTAAACCTGCATGTAAACTTTGAGTGTTTAAAATGTTGTGTAACCTTCAGTGTGAACCGCTGAACTCATTTTTGAAACCGTACAGCATTACAAGAATAGTGTTTTGCTCATAAAACCGTTTATTGTTGAATAACGTGCTTATTTCAAGGGAAATTGCATACATTTAGGCTTATTATGCAAATGTACAGAGTATAATTTGGCAATAAAATGATAATTTACACGAGTTGTAAGAATTTCGACATCAATTTCAGATTCAGGACACCAAAATTTAGTAGACAGGGAAATTTTACATTCCAAAATATGCTTTATTATATAGCGATCAATTTCACCCCAATGTGTCATTTTAATTTTTTGACATTAAAACTATTTTTTGAAATGTTAAATTTTATTTCATAAAAAATCGATTACATAAACCGATAGAGATCTATGAAGTACTGATTTCACCGAAATAAATTTGACAATTTTTGAATTCCAAAAGAAAACATGACAAAAAGTTGTGAAATAGTGATCAATTTGCCCCGGATTACGGTACATGATTGCAGTTAGAAAGAGGCAGGCTTGGTGGTGCAGGTGCTGAGGTAGTGTTTGATGGGGATGTGTTTGAAGTTGTTGAAAAATTTGTTTACCTTGGAACACTTGTGATATGTGACAAAGAGTTTCCCGTGTTGTCCCGAGTTTGAATGTGTTGCAAAAGCATTGGTGGAAAAAGTAGGTATGCAAATATCTAAATTTCCAAAATATATTACTGTTATTTTTATCACCCTAAGGATGGCAGCCGTAAATGATGAATGATGATGCGCAAGGAAATGCGATAAGATAAAAAATCTGGATAAACATTTGAAAAGGGCCCAAGAGGTCTTGAGCCTTTTTTTCAGAAACGTTGCTGTTGAACCCTTTTTAGCCCGCCCACGCAAACTAACACCACTATCAGAAAGATTGGTGTTAGCTCTTCCTGATAGTGGTATTGGTGAGCGTGATCGAGTTGAATTGGGCTCAACAGCGTCTTGCAAAGCCAATGTTTACCAATGTCGATGTGCCCTTTTGAAATGTTTGTCCAGAAATCTTATTTGCAATGAGCCTCTGTACGTGCCATAAATTCTTTTGTTCTCATGACTTTTACTGTGCGCCGTGTGTTGGTGCTGTCTCGCTCTCTCTCACGGGCAATTTTAAAACAGAGCGCACAGTAAAAGTCAAACGTTTAATAGCATGCACAGGCTCATAATTACCAAGAACTCATTAGTAACATGATGATAAGTTTCAAACAACTTAAAATCAATGATAACAAATCTTCGAGCTGTTTAGTAGAATACCTATCTTCTTCTTCTTTTTCTTTCTGGCATTACGTCCCCACTGGGACAGAGCCTACTTCTCAGCTTAATGTTCTTATAAGCACTTCCACAGTTATTAACTGAGAGCTTACTATGCCAATGACCATTTTTGCATGTGTACATCATGTGGCGAATCTATGACAAAAGGTCGAAATACAAAAGGTCGAAAGGACAAAAGGTTGAAAGACAAAAGGTCGTAAGGACAAAAGGTCGAAGAACAAAAAAGAAGGGAAAATATTTTAACAAACAAGGTCGAAAATATTTTTTCAAAGAAGGAAAAATTTCCCACCATGCAAATAGTTTTCGACCTTTTGTCCTTTCGACCTTTTGTCTTTCGACCTTTTGTCCTTTCGACCTTTTGTCCTTTCGACCTTTTGTCCATAAACCTCGTGTGGCAGGTACGAAGATACTCTATGCCCTGGGAAGTCGAGAAAATTTCCAACTCGAAAAGATACTCGACCGGTGGGATTCGAACCCACGACCCTCAGCTTGGTCATGCTGAATAGCTGCGCGTTTACCGCTACGGCTATCTGGGTAGAATACCTATAAGTAGATGAAAAAACCGAATTTAGTACTATATCTCGCATAACCTGTGATCTCGCCCTAAAAGCCATTGGTAACCGTGTGTGTAGCTTGTTGTTACAGAGCAAACGAATGGACTTAAACGTTATTCAATTATGCTACGATGAAGAGAAGATTCTCCCCTATCTCCCAGTGTTGATAGTTTTCATCCTGGTCCATTCATTTGTCTAGAAACAAAGAGCTACACACTCGGTTTCCAATGGCTGTTAGGGCGAGATCACAGGTTATGCGAGATATCATTTAATTCCACTAGAGTTTGTATCCTAGGACAGATACGCGTGTTTCGACCTCAACTGTAAGGCCGTCTTCTAGTACACGACACTGAAGACGGCCTTACAGTTGAGGTCGAAATACGCGTATCTGTCAAAGGATACAAACTCTAGTGGAATTAAATGGTATAGTACTAAATTCGGTTTTTTTCATCTACTTAAAATCAATGTTCAATTTATTGTGGTTATATACTAGCCGTGTTGTTTTCAGGTAAGTTAGAGAATAAAAAGTAAATTTATGTATTATTTCCGTCATATATGTCAGTTTTTGTTGGATATTTCAGATGCGCTGTATAACTTTGTAAACATGGAGCAGTTAGAATTAAGAAAATCCACGAATCATTACAGTCTATTTGAAAAAATTGAATTGTAAAATGAAATATAAATTATAAAACGTATTTTTTTTTTCTCTCTATTTCGATATATCAATATAGTAATATGTAGTTATAGTAAAGGGCATGCGCATAACATTTTCTTACCTATTATTGACAAGAGATATCTTCAACAGACGTGCATTTCCTCTTGGCTATGGAGCAGTATGAACAACTATTCTGATGAATTCAATACATAAGAAAACTCGTTCTCACCGAAAAATAATTTTTTGATATATTTTTTTACTAGGAAAAATTCTAGTCGCCTATTGTTGCACACAATAATGTATTGTAGCCTAACTGTTATACAATAAGTATATACTGCAGAATCTTCTGGAGCTGCCAAGAATAAATGCTATGCAATGTAAAAGGTAAACACTAACATTGTAACTCGATCTAAAACGATCGAATGGTAAGTAGTTTCACTTTGCCTTTCAATTATATAGTTATCTAATGTTTTGTGTATTTCAGGTATTATGATGAGTATATTCACAAGACGTTCCAAATCAGCTGATCGGGAAGCTCTTTGATAGTTCTTATATGGAGATGACAGTCCCGTGTTAGCACCGGCCCTCCACCGATGTAAACAAATGCATAGACGGACCTGTCACATGAAAAGACCTATGCAGGTAACATGATGAACAGATGAGTAACAGTGTTGCTGGTTTGGTGGTGAATTTGTGTAGTGTTTGTGGCCTCAACATGAGGCATGTTCGTCCACCGGTGTGGTGCGGAATGATGCACCCCGGTGGCATCGAAGTCAAACCTCAAATTTTCAAAAGCACAAATCTAAAGAACTAAACAGCCGTTCAACCTGAAAACTTAATCGATTGGTCACACCCAGCGAGTGACCAATCGATTAAGCTTTCAGCTCAAACCGCTGTCCGGTTCTCTAGATTTGTGCTCTTAAAAATTTATGGCTTCGATACATCTTCACCTTAAATTTTAAATTATACAAAACCCAATTTTTAATATATTTTTTTAATTTTCACCATGCTATCTTGATAGTAAACAGATGTTTTGGACAAAGTTGATGGATATATTTAATAAAAAAGTTTTTCTAAGAACAACTTTTGGTCGATTTTCAAAATTTTGAGTTTTTGCCAAAATAAATACGTTCTGATGATACAATAAGAATCTTGAAATTATTCTAAACCATAATGAATATAGGGATAATTTCTCTAGTAGCCATTTTCGAATTACAGTCAAACCTACATGAGTCGATATTGAAGGGATCATCGAATCATGGAAATATCGAGTCATGGAACAGCTTTCCTTTGAAAACCATCATAGTAACCATGATTTTCTGTTTTTAGTATGGTTCCATGAGTCGATATCGACTCATGAATGGTTGGCTGTATATTAAGTTTAATGCAAAAAAAGTTTAAAACAAAAATAATTGAATTTTGAAATAGGATATTTTCATTAGTTCTTTGCGATATTGCATCAAACTTAATACGTTTTCGAGAGTGAAGACCACATTTCTTTCAACTTATTTATTTTCCTTGAAGGAGAATCGCGAATAACTAATGAAAATGATCTATTTTTAATTTTTTGCATTAAACTTTAAATAATTCGGAAATGGCTACCTCTAGAGCAGTTATCTAGATAATCATTATGGCTGCGTTGCGTGGTAACAGAGTATTTCGTAGATTGCATACTGAAAACTGTCATGTTTTTTATTTTACCACACTTATTCCAATGGGTTAAAGGCATGGCCTGTTTCGCTACTTGCCATATAGTAACGCACATGCGCTAGTGTCTATCTGAGAGAGACTCGCGAAGTGGAAAAATATCAACGTCATATGCAGCCCAGATTTCGTTGTCACGAAACGTCAAATGCAGCCCGTCGTGAAAAAGTGAAAAGTATTGCATTCAAAATAAATTATTATTAAAAACCTCAATCAGTGGAGCAGTTCTTCCAAAGATTCTGATGAATCTAAACACAAGACTAGTTATGTATAATGTCTGCTACGCTTGCTGGAAGGAAATTTCACTCAAAATGCCATTTATGCTTCGGTGTGATTCAAACGCAATAGTTTTTTGCTGCGATGGTCATGTGAGAGCTTGAACGGCTTGCTCAAGATTGATGTAAATAATGAGGGGAACAAGAAAAAAAACTCAGCAATCGCAGAAAAAGAAGACCGTCTTCGCGAGTCTCGTCTCAGGTGTCTGAAGATGTACGAAAATCGCTAAAAAGCAACGCGGAAAATATTTGAATGGTGACATGCATCTAACGAATTATTTCTCAATATTGGGACCATTTTCGAAAAAATATTTGGTGCTGGTTATGCGTAGTTATGATGGCTAGCATAGCATAGCTATCCAATCGGAAGTAAGAGCTGAAAAGACATGACAATTTCCATTGCCGGCCACGCCCATCTTCTCCGTTACTAGGAAAGGAAAGGATAATGATGATATGACACCTACTTTAAGAGAGGCCAGCGACTCACCGACGCCCTCAGATGTCAAGGAGTTGGATGATTGGAAGAGTAACGGTCTAGGATTCACTATAAGCCAGTGATGCGAACGAATTGAAATTTAGTGTATGTGTCATTTATGTATGTTTATCTTTTTTTTTCCATGCAACTAGGAGTTTAAAAATCTTCATAGACTGGCCTGTATATGTTCATGCTCATGCCAGTGTAATTTTTGGCGCGGTGTGGGATCCACAAAGTGCCTTCCCCACTAAAAACACTCTTCTAGGTTTAGTACCAAAACCCTCCGGAACCACCTTCCAGTATTACTTCGGAGGGGAGGCTAACGTGCTGAGCGCACCTCTTCAATTTGTTATTCTACATGCTGAGCCCTTCGGCTCCTGTTAGCAGTTTAAAACCGTTCAACGTTGTGCCTCATGCTGAGCCCTTCGGCTCCTCACGTTAGTAATTTGTTAGTATCAACTATTTTCGCCCAATTTGTTAGTACCTACAAGCAACATTCTGAGCCCTTCGGCTCCAGTTTGTACACTACTCTGCACTCATTCAGAGCGCGTATTCACACAGTTACGACAACCTTCTCCTTTTCTTTGTTCAGCTGGTAGGATGCCGAGGTCGGTCCAACGATTCCGGTTGAGCATAACTTCCGGTTCGACTACCCATTACCAGCGTCCCGACGTACTCTACTCGACTAGTCCCCGACGGTGGACCTAGTCTACACCGACGAAGAATTCCCCGGCGGTGAAAATTCTCCCGAGACCGATTCTTCTTTTTCTACGTTTCGAGCCGACCGGAAAGGTACCGAAGTCAGTCCAACGATTCCGGTGGAGCCTAGCTTTCGGTTCACTGGTGCCCCGACGACCCTAAAACCGGCGCTATGACACGTCTACTCAACTAGTCCCCGGCGGTGGACCTAGCCTACACCGACGAAGAATTCCCCGGCGATGGAAATTCTCCCGAGACCGATTCTCCTGCTGCTGCTGCTGCTGCTGCTACTGCTGATCTTCACTTTTTTACGGGACGACCGGTAGGGTGCCGAAGTCAGTCCAGCAGTTCCGATGAAGCCTATCGTCCGGTACACTAGTGCTCCTACGACCCGGGACCGGTGCAACGCCGCGTCTACTCAGCTAGTCCCCGGCGGTGGATCTAGCCTACTCTGTCAGAGAGTTCCCCGGCAAAGGAATATCTCCCGAAACCGAGCAGCCATTCATTCTTTTCATGCGTTCACTCTAGCTAGCAGATCGTTGGTCGCTACGCCACTTCCTCTGAAGCTCTGACATTATTCTCGATACCGTGCTATCGACAGCGTTCCAGATTCCTTCTTCTCGGCACATCTCTTCGACAACGTTATCAACAGTGACTCCTCGCATGTCCCTCCTCACTTCTTCGAACCAAGGACATTCGAAGACTACGTGCTCCGGTGTCTCCTCCACATTCTCGCACTCCGGGCAAAAAGGTGAAGAAGCATGTCCAAACCGATGCAGATACTTCCGGAAACAGCCGTGTCTGGACAGAAACTGCGTCAGATGGAAGTTCATTTCTCCATGCTTCCTATTAACCCACAGTGATACATTTGGAATTAGACGGCAAGTCCACCTTCCCTTCTCTGCGTTGTTCCACTCTTGCTGCCACTTAGCCAACGAGTCCGTTCTGACGATCCTTCTCACATTTCTGGTGCCTCTTCGCTCATAACACTCCACGTCCTCGGCTAGGGTGATGCAAATGGGCATCATGCCAGCGATAACGCATACTGCCTCCGATGAAATCGTCCTATAGGCGCTCGCTACTCGTATGGCCATGAGTCGGAATGTGCTGTTCAACATCCTCCGATTACGCTTGGTTTTTACCGCTGCGGCCCAGACTGGGACTCCATACCTGAGAATAGAGACCGCTACACTCGCTAGGAGACGCCTCTTACTACTTCTCGGTCCTCCGACGTTCGGCATGATCCTCGCTATCGTGTTGACCGCCTTCGACGCCTTTTCGCAGGCGTAGTCCACGTGAGCGTTGAAGTTTAGACGGTCATCTACCATCACCCCCAGATTCTTTAAAGCACGTTTTGATGAAATGTCTTATCTACCGATGTTGATTTCAACCCTCTGAACAGCTTTGACGTTGCTAATCAGCACTAGCTCCGTCTTATGATGAGCCAGCTGCAGTTTTGCTTCAGTCATCCACGCGTCAACCTGTCAATCGCTTCCGTCGTCAGTATTTTGACCTCTTCCAACGTCTCGCCAGTCACCGTTAGAACGACATCATCTGCGAATCCAACGATTTCCACTCCGTTAGGTAGCTCCAGCATTAATACTCCATCGTACATCGCGTTCCAAAGCGTTGGACCAAGGATTGAGCCTTGTGGCACTTGTGGCTGTCATGTCTACCTATCTCAAGTGATATTAATTATTCCTTGTGACTCTGGTACCTATTACTTGTTCGTACCTACGGGATTTCTGAGCTATAAATACAGGCTGCCGTAGGCTCAGAAGAGAGACTTCCCGGACTGTGGACTGATTAACATATTATTTTATTCTTTATTTTCCCACCAATCGGACGGAAATGTGTACAACAATTTCCTCAAATGGAGAAAACTATTAATCCCTTACTTACGCAACCAATCACGTGCAAGCAGTTTTCCACGCTTCTTTTGCGTTCCGCTTCGCACTATAAAAGCAGACCGATTCCTGCTTCTTCGCTTATTCTTCTTTTTGCCGTCAGACTGTGAACATGGTTGGCGAGCAAGTCTCGAGTGCCTTTCGCATTCTCAGCTCAGTTTTCAATGGAACGCGAATGGAATAACAACACGCCGCCGTGACTGAAGCCGCTTGTTGAAGCGCCCATCGCCACCACAAACCTCATCCGGCGAGGAGGATTTCTCCCAGTGCGCCGTCAGCTCCTCGCTACCAGAGGCAAGCTGTTGATCGTCAAGCGGCGGCAAAACACGCGCTTCCAGAATTGGCCCTACAGGAATCGGGGCGCAAAGGCGGTAAGTTTGTACGGGATGGGTGAAGAATCGACCAAAGCCGCTTGTTGAAGCGCACATCGTCATCCGCACCGCAAATCTCATCGGGCGAGGAGGATTGTAACCAGTGCGCCGCCAAAATGTGTCCGTGTAACGCAAATTCAACAATTCAATCAGCCCTCTTTTCAGAGCCAACAAATGTGTTTTGAAGAGTTGATTGTTTAATATTCCCTAATTTGCTTGAGATGGCTGAAGAAAATCGACCAAAGCCGCCAAAATGTGTCCGTGTTACGCAGATTTAACAATTCAATCGGCCTTTTTCAGAGCCAACAAATGTGTTTAAAAGAGTTATTTGTGTAATATTCCCTAATGTGTTTACCACATACTTGCTATAATCTCTTAATTCATCTCATAGCATCATACAATTATTGATTTATTACGAATAATTGACAATACGGCAATTTCAGGATGTTTCCGAGGACGCTGCTGCAGTGCCGTCGGGATGCAATAACAGCATAATGCTCATCTTGTACATCCCTTACCAAGACATCAGTTTCATATAGCCTATTTCCCAGATAAGAAAGGAAGAATTTGAAAGGAGGAGCATCATCTGCTATTCTAAGGGTATAAAGCATCCCTGTTGATCACCAAGCGGCGGCAAGTTTGTACGAGATGGCTGAAGAAAAGCGACCGAAGCCGCTTGTTGAAGCGCACATCGTCATCCGCACCGCAAATCTCATCGGGCGAGGAGGACGCAACCAGTGCGCCGTCAAAATGTGTCCGTGTTACGCAAATTCAACAATTCAATCGACCCTTTTCAGAGCCAACAAATGTGTTTTAAAGAGTTGATTGTTTAATATTCCCTAATTTGCTCGAGATGGCTGAAGAAAATCGACCAAAGCCGTGAAAATGGGCCGTTCAGACCATTATGGTGATATCTGCGCTGTAGAGATAACTATAATGGGTCAGCAACGATTCTGTTTTGCATGTTTATTGAACCGAATACCACAATGAAGCAAAAGAAGTTCTTCATGACGCGGAATTTATTCGAGTATCAGAAGGAGAACAGATCAATGATCGTGACAGGAAATTTAAACATCGATCTTGCCAACCAGGAAAATATCGAGTTTGTGGATTTCATGGAGAAGTAGCTGAAACTCAAACTAGCTTCGGATCCCTCTAAGCCAACCAATCTCAGCGGTTCTTGTGTCGACATGACCTTCACGCGCAACATTCGGGTGGAAAACAAGAGTTATTATTCTTGTTTCTTCTTTCATTCTGTAGCACCGATTCTTTCGGTGCTACAGTGTTAATCAAACAAACGGCCCTTTTCAGGGCCACCGAATTTTTCAAAAAGAGTTATTAAGCATTGATAAATTGCTTTAAACAAAGAAACAAAACTACAAACATATGTCTTTTCTAAATTCACAAACCATTACATTCTGGATTATAACTAAAGGAAGGTTGCAATTATGACATTTGACTATAATACAAATGCAGAAAATTACATGGCGTAGTTAACGTCATATGGTCGTGTCTTGTACACAACCCCCACTGATTTTTTTTTTAATTGGATCAGAGTGGGAATGCAATAATTTTAAGTATCATCGTTGGGAGTGACGCAGCTAAGAAAGTTAATGTCACTCCATGCGCCTTGTCATCCAGGGATGGGACGCAGGCATTTACACCTTGTGTCTCAGCTAATAAGCTTGGGTTTAAGCGCCATTACTCGCCCTCTGAAACGAGAAGAGATGGTTACCCTACCCCATGATACAAAGAGCCCAAAAAATAAGCAGTTTAATCGGAACAAACTCACCAAATCCGTTTATTGGTCTTAAGGTCGAATAAAGCAGCTGTTTCCACAAAAAAAAACATCATATTGTAGAAAAATGAATTCATATCCTCTGGGCGGTTTCGTGTCTACGACATATGTGCATAAATAATACTTTCTGTCGTCATTATGGCTCGAAATAATTACAAGATTCTTATTGTATCATCAAAACGTATTTATTATGACAAAAAAATCAAATTTTTGAAAATCGGTTAAAAGTGTCTCCATTATGAAACTTTGTCCCAAACATCTGTTTACTATCAAGATTCTATGGTGAAAATTTAAAATTTGCTTGGAAATATTACCGGATACTTGAACTCGTTTCATAACGTTCCATTTAACTTAATTGCGTTCCATGGGATCCATGACCGATATGACGTTTGAACCATTTTATTTTGAACAATGTATAGATTAGCGGAGGTCAAATGAAAAAGTATTCAGATTAAAAGCGGTTACAGCAACGGGTAGTACTGAATTCGGTTTTCATTTTAAAGAAGGAGATAGGGATGTTCATAAATAAAAATAATCATAGAATAATAATAGAAAAGTCAAAATTGGAAAAAATATTTCAAATTTTAGGGAAAACTTTCCGTTTTACGGTTCAATGACAAGCTACCGCAGCTGTCACATCACTGATTTGCACTGGTAAATCATCAGTAGGCTTCAATGATACCTTGGATACCGTCTTGATGATTGCTGTTTGTTGCTATTTTTCATAGCGTTTTCTCTTTCAAGCATACTATGATTGAATTGTTTGCTTCAATGAGAGAATGATTTCGAAGCCTGCGGTAGAACTTTGACAGCTGCGGTAGAACTCTGCGGCTACCGCAAACCGGAAAATTTTCTTAACAACCGTAATATTATTGAGCAAAACGTACATAGATCAATTTTGCTTATGTAAAAATGATACTCAGATCAAAAATAAACATATATTTTAGATATTAGAAAATGTAAATGTAAAATGTAAAAGTTTATTAAGGGTTTCTATTTCTTTCTATTCAAACTAAGTTTCAAAAACAAAACAATAATTTGCCCGATTATGGTTCAAATGGATTATTAGGTATACATCATACACATTATGGAACGCTTACACTTTCAAAGTTACCCTCGCTCAAACTCTAAAACTACGGCGACCGTAACCGCCCTCCGTTTCCTGTGGTGCGGCTGCAGAGAGAAAGAAATATTTCCTGCAGATTTACACTGTGAGCTAAAACGCTAGATTCCCCAGTGATTTGCGGTGGCTTTCAATGACTGTTTGCAGAAGAACGGAGCGTTTATTCAGTTTCGAGTCAATTGAATTAACAAGAAGGGGAAAAATGATTCTGACTGCCGGACGGACGAACAGTTTTTCGACGACGTTCCACATAGAACAGATTTGGTCGAAGATAAACATCAAGTGGGGAGTAAAGTGACAATAATGGTCGGAAATTATGCGTTTTTCCTCTCGCAAATTAATTTGACGTGCCCACTGACGGGAAGTTTATGAAGATTAATAGCACTTGACACGCTTCTAGATGTTGCCGTTGCCTATACATGGATGATTTCTGGACGGGAGTGTGCAAATTGTGATCAGTTTTAGGAAATTTGGTTCTCGAGAGTATCATGACGGTAAAGTCTATTCGCTTTTAATTTATTCATAACTGTGTAACTGTTACCAATCCTGGGGTGACAGCTTCTAAAATGCTTTGCATAATTGTGTCTAACTGTCTTTTCAATCAAACGAGTCCTCTAACATTCTAAATAAATTATCGAGGTTCGGTAAATGTATCTGTTAAATTGTAAAATACAGTCGATGATTTGCATTCCCGTTCTCTCCATATGTCGATATGCCCAATAGCAAAGGATACTAGACCAGATTTTCGTGAGTTTGAATAATGTAGGAACATGAAATGACATCTGATTGTTTATTGTTTTTCCAACTTTCTTAACAACGAAGCTGCTTTCAATCTAGTATCCATTCAAAATATGCACTTTGTCTCAATCTCCCCCTATCTCGATGGTCCCTTCCATATTAAGATGTGCAAAGTCAACTGTAACGTTTTTATTTCTAGCGGTAAGTAAGTAAATCAAATCCGACTTCAGTACTATATCATTTAATTCCACTAGAGTTTGTATCATTTGACAGATACGCGTATTTCGACCTCAACTGTAATACGTTCTACGTACTACGTTCAGACTAGAGCTGATATTACGAAACCATACTGTCACTACACAATTATGGATAGCTCACAGATATGGATCAGAGTTGATTTAAATCGGGAATATCTCATCAAATAGAGTTGCAATTACGTAGAACACATTATGTGAACCATAAATCTGTACAACATCGCAATCAATTATAATACCGTGCTGCATCAATACCCGGACGCTTAAGTCGACAGAAATATTCAACTTTATATTTAGGTATGTTTGGTTAAAATTGTCTTGAAGTGTTAATATTCAACATATAATTACACTTTAGATCTTCTTGAAAGGACCAAATTTTCGATATTATTCATGATTTTTTTACAAGTAAATCAACGAAATATTGGAGTGTGTCTTGTCTTTAAATCCGGACACCTGATCAAATGATGTTTTTAAGGCTAAGTAGCCCGTCATTCGTTCTGGCAGCGATGATGACTTGGAAGCTTGCAATTTCAAAGTGTTAAAATTCAGTCTTGAAAGTTTGTATTGACTTGAAAAAATATCACTGTACGTGCTAACATGCATAACGTATGCTGATAGATTTTCAGCTGTGTCAGTGCAAAACCAACTGATATTCTTTGATTCAAAATCATGAGATAAATTAGCAACAATCATCAACGACGCGTACAAATTTCAATGACGGCCTACTTCGCCTTAAATCCGGACATTTTTGGATCAAAATCCGGACACCTGTGTTTTACCGTGATGCATCAATACCCGGACGCTTAAGCAGTGCAATATGTTCTAATACTAATATCCATATATTTGAATCAAATTTGATTAATGTACTACCGTGGCACGAATCGTTTTGACTTTTATCTTGATGAAAATAACTAGTTTTCTTGTTAAAATAATTAATATAATATAAAAATATTGATTTCAATTACACATGTCTTGGTTTTAAATCCGGACATGTGAATCAAAAGGGCGGACATTTTTGAATCAATTTCCGGACACCTGTGCTTTAGCAAGCTGAATTCAAGTAAAATTAAGAAAATTACATTTAAAATTGGTAATTATATTATAATTGTTGATGTTAAATACATGGAAGCTAATATTAATGCTTTTAGAAATGAATTATCAAGATTATCTTGTGTTTCGGTTACTTACATCTTTTGGTTGTAGTCACACGCCAATAATCTGACACAATCATTATCAAAAAATCAATTTCACCACTACAATTTCATTTAGCGCTCGACCATTCACTTTTTTTAGCAATTCTTCGAGGTTTTGTCACATTTTTATTAAAAAATAAGTTTTCATTGATGCAAACTATAAGTTGAACGTATAGGGTCCGGATTTCAAATCCATGGTTCACACATCCGGACAGCATTTATCTTAAGTAAAAAAGTTCTTTTACTCTGATTTTCACAGCTTTGAAATGTTTCAATAATTCATTGAATATATTCAAACACAAACTAAAGTTCGCCACAATTCACATACAACGTTATTAAAATCAATTATCTTCAATTTGATCACTTTTGTTTTGCTGGTGGACTTGAATCACGAAAACTGCACTGCAAACGAATGGTGTCAAACTGGGGTTACAATTTTGTTTTTATTTTTGATAATTATTCAACAATGGCTACTAGATGAAAATTCGTGGTAAAATCATGAATAATGTTACAAAGCTCAGATGGGAATCATTAAAGCAACATTATTATTCAAATTCACATTTTAATTAGTTGAACTGATCAGAGTGTCCGGATATTGGTGCCGTCCGGATTTTGATTCATCACGGTATATGATATTTTTGCATATTTTTTCAAAAAAATCATAAAAACTCGTCGAAATAATATATTTTAATCAATGCGACGTACATTTTTCCCTACACTGTCACAAAGCACGCTATGTCTGAAGAAGACGATTATAAAAATCGAATGTACATCGCATTTTTTCTCGCTAGAGATCAGTATTTGGTCTATATTTTCATAATCGGAAAGATTTAAAATATTCTATCGGTGAAATTTTTTCCATACATTTTGTATGGGCTGAAATGCGTTGAAAACGTGATTTTCATGGGATTTTGTATAAAAAATGGCTAAAAAATGAAAAAAATCAAGATTTCACCGATGGAATATTCTAAAACTTTCCGATTATGAAAATATAGACCAAATACTGATCTCTAGTGAGAAAATATCCGATGTACATTCGATTTTTATAATCGTCTGGTTCAGACATAGCGTGCAAAGAACAACACAGAACTAATATTAGTGATTTAACTGAATCGTGCGTGTGGCTTGAACTCGTTAACGTGTGGCTGGAATCTCAGGTATTCACAAATAATCTTTCATTACACCATTTTCTTATTCACCATTCTTAACTCACAACACTTTATAAGTACCGTGATGCATCAAAATCCGGACGGGACCAATATCCGGACACTCAGATAATAATCATGTTTTTCACTGTTATTTTATGTCAATATAATATATATTTTATATCTGTGTGATTAAATGAATTATAAGGCCTCATATGGATCAATGCACAAGTTCATTGTTTGACGTTTGAGCGGTGCCGTGTTATTTATGTCACAATGGAAACTAGTGAATTCGGCACCGCTCAAAGGTCAAATTAGTGAACTCGTGCATCGGTCCATTCCCTTTAAAATCAATCTAGTAATCCTTGTAATAAAACAGAAAATAACAAAAATGACAAGCTTGCCCCCTTAAGCAGTCGTTGTTCATCAGTGCGAAAGGGCATAGCAAAATCAGTACCTAACGTGTGAACATACTTTAAACATTGAAATAAAAGAAAAATGTGTCATTTTACGTTGCTATTATGCTATACTTTGTACACAGCAGTAAAAGGCTTCGAGGATGTCATAAAAATTGCAAACTTGTGTTATTTTATGTGTATAAATGACTGTCTGGGAGTTAGAACCACTGTTCTCAATTCCGGACGAATAGTGTTTGCACTTAATGTTGTTAATAAGAAACTGTGTTCAAACGTATAATTCAGAAGAAAAATAAATACAAATTACATAAAGTATAGAAAAGTGCACAAAAAGTGGAGTGAACAAAAATATTTGTGGATTTTTCTCCAACTACGGTAATGCAGTCAAAGACAAAGTGGCAAAACAGACTCAGGTAATTAAAATCAAGTTTAGCAAAGTAGTTTGCGCTCTTTTTCATTTTTTCATATATAGGATAAATAAGTGTGAATTTGCACGTTTTCGGTTAATATATACTACAAACTCCTTGTAAATGTTCTAATATTGCAAATGTCCGGATTTCGATTCCAGCGTGTCCGGTTATTGAGCCCACGATTGAACATTTGTCCGGATCTAAAAACACGAAAAGCAATGTAAAAACCGGTTTTGATGAATAAATCGTAATAAATACTACAAAATATGTTACATTCATCAAACTTAGATCTCAATTGGTTAGTTTCAAAGCAAAACTTTTGAAAAACTGATCTAGAAAATGTTGTAAATTGTGTTTGAATATATCGCTCGTCTTAAGCGTCCTGGTATTGATGCATCACGGTATATGTTTCAAGTCTTCTCTTGTTTTATATATCAAAAACATCATTTACACTAGTGAAAAGTGGGTCTTCTACACGATGTCCGGGTTTAAAAACACTGACCCGTAATCCCGGACAGTCTTTTACACTCCTTTTAATACACATTTGCTTCATAATTCACAACAGTTATGTATACAAAGTATATCTCTGTATTTAATTGTGTTCAAAACACTCCATAACAATATACTTCACACACTCTTTCTTCAATCTTTGGATTGGGGTGCGTTCAAAGATCTAAATCTACAATAACATGAACCACGAAGGAATGACGTCCGACAGAAACGATTGACGTGTTTTTGTTTTTATTAATTATTTAGCAATGTTAACTAGATTGGAAATGATAGTATAATAATCTTCAATGTTTAAAGTACAGACTATGGGCCCATTCACAAATTTCATAACGCTAAAGGGGGTGGGTGGGTGTTCTCGTGGTGTTACGGCTCATACAAAATTTGTAAAATATTCATACAAAAAGCGTTACGAGGGGGTGGGTGGGTGTCGAAAATGGCCATTTTTGGCGTTATGAAATTTGTGAATAAACCCTATGATAAAATCCCAAACATAAAAACATTCAAATTAAGGAAACTTACGTATTGTCGGCAGCCTAAGCAGCTGAACTTTTAAGAGGGCAATTTTACGCAACAATAAAGCACAACAATTAGCAAGAGACACCTGAACTACCCTTGAGCACTCTTCAATCATGAATTATTATACATAAAACACTATTTTATTCTCCTAATCTTCTATTTTTCCTCACCAAAGTCACGAGGCACTTATTCTTTTATCGGCAATGCAATTACTATTGTCGGCAATACAAATTTTCACTTCGGCAATCCAAAACTGCGCATAAACTAGTTTATGTATTGGTAACATTAATAGAAATAATAAACCATAGAAGAATATTGTCGCTGGTGTTTCCTTTGTTCTCGCTCGGAAATATGTCGGGTACATAACTGTCAAACTGCATACATTTTCGCGTTGACATTTATAGCCCCGCCTATCTCCGCCAGCAAAAGATGTTCCGACAGCAACGCCAGCGACATTCTTCCTCTATGGTTTATTACCTCTTTTATAACATTTCGTATTTGTTGACAAATCCTGAAATTAAACGTCACTCATTATGTTCGACTCGTTGAAAGGGCCAATGCAGAAAAATACGGACTACACTGAGAACAGAATTGCAGTTATAAATAAAATAGCAGAGAGTCAAATTGAATACACAATGCCACTAAATTAATGCAGACTAAGGCGCCGTCCACAAATTATATAACGCTCTAGGGGGAGGGGGAGTAGGCTCAAACACATTTTTTTTTTCATGCAAAGACCGTTGCGGAGGAGGGGATGGTCGAAAATTGTACATTTTAACGTTATGTCATAAATGGACGCTGCCTAATTTCGTTTTCATTTGTTTCATCGAATATTTTTTGTATTCAATCTCACTATGGCAGCATTTCGGCTGTAAAAATTGCCATGTCATGGTTATGAACTTGCAGCAACTGTGAACCCAACCTAGAAGTTGCAGCGTAACGTCACGGGTAATTGATTCATAATATTGTGATCTGCAAGAAAAATCCACGGAACAGGATTACCGGATTACTTGAATTTCAGAGTTGCGTTTGAATGCGTTACATGCATGCCCCTTTTCGCTACTCACACTACTGTTTATTAGGGTGCGAAGAGAAACCTCAAAGTTTGAGCCAAAATATTAAGATTTAGAGGGGGCGCAAGCGTCTTGAAGGTAAGTTTTCAAGTTATAAAAAATGGCCTTCAGTGAAGTCACCATAACTTTGATAATTTCTAAACAATTTTGAAACTTTCAGCACCATAATCTAAAAAAAATTTATGAAAACTTTGTAGAATATCAAATTTGTGTCATCTTACTAAAAATATCTTTGTTTGACCATGACTTCATGAATACTCAACCGATTCCAAATCTTTTTACATGGTTTAGAAGCTTACTTAAATGTTTTCAAACTTTTCGTACACTACATTTCACTAAAAAAATGTTTTGACCAAGTCATTCAACAAAAACTGCACAAAAACATGAGCTTTCAACGAAAAACAACAGTTTTTTTTTTTAATTTTTGTCAGTTAAACAATATTTTTAAAGCTGAAACTGGTTTTCCTCATTTGTTGAACCTTTGAAAAGGACTTGTCAATAATTTTTAAATAATTTTGAAACATTAATATTTTTGCTCATGTTAAATAGGTAATATATACACTATTCAACTCGTAATAAAAATAATATGCTATATAAACACAAGTATTATAGGAAGAATGCATTTTTTGGCGAAAAAACTTAAATAATCTAAAGAGATTCGATATTTTCTTTAGTATTTAAAATTATAAATCATGTCTTTGAGTAATTTTTGTTAAAAAAACTAAGTCGAAACCATTTTTTGGAAACGTGTTGTATGAACAGTATGGAAACAACTATTTTTTGCTTCATGTTGTACATGTTACATACAAATATTTGAAATCGGTTAAGTATTTATGGAGTTATGGTCAAAAAAATATGAATTTTTCGGTAAAATGAAGAAAAATTTCGAGAAAACACCTCTAACAAAAATTGTTTCGATTTAAGACAAATTTGATGTTATACAAAGTTTTCATAAATTTAAGTTTGAAAATAATAATGCTAAAAGTTTTAGAATTGGTTAGAAATAACCGAAGGTTATGGTGACTTCACTGAAGGCCATTTTTTATAACTTGAAAATTCACCTTCAAGACGCTTGCACCATTCTTCTTCTTCTTCTTCTTCTTGGCATTAACGTCCTCACTGGAACAGAGCCTGCTTCTCAGCTTAGTGTTCTTATGAGCACTTCCACAGTTATTAACTGAGAGCTTTCTTTGCCAAAGTTGCCATTTTAGCATTCGTATATCGTGTGGCAGGTACGATTATACTCTATGCCCAGGGAAGTAAAGGAAATTTCCATTACGAAAAGATCCTGGACCAACCGGGAATCGAACCCAGACACCTTCAGCATGGATTTGCTTTGTAGCCGCGGACTCTAACCACTCGGCTTGCGCCACCCCTAAATCTTGATATTTTTGGCTCAAACTTTGAGGTTTCTCTTCTAATATGATTTGAATTCATAAGAGCACACGAATTTTTGGTTTTGAGAACTTTTGAAAAATAAGCCGCACCCTAGTGTCTATACGCAAAAAAATCGCTAAAAGGTAACGCAAATTTGAAAATTCTACAGGTATTTATTACGTTCATATTATTCTCAGTGTATGAGAAAATCAGAATTGGTCCTTTGCAAATCAATTCAATCATGATTTGGCACAAATACATCATCTGCTGATTGCCTGTAGAACAACAGGAGTGTTGCCAAAATAGTTAACCCATCGAAAGACGTATATTTTATATGTTTCTCAGTATATTGAAGTATATGCGCTACAATCTTCAGATAAAGAAAGTAATGAAAGGCTCAATTATTACCCATGCATGTTTTGTTGCCTAATTCCAATGAATTAATTAGTTGTGTTCGATTTTTCAATGATTTTAAATTGTGAATAAAAAACGCACCGCAATTGAATATGGTTTTCTGGCAACCTATTCACATAATGAAAAGTGATTGCCAAGGAAAGCAAAGTGCATTAATTTTAATATGAGATTTGAAGCATAAAAATTCAGTATTTTTGAGTGCTTTATAGACAAATCAAAAGTTTAACAGTGCATGAGTGATCGGTGTGTAGCTTTTGTGACAAATTGGTATTGGAGCGGAGAATTGGACATTTCAAAGTGGTGAGCTTTTCTTAAGCTGTTCTTGTGTTGTTTTATTCGGCAACTAACAAATGACGATTATTTCGTAAGCATTTATTTCATTCAATGATAAAACCCATATTTTATAATATTTTTGTGAAAGATGAGGTTTACATGGAAGATAATAGTTCAAGAAATATATTGAGTACATTGAAGGTAACTCTTGTTCCGTAGATAAATTTTACCCTATTAATAAATTAATGAATATTATCTGTGTCCGGATATTGGTACCGTCCGGATTTTGATTCACCACAGTATGCTTAAGCAAATTTTTGTCGTCCGTAGGAAATAAAATGTCAACCGTATTCATCCACAGAAGCATTGATTCATAATTGTGGGGCATTGAAAACCATACCTACCAGTTACGAATCAGAGATAAGACGATTCCGAAACAAACGCCAACACGTATGCTTTCATTAGCACACCATTCGTTTACCTCGCAGATAAATTGCTGTTATAGTGTTTTGATTCATAATATGAGTCGATTTGATCCATAATCAGCATCGTTTTAAATTTCTATCGATATCGACACTTTTGCGTAAATAATCGGGTATTTAGAGGTGTAGTCTCAAAAACAACTATAAGGACTGTTCATTTTATAAAGTGGACACTTTGTTTTAGCTAGGGTCGATGTACCAATAGCCGCATAGCTAAGAACAAATATTCGTATAAAATCGAAAAATATCGCTAGCGTCATTATTTTTACATCATCTGAAAGCTTTTTATCTTGGTTTTGTGGGAAAATATGAAAACTACGGGATCTCATATGTTCGTATTTATTATCGCTTGTGCCACTATAGGAATACATGTGCCTATAGTAGCACTATTTCTAATTTCTGTTCCTATAGTAGCACTAGCATCACGGCGTTGGCAAAATACTAATCAAAACCGTATTTTCACAAAACTTTTGTATTTTCCCTACAAAGTATCGATCAAAAGCTATCGTTTGATGGAAAAAAAAGTTCCTAATTCATCACTTAGTTCGTTTAATAAAATATAGTTAATCTCTGTACCGTAAAATCGGGTGTAATTGATCAGAAGGGTGAAATTGATCATCGTATCACACGATTTTATTTATTCGTAATGGAGCACAAATATCAATGTAAGCTGCAGTAATTGAACGTTGTTTGTTGTAACTATTGTCGAATTGTGTGTTGTGAAGTTTTTTGCGTTAGAGAATGTTTATAACTATGAAAATAATGTAAAATTTCAAAATCATGCACGTTGCAGTATTGACAAACATTTATGAACTTCTATTTCTAAGCAAGGATTTGAACATGGTATAAACCTGGGAGTTTGTGAGGATGCTTGAGATATATCCCCAAACCATATTTCATTACCAAAACTCGTACCAATTAGCTCAAATGGTTGAAATGATTGAATTTCTGTTAGATATCATTGAATTCCTTAATAAATTGCATACATTTAGGCGTTTTCCGCGTAATTCTTGAAATTTAACTATTCGTTATTTATATAAATATTGCATTGTTAAGAATTTGACAAGCATATTCGGATTCATGGAGCTCAAATTTATCATGTAGAGTTGTTTTGAAAACTAACAAAAATGGCATTGACAAGTGATCAATTTCACCCCGAAATGAGATCCCCTGATTTTTTATTTTAGATATATTTTAACACTAACATGACGTTTGTTAGAAAATTGCGGTACATGAGTCGATGAGGCCCACCTTCGCACTTGTTTTCCTGCATTTAGTTGTTTTGCTTTGTTAACATTATAGAAAACAGACTAGAAAAAACGTGAAAAATAATCAATTTCACCCGAAATTACGGTAGTGCTATTATAGGTTTACTATAGGCGCAAGGGAGCTCAAATTTTAAGCAAAACTAATTATTTCGATCATTTTTCGAACAAAATCAAGCTGTGTATCAATGGTTCATAGGTAAATAGCTCCTGACCTTCATGTCAAAAAATATTTTGAAAAGATTTATAGCAAAACGGCCGCAAAAAGCCACTAGTGCGACTATAGGGGACTGTCCACTAAGGGAACACCGACCCTATATCTTTTTTATTTATTTATAAAATCGCAATCGGTTTTCTGTGCATCGTTCAACTAGTATTCTACAATGTTATGAAAAATAAAATCTAACAAAATGCTTTTGGTTGAAGAACTAAATAGTTTTTCCAAAAACTCCTAAGAAAAACTGTTCATCAAAGTTAAGCATTATTTTTCGCATAACAAAAATCCTCATTTTTTATAAACAAATTATATGTTGTTATCCTTTATCATTCTACTAAAGGTAGGTAACATTTATGGGGTACTGCATACCTCTAGGTGTTTAACATTAAATGGAAATTTCTGACTTAGATTACAAAAATGGTCTCAGCTTGTGACAAAGCTTTTTGCTATGGGATTTGAGACCATATTCAAGTTCTATGATAACTACCCGGATAAAAACGTACCATTCATTGAATGGAATAAATCATTAATGTAAATTATAGCGTATTGGATACAATACAGCGTATTGTAATTGAATACCGAGACAACATTATTCTTAAATGAATATACAATTCAATAACAATTTAATATATTGTAACAGAATACTGTACTGGATTTGAATGGTTTTATACATTACAATTTTGGTCAAATTCTTATTATTGTGTAAAACAACTGTTACTTTTTTCTGTGTAGCTTGTCTAACAGAAGTAAACAAAACAAGTTAACAAAGCAAGAAATATTGTGTGAAAGATATTTAAGAAGTAAAAAAAAATGTTTTGTAAAATTTAGTTATTTTCACTGTAATTTTTCAAATGAAATATTGAAGATCTATACCTCTATATAGGAGTTGAAACTCTTTTGTTACTGTTAGCAAAAATATCTGGTAAGTTGGGAAAAATCCATAAAAAAAACAATTTGTATTCTTTTCACCACGAATCAATATGCATTTTATTGAATGGTGTATGTATTGTAAAACAATACACAAATTGCCATTCAAACAATACAAAAACAGTATTGTTTACAGTAATCCACTATTTTTTTTCTCATAAAAAAAACAATATATCTTATTGTTTTATTTAAATCTATGTGTGAAAAATTATCAATATTTGTATTATTACGATACTTAACCCATACGTTTTACTGTAAAAACCTCAGGAAATTGTTGTGAACAATATATTGTACTGTGATTGTATAGTTATTTAACAATGTTTTTGATGGTAGTGCTACAATACGTTAAATTGTTTTTATATTGTATTTTTTACTCGGGTAGGCTGTCAATGATAAGTGATTGTAGAACAGATTGTAAGCGTTTCGAAAATGCTAAAATCGCATCAATTTTTAATATTCGTATATAAAGCCTCAAATGTTCTCGACTTAAATGAAAACAGCTCATGGGATTGAAGTGTCATACTAATATATTTTTAGTTTTGCATTCGTTTTGCCTAACCGATTAACAGAAATTATGGATACTTCGTTTAGTATGTGGTGGGTAACACACTATCAAAGTTACCCGCATTATCAAAGATACCCCGATTTACGGTAATTGCTTGTAACAAATTTTGTTATAATTCGTTAATGGAAAATAACTAAATGAGATATATATTTGTTTAATTTGAAACATAATAAGTTACATTTTTGTTCAAATTGTAACATTTTTTTTTTCAATCGTTCACTTGTTTATTGTAGAGGAAATTGTGTTACATTTTTTGTTATTTTATCTACTAAGCAAAAATTGTAACGTGCTAGCTGATTAAAAAAATCTGTTACAACTCTGTTGTAATCCAATGGTCGGGAATCTTCCATTCCCACTGATCCGCATCTGTGGGATGGACGTTTGTAATTTCGATCAAAATCGACTTTTTTGTGAATAATCGCAATTTTTGAGACGTATTCTCGAATACAACTATATTGCATATAATTATCTGTGACTATATTCTGCAGTGACAAGGAAGTCATTTTGTTTTGTACAGCGTCACCATAAATTTCATCGTACGCCCTTCCATAACACACCCATTCATTAAAGACTACAAAATCGCTTAAATATCGGCTTAAACTATACTCAATAGTAAACTTTGCCTTCATGCTGTTGTAGTGCTCTATCCTTAAGCCTTTTTACTGTTTTGAGAAGCTATTGTAGCTTTCCCGAATCCAAACAGTTATTGTAGTGCTTGGTCTACTGTGAAACATTTTAAAACTTTGCTTCGTCACAGATAATATATGATCTTTAGTTTTACTGACAGGCATCTTTGGGATATTATGTTTATGATAGAACATATAAACTAATAAGAAAAAGAAAAGAAATGCATCTATCACATAAACCAGTTTCAATATCAGTAGTGATTAGTAGATGACTTGGCACTTTGAACCCCTATATCGCACTTTTAATCCTTTTATCTTCAAAACCCACAGGAACAACTCAATCCAAAATTGTCAACTCACTGCCCACCGCCATTCCCTATGCTTACCATTGCCTTTCCCGCACCCGGTCGGCGATAGTGACAAGCTGATATCGTCGCTGTACGACCCGTCGTCATTGCTATCCCCTGCCCCGTCGCCAACCGCCGGCCGCTCATCCTCATCTCGATCAATGTTCAGGTACGACTGCCTCGAATCCGAGTCCTGCAAGTCCAAACTGCTTCGGCTGACAACGGCCGCCGGCGAAGCCAAATCACTACTGAAATTCCTCAGGAATATTCTTCCCCCGATGGCACTGTTTGCACCGCCACCGTAATTGCTATGATTTATCTTATCATTTGAAGCACTTTCACCGAAATCCGTAGGATTATAGAAGGACGACCTTCGTGTGTTGTTTGCGAAGTATTGCGCCGCCACTTCGAGGTTGGGCACTGCTGCGACTCCCCCCTGCTGCGGCCCTGTCACCCCCGGAAACGTCTTGAAGGCGTTCACTTCGATTGACGATTTATCACTTTGATCGGGCCCATCGTCACTGCCAGACCCATCTATCGGGTCACCTGGAACTGATTTATGGACACGTTTATCACCCCCTACCCCACCACTGGCAGCACCGGAGAACAGTTGCGATAGTTTTTCGTTGGCCGCTGGCGAGAGGTATCCCACCCACGGATTGTACAGCGGGAAATGTGTGAACGAAAGCATGGCGGCCGCATTGTACCCGGCCGCGTTGACCAGGTACGACCCGGTGGCGTTGGCCGGATCCAGTCGCAGCGGAGATCGATCCGCTCCCGGAGGACTTCCGCCATGCCGTCGATGTTCCGTCGCGATAAGATTCTCGATGGAGAACGAAGAACTCGGAAGGCGCGATAGCTTCAGCCGATCTTCCGTCGGCTGGATCAACTCGGTCGCTTTATCCATGGCGCTGAATTACTACAGGGCATGTAGACTCACAGCAATTAGTGGCCGGCGGCGCGCGTAACTAACAACGGCCACGGAACGTGACTTCATCGATCGGGGGACACTTTCAAACTAAGACACGATGCCGCGGCACAATGTGCGCCTCGATGGGTTGGTTGTTGGTTTTTCGACGTTTCCCCTTCCCATGCCGGCGACACAGCACAGAGCTTGTACAGGGCCCATATATCACGGACACACGGTTGTTCCTTCGTTCGCACGTTTGCCAAGTGTGACTGTGTTCGTTGGCAAGCAATGCAATCCCGTAGACCCCTCCTACCGTGTTCGAATGGGATTCGGTTCGAACCAAGAAGGGTGCCGCCGCCGAGCGACATTAATTTGTTTGTTTTCGCTTATTGCTCGATAATCGGTCTCACACTCTGCTAAGCAGCTTTCTTCGCCTTGAAGAAAATGTGAGGAGGTGGAGCAGAAAACAGAGCACGGAAGTGAGTGCAACTTTATTTAGCTGACGCTGAAGGTGAGGAACAAGCAAGGAAGCGTGTACTGATCCAGATGAGATCAACGCTGAATCGCTTTATGTTGGACTGACAGTGATTCGTTGCATAGGTTGAGATGTTGTCTTTCTTGAGCATAGTGCAAATAATTGGTTAATTCACTTACAAAGTTATTCAAGTTTTCTTTATCTCTTCGAGCACTTGAAGCTGAAATTGTGATTCATCAACCTTTCGATTTATTCAATTCTTGATACTCGGATTCTTCGATTCTTCAAATCTTTGATCTTCGATACATCGACGAAGCTTCGATTCGTTAATTCCTCGAATATTCGATTCTTTGATTCTTCGATTCTTGAATTCATCATTTCTTCGATTCATTGTTTCTTCAATTCTTTGATTTTCTGATTCTTCGATTCTTCGATTTTTCGATTCTTAGATTCTACGACTCTTCGATTTTTCGATTCATCGATTCTTCGATACTTCGATGCTTGAACGTTGGTTTGCTTTCTTAGAACGTCAAATCTGGTTTTCATTTCCCGTCCAAACATTTTTATTGAAAGGAGTCTCATTCGTGATACAATGCGGTGTAGCCCTATACATTTGTAGGTGATGATTCATTAGTGTTGCCAAAGACTTACCACGGTTGCCGGAATCTGCTAACATTTTCTTCAAAGCATTTTTGAACGTTTTGACTGCATTCTCCGCAGCACCGTTTGAGCAGGGACTAAAGGGTGCTGATGTTAAATGACGAATACCTCTTTCCTGACAAAATGTTTGAAACTTTTTTCAACGATCTTCCGTTGTCGGATACAAGAACATCGCAGTTTCCAAAACGTGAAAAACAATCCTCCAGCTTTTCGATGGTTTCTTTGGTAGTAAGCGAACGAACCAAGTAGCACTCCACCCATTTTGAATAGCTATCCGTTATTATGAGGAAGTTCTTCTCTTTCAGGAACAAGTGATCTATATGTATCCTCTCAAATGGCCTTGAACTTAACTTCCATGGAGAAATCGGGGTATTACCTGCTTCCGGTCTACGCTGGATACAAATTTCACAACGCTTGCCAATGCCTTCAATGTCTTTGTCAATATTGGGCCACCAAAAGTAATTGCCGGCCAGAGACTTCATTTTGACTATTCCAAGATGCGATGAATGTAGTTCTTGCAGCAAAAATGGACGAAGCTTGGCCGGCGCCACAATGCGATAGCCCCACAAAAGCACTCCTTCTTCAACCGTCAGCTCATCTTTCCGAACATAAAACTTCTTAAGTTCCTGGTCATTCATGTTGCTTGGCCACGAAGTTCACTATTCGGCTAACAACAGGATCGCGTCGAGATTCCATAATGAGCTGCGTTCGTTCCACTAACGATCTTGTCTCGGATTCCAAATATTGTAGAAACATTACTTCTTCGTCATCTCTAACGTCGTCTTCACTATATTGAACTGGTGATCGTGACAAAAAATCTGCTACCGTAATCTAAGGGGAAGTTGATCACTTCAGATGCATAATTCGTAAAATCAAACAGTTATTTAGTTTATACTATGCATTTATTATTTTCAAAACATCTACTGCAATAAATTACACTAATTAACAAATATTGGTTTCTCAAATAAACCCGAACTTATTCATAAAAAAATGAAGATCATCAAATTTTCCAAATCACTGAAACGGGGAGAAGTTGATCATGACAACCTTCTTATCACACACTATGATTCTTCAGTCTTAGATCGGGAGCCTTCGTTAGCCGAGTGGTAACGTCCGTGGTACAAAGCAAAGCCTGAAGGTGTCTGGGTTCAATTTCCAGTCAGTCCAGGATCTTTCCGTAATGGAAATTTCTTTGATTTTCCTGGGCATACAGTATGATATACGAATGCGAAAAGGTAACTTAGGCAAAGAAAGATCTCAGTTAGTAACTATAAGAATACTCATTGAACAATACATAAGTTGAAAAGCAGGCTCTGCTCTATTTAGGACGCCATCCAAAGAAGGAGGAGCGTGATCATTAAACAGAAGAAAATAACAAATATTCTAAAATTTCAGTATTGCATTTAGAATGTATTTCATTTATTCAGATAATATGTCACAAATGTTATTAATCTTACATTTTCACCTTCAGTTTCTGATGCGAGTGAGACGTTTTTTCAAACAGGAACGAGCTGGCAGTTTTTCTTGTTGCTTATTAAGTTTCTGTTGTTCTTCAGATGAAATCAAAATATTTGATACACTGGATTTCAAAGATTCTCCCTTATTGCCTTTCTTCTGATTTCTTTTAAACTTTTTGCGCTCTGTACCAAGGATCAACGAATCATCCTTCTCTTGTTTGACCTTGATTTTCTTCGGTACATTATCATCAGGGTTCAACTTCTCATCACGAAATGGTATCTTTACCCGAACCTGTGATTTCTGCGCCCGTTTAGTCTGCTTGCCCTTCTTAGGTTTTGCACTAGACATAGGGTTCGAATCATCATCTTTCTCTTGTTTAATCCTGATTTTTTTGTGTCCACTTTCATCGGGGTTGATATAGCCATCGTACAATGAAACCTCTTTCTTGGCGAGTATCTCCTGCGCATGCTGCTCACTTACGCTTTCGCCGGGCTGAATATCCATCAACCGACGTCGCTTCGGGATATTTCTGGATGGTGACTCACCGTAGCGCTCCTGTTTCATCAAGTTCACCAGTTGTTCGGAAAAGGAACAGTTTGGACCATTTGATGAAGGAGTTGAGTTTGTGTCGACCTCTGTTGGCAAACGTTTTAAAACTTCTTTTCTATTGAGTGGATATATACCGGTGGCCCGACTTTAAATTCTGCGCATTGCTTTTCTGAATTTCGTCAATGGCAGTCTTCAATAGTCGTGGGAAAAGATGCTTTGGAACCGATCCACGACTACGCTTTTTCCAACTTTCGAGGGTTAATTTCCAGGATTTTTTCAGTGGCCTGAAGAACTCCACATCTAGAGGTTGGCACAGATGGGTAGCATTAGGTGGCAAAAACACGAACCGTATGTTATTGTCGAGGCAACTTCGGATGACCTTATACGACACATGTGATGCTACGTTATCTCCAATAATAACCTTCGGATGATCATTTTTCAAACTTTTAAAGTATGGTAAAGCGAGTGTTAGAAACCAGTCCTCGAATATCATCGTATCAAACCAACCTAAAATGAACAAGGACACCATATGAACATGAATTGCTCATTATGGTCAAAAGAAGATATGCTTACCAGATTTGGTTCGATTGTATCGGGATCCTCTGGGACCACCTTCAGTCCATGTTGGGTACAAATGAAGCGCAGCGTATACAATGTACGGTGGTAACAAAGTTCCATCAGCAGCTCCCGCAAACATGACAGAAAATGAGCTCTTGGAATGGTCAAGTACATTCTCGACATGTTTCTGTCCCCTCCTTACTATGACCGTCTTGGATTCCGGATCGTCCGTAAAGTTGGTCTCATCGTAATTTACAATGTTTTCTGGAGGAACATCTCGGATTGTGGCGGCGAGTTTATCAAAATATTCGTTGATTATCGTTGGATTAACTTTCGCCCGATTCCTTTTGATGTTTTGGGACAATCGAATTGACAACGTTGATTTGTTACGGGCAAGAAACGAAGAGATCCAGTCATATCCGGGCAGGTTTTTCTTGAACCTTGTGACTCGTTGGTTTGTGTCCAAATAGCTTTTGACAAGGAATCGCATGTCTGACTGAGTTAGAGGAAATCCCCACTGTCCTGCTATTTGCACTACATCACATAACTCGCGTTCCTCACAATCATTCAAAACGGTCGGTCCTCCGTGTTTTCCAGTGAACAATCCTTTTATCCGGTTAAAAATGGTTCCATACGGGACTCTGAACTGGCGCGCAGCTTCGCGGATCGAATTTTCTCCACTTTCAACTGAAGTAACTGCGGCTGACAAAACTTCAGGTGTATACTTGAAAAGGGATGTTGGTCCTACGGTTTTAACGTATTTTCGGGGCATTTTCACTAAAACTGTGGTATTTTCACTAAAAAATAAACGAATCGCGAGATATTGCAAATGGTAAACAAACAAGATGGCAGTGATGAACCGGCAGATGGTTGATCAATTCGCTACGAAGTGGTCGTGGTTAAAACAAAAATGGAAATGATGAAAATTTTTGGAATCGCCTTCGGAAAATTATTTTTTTTTTCCTCAGTAGCAATGTGCATTTAATGAAAGTCAAAGTGCAATTCTCTGCAAGAATATTGGTCGCGTGCACGGAAGGATTTTTTGACACATTTATTCAGGTTTAAACTGTACTTGAAACCATTTGTTTGAGGATGATGAAATTTGGATAGAAATAGGAGACATGTTCTTTATTATTTTTAAAATTTTGATTTATTAAAATATAACGAAAACATCTCATAGATATATGTTTGTTTAATGGTACACCAGCTGACTTAATAATTTTTGTGCTTAGTACTGAATTCGAAGACTATTTTTTGGATGCTTATTTGATCAACTTCACCCCAATGATCAACTACCCCCCAGATTACGGTACCTTGTTGCTTACTCCTTTAATGTATGTAACTCCTTTAATGGGGCCCTGATTTTAGTAAGTAACGACATTTCCAATATTAGCGAACGTTGTTTACTTGGGTGATCAATGTTACCCCATATCAGCTGAATCAAAAAATCACTTAAAACATTTATTTAAACATGTTTAAATCTTTCGAAAAACAAAATAAAGTACATAGTTAGGAGCGGTGTGTGCCAGTACTTGTTTTAAAAATATGAAACTTGTAACATTTGTATTGTGAAATGAAAAATTTAAGAAAAACTAAAAAAAAATGATCAATGTTACCCCGGATTACGGTACTTGCTTTCATATTCATAATTAGCCAGGAATACAGCCCAACGTTGTAGCTTGCCAAACACCATATCTGGAATTCCTTTTCGTCCAAATATCGACACCAGAGGTTGATGGTCCGTCAAAATTGTAAATGTTCTTCCAAGTAAGTAGCCACTCAATCTTCGTACAGCATAATAATAGCCAGCACTTCCATGTCCAAAGGTGAATATTCTTGCTCATGATTCTTCAGCACTCTCGAAATGAATGTTACTGGCCGCTGACTTCCATCTGGGAATACTTGCAAGAGTACAGCTCCGACGCCTTTGCCCGAAGCATCAGTAATTAACACAACAGGCAATTCTGGATTGTACGGAGTTAAAACGTTGTCGGAACACAACATCTGCTTGATGGTTTCGAAAGACGCATCGCATTCAGCTGACCAATTGTATCGTTCGTCTTTCTTCAGCATTCGGTACAACGGACTCAATATTGTTGAAATATTCGGAATGAACTTGGCATAATACGTTACCATCCCGAGGAACTCTCGTAGCACTTTCACATTTTCCGGTCTTCGAACATCCATAATAGCTCGAACCTTCTCTGAATCTTTATGTAGTCCATCACCATCTACAATGTGTCCCAAAAACTGCATTTTGGTCTTCAAAAACTCGCATTTTTCTCTATTCAGGTTTGCAAAAGCTTCTCCAAGACTCTTGATAAGTTACTCATATGCTCACTAACTGTTGCACCAATTACCAAAACATCATCGAGGAAATTGACGCATCCAGGGCAATTCTTGTAGTAGCTTCTCTAGGACCTCTTGAAAAATAGCACAGGCCGGTTTTGTTCCAAATGGTAATCGGTTTACATGAGAAATACCTTTGTGGGTGCTCCATGCTAACATTTTCCTGGACTCATCTTCCAGCTCAAGTTGATTATATGCTGACTTCAAATCCAACTTCGAAAACAGTTTACCTCCTTGCAGCGCGTTAAACAAATCCTCGACAACCAGCATTGGGTACCGCTTGTCTTCAAGAAACGGATTCACCAAAGACACATTAAAGACCTCCATGTCCCTTGCAGTTGCCCAAAATTTTATGGCTCATAAGGTAATCTAGAATGCCGTGAAAAGTGTACTGCGATCTGTCAAACTTGGGTACCTTTTGCACTACCGAGGGACCAAATGCAGTACTAGAAGTGGTACCCAATCTGAGCGCGAGTCGGACGGACCTGGATTCACGCTTACCCGGTAATCAGCGCATAGACGAATTGACTTATCTTTTTTCAAAACTGGAACCATAGGTGTTCCCCAGTCAGCGGGGAATAATGCCTGTCTTCTCCAGATTTTCCAATTCTTCCTCCACCTTGGATTGGAACAAAATTGGTATCTTCCTTGGCTTGGAAAACTTCGGCTCAGCATTCGGCTTCAATTGCAAGTTGACCTTCGAATACTTGTAACGGCCCAACGATCCATCGAAAAATTCTCCGTAACGATCTAAAACTTCCTTCAGCTCTTCTTCATGCTTCTCTGATGACTCCGTATCCAACTTGTTGATTCGCAAATTCAGCAACTTCCCAATAAAATCTCGTCCGATCAATGGGTTGCGTCCTCCTTCAATGACAACAACTTGGCTTGTCAACCCTGATACACTAGAACAGCTTCAAATGCTCCTTTCAATGTAGCCTAACCGCCGGTATAAAACACCAGCTTACCACGGAACGGATTTAACGGAAATTCTCCAAACTGGCTTTGATAAAACGCTTCTGAAACTATCGTAATCGGTGATCCTGTATCCATTTCAAACTTCGGCATACGTCCATTAACCGCAACGTTCACGAAATAATGGTCAGAGCAGCCGATGTTGTTCACCTCCAAACGATTGACTTTGTTTTCCTTTCTTCCAGAGTTCTCCTTCGGCTTTTTCGGACAGACCACGGCAATGTGACCTTTTTCCTTGCAAATCTTGCAGACATAACTCCGGTACTGGCAGCTTCGAAAAAAATCGTGATTGTTCTTACCACCCGCATAGCAAACAGCTGAACTTGGTTTCTTCGCAGACTTCGCCCCATAACTTGCCTTCCTTTCGCTAATCTTGTTTACTTCAAGAAATCCTCTGTTTTTCAAGGTTGCTTCTCGTTTCACCGCAAGCTTGAGCAAGTCCTCTAGTGCAACGGTGTCCTCTTCTCCACACAAACGTTCGAAAATCGGACCTGGTTGAAGATCCGTCACGAATATATCCTTCAGCGCATGGTCCAAATGATCTCCAAATTCACAATTCAGGGATAGCTTCTTCAAACAGACGTACCATTCTTGAACACTTTCTCCTGATTCCTGTCGAGCCCTGTAGAAAAACGCTCGTTTCCGGTAAGTGACCATCGTCGGACAAAATCTTCCCTTCAAAAGTGCATATAGCTCATCGTACTTCTTCTCATTCGGGTTTGAAGGATGGCAGATATTCTTCACGGTTTGATAGACTTCTAGGGAAATTGACGTCAGAAGTACAGCGGATTTACGCTTCTCATCTACGTCCACAGCCAGAAAGTACTGTTCCAACCGCTCCTGATACATCTCCCGCTGGTCTCCAAACGAAAATCTTGGTGGGCCATATCCTTCCATAATAACTTCGTAAGTTTGAAATCCTTTTGTCGCCAATTGTTCTGTATCGAACTAATTAAAAATACGTCTGGTTCGTTTGATGGGAAAATACAGAATGAATGTTTTATTGAATCAATAAGGTGAGTAACTAATCAATGGTCGTTGCTATGTGGCCGCTAAGGCTGCCTGGATCAAACGTGCTACATCACACTTCGATTCTTCGATTCTTCGATTCTTGGATTCTAAGATTCTTCGATTCTTCGATTCTCCGATTCTCCGATTCTTCGATTCTTCGATTCTTCGATTCTTCGATTCTTCGATTCTTCGATTCTTCGATTCTTTGATTCTTCAATTCTTCGCTCCTTCGATTCTTCGGTTCTTCGATTCTTCGATTCTTCGATTTTTCGATTCTTCGATTTTTCGATTCTTCGATTCTTCGATTCTTCGATTCTTTGATTCTTCAATTCTTCGATCCTTCGATTCTTCGATTCTTCGATTCTTCGATTCCCCGATTCTTCGATTCTTCGATTCTTCGCTCTCCTACGATTCTTCGATTCTTCGCTCCTTCGATTCTTCGATTCTTCGATTCTTCCATTCTTGGTTTCTCAGATTCTTCGATACTTCGATTCTTGGTTTCTAACGATTCTTCGCTTCTTCGATTTTTCGATTTTTTTTTTCTTGTCTTCTTGTCTTCTTGTCTTCTTGTCTTCTTGTCTTCTTGTCTTCTTGTCTTCTTGTCTTCTTGTCTTCTTGTCTTCTTGTCTTCTTGTCTTCTTGTCTTCTTGTCTTCTTGTCTTCTTGTCTTCTTGTCTTCTTGTCTTCTTGTCTTCTTGTTCTTGTCTTCTTGTCTTCTTGTCTTCTTGTCTTCTTGTCTTCTTGTCTTCTTGTCTTCTTGTCTTCTTGTCTTCTTGTCTTCTTGTCTTCTTGTCTTCTTGTCTTCTTGTCTTCTTGTCTTCTTGTCTTCTTGTCTTCTTGTCTTCTTGTCTTCTTGTCTTCTTGTCTTCTTGTCTTCTTGTCTTCTTGTCTTCTTGTCTTCTTGTCTTCTTGTCTTCTTGTCTTCTTGTCTTCTTGTCTTCTTGTCTCTGTCTTCTTGTCTTCTTGTCTTCTTGTCTTCTTGTCTTCTTGTCTTCTTGTCTTCTTGTCTTCTTGGCTTCTCGGCTTCTTAGTTTCGTAGCAGTGAAAACATGAGTTTTCCACGTTCCAACAGTAAAATCCCGTTCATAATTGCCAAGCGATTATACTTACAAACTGCGCTAAGCATGTCACTCAATAAAACATCCACGTCATCGTTTCCTTTCAACCAATTTGTAATACAAAGCATGAAACTCTCTCAAGCAAGTTCGGGAGAGTAAAAAAAATCCACAAACATCCCAAGCAAAACAACTCATCAAATAATTCCCACTTCCTGTTGCCAATTCTTCAGATGTTTATCTTCACGAAGAGCCACCTTACCCCCGTTGCTTGAAAACGTGTGGTCAATTTCTTCCACACAATCCAATTGGAAAAACTGCTCACACATCGTCCAAACCACCAAGAAGAGCGAGAGAGTAATGGCGCAAAAGTTGTAAAACCGAACAGACTCCGCCCCTCAACGCTGTGATTGGACGATTCAGTATCATAACAGGGCGCATGATCAAACTTTCTGCAAGTGTGTGTGAGTTCTATCGTGTGTGACTTGCACCACCGAACCAACAGTTTATTAGAAACAGTTCATCAGTGGATTAATTCGAAATAACTTTCCATATGTTTTTCCTTGTTCAAACAGACAAATTGATGTGTTGCTGTAGTAGCAGAGCAACGTTGAACAATCATCATTTTTGGCGTTTCGAGCAAGTGCATTAGCAGGACGGTTTCTTAATTTGTTGAACAACAAACTGGCTTAATTACACGAGCAAGGAAAACATTTTTCAATTAGGGCAAACTTAATTAAGTGGGCATGAGAAATGGTAATTAGCAAAAACGGACCTGATTAATTGATGAAAAAAGAACTTTGGCAATTAAACAGTTTCATAATCATGAAGTCGGACAGCAGAAATTCAGATTAAGACTTTTACAGATGGTCCGAAATTAGAGATCTGTCACATATACCAATTTACAATAAAAATAGGCAATTTGTTACCGTTTCTAGCCGTCGAGGATATGCTCGACGTACCCAGAAGGAAACACGTCCTAAACCACAGGTTGCTGGTCTAAAGCCAGGCGGGCACACAAGGCCTCTTTTGGTCCTCGAGTCCCAGAGTCGTTGGAGGTTATGGGGAGGTTTTCGGACCATGCTAGTGGTTAAAGTTCAGAAGTAAATTTAGACATTTTATTACTTATGGATTGATATTGATGGTTGGAGGTTCTTCTACTTGGCATTAACGTCCTCTGGGACAGATCCTGCTTTTCAGCTTAGTGTTCAATGAGCACTTCCACAGTTATTAACTGAGAGCTTTCTTTGCCAAAGTTGCCATTTTTGCATTCGTATATCGTCTGGCAGATACGATGATACTCTATGCCCAGGGAAGTCAAAGAAATTTCCATTACGAAAAGATCATGGACCGACCGGGAATCGAACCCAGACACCTTCAGCATGGCTTTGCTTTGTAGCCGCGGACTCTAGCCACTCGGCTAAGGAAGGCCTGTTGGAGAAAAGTTGAAGATTACGTTGCGTGAACTAGGCTTTGGGTTGATGGCGTGGTAGCGAGCACGCAGCGAACTGGACTATCGAATTTCATACATACAGTCGACTCTCCACCAGTGCTGGGAATGGTAATAGTAGTAGGCTTGAATTTTCGCGAAAATCACGTGGCTCTCTAAGTACAGTAGTTCAAAAACGTGAATCTCATCAAGTAGCCTCTGTTGGGTGCACGAATTTTCTAAATCATGAGTGTCATTGAAGGCTCTAAATGCGGAAAATGCAGTGGGAAATAGAACATTTTTCTACAGTAATTTTGGGTTGCCCTTAGCAACGGGTGTTTTGCAATTTTCAAGGCATTTTGCCTACAGCAGCGATGGGCGTGAGTTTCACTGGCTTCGCTGACTGTGATTGGCTTTGTTTAGCTACTGTAGAGTGAATTTCAGATTTTTTCCCAACCCTGCTCTCCACATCTCGATGTTCTACATCTCGATATCTCTCCCTTCTTCTTCTTTGTGGCGTTACGTCCACACTGGGACAGAGCCTGCTTCTCAGCTTAGTGTTCTTATGAGCACTTCCACAGTTATTAAATGAGAGCTTACTATGCCAATGACAATTTTTGCATGTGTATATCGTGTGGCAAGTACGAAGATACTACTCTATGCCCTGGGAAGTCGAGAAAATTTCCAATCCGAAAAGATCCTCGACCGGTGGGATTCGAACCCACGACCCTCAGCTTGGTCATGCTGAATAGCTGCGCGTTTACCGCTACGGCTATCTGGGACCCTCGATATCTCTCCCTATGTCGATGATTTCATAAGTCCCTTCAGTCTGCATACATTTTCACTCTCCATATCTCGATATCCTCCTTATCTCGATATCTCCATATATCGATGTGTTTATATTGATTTTTCGTTCTCAATTTTCTCTCCGTATGTCGATATGACCAATATCGAAGGTCACTAGACCAAAGTTTTGGGATTCACAACAAATTAGGAGCGCAAAATGACGTCTGTTTGTGTATTACTTTCTTGGCAACGGAGTGTTTTTCAATCTAGTATTCATCCAAAATTTGTTCTTTGTCTCGATCTCTCCCTATCTCGATGGTCCCTTCGATATCGAGATGTGGAGAGGCGATTGTATTGCCTTACGAAAGGTGGAACGATTATTGCAATACGAACGCTTTATGTATCGTTTTAGCATCACGCCACATCGAGGCGTCGATAGTCGTGTAGTGTACGCTCGGGCTTATCGATCGCAAGGTTCTTGGTTCGATTCCAGGTTGCCGCGAAAACGTTTTTTGTTTTCAAATTCTGGTTCCATAAGGCAAATTTTTGAATTTCAATCCGATTTCTTGTGGCGAATCTTCATAAGGGGTTCCTATGTTTATCGATAGTCCATTTGCCTGAGTGTACTCTTACCGATGCTTGGCGTTCACTGAGCCAAGTAATCATATCAGGTTTATCTGAAAACACATATGGTTTTTTCCATCTAGTTTTTCACATAACCTTCATTAGCTTATGACATAAACTATCGCAATCAATTTTTGATCAGATTCATCAGATAAATCACATACCTTTCATAATATATTCATGTGTGAGTTATTGGATTTTGTTAATGAATTCCATGTGAAACTAAGATGATAATTATTGGTTTTGTTCGTAATTTTTATTTGTTTGTTTAATGAATTTAATAATAAATGTTCAGGATTTGCTTTGCTAAAATAAACCAAAAATATAAATTACATTCATATATATATTTATTAAATTTATTATATGGGTTTGCTTGTAACATCCTTGATATACATCTTTTGAGATGAACCAGCCTAGGGCTGAAAATCTCATAAATAAAGATAATAATAATAATAATATACATCTTATTGCATATTAAAAACAAAATTCTTAGATTTTGGACTTCATTTTTTAGTTTCCGAGTCTGTTTTTTCCTGCCTTGGTCCTTCAAATGCGACTTGCGAATAATCTGAGTTTTCCTTAGGACCTGTTCCTTACTCTCTGCAAATGTAAGATGCGAAAAAAAACTTATATATCATAATGATTTGTGTAAAAGGTTAACTTACGTTTCGTTGCCATTTAACATTGATTTTACCGTACAACCACTGAAACAGGTGTAATGGATCCTAAATCTGCTAAAAGTACATCGAACGAATACGCCATTTTGAAAACACTGCTTTAAAACAGAAAATTTTCATATCTGCAAATCACATGATTGTTATCGGATAACATACATGAATTTGGTTCATATACAATTTACAGTATTGGTCATTGAATATAATCAAGTATTTTAATGATTGTACATAACATTGTCCTACATGAAATCCAATGGATACACATAATTTGGATATGAATTGTAATATTCTGAATGTATGTGATCTTTTTAATACTTTTTATGATATTTCTTGGCTCAGTCAGTGGACCGATGCACGAGTTCATCATTTGACGTTTGAGCGGTGCCGTGTTATTTACATGCCCCTGGCAACGAGTGAATTCGGCACCGCTCAAACGTCAAATTAGTGAACTCGTGCATCGGTCCGTTGGACCGTCCAACCAGCTCACTAGATCACTTTTTAAGGTAATTTATAAGTACAAGGCTTCTTAGACTGCTCACGACCACAATCACAACTTAAGAGAGCTCAGTCTCTTTCTCGAGGCTCCAGCCGCCCCTCTGTCCACATGTTCCATTTGCAGGGTCACTACTTCCTATGGATCAATGCACGAGTTCTTTTTTTTTCTTTTATTTCTTTATTAGTATCAATCCAAACATTACATCCATTTCTTATATCTAGGTGTTCTGTGTTATTAGACAACACTATCATCCTTATTTGGTAAAACAAATTTAAGATTTATTTAACATTTTGTTAACAACATATTACATTTCATTTGCCATAGCAGTTCAGATTTTTTACAGGTGAGTTGATTTCACCTGTTTATAAGAGAAAAAAAAAGTTTTTAATATACTTAACCTAACTTAACCTAAACATATAACGCATTAATCGTGGCAATAGAAGATTGTAACGATTTTTGCCTGAAATTGTTAATTATTTTATTTGACATTTGTTCCAATGTTTCAACATTGGATATTCTATGTAACTCATTGGTACTATACCAGGGAGGAAGCTTCAGAATCATTTTCAAAATTTTATTTTGAATTCTCTGCAGATCTTTCTTCCTGGTATTACAACAGCTAGTCCATATTGGTACAGCATACAACACGGCTGGCCTGAAAATTTGTTTGAATATCAAAAGCTTGTTCTTAAGACAAAGCTTTGATTTTCTATTAAAAAGGGGATAGAGACATTTTACATATTTATTACATTTGGCTTGAATGCCCTCAATGTGATTTTTGAATGTTAAATTCTTATCTAGCATGAGCCCTAGATACTTAACTTCATCTGACCAATTTATTGGAACCCCTCTCATCGTGACAACATGTCTACTTGAAGGTTTCAACTAAAGAGCTTTTGGTTTATGTGGGAATATTATTAGTTGAGTTTTGGAAGCATTAGGAGAAATCTTCCATTTTTGCAAGTATGAAGAAAAAATATTCAAAGTTTTTTGCAATCGACTACAGATGACACGCAGGCTTCGTCCTTTGGCGGAGAGGCCTGTGTCATCCGCAAACAAAGATTTTTGACATCCCTGAGGTAGCTCAGGTAAGTCAGATGTGAAAATATTGTAAAATATTGGTCCCAAAATGCTGCCTTGAGGAACACCAGCTCTTACAGGAAGTTTTTCAGATCTGGAGTTCTGATAATTAACCTGAAGTGTACGATTTGACAGATAACTTTGAATTATTCTAACAATGTGTATGTTGGAAAATTAAAGTTTTTTAATTTTACAATCAAACCTTCATGCCAAACACTGTCGAATGCTTTTTCTATGTCTAGAAGAGCAAGACCAGTAGAATAGCCTTCAGATTTGTTGGAACGGATCAAATTTGTTACACGTAAAAGTTGATGAGTGGTCGAATGTCCATGGCGGAATCCGAACTGTTCATTGGCAAAAATTGAATTTTCGTTGATGTGGGTCATCATTCTGTTCAAAATAACCTTTTCAAAAAGTTTACCGATTGAGGAAAGCAAACTGATTGGACGATAGCTAGAAGCTTCTGCAGGATTTTTGTCTGGTTTTAAATTTGGAACAACCTTAGCATTTTTCCATTTGTCAGGAAAATATGCTAATTGAAAACATTTGTTAAATATATCAACTAAAAATGATAAGCTACTTTCTGGAAGTTTCTTGATGAGGATGTAGAAAATTCCATCATCGCCAGGAGCTTTCATATTTTTGAATTTTTAATAATAGTTCTCACTTCTTCCAAATCAGTCTCCCAGGCATTTTCAAAAACGTTCTCTTGATTGAGAATATTTTCGAACTCCTGAGTAACTTCATTTTCAATTGGACTAGTAAGTCCTAAATTAAAATTGTGCGCACTTTCAAACTGCATAACAAGTTTTTGAACTTTTTCACAATTAGTTAGTAATAATTTGTTTTCCTCTTTCAATGTCGGTATTGGCTTCTGAGGTTTTTTCAAAATTTTAGATAATTTCCAAAAGGGCTTAGAGCCAGGGTCCAATTGAGAAATCTAATTTTCAAATTTTTTGTTTCTTAATTGAGCAAAACGTTTCTTGATTTCTTTCTGCAAATCCTGCCATATAATTTTCATAGCAGGATCGCGAGTGCGTTGAAATTGCCTTCTCCTCACGTTTTTAAGACGGATCAAGAGTTTAAGATCATCGTCTATAATCACGGATTCAAATTTTACTTCACATTTTGGAATTGCAATGTTCTTGGCTTCAACAATGGAATTTGTTAAAATTTCAAGAGCATTGTTGATATCAAGTTTTGTTTGTAAGGGAATATTAACATCAAGATTAGAGTCAATAAATGTTTCATATATATTCCAGTCGGCTCGAAAATAATTGAAAGTGGAGCTGGTAGGATTGAGAATCGCTTCTTGGGATATTTGAAATGTACAGGGAATGCACCAGTTCATTAATTTGACGTTTGAGCGGTGCCGTATTCACTTGTTGCCATAGGCCAGGGGAAGTGGTTCATCCAGAGTGAATTTATAGCAGAGAAAAAGTAGATTTTGTATGAAAATTGACAGGAAAATGAATGACAAGTTCATCCACTTCTCCTGGCCTATGGTCACATAAACAACACGGCTCCGCTAAAACTTCAAATAGTGAACTCGTACATCGGTCCATACGAAGGTATACCAAACCTGTAGGCACAGACAAACAGACGTAACACTGACGAAATTTCCATCGACCACTCATTTAACGATAATTTCAAATTCGTTATGTTACAAATCTCACAACTAGAGGCGCGCGCATTGTTTTTCTTCGCGTTTGACGTTTCACACTACCGCCATCTGCCGGTCTTGTTGCACGAAACACCTTTTTGTGCAACATGCTCACCAGATGATGACGGTGTAAACTGGGCGATGGATTTTGAAGAAATTTGTTCTAAGTGTTACGTCTGTTTGTCTGTGCTGTAGGCATCTGAACTGTTTTGATTTAGTATGGGATTTTGAAGTTTACTGGCCTTGTTGTTTACAAATTTCGTGAAAGAGTGATAGAGAGGCAATGTTTTTTTTGCAGAGCCCTGTTGGTAACCACACCCACCCAAGCCATCTAGGGGTAATTTGGCTTGCTACCATTGCCTGACCTGTGAATAGGGTTCTAAAAATTACGTCCAATCTCGTACAACTAGCAACATGGTGAGAATCGCTACATCTATCTACATTTATCTTGGACTAGGGTTTATTGTACCGCTTTACGGTTACAAATTGAGAATAAGATCACAGAGAAACAGATGTATCGCTCGAATCAGTTTTATCACATAGCAAAAAAGCACTCAATGTTGATACTTGGTAGTTGGCCTGTGACTCACCAGAGGCGCTCGTATCGTTTTTGTTCAAGTTTGAGTTAGCGCACTACCACGGTATACCGCCATCTAGTTACCGATTGGCCAAACAGCATAGGGCGAGAATATTCGCGTGACTATGATTAAAATTTATATAAGATCTGACTGTTACGTTTGTTTGTCTGTGGTTGAAAGTGTATTTTGGAACGCATTTTTTCATCCAAGTATGTAAATACGAAATGTAGGAATATGCTTTTCTGTACACGATTTTATGAGTTTTCAGGATAAAGAGTGTGAAAAACTGCTGTTTTTATTAGAATTTTATGTGTCATTTTACATTAAAATATATGAAAGTCAAACTCCTAGGGGGATTAGGGGTATAATTAATATTCGGGGCGAAAAGGACATCCCCTTATACTCTAAGGTTATGAAAGTTTCAGAAAAAAATATTTTCACTGTATGAAGGCTGTATTTTGTATGAACTGTTTGGTGGTATAAAAGTATAATTTTTACTTCAATTATGCCAAGAAATTGTACTTTAATTTTTCCTTAGTTTGATTTTGGTATATAAGCAAAGCGGTGGAAAATATAATTTTAGAACATAGCAGTACCGTAATTTCGAGTGAAATTGATAATTTTCCTGGTTTTTCTGGTCTGCTATTTTTTTAACGAAATTTTTCAATAAATGTGATTCTTCTTCTTCTTCTTCCTGGCATTAACGTCCTCACTGGGACAGAGCCTGCTTCTCAGCTTAGTGTTCTTATGAGCACTTCTACAGTTATTAACTGAGAGCTTTCCTTGCCAAAGTTGCCATTATCGCATTCGTATATCGTGTGACAGGTACGGTTATACTCTATGCCCAGGGAAGTCAAGGAAATTTCAATTACGAAAAGATCCTGGAACGACCGGGATTCGAACCCAGACACCTTCAGCATGGCTTTGCTTTGTAGCCGCGGACTCTAACCACTCGGCTAAGGAAGGTGTGATGTTAGTGCTAAAAACATCTCTAAAATAATAAATCGGGGTGAAATTGACTACTTGTCCATGTGATTATTGTTAGTTTTTTTGTCAACTCTAAATGTTTAGTTAAGGCATTGGCGTAAATAGGAAGGGGCCGCCCCCTGAAACGTGGACTTGCCCCCCCCCCTAAAAATTTCGAAAAATAGATGATGACATCATTAAACTGCATGTTGAAAATATATTTTCAAAATTTCTGGATGATCATTGTTTGGCTGAATTCGCTTGGTGGTCCAAATGCTCCAAAGTGGTCAGAAAAAACTTTTTTTTTATCGCAGTTCACAGTAAAGAAGAAATGTAATGAAGCTCTCTCTAGAAAATATGTTGACCCATTCCAAAGTGGTGCATGGTCGGACAAAACCTCAAAAATTGATATTCTCAAAATCACTTGTTAATATTTTTTATAGACTTCATTACCATTGAGTGACGATTTCCCAAAATTTGGTATTGATCTGTTTTATTTTCGATTTTTGACAGCGCCATAAGTATGGGAAAGTCAGCAAAATCGGGCTGTTTAAAATTCATCAACTAAGGTTCATCTAGCAAACTTCAAACAGCTGTTTATCAACGAAATCATAACCGATTTCAGCTCAATAGGCTTCATTTGAAAGCGCAATCTTAAGCATTTGATTTGGATATATTTAATAAATTGAGTAGGGTAGATGTACCAATAGTGGAGGTACTAAGCACGATTGAACTTCATTTAACTACCTAAATTCAAGAAGCGCAATTAATGTACATTTTAATATTGTAACGGGAAGTAACGACCATCGACTTAATGAGAAAAATGATTTCATCGCAGTAATCCAGCATGTCAGTGAAAAATAATACCTCCACTATTGGTACACTGTTCCTTTAGTTGCGGTATATTTTTAATTTGTGTTCCTATAGTTTCGATATCCGTGCTTTTCTTATGGGATCCTCCACTATATGACATTTACCGCAACTTAGGTACAAGTAAGAAAAGTTTTAGTAATTTTAGTGATATTTCATCAGTTTTAAAGCAATTGAACGCTTTTTACGATTATTCCATGTATCAACAAGCCAATACGTCGATTGGCAGCGTCGGTTCTGTGGCTAAAGTTATAAATCAGTGAAAATGCCACAACCGCAACTATGGAACACCCACAACTAAGGGAACACTTACATGTCAAGTTGTTGTTTGTAGCAAAACATATTTTTACAGTATCTCCCCAAATTTTTGATAAATTTACAAAATATCGTGCGTTTTATGTAAAGTGTTTCGTGAATATGAAATACACTATGAAGCAGCATATCATCTATACTTTCAGACGTACAATAGTTTTTCTTGCCCCTCTTTGCTCCTAGAGGTGAAAATTCTATTTCCATTATAATTTGTCTATTTCATGATTCAAATCTGCATCATGTGTCATAATTCGTTTAAAACTTTACTTAAATTAGTAAAAGGAAGTTAAATTTGTATCTGCTGTTCAGGTTCATGAACAAATTTCTGCATTACAACCATTTTTTTGTGAAAATAATGTTTTATCAGATTGGATGAAAAAACTTAATTTGGATTAATTTCACTATAAAATCTAATTATTTTCAATTTGACAGTTATTTCCAATATCATCCCGATCAGGTATCCAAAATATTCAATAGATTACATCCGGGCAAGATTGTTTTTACTTTTCTCTAGGAAAACAGCACACGTAGCTTCATGGTTCAACAGAAAGCGGATAGCATTGATTTGCACTGGTGAATCATCAGTTGGCTTCAATAAAACCTTGAATACCACTCTGAGAATTGTTGTTTGTTGCTAGTATTCAAAGCATTTTCTTCCTTAAACATGCTATGATTGGATTGTTTGCTGCCATGATAAAATGATTTCCAAGCCTGCGGTTGAGCTGCTAAACTTTTCTTATATTTGGTTGTGTATAGAATTTTATACACTTTATATCAACTCTGTTCAAAAAATTGTTTCAAACAAACTGTGTTATCATTATATTCTGCATTTATGTAAATTGTCTGTAATTCTAAAACATGGCGTTATTTGAGAAAAATAGATAAAACTTGCATCTTTCGCTATCTATGATGCATAGGTTCGTGGAGATTTGGAAACATTTTTAAAACTTAGCAACCACAATTTTGGTTGGGAATTCTCACATTTCTCTCTGTGATTTTAATGCAGGTTAGGAAAGTCTCCAAAAACTGAATACAAAGATTTTTTTTTTCAAAGTCTCAATGTTTATGGAAACATTAGACATGTTAAGTCATAGTCTAAAAAATAGTGCAATTTTTTTCTTGTTTCCTAATTTGATTCCTATTTTTTTATTTTACCAAGTCCGATGAAACTTGCGTAAAATGAGCATCCTTCTACAACTATTCTTCCAGTTACCTGGATGAAATCTGGTTGGGTTTGTTCAAATATTTCTTAAGAAATATGGTTTGCTCGGTCGAATATTTTTACTTCCAAACTAGATTTTATGCAGTAGTTATTTTTTCCATCTCTATTAACGAGGTTTTTAGCCCTGGGCTTTTTCATCTCGGGACCAACGGCTTAATTTCTTTTCATCACCATCCAGCTTTTTACGATAGCTATAAAACGACAGGGGGTAATTCGATTTTGACATTTCCTGCCTTCTGATTTTATAGTTTAGTCAAAGTAGACTGTAATTTGAGGCTGTTGATTCAATTTTAGGCATCATAGAAAATCCCGAAGTTTGTAGAAAGAATCAATATGACAGAGGCAAAGGCACAATATTATACCAAAAGAAAATTCCACTAAAAACAGTATGTTCCATTTTTATGTCTATCTGCCATCTCGGCTTTTTTTGCTACCACGGACAGCTGTCTTGATAAAACTTAAAAAATCGCATACAAACCACATTTGCATTACTTAAAAGATTAGCTAACTAAATTGTTAAAAAAAATATCTAGAAAAATTCATAAATACACAATGTTGTGGTCAAAGCTGGTCCAGTTCAATTCAAACCTATATTGTAAGCAACGACATCCTTATACTACGAGTCTTTTACCATGTCAAATTAGGCACAACATCACAGTAGTTCACTTAACATAGTAGTCATGGACATATGAGAAGAGTCAGACGTAGGAACCAAACATCATTCTGTAATAAACCATTGAACTGATAATACGTGTTGTTACTAACGCACTATATATCAGAAGAGGGATACACGCTAAAAAAAATCCTGCACAGTCGCAATCCTGAACAATATTGGACGTTCGTCAACGATCGGATCTCGAAATACCAGAGGATATCAGAAGAAGTCTTCCTTCTTTGGTTGGATAAATTCAATTCGATTTGCTGAGTACGTAGTCAAGCAGTTTGGAGGAAATGCATTCAGGAGAAGCATCAGAAGCATCAATGTCGTTTGGTACTATCCACCAAGCTGGGATACAGAACTCAAGTTGTTCCGTGAAATTGGACGAACTTCATGTTGGAGAAGAAATTATGAAATTACTAATTTTTAAGCAATTGAAAGGAAATGCCCAGAAATGGCTGAATTCTTATCAAACCAGTTTTACAATGAGCTTATTTGAATTTTTCAACCTCCTCAAGACAACATTTTCGGTATCCATGGTAACATTTGAAATGAGAAAAAAAACTTGAACTTAGAAGATGGAGAAGACATGAGTCGTTTCAAGATTATTACATTGAAAAAAGAATGCTGGCCTCACCACAGAACCTTGGAGAGATGGAGTTGATCGAGTATATCATTGAAGGGATTCCAGACAAAAATTTGAAGAACTTCGCACAAATGTCTGGATTTAAGTCAGTGATTTCTTTATTGCGGTCATTTTCATCAATTCGCCTTCCATCATATGAAGCTTTCAAGCCAATCGTATGCTACAGATGTAACTTCCCTGGTCATGTCGCAGCTCAATGTCGTACAACAAAACCACAGAACTTTGAGGACAGCATAGAGGGTATTCGATCAAGACAACATCGTTCGGAGATAACAATGAAGATTGTAGCTGTTAAAACTCACTTAGTTGGCAAAGTTGTAGGATTCAAAAACAATGAACTGGTAGATATACACTTTCCACATTTTAACACTAAATTTGAAGCATTGTTCGACACAGGTAGCCCGGTTTGTCTGATACGCTTTGGTTTAGTAGAAAAGGGCAAAATACGCAAATATGATGAGAGAATTTCATATAAGGGTATCGGAGGAACCAGGCTTAACACTGTGGGATGTTTAGTAACTGATGTTTCAATTCAAAATCTATCTCTTAATATTGAGTTTTTAGTTGTTCCTGATTTGACGATGCAATCATACGATGTTATTATTGGTAGAAACGTTATAATGCAACCTGGGATGCGCACGGTTACAAAAAATTGCCAAAAACAAATTTTCAAAACTCCGGTCTTCGAAAGTGAGCAAATTGAACCAGCAAAAAAGGTAACAGAGACTGTAAGTTCTATTGATTTCCAAAAAATTTGGGGTGGGTAATGTCTATTACATTACCGCGGGGTTGACGTAGAACTACGATGATTAATAATTTGATTTGTCATGTGTATGAATTTGTAAGTGTACTAGTTTTTGTTGTTATTGATCGGATGAAGATTTCAGAAGTTAACTCTTTTTGGACTCATTTTGGTAGTCCTGAAAAGAACCATTTGTCGTTCTGTGGTTTCGAGAACCAGTGTATGGTGTTCCAGGATTAATGCCAGATGATTGAATTTGTTTGTTTGGTCGTTGCTTCCTTGTGTTGCTTGGTTGGGTGATCGGTTTCTGGCTCCAGCTGTAGTTCGCCAAACTCCTCCAGTAGATTAGATGTTTGATAGCTCGGGTGCTTCGATCGTGATAATCGATTGAATCGGTCCAGTGCTTCGGTCTGTAGCAATATTTATTGCATGAGCATTTAGGCTCTGTACATTGATACTCATCAATATGCAGGCTGGGCCACTATGATCCAGTATTTCACGTCTCAAAGCGTCACTAATCGATGATTGCCTAAGCGCTGCAGCTCATTCCTCAAGTCAACCCTTGGAATTGCTGCCTTTGGCGTGATGGAACTGGGAAGAATTGGTAGAGTTTGTCAAAAATAGTCCTTGCAGTGAAGTAACCCGCGACAAACCAACATATACCAATTGCTGATCCTGGCTTTTGTCATAGTCGTACACGATCTCGGGGAAAGTTCCACCTTGCGACTTATGAACAGTTAAAGCACAAGCACTAACCATCGCGAACTGAATGCGTTTGCATTTGATTATGCCGCACAGTTTGAAAGTAAAATAAAAATTCTCTATACAGGAGTGAAATTGGAATTTCAAAACCAAGAGCCTTACGTTGGCATGAAATATTTTGAACTCTTATAACTGTTTGCTGGTTTAACGAAATTCCTTGAATGGCACATAAATTGAAAGACAAGACATCAAAGGGTCATGTCGTTTACTTACTGAATCCCACATAACTGTTCAAATAGTTTAATAACTGTTTTAAAAGAGAACGTTGATTTCAAGCAAATTTATAAATAGGGGTGCTAGAGAAAATTTGACGTCATTTGCTTTCAATTCTCCGCTTCGATCGCATCTCAGCAGGCAGCAGATCGTCTTGCTCTGACCGGGCGTGCTTCTCAGGCACAGACATCGATAGCGAAGGACGCCCCCGTTTGTCTTGCTTCGCTCAAATAAAACTGTCGAGCGAGCGAGAGAAGATGATAAATCCATCACCGCTGCCGCCGCCTAGAAGAAGAAGAGGAAGCAGTCCACAGGAGAAATTGCGGTCGAACTGTGAACACGGTCGGGCGAGTCATTCTCGCTTTGTGGTTCACCGCTTGTTTGCGTTCACCCAGCCATCGTCATCGCCGCCATCATCAGATTTTGACCTAAGCCCGGTGATCCACTACCTGTTAATGTTGTGCGCCATCCACGCCACGAAACTTTCGGTTCGTCGTATAAGCAAATAACTTGCTCAAATTTATACATTTGAGTTGAGGATTCCCCGTTTGACCATGGCAATCAACTGATAACATCCCGCAGTGTTATTTATCTGTAAGAGCATCAAAGCTAACAAAGCCATCGGCCCTTTTCAGGGTCATCAAATTAGTAGAAAAGAGCTAAAAGAGAAATATTTCCGACTTTATATATGACTTCTTATATTCCTAAATCAATTTCACAGCTTCATACAAAATTTCATTTGTCATGAATAATTTATGACTCAACATTTTGAGACTGTTATCGCGGACGCTGCTGCAGTGCCGTCGGGGTGAGTGCTCAACATTCCACAACAATTGTAAAATAGAGTGGCATTTCCAACAGCGTCTTTGATATTCCATATTTTGTGGGAACACTTTGATTAGCAAAATTATCACATGTAACAAAAATGGGACATATTAAGAATGCTTTTGAAAAGACATTCTCATTGAACAATTGTAATAATTTTGGCACCCATGGATCAGAAATTTACCGTCATAATTAAGAAAACTATTGATTATCAATATCTCGTATTGAATATTTAGTTAATGTCAACTCTTCCAGCAATTCATGCTCGACCAATATCTCACGCATTAGTATTCTCCACAATTTTCAAATAATTCCAAGCAAAACACATTATTGGCACATACCCATTTCCCAGATTGGTCGATCAGAAAGCGAAGAGCACAAAAGGGAGGAGCATCGTCTGCTATTCTGAGGTTATAAAACATGCTTCCTTCGTCGGATTCAGTTTCATTCTAATTCCGCTTTCGAGCTGGTAAGAGCTCCTCCGAACTTGCTCAGCGAGAAGAACCTCGCTGCTAGAAATCTGCTGAGCTGTCATTCTTCAAGCTGCCAATCCAGCATCTGGTCTGTGAAATCGCTCAAGATTTCTAGGTTGACCGATCTGCGCTTCTAGATTTCGCCTCGTGGTAAACTCGTGGTCACTGCATCCAAGCTCAATCGGCCCTTTTCAGGGCCAACATACGTTCATAAAAGGGTTTATTGGATGATATTTACTGATTTATCTATAATGATCTAAATATCGCGGTATACTACAATTTGGTTCACATAATTTACCCCACATAATTACATGAATTTGAGAATTTACCACTGCAGCGCCGTCAGACCGTAATAACATCATGTTACTCAGCATTGTATGGTATTGCTGTGTGCATTTTAAATGCAAATACCAAATGCGGGAACACCAAATGCGGTAAAATTTTCAACAAGGAAGGCGAAGTCAAAATTTGATTTTCTTTGCTAGTTTGGCGGTGATATGCATCATGATTGCTAAGTATCCTTTGGTTACTTGGTGTTACCGCATTTGAAGTTCAGTTAGACTGGATTTGCACGTCAAACGCAAACAGCAATATTTCAAACAGCATCGTTGATTTATCATATAATGGGGGAACACTTCCTAAATTCTAGAGTATTAAATTGGAAAATGTATTAAAATTGCGACAGATTTTAAATACTGTTCAATATACTGTTTCCTGACCAATTGTAATAAGTAACTATTGATCTGAAATTTTTCTACATGTTAGTCTATTGCGTTAATCTGAGAAATAGGCTATATGAAATTGATGTCTTGGCAAGGGATGTACAAGATGAGCATTATGTATTAATTTTCCAATTTCCGTACTCGAGAATTTTAGAAGCGGGGGCCGTGATGCTCGGGATGGATTGTCCTCCATGACTGGTCTTGGCTGGAAATATTCGTGGGGAGAAACTCGACCCTTTGCTGCAGGAATTTCATTAACAACTCTTTGGTAAAGCAGAAATTTCTGATAAAAGTGAACTTTTTCAAAACAACTCTTATTGATTGGAATATTTATCAACAACTCTTTGTTAAGTAAAATCATTCTTAATAACTCTTTGCTCCATCGCCAAACCAAACCATTTCATTGAATTCATCAAGTACAAGAATATGAATGGTAAGGAGACGCAGATGGTGTATATTTTGCTAACGTTACTTTCCAACAGGTCGCCGGTTGGCGCTGACTACTAATCTGTCCACTGAATGATTTTCAGTTGTTGCTTTCGCTCTCTGGTTCCGTTCGCTACTCGCACACTGCTGTGGCTTTCACGCGCTCTTCTTTGCTGCTCCGCTGCTTGATCCGTTCGTTATGCCGTTCGATTTGTGAATGAGCTGGGAACAGAACAACCAGTGGTTTTATTTGCTCGAGCTCCGTTCACCGATGGCGAGTGGTGGGGCTCTCGCTTGGTTGTTTCGTCACTTCGTTCGCTACTCGCACGCGATTGGTTATTGTTTTCGCGCTATTTTCGTTGATGGTGTGATTCTTCGCTGAGAGATAAAAACTGCAACTCTTTTGATTTTTCATGCAAAATGACCAACTTTGATAAACTATATCTCAGTTATTTATGGACTGATTTGAATGAAATTTTAACAGAATATCAGACATAACTTAAATTTTAACATATGTTTTTGAGTGATTTTTCCAATCACACGTTGAAAAGCATTAACGGTTTGACTAAAGTGAATTTTTTGACGATTTTTTATGATTGACATAACTAAACATATTGAAGGAATAGCTTCATGAAATCTTCAGAAAAGTTGTAGATTTTGACGAGATGAAAAAGTTTGTTGAAGACAGTTTTTGTGTAAGGCTATCAGATTTTAAGATAAAAAGTTTTGAATTTTTCGTCGAAAATTACAGTTTAGTCAAACCGTTATTACTTATAAACTTGTGATTGGAAAAATTTTCAAAAATATATGTTAAAATTCAAGTTACATCTGATGTTCTGTGAATGTTTCATTCGAAAATATTTCCATAAATAACTGAGATCTAACTTACCAAAGTTGGTCATTTTGTATGGAAAATCGAAAAAGTTGCAAATGCATGCGAATAAGTTGGGGCCTTCCTTAGCCGAGTGGTTAGAGTCCGCGGCTACAAAGCAAAGCCATGCTGAAGGTGTCTGGGTTCGATTCCGGGTCGGTCCAGGATCTTTTCGTAATGGAAATTTTCTTGACTTCCCTGGGCATAGAGTATAATCGTACCTGCCACACGATATACGAATGCAAAAATAGAAACTTTGGCAAAGAAAGCTCTCAGTAATAACTGTGGAAGTGTCATAAGAACACTAAGCTGAGAATCAGGCTCTGTCCCAGTGAGGACGTAAATGCCAAGAAGAAGAAAAAGAAGAAGATGTGAATAAGTTCTCTGTTTATTCGACAAACAAGCTTAATATTTCATGGGTACACAACAGCAACAGAGTAGCGTACAAAGGGATTTAGTTGAAATCTGGAAACGTAGCTCAATCTTGAAATCTTGAGCGATTTCACAAACCAGATTCTGGATTGACAGCTCAGCAGGCTTCTAGCAGCGAGGTACTTCTCGCTAAGCAAGTTCGGAGGAGCTCTTACCAGCTCGAAAGCGGAAATGGAATGAAACTGAATCCAACGAAGACAGCATGTTTTATAACCTTAGAATAGCAGATGATGCTCCTCCCTTTTGTGCTCTTCGCTTTCTGATCGACCAATCTGGGAAATGGGTATGTGCCAATAATGTGTTTTGCTTGGAATTATTTGAAAATTGTGGAGAATACTAATGCGTGAGATATTGGTCGAGCATGAATTGCTGGAAGAGTTGACATTAACTAAATATTCAATACGAGATATTGATAATCAATAGTTTTCTTAATTATGACGGTAAATTTCTGATCCATGGGTGCCAAAATTATTACAATTGTTCAATGAGAATGTCTTTTCAAAAGCATTCTTAATATGTCCCATTTTTGTTACATGTGATAATTTTGCTAATCAAAGTGTTCCCATAAAATATGGAACATAAAAGGCGCTGTTGGAAAAGCCACTCTATTTTGCAATCGTTGTGAAATGTTGAGCACTCACCCCGACGGCACTGCAGCAGCGTCCGCGAGTACAATCTCAAATGGTTGAGTCATAAATTATTCACGACAAATGAAATTTTGTATGAGGCCGTGAAATTGATTTAGGAATACTAGAAGTTATAAATAAAGTCGGAAATATTTCTCTTTTAACTCTTTTCCACAAATTTGATGGCTCTGAAAAGAACCGATGGCTTTGTTAGCTTCGATGTTGTTACGGATAAATAACACTGCTCGGACCAGCAAACCTCAGGGGGCTTCTGGTATTTGCTCCTAACGGGATTGCTTCTTGACCACCAAAGATGATTTCATCACGAGTCGAAATTTTGAAGCGCGTGTCAACAGCTCCTCGGCCGATGAAATTTGCGGCGGCGATGACGATGGCTGGGTGAACACAAACAAGCGGTGAACCACAAAGCGAGAATGACTCGCCCGACCGTGTTCACAGTTCGACCGCAATTTCTCCTGTGGACTGCTTCCTCTTCTTCTTCTAGGCGGCGGCAGCGGTGATGGCTTTATCTTCAGACGGCATCTTCTCTCACTCGCTCGACAGTTTTATTTGAGCGAAGCAAGACAAACGGGGGCGTCCTTCGCTATCGATGTCTGTGCCTGAGAAGCACGCCCGGTCAGAACAAGCCGATCTGTCGCCTGCTGAGATGCGAGCCAATCGGAGAGTGAAAAGCAAATGACGTCAAATTTTCTCTAGCCACCCCTATTTATAGATTTGCTTGAAATCAACGTTCTCTTTTAAAACAGTTATTAAACTATTTGGACAGGTATGTGGGATTCAGTAAGTAAACGACATGAAGCTTTGATGTTTTGGCTTTCGATTGAGATGCTAATCAAGAAATTTCGTTAAGCCAGCGAAAAGTTATAAACGTTTAAAATATTTCATGCCAACGTAACGCTCTTGGTTTTGAAATTCCAATTTCACTCCTGTATAGAGAAGAGAGACGTACTTCTACGTCAAAAGTTTTGGAGAATACTGGTGACATTGATAAAAATCAGTTGGTAAATTTTGAGCATCTTCTTCAAAAATATTATTTTGATTTTTACGGCCTGAAAATTATTCTAAAATCTGCAGCACCCTTTCATTTTAAAACAAGAAGACTTTCACAGACAGATAAATTGAAAGTTGGCCAGAAAGTTCATGAATTACTTAAATCTGGTGTCATAAAGGAAAGCGATTCTCTTTTCGCTAGTCCAGTTGTAGTTATACCTAAAAAAGATGGAGATATTAGACTCTGCGTAGATTATAGAAAGCTTAACAAAGATACTTTTAGAGATAATTATCCATAACCTTTAATAGGAGATATTTTTGATAAATTGAAAGGAAAAATAATGTTTTCAATTTTCGATCTTAAATCAGGATTCCATCAGATTAAAATTGCTTCAGAATGTACGAAATTTACATCGTTTGTAACTCCTAGTGGTCAATATGAATATGCTTGTGTTCCATTTATGCTCTGTAATGCCCTTGCTGTTTTTCAACGATTCGTTAACAAATTTTTTAAGAAATTAATTCAGGAAGGAAAAATTTGTGTTTACATTGATGATATTTCAATAGCTTCGGCAACTATGGAAGAACATTTAGAAACTCTTAAAGAAGTATTAACAATTTTAAGTAACAATTTATTAGAGCTTAACTTTGACAAATGTAAATTTTGTTTTAATGAAATTGAATATTTAGGATATATACCTAATCAATGAATTTGGGCGTAAACCTAGTAAATTACATGTTGAATCCATATTGGAGTTTCCAATACCAAAAAATGCCAAAGACGTTTAGAGATTTTTGGGTTTAACGAGTGATTTTCGGAAATTTGTTCAAAATTTTGCCCTGATAGCAAGACCACTATATAATTTGCTTAAAAAAAGATTCAGTTTTTGCATTTGGTGATGTAGAAATGGATTCGTTTTTGCAACTCAGAAATAAGCTTGTATCTGCACCAATATTAGCTTTATATGACAGAAAAGCTGAAACACAATTGCACTGTGATGCCAGCTCGTTTGGATTTGGAGCTGTTTTGTTGCAAAAGCAAAGCGATGGAAAATTTCACCCAGTTAGTTTTTTCAGCAAGAAAACCGATGAATCAAAAGATCAAAATTACATACCCAAGAAACAATTTTTGCTTTAAGAAAAGTTTCTCGGAACTGTTTTATTAAGCTGTTAGTTGCTTAATGATTGACTTAGTAAACATTAAACTATTATTCAAGCCTTAATCGCCCAGAAATATAGAATCTATTCAACAACAACCATTTTATTAACTTATTTTAGTACATGTTTATTCAATGACCTTACCTCGGCTGTTAAACAGTAGTAACATTAAAAGTAGACTTTATAATGTTTATTCAACATTTAATCCACCAGGTATACAGCGAACATCCAGAGATGCTTTTTAGGCGTTTGTTTGACAGGATTTCATGACTTGTTATTTATAAATTGTCAAAGAAAAGTTGTAGATGCCATTATTAGTTCAACGACAACACATGCTGAACACAAAGACTGTGTTTTTTTTCTATATTAACGAGATTTTTAGCCCTAGGCTAGTTCATCTCGGGACCAACGGCTTTACTTCCCTTCCGAAGGAAGTCGTCACTATAACGTTTTACGTCATAAGTGACTATGGGATTCGATCCCAGGTCCTCGGTGTGAGAGGCGAGTGTTCTAACCACTGCACCAGGGGACTTTTTAAGTGTCTTGTTCAACTGAATTAGACATCACATTTATTTATAGAATTAATTGTATAAAGGGACAAAAAAAGGTTTGTTCGATGTTTCTTCAACATTTATTTTATAATGGAAACAGCAAAAACATTGGTAATTATTTGCGCACTTCATCAAATACTCAGGAATTTGGCACTTCATTATTAAATTTCGAATAATCAAACATTGTTGGGATGTCGAGGCTCCAGGACCTTCCGATTTAAAGGCGCATGCTTCTCCACTGCTCTAACCAAGGTTATGTAGAACAGAAGATAAAGAGCAGTATTCAAAGATATAATAAGATAATCGAACAAATTATCGTACATATGTTGTTTAAACATTGTCATTTTGCTTGCCTGCGGTGTATGTAAACATCAATGTTGAACATTGTTTGTAAATGGTCTCAAACGTAAGACTTATTCAAGCTATCAGTTTTATTATAGTTAAATAACAGATGAATAATCACCTTATCAAAACATGCTGTTGAATTAACACTTTACAGCGGCTATTTTTGGAATGACGGTGATCATAAGCAATAAGGACTTCTTCAACTTTTCTTCCACAATTTAGTTATCACTCGTTATAAGTCCCTGTTAGACAAACGCTGAACAAGCATTTCTGAATGATCGATGGATAACTGGTGGTTTACTTGTTGAGTACACATTTTAGAGTCTATTTATAATGTTATTAATGTTTAACAGCCAAGGTAAAGTAACTGAATAAGCAAATACTATATTACGTTAATAAAATGGTTTATTATTGAATAGATTTTTCATTTCTGGGCGAATAAAGATTGAATAATAGTTTTCTTTTTATCAAGACAATTATTAAACAACCAATAAAACAGCTTTCAGAAACTTTTCTCAAGGAAGTAATTGTTTCTTGGGAAGTTGAACAATACTTGTGATTGAGAATTTTAATATTAGTCGGTAAAAATAGTTACTACCACACTTCTACAAGTTTTGAACAACGATGTACCTACAACTATGTTTAAGAGCTTTATTAGCTTTAATAGTAATAGGTGGTTGAAAAGTTGAATTCAAAGCTTTTCAAAGCTAACATATTTTCACTGCCGTTTTGTCTCATTTGAGTATTGTTGAAAAAGTGACGAAATAAGTGTTGCTAAAAATTGTAAAAGCTTGTTATTCAAATGTTTGTCACATATGTTACAACAGAGTGTGGATCTTGAGAAACAGCACATCTTCAATTATTATAGAGAGGCTGTTAGACAACCATACTGAATTATCAACCAACGTTGCTTCAACTTTGGTTCTACTTGCTATTAAAATGCCATGAAAGTGAGGAAGTGCTGCTAACAATATATGCAACATTTGATCATCACTTTGTACAACTTATACTTTTGTTCAACTATCACGGCTGCTGTAAAGCTTTAGTTAAGCAGGCAAGTCTATTAATCGCCTTCAATTGTTTCTTGAGAAGATCCTTCTTGTAATCCTTGTGAGCCGACCTAAACGACTCTGATCCAGCTGAACGGCGTCTGTTCCAACTACATTGTTTCTTGAGTCTACTCAGATCGGAATTCCACCATGAGGTCCCTCTTGTAGTCTTCACGGACCGCAGAGGACATGCTTCTTCAAAAGCTTCCATAATGTAGGATGTTGTAGTATCAACAGCATCATCCAAATCACTTGGATTTTCAATGGACGGAGAATATCCATGAAATTTTGTCGCAATCAATTCAGTGTATAGTTCCCAGTTTGTTGAACAGGGATTCCTAAAACGCAAAGTCTGCGCACTTACATTTGAATGTTCAAAGAAGATGTAGCGATGATCGAATCATTCCTCATCTGATACATGCCAATTCGTCAACTCGTGACTGATTCTGTTCGAGCAGAGCGTTATGTCTAACACTTCTTCTCTATTAGATACCATGAAAGTTGGGCGATTGCCTATGTTAAGTAATCCAAGATCTGTACTACTTAAGTGTTCCATCAGACTAGAGCCTCTCAAATTGATCTGAGCTGCTCCAGATGATGTGATGACCATTGGCATCACTGCTCACAATCAGCGGAAGGCCTTTTGTTCCAAAGTGTATGACAACTCGTTTGAAGTCATCCGTTGGGGATGGTTCGTCATGTGGTAAATATACCGAACAATAGACGTATTTCCTGTTGAGGTCACCAACAGAAACATTGATTGTGAAGCACATACATCTCTGGTACCGTAATTTCTGGTGAAATTGATCATTTTTCACGTTTTTTATAGTCTGTTTTCTATAATGTTAACAAAGCCAAACAACTAAATGCAGGAAAACAAGTACGAAGGTAAGCCTCATCGACTCATGTACCGACATTTTCTAACAAATGTCATTTTAGTGTTAACAAATATCTCTAAAAAAAAATCAGGGGATCTCATTTCGGGGTGAAATTGATCACTTGTCAATGCCATTATTGTTAGTTTTCAAAACAATTCTACATGTTAAATTTGAGCTCCCTGAATCAGAATATGCTTGTCAAATTCTTAACAATGCAATATTTATATAAATAACGAATAGTTCAATTTCAAGAATTACGCGGAAAACGCCTAAATGTATGCAATTTCCTAAGGAATTCTTTGATATCTATCAGAAATTCAATTATTTCAACCATATGAGCAAATTGGTACGAGTTTAGAAAATGAAATCTGGTTTGGGGATATATCTCAAGCATCCTCACAAACTTTCAGGTTTATACCATGTTCAAATCCTTGCTAAGAAATAGAAGTTCATATGTGTTTGTCAATAGTGCACCGTGCATGATTTTTAAATTTTACATTATTTTCATAGTAATAAACATTCTTTAACGCAAAAAACTTCACAACACACAATTCGACAATAGTTACGACAAACAACGTTTATTTACTGCAGCTTACATTGATATTTGTGCTCCATTTCGAATAAATACAATCGTGTGATACGATGATCAATTTCACCCTTCTGATCAATTACACCCGATTTTACGGTAGTGAACTCAGAGATAAATGTAGCAACGATTGCTTTATTAATGAGCACGCATACGCGGGGAATGGAGCGCGAGTTTGCCTTTTCAAGTTTGCTGAAAGTAGTCATTTTACATGAGTATGCAAAGATTGATCGTTGTTGTTCTTTTATGCTGAAGATTGATCTGAGCTAACCTAACCGTAGCCACTACCCAAACTAGGCAGGATTAAGCTTTTTGCAATCTCAGCACGAAAAAGACCAGCAACAAAAACAACAGACCGCTATCTATTGAAAGTCGCCAAAGGCGAAAGAGCACAGAATACACTGTGTAAAACGCATAATGCGAAACCATATAGGTGATAATTTAAATTAAATAGCAACGTATTAATAATCCCACCCTTATTTAGCCTCAGGCTAGGGACTGAAGAATAGCAGCCGATTATCTCGGAGAAACACAAGGTCACCTGCGCCATTGCTCCGGGTAGCACAGGAAGGGCACAATACTGCAGAGGGTGCCCTGGTACCCCACAGGCTCTTTTTCGGTTAGGTTTTATTTAGACCATTCATTCCTAGGCACGGTACGCATCACACCATAAATTAGGGGTCACCTGTGAAGTGGTTTTTTACCACCGGAACAGGCAGTCCGTAGTGTTAATTCTTAGCCAGTTGAAACAATCGCTACCGACACTACGCGGCTATCTGACGTGCCCAAGCAGCCGATAAAAGGCATGTGATGAATGCATGAAAAATCAAATCTCTCATCCACTGACTAGTTGCGGTTGGTTCAGCAAAATTGTAGCCAATATGTTGAAGGTTCACCCAGTGGTATTTATTTCTTTTCAACTGTTACATACCGTAAAATCGGGTGAAATTGATCATCGTATCACACGATTTTATTTATTCGTAATGGAGCACAAATATCAATGTAAGCTGCAGTAAGTGAACGTTGTTTGTCGTAACTATTGTCGAATTGTGTGTTGTGAAGTTTTTTGCGTTAGAGAATGTTTATAACTATGAAAATAATGTAAAATTTCAAAATCATGCACGGTGAAGTATTGACAAACACTTATGAACTTCTATTTCTAAGCAAGGATTTGAACATGGTATAAACCTGGGAGTTTGTGAGGATGCTTGAGATATATCCCCAAACCATATTTCATTACCAAAACTCGTACCAATTAGCTCAAATGGTTGAAATGATTGAATTTCTGTTAGATATCATTGAATTCCTTAAGAAATTGCATACATTTAGGCGTTTTCCGCGTAATTCTTGAAATTTAACTATTCGTTATTTATATAAATATTGCATTGTTAAGAATTTGACAAGCATATTCGGATTCATGGAGCTCAAATTTATCATGTAGAGTTGTTTTGAAAACTAACAAAAATGGCATTGACAAGTGATCAATTTCACCCCGAAATGAGATCCCCTGATTTTTTATTTTAGATATATTTTTAACACTAACATGACGTTTGTTAGAAAATTGCGGTACATGAGTCGATGAGGCCCACCTTCGCACTTGTTTTCCTGCATTTAGTTGTTTTGCTTTGTTAACGTTATAGAAAACAGACTAGAAAAGTAAGAGGTTGTTTCCGAGATACGACCGCCAAGTTGACGTTGGATAACGTTAGCTTCTTCTATTTCCTGATTTAGGACCGTCACGAACTTATGAGATTTCAAGGTACTGACAAAAAATCAGTGGGGGTTGTGTACAAGACACGACCGCATGACGTTAACTACGCCATTTAATTTGCTGCATTTGTATTATAGTCAAATGTCATAATTGCAACCATCTTTTAGTTATAATCCAAAATGTAATGGTTTGTGAATTTAGAAAAGATATATGTTTAAAATAAAATTTTGCGTTAGGTAATATTTGAATCATTCCTTAACAATAGAAAATATATTGCATCCCAACGGCACAGCAGCAGCTTCCTCGGAAACATCCTCAAATTGCCGTATTGTCAATTATTCGTAATAAATCAATTGTTGTATGCTGCTATGAGATGAATTAAGAAATTATAGCAAAATTGTGGTAAACACATTAGGGAATATTACACAATTAACTCTTTAAAACACATTTGTTGGCTCTGAAAAGGGCCGATTGAATTGTTGAATCTGCGTAACACGGACACATTTTGACGGCGCACTGGTTTCAATCCTCCTCGCCCGATGAGATTTGCGGTGCGGATGACGATGTGCGCTTCAACAAGCGGCTTTGGTCGATTTTCTTCAGCCATCTCGTACAACAGCTTGCCTCTGGTGGCGAGGAGCTGAGCAGGTTTGGAGGAGCTCTTACCAGCTCGAAAGCGAAAACAGAATGACACCAGATTCAATGAAGGAGGGATGCTTTATACCCTTAGAATAGCAGATGATGCTCCTCCTTTCATATTCTTCGTTTTCTTAGCTGGGAAATAGGCTATATGAAACTGATGTCTGGGTAAGGGATGTATTGATTAGCATTATGCTGTTATTGCAACCCGACGGCACTGCAGCAGCATCCTCGGAAACAGCTTCAAATTGCCGTATTGTCAATTATTCGTAATAAATCAATTATTGTATGATGCTATGAGATGAATTAAGAGATTATAGCAAGTATGTGGTAAACACATTAGGGAATATTACACAATTAACTCTTTAAAACACATTTGTTGGCTCTGAAAAGGGCCGATTGAATTGTTGAATCTGCGTAACACGGACACATTTTGACGGCGCACTGGTTTCAATCTGCCTCGCCCGATGAGATTTGCGGTGCGGATGACGATGTGCGCTTCAACAAGCGGCTTTGGTCGATTTTCTTCAGCCATCTCGTACAAATTAGGGAATATTACACGGACGGTGACGGCTGTGCCGCTCGATCTAATGAACCAGAATGACCGCGCTAGCCTCCCGCATGGCAATGACAGCGGAGCACTGACTGGTAGCGACGATTTCTGGCCGAAAACGATTATGCTGGCTGGTGCACTCAAATGAGCGGCTTCAGTTGCTGCGGCTCCGAAATGCGTGGTTCTTCGGTTCTAATGCGTGTTGTATTCGCGCCCTATTGAAAACTGAACTGAGGACGCGAATGACTCTCGAAATTTACTCGCCGACCGTGTTCACAGTCTGACGGCAAAAAGAAGAATGAGGGAAGAAGCAGGGTGCGGTGCGCTTTTATAGTGGGAAGCGGAACCGAAAAATGTGCTTGAACGTGATTGGTTAGATAAGAAAAGGGGCAACGTTTTACGATATTTCAATAGTTTGTTGCTAATAATCAATAGTGTCCTCCATTTGAATCGACGCGTAGATAAATTTCCAATCGATTCATGGATAAATATTGAAAATCTATCGATAAATGACTGAGTTATTAGCGGTCAAAACCTGACCATTTTTCGTTACATGCTCAATTTTTCGTTTTTCTGAATTGTACCCCCATATGTTGCCGTAAGACGTTATCCAACGTCAAAAAGAAGATAACTTTTGCGTCTGCTAAGAAGAAATTGCATCTGGCGGTACTGAGGAAAATTTTATCTTGGCTTGGCTATCTTGGCTATCTTGGCAGGGGGAGGGAGAGGGTCTTCCATAGTGTTACAGCCCTTATACACAATTTAAATCTTCCATACAAAAGTTGTTACGTGGGGAAGGAGGGGGTCTAGAACTGGCACATTTTGGGTTATGTAATATTTGAATCATTCCTTAACAATAGAAAATATATTTATTGCATTCCGACAGCACGACTCGGAAACATTCTCGATTTGTCGTTTTGTCAATTATTCATAACTAATCAGATATTGTATGATGCTACGAGATGAATAAATGTAAGAATATGGTAAACACATTAGCAAATATTACACAAATAACTCTTTAGGACACATTTGTTGGCACTGAAAAGGGCCGATTGAACTGTGAGAATCGAGTAACGCGGACACATTTTGCCAGCGAACAGGTTGAAATCCTCCTCGCCCGATAAGATTTGCGGTGGCGATGATGATGGGCGCTTGAACAAGCGGCTTGAGCTGATTTTCTTCAGCCATCTCGTAGCCAGCGATTTCACAAACCGGACACTGGATTTGCAGCAGCTTAAGGTGAAGATGAATCGAAGCCAAACCTCAAATTTTCAATACATACGTTTAAGCTGAAAACTTAATCGATTGGTCACTCGCTGGTGGTGACCAATCGATTAAGTTTTCAGCTCAAACGGGTTTTCGGTTCTCCAGATCCGTGCTCTTGAAAATTTGAGGTTTGGCTTCGATTCTTCTTCACCTTAATGATTGTAAATTATTGATGCTGGTTTTCTTGTCCACACACTAAGGGTGAGTTACGAATTTTGATAATAACTCAGCAGCGGAACATTCGGTAAACAAAATTTGTAGATATTGTTGGAATTTTACTGATTTTGGTAAAATGTTTACCGCAAATCACTAAAAATTTCACCAAAACTATTATTTTTGATTCACTGACAGTTCTGTTGCTGTGACTATTGCCAATAATGTTGCGTGAAATATTTTCGAAACTCTTTCCAAATTAAATTGTCGTCCTGAAAAGGACGGTTGGGTGAGGATATCGTCGATCGCCATTTCATGCTCAGGTTTTGTGAATTCAGTGGTAGTTTTGCTGTCGGTGATGGGGACGATTTAGCTTCCAAATCTGTACAGCGTATGGCCCTGCCACTTCAGAGCGTAGCCGACAGAATTCTGGATGACTTCAGCTCAGCACACCGCGGGTTTCCTCGTAGATGAGACCGGAGGTACGATTGACGTCGCCACGGCGAGCCAGACGGCGGATGGCGGGCTTGGTGATGATGCACTGGATGTTGTCACGCTTGGCGCTTCCTTTTCCGAGGCCGGTCTAACTTCGGCAACGATTGTAACAAAACTGATGCTCGGCCGCCGGCTCGGCTGCTTTTATGCGGTACGCGATGGATGAATTCTTCTTGCTCGCTCGCTGTTCACTGTTCGTCTCGCTCGCTCGCAAGAGAAGGTCATAAAAGGGACCGGCAGCCGCGCAAATTCAATCATTCGTTTGTTTCAATCCGTCCAGAGAACACTACTACGACGATGGCTGGAAAGTAGCCCCTCGCAAGCAGCCGATCACGAAAGTCGCTCGCAAGAGCGCCCCAGCCACCGGAGGAGTCAAGAAGCCGTATCGCTATCGGCCAGGAACGGTCGCTCTGCGTGAGATCCGTCGCTACCAGAATTCTACGGAGCTGCTGATCGACAAGTTGTATTTCCAGCGCCTGGTCCGTGAAATCGCTCAGGACTTCAAGACCGATTTGCGATTACACAGCTTGGCGTCATGGCCCAGCAGGAAGCGAGCGAGGCCTATCTTTGAGGGTACTAACATGTGCGCGATCCACGCCAAGCGTGTCACCATCATGCCGAAGGCCTTCTAGCTGGCTCGTCGTATCCGTGGCGAACGAGTTTAAATTGAATTAGGACGCAATTTCAAGCAAAACGGCCCTTTTCAGAGCCACAACAATGTATTCCACGTAAAAGAGTTACGGCTTAAGATATTTCACCTATTATTAATTAATTAATTTATTTAATTACCAATTTAAATTTCGGATTAGTTTTTCAACGGCAAACAAAGTTTTAGCTAGGTTCCCGTCGGGCGGCGGTAGCATTTTTGCAGTTTTCTCTATGCGCTTATTTGGTTTCGATCGACAATTTCTTACCAAATCAAATCATCAACAAAGCTGTTGCTGATAAGTTTTAGCTTTCAATTCGACAAGTTTATACTGATTGCTTTGGCATGCATGTGGCAAATGACTGATCGAAATATGAATCCATCACATCCATTCACCAGTAATGTCGCTCTTCACGGTGTAAAATTCTCATAACTCTCTTTCAAAATTAAATTGTCGTCCTGATAAGGACGGTTGGTGGTAGTCACAATCCATCGAACTGGGTTTTCATTCCATTCTTAGACAGAAACACACCAAAAGATTACCGAAGACGATTGAATTAAAATGCGGTCGTGCGCGTGCGCGTGAAGTGGAATTTGATTGGCTTCGACTGAACACGAGATAATAAAGAGAAGTAAGATGAAGACCGAAAGGGGCGTTTCCCTTCGAAAGACGAAAGTGGCTTAGATATCTCTCAATGATGTCTGTGTCAGGAATACACAGGAAAAATGTGCTTTTCTTCGAAAAATAAGACATGCTTCGATATTTCTCAATTTTTCAATAGTTTAGCCATGAGAATCAATAGTTTTCATTGTTGGAGTAGATTCGTAGAAAGATTTCCAATCGATTGGTGCAAGAATCTAGAAAATCTATCCGGGCATTAGTAAGTTATTAACAGTCAAAATCTAACCACTTTTCGTGACGCGAGCGATTTTTCGTTTTTCGAAATTGTACCCCAGTATGTTGCCGTAAGACGTTATCCAACGTCAAAAAACGTGAAAAATGATCAATTTCACCCGAAATTAAGGTACTATATGCGGCAAAAAGCTGTTTTCATTGTCCTACTATAGCGGTATATGCTTATTCTCAAAAATACAGAAATTGTCTTCAAAAGTCAACATCTATCATATAACCACAGATAATAATTGTCTGTGATATAACTACATCCATCATGAACTGATATACCTGCTGCATGTATTTTTTTTTAATTCACGGTTATGAAATTCGTTCCGTTCATAGAGGGACCAGTTAAAAATATAGGTTTTTATTGATGCATAATTTAAAACTTTTCGTCCAACGATCAAAATCGTTTAAATTTGAAACCATTAATTTGGTTTGCTTGGGAATTTTACGTGGTAATTGTTTTAATCGCTTTTAATCTGAACGCTCCAATTTGACCCCCGTTTCATAACGTTCCATTTCACTTCATTGCGTTCCATGGCTTCCATGACCTGTATGATGTTTGAACCATTTTAATTTGAACAATGTATAGATTAGCGGAAGTCAAATTAAAAAGTGTTCAGATTACAAGCGGTCATAACAACGGGGTAGTACTAAATTCGGTTTCCATTTCGAAGAAGGATGTAGGATAGGATGTTCATAAATAAAAATAATCATAGAATAATATTAGACAAATCAAAATTGATAAATTAATCGAAAATAAATATATTATTGAGCAAATCGTGCATAGATCAATTTTACTTAAAAAAAAGTGATATTCAAAACAAAATTAAACATTTATTTTAGATATTAGAAGATTCAATACAAAGAAGTTTATTAAGGGTCTCTATTTCTTTCTATTAAAACTAAGATTCGAAAACAAAACAAAAATTTTCCCGATTATGGTTCGAATGAATTAGTAGGTATACGTCATACACATTATGGAACGCTTACACTTTCAAAGCTACCCTCGCTCAAACTCTAAAACTACGACGACCGTAACCGCCCTCCGTTTCCTGTGGTGCGACTGCAGAGAGAAAGACATATTTCCTGCAGATTTTTACACTGTGAGCTAAAACGCTAGATTCCCCAGTGATTTGCGGTGGCTTTCAATGACTGTTTGCTCAAGAACGGAGCGTTTATTCAGTTTCGAATCAATTGAATTAACAAGAAGGGGAAAAATGATTCTGACGGCCGGACGGACGGACCGTTTTTCGACGACGTTCCACATAGAACAGATTTGGTCGAAGATAAACATCAAGTGGGGAGTAAAGTGACAATAATGGTCGGAAATTATGCGTTTTTCCTCTCGCAAATTAATTTGACGTGCCCACTGACGGGAAGTTTATAAAGATTAATAGCACTTGACACGCTTCTAGATGTTGCCGTTGCCTATACATGGATGATTTCTGGACGGGAGTGTGCAAATTGTGATCAGTTTTAGGAAATTTGGTTCTCGAGAGTATCATGACGGTAAAGTCTATTCGCTGTTAATTTATTCATAACTGTGTAACTGTAACCAATCCTGGGGTGACAGCTTCTAAAATGCTTTGCATAATTGTTTCTAACTGTCTTTTCAATCAAACGACTCCTCTAGCATTTTAAATAAATTATCGAGGTTCGTTAAATGTATCTGTTAAATTGTAAAATACAGTCGATGATTTGCATTCCCGTTCTCTCCATATGTCGATATGTCCAATAGCAAAGGATACTAGACCAGATTTTCGTGAGTTTGAATAATGTAGGAACATGAAATGACATCTGATTGTTTATTATTTTTCCAACTTTCTTAACAACGGAGCTGTTTTCAATCTAGTATCCATTCAAAATACAGTCGCCTCTCCACATCTCGATATCGATGGGACCATCGAGATAGGGAGAGATCGAGACAAAGAACATTTTTTTAATGAATACTAGATTGAAAAACACTCCGTTGCCAAGAAAGTAATACACAAACAGACGTCATTTTGCGCTCCTAATTTGTTTTGAATTCCAAAACTTTGGTCTAGTAACCTTCGATATGGGTCATATCGACATACGGAGAGAAAATTGAGAACGAAAAATCAACAGAAACACATCGAGATATGGGGATATCGAGATAAGGAGGATATCGAGATATGGAGAGTAAAAATGTATGCAGACTGAAGGGACTTATGAAATCATCGACATAGGGAGAGATATCGAGATGTAGAACATCGAGATGTGGAGAGTCGACTGTATGCACTCTGTCTCAATCTCCCCCTATCTCGATGGTCCCTTCCATATTAAGATGTGCAAAGTCGACTGCAACGTTTTTTTTTCTAGCGGTAAGTAGGTAAATAAATCAAATCCGACTTCAGTAACCATTTAATTCCACTAGAGTTTGTATCATTTGACAGATACGCGTATTTCGACCTCAACTGTAATACCAAAGACAAATTAAAGACCCCCATGTCCCTTGCAGTTGCCCAAAATTTTATGGCTCACAAGGTAATCTAGAATGCCGCGAAAAGTGTACTGCGATCTGTCAAACTTGGGTACCTTTTGCACTACCGGGGGACCAAATGCAGTACTAGAAGTGGTACTCAATCTGAGCCCGAGTGCGACGGACCTGGTAATACGTTCTACGTACCGTAAAACGGGGTAACTTTGATAATGCGGGTAACTTTGATAATGCGAGACTCTCAACATACTAAACGAAATAACAAAGTTCCTATTAATCTGTTAAGCAAAACGAATGCAAAAATAAAGAGTATAAGCATGACACTTCATGTTAAAGCTATTTCCGTTGGAATCAAGTACATTTGAGGATTTATATGCATATATGGAAAATTTATAAGATTTTAGCAATTTTGAAATGCTCTCAAACAATCTGTTCTACGATCACTATTTGATGAAGTCATAATAAATTCGTCGATTATACTTGATAGCCTAGTTATAGTAGAACTCGAATTCAGTCTCAAAACTCTTAGCGAATACTATTTTTACAAACTGTGACCATTTTTGTAATCTAAGTCAGAAATTTCCATATAGCGTTAAACGCCTAAAGATATGCAACGCCCTACAAATGTTCTGTTATTCATTCAATTTTGTTCGAGTGATGCTCCATTATCAAAGTTACCCCAAAACAGAAAACCGACTTTCGATTATTTGAAAAATTATAAATTCATTCAGAATAAATTTTTGACGTTGGATAACGTCTTACGGCAACATACTGGGGTACAATTTCGAAAAACGAAAAATCGCTCGCGTCACGAAAAGTGGTTAGATTTTGACTGTTAATAACTTACTAACGCCCGCATAAATTTTCAAGATTCTTGCACCAATCGATTGGAAATCTTTCTACGAACCTACTCAAATAATGAAAACTATTGATTTGCATGACTTAACTATTGAAAAATTGGTAAATATCGAGGCATGTCTTATTTTTCGTAGAAAAGCACATTTTTTTTGCTGTTATAAGGTTTTGACGTTTTGAAGTTTACATGTACCGTAATCCGAGGTAACATTGATCATTTTTTTGAATATTTCTTAAATATTTCGTTTGAAAATGCAAATGTTACAAATTTCATATTTTTAAAACAAGTACTGCTACCCATAGCTGGTGACTATATACTGCATTTTGTTTTTTTGAAAGATTTAAGCATGTTTAAAAAAATGTTTTAAGTGATTTTTTGATATTGCTGATATGGGGTAACATTGATCACCTTTATAAACAACGTTCGGTAATATTGAAAATATCGTTACTTACTTAAATCGTGGCCCCCGAAGCCGAATATGAAGGCCAAACTCTTACAAGTCATTTACTTTTTGAGTTATTTTAAAACTAAAAACATTTCGAACCACAGAATACGCCTAAAGGTAGGCAATTTCCTAAAGGAATTCTATATTCTTTTCAGTAATTCGTTAATGTTGCCTAATTGAACATACTTATGAAAGTTTTGACAACGGAATCGTTTTTGGCGATGCCATTTTTAGTAAGAACCACATTTTCCTTGCTCATATCGTTTGCAGAACTTATGTGAGACATGAATCTTCGGTAGTGTCATCCTTAACGATTGAAATCATTGTTTCGAAAAGTTGATAAATTTACGCATAATGTAAACGTAATTTTCGCAAAAATCCTCACTTACATTAGCTTATGAATATAAGAAAGAGAAGCACCATTCGTGATTTGGAAATATTCCATCAATATTTGATGATACGAACTTTTTACGACATGAGTCATTCCGATCAATTTTACCCCGCTGATCAATGATACCCCGGATTACGGTACCGTAATTTCGGGTGAAATTGATCATTTTTCATGGTTTTTCTTGTCTTTTTTCAATCATGTTGAAAATGCCAAACAACTGAATACAAGTACGACGGTTAGCCTCTTTGGCTCATGTGCCAAAATTTTATAACAAATGTGGTTTTAGTGCTAAAAATCATCCCTCAAATAGAAAATCGGGGAATCCCATTTCGGGGTGAAATTGATCACTTGTCAATGCGATTATTGTTATTTTTTTTAAACAACTCTACATAATGCATATGAGCTCTATGAATCCGAATATGCTTGCAAAATTCTTAATTATGCAATATGTCAAGAAATAATGAATAGGTAATATCAAGAATTGTGATAAAAACGCCTAAATGTAGGCAATTTCTTAAGGAAATACCTGATATCTAACAGAAATTTAATTATTTCAACCGTATGAGCTAATTGGTACGAGTTTAGAAGATGAAATCGGGCTCGGGGATATATTTTAAGCATCCTTACAAACTTTACTTACTTTGAATAATGCCGTTGGTGTCGTCGCTATCTACATGTAAATGCATGGTTAAGTATATTAAAAACGTTTTTTTGTCTCTTATAAGCAGGTGAAATCAACTCACCTGTAAAAAAACTGAACTGCTACGGCAAATGAAATGTAATTAACAAAATGTTAATTAAATCTCAAAATTTGTTTTACCAAATTAGGATGATAGTGTTGTCAAATAACACAGAACACCTAGATATAAGAAATGAATCAGATCACCAGAGTATCAGAGTATCAGAGCGATCAGAGTATCAATTTGGCAAACAAAGAGCTAAAACTAATAAGCAACAACTAACTAGAAAACTAATCAACCAAAATTATAATTGATAAATGAATAAATTAATTAATCAATTAATAGTTATAGATGAAGTGTCTCTGGTTGAAACTCTTTTACATCGAATGCATTGTTGTTACCCGTTTTGTTTGAAATTGTGCTGCAATTCAATTTAAGCGCGTTCTCCACGGATACGACGAGTCAGCTGGATGTCCTTCGGCATGATGCTGACACGCTTGGCGTGGATCGCGCACAGGTTGGTATCCTCAAACAAACCAATCAGTTAGGCCACTCGCTTCCTGCAGAACCATGACGGCCGAGCTCTGGAACCGCAGATTTGCCTCTACATTTCCTTGGATGCCACTATGAAGCAGAAAAAGTTCTTCATGGTGCGGAATTTCTTCGAGTATCAAGAGGAGATCATGCCAATCATCATGACTGGCGACTTTAACATCGATTTGAGCAAAGAGGAGAACATGGAGCTCGCGGACTTCATGGAGAAGTACCTCAACCTCAAACTGGATTCCGAACCTACCTTAACCAATCATAGTGGATCATGCGTGGACCTAACGTTCGACCGGAATATTTGTTTGGGAAGCAAGAGTTATCGCTCATGCTTCTTCTTCCATCCACCGAGTCTATCGGTGTTAAAGTGTTGACCGAACCAAACTTACACCACAGATTTTCTGTGCCAACACACAATGTCCATAATAGGTCAGAATTCGCATGCAACAAATAATATGAAAATTGATTGGATTTTTATCAGTAGAAATCTTTCATAAGTTTGTGCCGGTCTCAAGCCAGGATATAGATGAAGCTAACGTTATCCAACGTCAACTTGGCGGTTGTATCTCGGAAACAACCTCTTACTTTTTGGCAATCTATTAACTGCAATCGATAGTTAAGATACCAGTATTTGTTTTAAAAATATGAATTAAAATTCTTTGAAACAGCATGCATAAATATTCAAGTTTTCTTCGAAAAAACTATCAAAGTTACCCCGTTTTACGGTACTACGTTCAGACTAGAGCTGATATTACGCAACCATACAGTCACTACACAATTATGGATAGCTCACAGATATGGATCAGAGTTGATTTAAATCGGGAATATCTCATCAAATAGAGTTGCAATTACGCAGAACACATTTTGTATATATGAACCATAAATCTGTACAACATTGCAATCAATTATAATATGTTTAAGCAAATTTTTACCGTCCGTAGGAAATAAAATGTCAACCGTATGCATTCACAGAAGCGTTGATTCATAATTGTGGGGCATTGAAAACCATACCACAGTTATGAATCAGAGATAAGACGATTCCGAAACAAACGCCAACATGTATGCTTTCATTAGCACACCATTCGTTTACCTCGCAGATAAATTGCTGTTATAGTGTTTTGATTCATAATATGAGTCGATTTGATCAATAATCAGCATCGTTTTAAATTTCTATCGATATCGACACTTATGCGTAAATAATCGAGTATTTAGAGGTGTAGTCTCAAAAACAACTATAAGGACTGTTCATTGGACAATGATTATTAGAAATTGGACACTTTGTTTTTGCTATATCTTTTGACGTTGGATAACGTCTTACGGCAACATACTGGGGTACAATTTCGAAAAACGAAAAATCGCTCGCGTCACGAAAAGTGGTTAGATTTTGACTGTTAATAACTTACTAACGCCCGGATAGATTTTCAAGATTCTTGCACCAATCGATTGGAAATCTTTCTACGAATCTACTCCAACAATGAAAACTATTGATTCTCATGACTTAACTATTGAAAAATTGAGAAATATCGAAGCATGTCTTATTTTTCATAGAAAAGCACATTTTTCTTGCTGTTATAAGGTTTTAACGTTTTGAAGTTAACATATACCGTAATTTCGGGTGAAAATGATCATTTCATGGTTTTTCTTGTCTGTTTTCAATAAAGTTGAAAATGCCAAACAACTGAATGCAGGAATACAAGTACGACGGTCAGCCTTTTTGGCTCATGTGCCAACATTTTCTAACAAATGTGTTTTTAGTGCTAAAAATTATCCCTTAAATAAAAAATTGGGGAATCCCATTTCGGAGTGAAATTGATCACTTGTCAGTGCGATTATTGTTATTTCTTGAAACGACTCTACATAATAAATATGAGCTCCCTGAATCCGAATATGCTAGCTAAATTCTTCATCATATATATAAAATCCCAGAGTTGTCTGTCTGTCAAAAACGCTTTGAAATATTTCACCGAAAAGTTTCACTGAGCGCTAAAACAGCAATTTTAGAGGACTACAACAGTATATTTGATTGTAAGAACATTACAATTGCAAATTGTAGAGCACTACAATAGCTCTTTGACAGAATATTCTGGAGTTCTCTGGAACTTTGTTCATTCCAATTTGTAGAATATTCTCGAACCCTTCGTCATTGTCGTCTGTTTGAAAATTTGGTTGGTGACTAAAACGTGAACAAATCAACTTCAAGCAAATTGTAATTCGGTCGAACTTGAATCGGGTTGGAGTTGAAAATGTAAAATAGGTTTCCACAGTTCCAGCTCAGGTTCAAAAACGAGCTCGACACATATAAAAGCAAGATAAACATGAATGAGATGAATGTGCGCCGAATATTCGAGATTTATTAATTTACAGTGGAACCTCTATGAGTCGATGTTCCGACTCGATATCGACTCATGGATGCATACTAAAAAAAACAAGATTTTATGCTTACTATGATGATCCCTTAAAACAGCTTTCCAAAACATTCCTGTTCCATGACTCGATATTTCCTTGAGTCGGTAGTCTTTTCACCACAACTGTGATTTTGGAAAATGACAGTGAATCATACTAAACTGCGGCAACTATTCGGGAGAACATGCTAGAATTTTTGGTAAGATTCTACTCTCTAAATAATAGAATTTTCTGGAACTTCTGAAATATTTCACAACAGAAAAAACACTACAACAGCATATAAGGCTGTAATTATTTCAGATTAGAACACTACAACAGTTTGTAGGCCACGTGCTCTATGGAGTATGGCCAGTGCATAAATTTAGGCGATTTTGTACTCATCAATATCATGCGATTTGAATCGTACCGTAATCCGGGGTATCATTGATCATTTCTTAGGATATTTCTTAAAAAATTTATTTGAAAATGCATATGTGGCAAGTTTTATATTTTCAAAACAAGTACTGACACCCAATGCTCGTGTCTATATACTGTATTTTGTTTTCTCAAAGTTTGAAGCATGTTGATTAAAATGTTATAAGTGATTTTTTGATTTAGCTGATATGGGGTAACATTGATAACCCATGAAAACAACATTCGGTTATATTTAAAACATCATTACTAACTAAAATCATGGTCCCTGAAGCCGAATATGAAGACCAAACTCTTTCAATTCATTTACTTCTTGAGTTATTTCAAAATAAAAAAAAACACCTTGAATTGTGAAATACGCCTAAATGTAGGCAATTTCCTAAGGAATATTTGCATTCTTAATAGTAATTTGTGAATTGTGCTTAACTGAACATATTTATAAAAAATTTGGAAACTGAATCGTTTTCAGCGATGTCATTTTTAGTAACAAAAGCTTTTCTTCTGCTCATATCGTTTTCAGAACTCATGTGAGACATGATTCATTGAGCATTGCATCCATATCCATGAAAATCAATATTTCCAAAAATTGAAAAAAATACGCATAGACACAACTCAATTTTTGCAAAAACCATAATGTTCAATAGATCGTGCATAGAAGGAAGGAAATCACCATTCACGCATTGAGAATATTTCATCGATAAATGTTGAGTGGAACTTTTTACGAGAAGGGTCATTGCGATCAATGTTACCCCGGATTACGGTACGTATAATATTAGAGTGATGCAAATTTTGAAATTTTAGCTCCCCTTAATGCTTAAACGATTTTAATTATGGTAAATAGCTTCTTCTCAAAGTTTGAAGTGATTCGGAAGAAATTTGACTGTGCACACGCCATTTGAAGTTCATATGGAGATTACTATGGAAAACGCCAATCTTTTGTGCTCAGCCCTCTATCTCTTCGTCATAACATTTTATGAAAAAGTTTACACACTCATCTCATGTGGAAACTTCCCAGCTACAACTTTGCCGAAGACCACTTTTTGATTGGACGTCTGGATAAATTGTTATTCATAATCATAAAGTTGGTTTGCATGTAGCATGCTTCACCAACTGTTCGGCAGGCAACAGTCGTGCTCCTGGCGGGAAGAATAGATCAAAGTAATCCAGGCTACTATGTTCTATAGCAAAAAAGCAGTGTTGCTCTGAAAGTAATTGAATGATCATCTAAGCATGGTTTAGACTTTGGAATCAAGAATAGCAAATTATCCTTACGTCGCATCAAAATGTGGTCTTCAGCAAAGTTGTAGCTGGGAAGTTTTCACATGAGATGAGTGTGTTCACTTTTTCATAAAATGTTATGACGAAGAGATTGAGAGCTGAACACAAAAGATTGGAGTTTTCCATAGTAATCTCCATATAAACTTCAAACAGCGTGTGCACAATCAAATTTCTTCCGAATCTCTTCAAATTTTGGGAGGATCATTTTCATCATAATTGACATCGTTTAAGCATAGGGGAGCAAAAACTTCAAAATTTGTATCAGTCTAGTATAATATACTTAGCTTTTAACTTTAAAATTTCGTTGGAACGTGGCTAACCACGTCGGGTAAGCTAGTAATGCAATATTTAAATAAATAATGAATAGTAGTTTTTCCTCGAATACGACGAGTCAGCAGGATGTCCTTCGGCATGATGCTGACACGTTGGCGTGGATCGCGCACAGGTTGGTATCCTCAAACAAACCGATCAGTTAGGCCACTCACTTCCTGCAGGACCATGACAATCGAGCTCTGGAATCGCAGATTTGCTTCTACATTTCCCCGGAAACCACGACCAAGCAGAAGAAGTTCTTCATGGCGCGGAACTTCTTCGAGTATCAAAAGAAGATCATGCCAATCATCGTGATTGGCAACTTTAACATCGATTTGAGCAAAAAGGAGAACATGGAGCTCGCGGACTTCATTGAGAAGTACCTAAACCTCAAACTGGCTTCGGAACCCACTAAAGCAACCAATCTTAGTGGACCTAACATTCACCCGGAATATTTGTCTGGAGAACAAGAGTTACCACTTATGCTTCTTCTTCCATCGACCGATTCTATCGGTGTTGAAGTGTTAAACGAACCAACCAAATAGTAACACACAATATCCGTAATAGGTCAGAATTAACTTGCAAGAAATAGTATGAAAAATTATTGGATTTTTATCAGTAGAAATCTTTCATAAGTTCGTGACGGTCTCAAGCCACGAAATATAAGAAGCTAACGTTATCCATCGTCAACTTGGCGGTTGTAACTCGGAAACAACCTCTTACTTTTTTATTTATTTATAAAATCGCAATCGGTTTTCTGTGCATCGTTCAACTAGTATTCTACAATGTTATGACAATAAAATCTTACCAAATGCTTTTGGTTGAAGAACTAAATAGTTTTTCCAAAAACTCCTAAGAAAAACTGTTCATCAAAGTTAATCATTATTTTTCGCATAACAAAAATTCTCATTTTTATGAACAAATTGTATGTTGTTATCCTTTATCATTCTACTAAAGGTATCGCTTTAAAAAATACCGTCGTTGGGGGTGACAATGGGTCAAAAAGGGATATGTGCGATTTATTTTTTGAATAACTATCGCAATTTAACTCAAATAAACTTCAAATTTGGTGTGTATGTACTTTGATGATGCATTAACAACTGTTCAAAAAATTGAAGAAAAATATTTATTCACAGCGGCACCACAAGTGAATGAAAAATGACCCAATCTCACCCCATAGAGGGGGTGACATTGGGTCACTGTAATTGAAATAACTTGTTTTTGAGAATATGATTTCAAAACCATTCACAACTGAAAAATATTGATAAAAAACGATGCAAGCAAGACAAAAAGATATCTAAGATGTTTCACAAGTATGATAAACCCACTTAAAAGAAAGATTATACTGAAAATTGAAGAGCTATGAGAAAAAATATGTAAAACCAACATTTATAGTCAAGTTTACATAAATTTTCTTGGTGTTTCCCTCAAATTGTCTTCAAAGTCTAATCCCCATTGCTATAAAGCCCTTTCAGTTTCCCCAAAGGTGTACTGAAACAGTGATTATTTTAAACCTTCGCAAATAGTTAAATTTCGGTGCGACATTCCACAATCAATAAATTTCAGGCAGAAGTTGACGTCATAATCCCAGTATTTCAGCGATCCAACTCATTTGTACTTACGTGAGATGTTTGTATTATATGAAAACACTGATAAATAATCAAATTTGGAAAAAAAACACAGCCTTTTTATAAAAATTTACGATGTTGCTGCGCACGAAACACAGTTGCTGGTTTGAGAAGTTGTCAAAATGCGTTGTATTTTTATTCAATGCACGGAATACTCAAGTAGACTTGTTTGATGTTTCAGAGATGCTGTATTTAGAAAGAATAAACACATCTTAATGAAAAAAAGAGAACACCCGGCACCGTAAAATGTCAAAAAAGTGGACTTGGATTTCATTTACTATCGTTCTTGCTTGACCCAATCTCACCCCCATTTTCAATGTTTTAGACATCGTACCGAAAAAAATGATTTTTTTGTGGGAAAATCAAAGAGATTCCGGAAAATACCTGTGATGTGTAATGGAAAGACTTTCAATATTCTACTAATACAACGATAGAGTCTGGAGTACATGCGTGATACTTTGTACAGGAGAAATTTAATGTTGTAAATTTTATCTAGTTCCAACATGCAAGTTTATTGATGTAGTAAACAAAAACTACTATTTCTAAAAATGCATATTGTTATGAATTATGTGTAATAATATGTTCCGTAACATATGAATTATTCATTTTAGTAATATCAGCGTTATTAGCTGAAATATTTCACAAAACATATTTTTCCGTTTTGACCCAATCTCACCCCCTAGACCCATTGTCACCCCCATCGACGGTATCAATAATATTCCACCATTCTTAGAACACTATGTTATTCTAGTGATTGATCCTTTATGGCCGAATATGCTTAAACACCATCCTTTTACTCTCAGCAAAAAGTAAAGTAAAAATCGTATTAAAAATTAGTTTAGATTACTAAAGAAACTATATTTGTATAAATGATAGCTATATCGCGAGTCCTAACCGCATTCTTAGGTATAAATTTATCCTTTTATGGTGGTTTTATTGAAAAATCTCATACTTTTAAAATCTTGTACGCATATTTATCGATCTGCTGAAAATTGTAAGCGTTTTTCTCCAAATATTTTGATGGGGAATCTCAGAATGACAAATTATGAAAACAATACATGGAAAATAAATTCGATTTAATTGCAGCAGTGTTCCCAACTTTCATGATTGTCATTGTGCTTTGGAAGGTCTTCTGAAAATAAAGCGTTCGTTTTTCTATTGTGCTTTTAATGTAACGTGGGGATCAGATTAGCAACTCTATGAAGGCGTAGGTTGTTTTCCATATTAATACTATATTAGTACTTTCATCAGGACGTACTTTAAACACAAAAATTCTACTCATATCAGTTCCACTAGAATTTGAAATATTTTTCTTTAAAAAAAAAACAGTGGAAAATGAGTTTATTATATCTGGAAAACTGTTGCTCCAAAAAAAAACCAAATATTTTTGTTGATGATGCTTTCGGAGGACAAGCCTTTTTTGAAAATAAAAAATATAGATTGTCGAATTTTTTAGTCAATTTCTAATAATCATTGTTTTTGATAGCCTCCAAAAATCGACTGTTTCAAACGTGTTGCCTTATTAGTGTGAAATTTTATTATATTTGTGGCTTTTTATTATCATAATATTGTACAGTATATGTCGATCGATGTACAGAAAAGCGATTTCGATTTCATTGTTAAATTAAAAAGATATTGCATGTACAAGGTGTCCACTTTATAAAATGAACTGTCCTTGTTAGCATTAGCATTAGCATTAAGCATTTCGCACAAATTCGTAGGTGGTACAGTCCTAGACAATTGTATGAGGGTACCGTAAAATGGGGTGAAGTTGATCAGAGCGATTCTGTTCTGTAACTCCTAGTAGAAAACATGTATTATTTTCCAAATATTTTTAAAACATGTACTGCTTGGACATCTATTGAATTATACAAACGAAATTTCGACGAAATGTTCTCTTCATAACAAAAACATTTCATAAAAATCAAAAAGTGGAGTTTTTGATTCCGGGGTGAAGTTGATCAACTATTGCGATAAGTTTCCTAAGATAAAGAGAAACGCTATTCACTAAATATGGGGTCACTGAATCTGGATCAAGTCTCAAAAATCTTACAACTGAATGATATATCGGTCAATTTTAGATTTGAATGTTGTAAATTACAGAATACACTACAATAATCGCCTAAGGGTATGCAATTTTCTTTGAAATTAGCAACTCACGCACAAAAATATACATTTTTTACTCAGAAAATGATTTTTATCCACAATGTAAATTCAAAACTGGATTCACAGAACATATCTGGAATGTGTGAAACAGTTTATTTTAATGGTGACTTTATATAGTCTTGTCAATAGTCGATTGTTTGGAAGAGAACCCTTCAACAGTTTATCAAACATTTCCTAAAAAAACAGTTTTTCCATGGTACAGTCACCCCACAGTTATGGATAGCACACAGAAATGGATCAGAGTTGGCCTAAAACGGAGAGGGAAAAATACGGAAGATACAATAACAGAAAATTCGAAGATGAACAACAAGGAAACGTAGAACAACAATAAGAACACGAAACATTTTATTTTTAATAAGTACGCTTCACACTTACTCTCTATTCTGTTTTCAGATTACCTAACGAAATGTCCAACAATCTATGACCAGTCCGTCCGCCGATTGAAGAAGCAATTTGTTGGAATAATGTATTACGTATTAACAAATAAGAAAAATTATGAATTTATAAAAGAAGGGAGAGATGTAGGGTCTTAGTAGTGATCTTAGTAGTCCATGATGTTAGTAGCTTGACAAGAGACTCTAGTAAATAAATCATTATAAGTTGCATCACCAAACAAACCAGTCTTGTCTCTACACTGTACAGCATCGCAATCAATTATAATATGCTTATGCATATTTTTTCTGTATGTAGGAAATAAAATGTCAACCGTATTCCCAGAAGCGTTGATTCATAACTGTGGGGTATTGAAAACCATACCACAATTATGAATCAAAGATAAGACGATTCCGAAACAAACGCCAAAACGTATGCTTTCACTAGCACACCATTCGATTACCTCATAGATAAATTTCTGTTATAGTGCTTTGAACCGTAATATGAGTCGATTTGATCCATAATAGGGATCATCCTCTCCCACTGATCCACATCTGTGGGGTGGACATCGTTTGAAAATTCTATCGAAATCAACACTTTTTCGTAGATAAACGGAAATTTTGAGATTGGTTCCCAAAAACAACTATATTCTGCAGGACCAGGGAGGTAATTTTGTTTTGTACAGCGTCGCCATTATTTTTAATCATATTTTGTTCTGAAAAATGACCCTTAGTTGATCCATAACTGTGGGGTGACTGTATAATAGTCTTGATTGCCAAGCAGAATTTAGTATCATCAAGAGCAGCCATCAGGTGATACGACGCCACTTAAATTATGCTAACACAGCGCAACAAAAATGACATTTTTGCGTGTCTCAAGGATCAAATTATGTAGTAGATTTGGGGTTGCTGAATCTGATGCCGTTCTCAGAAATTTCCCAGCATGTCACAATTTTTAGCTACAGGTCGCCAAAATTGTATAAAACATTGGTTTTATTGATGTTTACCTAAAATTTGAAGTATATTTTAACATACTTTTTTTGTGATCTTATTCACTAAGCATGCAAAAGAGGACTTAAACTTTCGTTTTAGATATATTTTGGTTGAAATTTCACGACTAAATTTAGATTAAACCGATTTTTTCAGCATGCTTGCAGTCTCCATACAAAATTCTTCGTTTTTCTTATATGGCAAAGTACAATACTTTTCTAAACCATCAAAAAATAGCTTTTCCGCATCAAAAGTATTATAAACTTTGATGATAAGTATTGTTATACACATAAACTTTGAATTCTGTGGAAAATTATGCAAATAAATTGCCTTACAAGCTGGCAAACTTGCATGCAAGTTGGCTAAAATAGTCGATTTTTGCATTTTCAACAACCAATATCTCAAAAACTAGACGTGCTATGATATTTATGTAAACGGCAATGGATTAAGCATCCCTTAATTAAGTAAATAGAGGTATTTTGATGCTGGAGACAAAAACGTGTTCCGCGGTGTAATTGAAGTCGAATCATAGCTCTCTTGACAGTTTATGCATGTAGGTACGTGAATGATCAACTTCTCCCCAACTATCAACTACACCCCGAATTACGGTAGCCTCCTTCCCATCCGTTACCAAAGTCAGAGATTTGAGACTAACCTCTAACTCTTAGACAAGATTGACGCATCCTCCAATAATTGAGAGCTGTCCTGGCCACGTCCTTGCGAAAGCTGGGGAATGGGAAAGGATGATTGATTGAACACCTACTTAAGAAAGATGCAGAGAACTCTACGACCTCTCATAAATGTTACGGAATGTTGTGGAATGTTGATGGAAAGGGTAGTGCCAAAGGATACGTTCGGTAGACGTTCTGGCCGACAAATGGTTAGTATTAACGCATTGTGATTATGCGCTGCTGATCAGAACAAACTCACCAAATTCCATTTTCGAAAATCCTCCGCAGTCTATCGCTCCACTAATAATGAACAATAGCTTGAGCCGTAACTTAGCACTGCCCATTAAAATGCACGCACTGCAATTCTCAATCCATCCCGAACCGAGCATCCACGAATCACATTCAATTTATGAACCAACACGCACGAGGGTTAAAAAACGAGTCACGCGAAACGATTTCAATTGATGGTGCCATCACAGAGCCCTCTCGAGCAAAACGCAAACAAAACTTCACGAAACATCTTCGGTTTTAATCTCCGATAAAGAATCTATCTATCACCATAAAATGAAAAGTCCTTATTCTGTAGTGCAAGGGAAGTAATTTTGTTTTGCTCAACGTCAACATGTTTTTTAATCATATAACGTTCTGAAAAATGACCCTTAGTTGATCCATAACTGTGGGGCGACTGTACATCTAGTTTTCTCTAGAAATAAGAGGTATGACATTTGATATCAAGATAGCTCATATGGACCCAAGACAACACGTGTCAGGTCAAAGTGCAAAACGAAACCAATTGCCTGTCAAAAAAGACCACTTCTCATTGGTCGTTTTGGCAAAGACCTACTTTCACATCGTTGAGTTGGATTGCAACAGAGCACTTTGTTGTTAGCCCGACCGTGTTGCTAGTTCATAGATTAAAGTTTTTATCAAATGTATGGAAAATTTTCATAAAATCTGTTTGTTACAAATCTATTTATATTCGATGTTAACCTTAAAGCATGTGCTACTACAATGAAAAATATAATAAAAATAATTAATTGTAACCGGGCTGTGAAATGGTGAGCTGACAATTAGGAAGGAGCGTCCAACATAGCTCTGGTCCTCACAAGCCCCTACCTCACGCTTCCACGGGTCAAATGATGACAAAGACCGCCAGCTAAGGGTTGCGTACTTAGCTGGTAGTGCAGCCTGGGCACTGTTGTCCTTCTGACATCAGCTAGAGTGAGGAGGTGCGTCTCGAGCGTCTGTCCACCAAGGAGGTGCGGCTCAAACAGCGTCTGTTCTGGCATCCAGCGGCTGAGTATGAAATGCTGTATCACGTCAGCTACACCTAAGGTGGCAGCCCCACCATCGTGATGTAGGTATCGCGACCCTGGTAAGGTAGCATATCGAATTTCTTACCTACCACGAAAAATGGAGAAAGGAGAAATAACGAACGATATTTTCGGCAACCGACCTGGCAACGAAATAAGGACTATGATTGGAAACTCGGTACCTGGAATGTCAGGACGTTAAATGAACCCGGACGAGTGAGCCTTTTGGCTCGTGAATTGCAGAAGGTTGGAGTGAGCGTGGCTGCTATTCAGGAAGTAAGATGGCCTAGAACTGGAGAACGTGAATTCAATACATACAACATCTACCATAGTGGCAGCGATAAGGCAGAGCATGGCGTCGGATTCATAGTGATCGGGAAGCAGATGAAGCGTGTTATGAGGTGGAAACCAATTAATGAACGAATCTGCGTATTGAGGATACGGGGCAAATTCTTCAACTACAGTCTGATCAACATCTATGCGCCGACAAACGATAAACCCGACGACACGAAGGATGCGTTTTATGATTGTCTCGACAAAATCTACGGAGAGTGCCCAAAACATGACGTAAAAGTTGTTATCGGGGATGCTAACGCTCAGGTCGGAAGAGAGGATTTTTTCCGCCCAATAATTGGTACGGAGAGCCTTCACTCCGCCACCAATGACAACGGCCTAAGGCTAATAACTTTTGCTGCAGCTAGAGGGATGGCCATCAGCAGCACCTACTTTGCACGCAAAGGCATCCGAAAGCACACCTGGATGCACCCAAATGGCGAGCTCTGCAACCAAATAGACCACGTTTTGGTGGACGGTCGGCATTTCTCGAATCATCGATGTGAGGACCTTTAGAGGCCCAAACATCGACTCTGATCACTATCTCGTTGTTAGTAAAATTCGTGCACGGTTGTCTACCGTGGCGAACACAAGAACACAGCGACCGTTGCGTTTCAATATCCAGCGCTTATCAACAGAAGGTGTAGCAGACGAGTACCGCCGGAAGCTTGATGAGCGGATAAGGGGATACAACGTAGGCGACAACCTCAACAATCTGTGGGAGTCTATCCACGGTGCGATGAGCACAGCAGCGCGAGAGGTGATAGGTACTGCTCGGAGACGGCCCAGAAACGGTTGGTTTGATGAGGAGTGCCAGAATGTGACGGATGAGAAGAATGTTGCCAGAAGCCGGATGTTAGTGTCTGGTACCCGGCAAAATAGAGAGCGGTACAAGGAAGCTAGAGCAGCCGAGAAACGAATTCACCGCAGAAAGAAAAGGCAGTATGAAGAAGGCATAATTACTGAGGCGCAAAACAGCATCGAACAAAACGATATGCGGAGATTTTACGAAACTGTCAATGGCGTACGGAGAAAAACTGCGCCGTCTCCCGTCATGTGCAATGACCGCGACGGAAACTTGCTGACAGACAAAATCTTGGTGGCTGCCAGGTGGAAAGAACACTTCGAGCAATTGTTGAATGGAGAGATCGCGAGCGCGTCTGAGAACAGACTAAATATCAGCAACGATGGACAAGCTGTGGAGCCCCCGACGCTAGATGAGGTTAGAAGAGCGATTAAGGAGTTGAAGAACTGTAAGGCTGCTGGACAAGACGAGCTCCCGGCCGAACTTTTCAAGCACGGTAGTGAGCAGCTGTACGAAATACTGCACCGTACTCTGTTAAGAATATGGGAGGAAGAAGAACTGCCTGCTAGCTGGCTGGAGGGCCTCATCTGCCCTCTGTATAAGAAGGGCCACAGATTGGAGTGCGCCAATTACCGAGGAATAACGCTCCTCAATTCGGCGTACAAAATAATGTCGCGTGTTCTGTTCAACAGATTGAGACCGCTGGAGGAGTCCTTCGTCGGCGAATACCAAGCTGGTTTTCGTGAGGGCCGATCAACGACGGATCAAATGTTTACCTTGCGACAAATCCTTGATAAGTTCCGGGAATACAACTTGCAGACTCACCATCTGTTCATTGATTTCAAGGCGGCGTACGATTCAGTAAAGAGAAATGAGTTATGGCAGATAATGATAGAACACGGTTTTCCGGCGAAACTGATTAGACTGATTCGTGCAACGTTGGATGGATCGAAATCAAGTGTGCGGGTTGCGGATGAGACTTCAACCTCCTTCGTAACCTTAGATGGATTGAAGCAAGGAGATGCGCTTTCGAACCTTTTGTTCAACATTGCTCTCGAAGGAGCTATAAGGAGAGCGGGCGTGCAAAGAAGCGGTACCATCGTCACCCGGTCGCATATGCTCCTGGGTTTTGCGGACGATATCGATATAATCGGAATTGATCGTCGAGCCGTAGAAGAGGCATTCGTGCCTTTTCAAAGGGAGACAGCGAGGATTGGACTTACCGTCAACACCAGCAAAACTAAGTACATGATCGCTGGTAGACAGCGTGGTTCCAATCGTGACGTTGGTAGTGAAGTGGTGCTGGGTGGTGAAAAATTTGAAGTAGTGGAAGAATTTGTGTATCTTGGTACTTTAGTGACTTGCGATAATGATGTTACCCGCGAGGTGAAAAGGCGTCTTGCAGCTGCGAATAGGGCTTTTTACGGGCTCCGTAACCAGCTTAAGTCCCGTAGCCTGCAGACGAAAACAAAATTCGCGCTATATAAGACTCTTATCCTTCCGGTTGCTCTATACGGCCATGAATCCTGGACGTTGAAAGAGGTCGACCGGAAAGCGTTTGGAGTTTTTGAGCGTAAAGTGCTGCGAACAATACTCGGCGGTAAACAAGAAAATGGCATCTGGCGGCGTCGCATGAATCATGAGTTGTACCAAGTATATAAAGAAGTGGATATTATCAAGCTCATAAAACACGGCAGGCTGCGTTGGGCTGGTCACGTGGTACGAATGCCGGAAGAACGACAAGCAAAAATAATATTTAGTAGAGAACCCGGACGAGGCCGTCGGCTTCGTGGTAGGCCGCGCACACGTTGGCTTTTTGCAGTTGAAGAGGACTTAGGGGCACTTAACGTTCAGGGCGACTGGAAGCGATTGGCTCAGGACCGAGCCCAGTGGAGAAGAATTATCCATTCGGCGTAGATTCAAGATTCCTTTATTGCACTTAATGAATTGAGTGTACAAGAACAACCAAATTATGAGCTTTGATATGTGAATTTGTTCACAAGATTTACTAAAAAAGGATACTGGTAGCACTGGCTGTTGTATCGTCAGGGTTATCGACTGAAAAACAACGGGGCAGTCTTAGTTGAGCTGCCACGTCCTGTCCTAGATATGGACCTGTGCACGAGTTCACTGTTTGACGTTTGAGCGGTGCCGTGTTTTTTACGTGAATTCGGCACCGCTCAAATGTAAAATTAGTGAACTCGTGCATTGGTCCATTGGCCAGGGGAAGTGGTTCACCCAGAGTGAATTTATAACAGAGAAAAAGTAGATTTTGTATGAAAATTGACAGGAAAATGAATGACAAGTTCATCTACTTCTCCTGGCCTATGGACCGATGCACGAGTTCACTATCTGACGTTTAAGCGGTGCCGTGTTATTTATGTGACCATGGAAACGAGTGAATTCAGCACCGCTCAAACGTCAAATTAGTGAACTCGTGCATTGGTCCATTATGTAATATTAGCTCTAGTCTGAATGTAGTACCTATAAGACCATCTCCAATGTCGTGTACATGTCAAGATTAGTACCGTAATCCGGGGACAAACTGATCACTGGAGCGAATTTGATCAGGTCGCTAACAAAAACATTTCCTCCCAAAGATGCTGAATGTTTCGTTGGCACAACAGACATTCCATGTTTTCTAGTTCAAAGATATCTAATGATGATTTTGAACTATTTAATTTTTATCAGGGTCAGTTTTGCATAGAAATATTCACACTTCTCGCGTTCAGTATCATAAGGGCGTAACTGCAATGGTCGATTTCTCTTCATCGATTTCCAGCTTAACTAATAACTAGCCCAGGTTCACGTTTTTTACTGCTATTTTTGATTCAATAGAAACCACTCATCATCCTTCGTCATGCTGCACCGTAAAATGTAATGAAAATTGTTTGAATTTCGTGTACAAATTCAAAGAGAAAATCGATGAAGAGAAATCGATCACTGCAGATACGCCTGTATGATACTAAGCGCGAGACTTTTTAAAGGTGTAAGTAGAGGCGCGTCCACATTCGAAACCATAGAGGTCCCCAAGTAAACTGCCACGAACACCAACGCACAATCAATCTTACACAAGTCGATTTCCTCAGAATGAAAACGTATCGATGTTTGTTTGACGTTATTGAGATTTCGGTCAACAGCAGACCAACCATGAAGTGGTTGTTTTGCAGCAATTCTGTTTATATTTGGATTCTCACAGCAAACAAAAGCAATGTTGTGACAGTTCTCACAGCAAACAAAGAAAATTTTGTCAACATTGCACTACTACGCAGGCAACTGGATTGGTCTATGGGTAGGACAAACGTTGGTGAATATTTTGCCACAGACAAACAGACGTCACACTCTCATCGCTGTCCATCGACCAACTTTTTAACGATCGATTCAAATATTGGGTAGGTGGTCAATCGACCACCCGCAGCGCTCGCGTCGTTTTTGTTCGTGTTTGGCGTTTACACACTACCGCCACCTGTTGGTCCATCGGCCAACTACAGTGTTCTTAGTATTGGGCGTACATGATTTCGCGACTATGATTTTGATCGAAATTTGTTCTAAGTGTTACGTCTGTTTCTCTGTGATTTTGCCTTAGGATACCTCAAGAGTTCAGGCTAGATTTTCTTAAAAAGTACCACAGACAGGGCAGGCAATCGTCACCGTCTAATGGAAATAGTCGTCGACGGAACTAAAAAAAGAATCGTCACTCAACCAGCGTTGGATGACGATTTGCTGCAGTTGTCCGCCACAAAGGCTTGGCGTCATGACGAACAAATATGCCTCCTTCGTTCGGGAGCTCTGAGCCGACTAAAAATATGAACCGTGGCGTCGATAGATTATGAGCCTTTTTTGAAAAAAGTAAGAGGTTGTTTCCGAGATACAACCGCCAAGTTGACGTTGGATAATGTTAGCTTCTTCTATTTCATAGCTTGAGACCGTCACGAACTCATGAAAGATTTCTACTGATAAGAATTCAATCAATTTTCATAATATTTGTTGCATGTCAATTCTGACCTATTATGGAAATTGTGTGTTATTATTTGGTTGGTTCGGTTAACACTTCAACACCGATAGAATCGGTCGATTGAAGAAGAAGTATGAGCGGTAACTCTTGCTTCTCAAACAAATATTCCGGTTGAACGTAAGGTCCACGCATGATCGTTGCTTTAGCTAGTGCTTAAGATTGGTTGCTTTAGTGGGTTCCGAAGCCAGTTTGAGGTTGAAGTACTTCTCCATGAAGTCCGCGAACTGAATGTTCTCCACTTTGTGCTCAAATCGATGTTAAAGTTGCCAGTCACGATGATTGGCATGATCTCGTTTTGATACTCGAAGAAGCACCATGAAGAACTTCTTCTGCTTCGTCGTGGTATCCGGGAAATATAGAGGCAAATCTGCGATTCCAGAGCTCGGCCGTCATGGTCCTTCAGAAAGCAAGTTGCCTAACTCATGTGCACCAAAATTGATGCAATCTGGAGTAAATGAACGTTGTTTGTCTTGAATATTGTGTGTAGTGAAGTTTTTTGTGTCAAAGAATGGTTATTTCTATGGGAATAATGCAAAATTCCAGAATCATGTTTTGTGTGTTGTTAAAAGGCATTTATAAACTTCTAGTTATAAACAAGAATGTGGACGTGGTGTTTGTAAGGATGCTTAACATGGTGTTTGTAATGATGCTTGAAATATATCCCCAAAGCAGATTTGACTACCAAAATTCTCATCAATTTGCTCGTTTTGTTGAAATAATTGAATTTCAGTTGAAAGTTAGGAAAATCCTTTGGGAATTGCTTACATTTAGGCGTTAACCGCTGTATTCTTGAAATTTAATTATTGATTATTTCCAAATAAATTGTCTTGGTAAAAATTTGGTAAGCATATTCGGATTCAGGAGACTCAAATCAAGTTTGAAGAGTTGATTTCAATTCTAATAATAATCACATTCACAGTGGATCAATTTCACCCCTAAATGGGATCCCATGATTTGTTATTTAAGAGATGATTTTGTTTTAGGTACATAAGCCAATATGGATCAGTTGTATGGCATCGATAATATATGTAAAAGAAAGCAGACCCGAAAAACCGTGAAAAATGATCAATTTCACCCGAGTTTAGGGAACCGTAAAACGGGGTAACTTTGATAGTTTTTTCGAAGAAAACTTGAATATTTATGCATGCTGTTTCAAAGAATTATAATTTATATTTTTAAAACAAGTACTGGCATCCTAGCTATCGATTGCAGTCGATAGATTGCCAAAAGATTTATTCTGAATGGATATATAATTTTTCATATGATCGAAATTAGATTTTCTGTTCTGGGGTAACTTTGATAATGGAGTATGAATCGAACAAAATTGAATGAATAATGTGCATTTGTAGGGCATTGCATACCTCTAGGCGTTTAACGTTATATGGAAATTTCTGACTTAGATTACAAAAATGGTCCCAGTTTGTGAAAATGATTTTCGCTAAAAGATTTGAGACCGTATTTAAGCTCTATGATAACTAGGCTATCAAAAATAAGTGGCCAACTATTCAAAACTACATCAAATAGTGATCGTAGAACAGATTGTTTGTAAGCGTTTCGAAAATGCGAAAATTGTGTAAATTTTTAATATTCGTATAAAAAGCCTCAAATGTTCTCGATTCAAATGAAAACCGCTCTTACATGAAGTGTCATACCAATATTCTTTAGTTTTGCACTCGTTTCGCTTAACTGATTAAAAGAAATTATGATATTTCGTTTAGTATGTGGTGGGTTACGCACTATCAAAGTTACCCGCATTATCAAAGATACCCCGTTTTACGGTACATGTTAACTTCAAAACGTCAAAACCGTATAACAGCAAGAAAAATGTGCTTTTCTATGAAAAATAAGACATGCCTCGATATTTACCAATTTTTCAATAGTTCGGTCATGAAAATCATTAGTTTTCATTATTGGAGTCGATTCGTAGAAAGATTTCCAATCGAGTGGTGCAAGAATCTTGAAAATCTATCCGAGCGTTAGTAAGTTATTAACAGTCAAAATCTAACCACTTTTCGTGACGCGAGCGATTTTTCGTTTTTCGAAATTGTACCCCAGTATGTTGCCGTAAGACGTTATCCAACGTCAAAAATAAAACAAAACAACAAAACGTGTCCGGAATTGAACAAACGATCTCTGTATCGCCAACGTTACGCGCTTACCAACAGAGCTATTGTTGAAGCTTGAGAAGTACCGCAATTTCGGGTGAAATTGATCATTTTTCACTGTTTTCTTGCTATGCTTCCTAAAAATTTATCAATATCATACAACTGAATGCAGGAAAACAAGTACGACGGTGAACCTCATTGGCCCATGCACTGAAATTTTCTAACAAATGTGATATTAATGCCGAAAATCAGCTGTAATATTAAAAATCGGGGAATCCCGTTTCGGGGTGGAATTGATCACTTGTCAATGTGATTATTGTTAGTTTTGAAATTAACCTTAAATACTTGATTTGGGCCTCCTGAATTCAAATATGCTTGCCAAATTCTTAACGAGACAATATTTATGGAAATAATCAATAATTAAAATTCAAGAATACCGCGAAAAACGCCTAAATGTAGGCAATTTCCATCGGATTTCTCTACTTTGTAGCACAAAATCAATTTTTCAACAAAACGAACAAATTGGTAAGAGTTTCGATAGTAAAATCTGTTTTGGAGATATATTGTTAGCATCCTTATAAACTTTCAGGTTTATACCATGTCCAAATCCTTGTTTAGAACTAGAAGTTTATGGATGTCTATCAATTTTACACCAAACTTGATTCTGGAATTTTACATTATTTTCATAGAAATAAACATTCTGTAACACAAAAAACTTCACTATACACAAACATACATTATTTAAGACAAACACCGTTCATTTACTGTAGGTTACAATGAATTTGGTGAACTATTAGTAAGAAATGAAATCGCGTGACACGGTGATCAATTTCACCCTACACTGAAACAAGCGTTGCAGTAATAAGAACTATGAACGTGTTTTTAAATTTACTATTCCAACCACGATTGAGCTATCATGAACGCTTTTTATTTGCGTTTTGTTCCCTCTCAATCCAACCGCGTCGATAGCCGAGCGGCTAGCGTTCGCGCTTGGCAATCGCCAGATCCTCGGTTCGATTCTGGTCTGCTGCAAGTTTTTAACCATGATATAGTAATTTTTACTATACAAATGGTGCCATGGTAAAATTGAATGCACAAAATATTCTAAATAAATGCGAATTTAGTCTGCACAAATCAAGTGGCGTTGTGTATTTAATTTAACCCTCTGATATAGTATTTTCAACCGCAACGCTGTTCTCAGTGTACTGATTAATTACACCCGAATTCACGGTAACAAAATCTGTTACAACTCTGTTGTAATCCGCTGGTCGGGAATCTTCCATTCCCACTGATCCGCATCTGTGGGATGGACGTTTGTAATTTCGATCAAAATCGACTTTTTTGTGAATAATCGCAATTTTTGAGACGTATTCTCGAAAACAACTATATTGCATATTATTAATTATCTGTGACTATATTCTGCAGTGACAAGGAAGTCATTTTGTTTTGTACAGCGTCACCATGACTTTTAATCATATTTTATTTAGGACCCTTCGATGATCCATAACGGTGGGGTGACTGTATCTCTGAACGTAAATTTCATCGTACGCCCTTCCATAACACACCCATTCATTAAAGACTACAAAATCGCTTAAATATCTGCTTAAACTATACTCCATAGTAAACTTTGCCTTCATGCTGTTGTAGTGCTCTATCCTTAAGCCTTTTTACTGTTTTGAGAAGTTATTGTAGCTTTCCCGAATCCAAACAGATATTGTAGTGTTTGGTCTACTGTGAAACATTTCAAAACTTTGCTCCGTCTCAGATAATATATGATCTTTAGTTTTACTGACAGGCAACTTTGGGATATTATGTTTATGATAGAACATATAAACTAATAAGAAAAGTAATGCATCTATCACATAAACCAGTTTCAATGTCAGTAGTGATTAGTAGATGACTTGGCACTTTGAACCCCTATATCGCACTTTTAATCCTTTTATCTTCAAAACCCACAGGAACAACTCAATCCAAAATTGTCAACTCACTGCCCACCGCCATTCCCTATGCTTACCATTGCCTTTCCCGCACCCGGTCGGCGAAAGTGACAAGCTGATATCGTCGCTGTACGACCCGTCGTCATTGCTATCCCCTGCCCCGTCGCCAACCGCCGGCCGCTCATCCTCATCCCGGTCAATGTTCAGGTACGACTGCCTCGAATCCGAGTCCTGCAAGTCCAAACTGCTTCGGCTGACAACGGCCGCCGGCGAAGCCAAATCACTACTGAAATTCCTCAGGAATATTCTTCCCCCGATGGCACTGTTCGCACCACCACCGTAATTGCTATGATTTATCTTGTCACTTGGAGCACTTTCACCGAAATGCGTCGGATTGTAGAAGGTCGACCTTCGTACATTGTTTGCGAAATACTGTGCAGCCACTTCGAGGTTGGGCACTGCTGCGACACCCCCCTGCTGCGGCCCTGTCACCCCCGGAAACGTTTTGAAGGCGTTCACTTCGATTGACGATTTATCACTTTGATCGGGCCCATCGTCACTGCCAGACCCATCTATCGGGTCACCTGGAACTGATTTATGGACACGTTTATCACCCCCTACCCCACCACTGGCAGCACCGGAGAACAGTTGCGATAGTTTTTCGTTGGCCGCTGGCGAGAGGTATCCCACCCACGGATTGTACAGCGGGAAATGTGTGAACGAAAGCATGGCGGCCGCATTGTACCCGGCCGCGTTGGCCAGATACGACCCGGTGGCGTTCGTCGGATCCAGTCGCGGCGGAGATCGATCCGCTCCCGGAGGACTTCCGCCATGCCGTCGATGTTCTGTCGCGATAAGATTCTCGATGGAGAACGAAGAACTCGGAAGGCGCGATAGCTTCAGCCGATCTTCCGTCGGCTGGATCAACTCGGTCGCTTTATCCATGGCGCTGAATTACTACAGGGCATGTAGACTCACAGCAATTAGTGACCGGCGGCGCGCGTAACTAACAACGGCCACGGAACGTGACTTCATCGATCGGGGGACACTTTCAAACTAAGACACGATGCCGCGGCACAATGTGCGCCTCGATGGGTTGTTGGTTTTTCGACATTTCCCCTTCCCATGCTGGCGACACAGCACAGAGCTTGTACAGGGCCCATATATCACGGACACACGGTTGTTCCTTCGTTCGCACGTTTGCCAAGTGTGACTGTGTTCGTTGGCAAGCGAGGCAATCCCGTAGACCCCTCCTACCGTGTTCGAAAGGGATTCAAACCGAGCAAGAAGGGTGCCGCCGCCGAGCGACATTAATTTGTTTGTTTTCGCTTATTGCTCGATAATCGGTCTCCTCACACTCTTCTAAGCAGCTTTCTTCGCCTTGAAGAAGATGTGAGGAGGTGGAGCAGAAAACAGAGCGCGGAAGTGAGTGCAACTTCATTTAGCTGACGCTGAAGGTGAGGAACTAACAAGGAAGCGTGTACTGATCCAGATGAGAGCAACGCTGAATCGCTTTATGTTCGACTGACAGTGATTCGTTGCATGAGTTGAGATGTTGTGTTTCTTGAGCATACTGCAATTGATCGGTGAATCCACTTACAAAGTTTTCTAAGTTTTCTTTGTCACTTCGAATATTTGCAGTAAAGATATTTATTCTTAAACTTTTCCATTCATTCGATTTTTTGATACTTGGTTTCTTCGATTCTTCAGATTCTTTGATTTAGATTCTTCAATTCATCGATTATAAGATTCTAAGATTCTTCGATTCTTTGATTTCGATTCATGAATACTTTGATTCATCGATTCTCCGATCGTCGATTCTTTGAGTCTACGATGCTATGATTCTTCGATTTATATATAATTCGAATTTTCGTCTCTCCGATTCTTGGATTCTTTGATTCTTCGATTCTTTGATTCTCCTACTCTATAATTCTTCGATTCTTCGATTCTTTGATTCTCCTATTCTTTAATTCTTCGATTCTTCAGTTCATCGATATTTCGATTTCTCGATTCTTCGATTTTTCGATTCTTCGATTCATCGATTCTTTGATTCTTCGATTTTTCAAATCGTCGATTCTTTGATTCTTCGATTTTTCGATTCTTCGATTCTGCTATTCTTTGATTCTTCGATTTTTCGAATCGTCGATTTTTCGATACTTCGATTCTTTGATTCTTCGATTCTTCGATTCTTTCGATTCTTCGATTCTTCGATTCTTCGATTCTTCGATTCTTCGATTCTTCGACTCTTCGACTCTTCGACTCTTCGTCTCTTCGACTCTTCGACTCTTCGATTCTGCGATTCTTCTATCATTAAACCTTCCATTCTTCGATTCTTTGATTCTGCGATTATTCGATCCTTTGATTCTTCGACTCATAGATTTTTCGATACTTTTATTTTAATTCTTCGATTCATCGTTTCTTCGATTTTTCGATTCTTCGATTCTTCGGTTCTTCGATTCTTCGGTTCTTCAATTCTTCGATCTTTCGATTTATCGATTTTTCCGATTCTTCGATTTTTCGGTTCTTCGATGATTCGATTCTTTGATTCTTCGATTTTTCCATTCTGCGATTCTTCGATTCTGCGAATCCTTGATTCTTCGATTCTTCGACTCTTCAACCCTTCAAACCTTCCATTCTTCGATTCTTCGATTCTTCAATTCTTTGATTCTGCGATTATTCGATCCTTTGATTCTTCGACTCATAGATTTTTCGATACTTTTATTTTTAATTCTTGGATTCTTCGTTTCTTCGATTCATCGTTTCTTTGATTTTTCGATTCTTCGGTTCTTCGATTCTTCGGTTCTTCAATTCTTCGATCTTTCGATTTATCGATTTTTCCGATTCTTCGATTCTTCGATTTTTCGGTTCTTCGATGATTCGATTCTTCGATTCTTTGATCTTTTGATTCTTCGATTCTTTGATTCTTCGATTCTTCGATTCTTTGATTCGACGATTCTTCGATAACTTCGATTAATCGATTCTTCGACTATTTGATTCTCCGATGCTTCGATTTTTCGATTTTTCATTCTTATATTCTTCGTTTATTCGATTCTTCAATTTCTCGATTTTTCGATTCTTCAGTTCTTCGATTTTTCGATTCCTCGATTCCTCAATTCTCCGATTCTTCGAATTTATGATTCTTCAATTCTTTGATTCTGCGTTTCTTCGATTCTTTGATTCTTCGACTCATAGATTCTTCGATTCTTCGGTTCTTCGACTCTTCGATTCTACGATTCTTCGATTCTTCGATTCATCGATTCTTCGACTCTTCGATTATCCGATTTTTCGATTCACCGATTCTTCGAATTTTCGATTCTTCGATTCTTTTATTCTTCGGTTTTTTCGATTCTTTGATTCTTCGATTCATCGATTCTTCGGTTCTTCGATTCTTCGATTCTTCGATTCTTCGATTCTTCGATTCTTCGATTCTTCGATTCTTCGATTCTTCGATTCTTCGATTCTTCGATTCTTCGATTCTTCGATTCTTCGATTCTTCGATTCTTCGATTCTTCGATTCTTCGATTCTTCGATTCTTCGATTCTTCGATTCTTCGATTCTTCGATTCTTCGATTCTTCGATTCTTCGATTCTTCGATTCTTCGATTCTTCGATTCTTCGATTCTTCGATTCTTCGATTCTTCGATTCTTCGATTCTTCGATTCTTCGATTCTTCGATTCTTCGATTCTTCGATTCTTCGATTCTTCGATTCTTCGATTCTTCGATTCTTCGATTCTTCGATTCTTCGATTCTTCGATTCTTCGATTCTTCGATTCTTCGATTCTTCGATTCTTCGATTCTTCGATTCTTCGATTCTTCGATTCTTCGATTCTTCGATTCTTCGATTCTTCGATTCTTCGATTCTTCGATTCTTCGATTCTTCGATTCTTCGATTCTTCGATTCTTTGATTCTTCGATTCTTCAGTTCATCGATATTTCGATTTCTCGATTCTTCGATTTTTCGATTCTTCGATTCTTCGATTCTTTGATTCTTCGATTTTTCAAATCGTCGATTCTTTGATTCTTCGATTTTTCGATTCTTCGATTCTGCTATTCTTTGATTCTTCGATTTTTCGAATCGTCGATTTTTCGATACTTCGATTCTTTGATTCTTCGATTCTTCGATTCTTTCGATTATTCGATTCTTCGATTCTTCGATTCTTCGATTCTTCGATTCTTCGACTCTTCGACTCTTCGACTCTTCGTCTCTTCGACTCTTCGACTCTTCGATTCTGCGATTCTTCTATCATTAAACCTTCCATTCTTCGATTCTTTGATTCTGCGATTATTCGATCCTTTGATTCTTCGACTCATAGATTTTTCGATACTTTTATTTTAATTCTTCGATTCATCGTTTCTTCGATTTTTCGATTCTTCGATTCTTCGGTTCTTCGATTCTTCGGTTCTTCAATTCTTCGATCTTTCGATTTATCGATTTTTCCGATTCTTCGATTTTTCGGTTCTTCGATGATTCGATTCTTTGATTCTTCGATTTTTCCATTCTGCGATTCTTCGATTCTGCGAATCCTTGATTCTTCGATTCTTCAACTCTTCAACCCTTCAAACCTTCCATTCTTCGATTCTTCGATTCTTCAATTCTTTGATTCTGCGATTATTCGATCCTTTGATTCTTCGACTCATAGATTTTTCGATACTTTTATTTTTAATTCTTGGATTCTTCGTTTCTTCGATTCATCGTTTCTTTGATTTTTCGATTCTTCGGTTCTTCGATTCTTCGGTTCTTCAATTCTTCGATCTTTCGATTTATCGATTTTTCCGATTCTTCGATTCTTCGATTTTTCGGTTCTTCGATGATTCGATTCTTCGATTCTTTGATCTTTTGATTCTTCGATTCTTTGATTCTTCGATTCTTCGATTCTTTGATTCGACGATTCTTCGATAACTTCGATTAATCGATTCTTCGACTATTTGATTCTCCGATGCTTCGATTTTTCGATTTTTCATTCTTATATTCTTCGTTTATTCGATTCTTCAATTTCTCGATTTTTCGATTCTTCGGTTCTTCGATTTTTCGATTCCTCGATTCCTCAATTCTCCGATTCTTCGAATTTATGATTCTTCAATTCTTTGATTCTGCGTTTCTTCGATTCTTTGATTCTTCGACTCATAGATTCGTCGATTCTTCGGTTCTTCGACTCTTCGATTCTACGATTCTTCGATTCTTCGATTCATCGATTCTTCGACTCTTCGATTATCCGATTTTTCGATTCACCGATTCTTCGAATTTTCGATTCTTCGATTCTTTTATTCTTCGGTTTTTTCGATTCTTTGATTCTTCGATTCATCGATTCTTCGGTTCTTCGATTCTTCGATTCTCCGATTCTTCGATTCTTCGATTCTTCGATTCTTCGATTCTTCGATTCTTCGATTGTTCGATTCTTCGATTCTTCGATTCTTCGATTCTTCGATTCATCGATTCTTCGATTCTTCGATTCTTCGATTCTCTTCGATTCTTCTGTCTTCTTGTCTTCTTGTCTTCTTGTCTTCTTGTCTTCTTGTCTTCTTGTCTTCTTGTCTTCTTGTCTTCTTGTCTTCTTGTCTTCTTGTCTTCTTGTCTTCTTGTCTTCTTGTCTTCTTGTCTTCTTGTCTTCTTGTCTTCTTGTCTTCTTGTCTTCTTGTCTTCTTGTCTTCTTGTCTTCTTGTCTTCTTGTCTTCTTGTCTTCTTGTCTTCTTGTCTTCTTGTCTTCTTGTCTTCTTGTCTTCTTGTCTTCTTGTCTTCTTGTCTTCTTGTCTTCTTGTCTTCTTGTCTTCTTGTCTTCTTGTCTTCTTGTCTTCTTGTCTTCTTGTCTTCTTGTCTTCTTGTCTTCTTGTCTTCTTGTCTTCTTGTCTTCTTGTCTTCTTGTCTTCTTGTCTTCTTGTCTTCTTGTCTTCTTGTCTTCTTGTCTTCTTGTCTTCTTGTCTTCTTGTCTTCTTGTCTTCTTGTCTTCTTGTCTTCTTGTCTTCTTGTCTTCTTGTCTTCTTGTCTTCTTGTCTTCTGTCTTCTTGTCAAAAATCACAATCATAAAATACAGAGAATAATTTTGAGAAAGTAGGATTTTCAAAAGTGAAAACATTAATTTTCTGCACACCAACAGTAAAATTCAGATCATAATTGCCAAGCGATTATACGTACAAACTGCGCCAAGCATGTCACTCAATAAAACATCTACGTCATCTTTTACCTTCAACCAATTTGTAATACAAAGCATGAAACTCTCTCAAGCAAGCTTGGGAGAGGGAAAAAATCCACAAACATCCCAAGCAAAACAACTCATCAAATAGATCCCGTTTCCTGTTGCCCATTCTTCAGAAGTTTATCTTCCCAAAAAGCCACCTTACCCCCGTTGCACGAAATCGTGTGGTCAATTTCTTCCACACAATCCAATTGGAAAAACTGCTCACACACCGCCCAAACCACCAAGAAGAGCAAGAGAGTAATGGCGCAAAAGTTGTAAAACCGAACAGGCTCCGCCCCTCAACGCTGTGATTGGTCGAGTCAGTGTCATGGCAGAGCGCATGATCGAACTTTCTGCAAATGTGTGTGAGTTCTATCGTGTGTGACTTGCACCACCGAACCAACAGTTTATTAGAAACAGTTCATCAGTGGATTGATTCGAAATAACTTTCCATGTGTTTTTCCTTGTTCAAACAGACAAATTGATGTGTTACTGTAGTAGCAGAGCAACGTTGAACAACCATCATTATTGGCGTGTCGAGCAAGTGCATCAGCAGGACGGTTTCTTAATTTGTTGAACAACAAACTGGCTAATTACACGAGCAAGGAAAACATTTTTCAATTAGGGCAAACTTAATTAAGTGGGCATGAGAAATGGTAATTAGAAAAATGGACCTGATTAATCGATGGAAAAAGAACTTTGGCAATTAAACAGTTTCACAGCAATCAATGATGACAGCCGGAATGCAGATTAAGTTTTTCACAAAAATGATTCGAAATTTAGGATCTGTCAGCAATACCATTTTACTAAAAGATTTGGGATATTTACAGAGTTCTGACGTATACAGATATATTTGTATTTTTACAGATTTTCTCGAATACTTTGTGCAAGAATCTGTATATACAGGATTTTGCATAAAAAGTTCTTCTAAAATCATATTGATTTTGGAGCGAAAATAAAAATATAGTCGACTTTCCACATCTCGATGTTCTATATCTCGATATCTCTCCCTATGTCGATGATTTCTTAAGTCCCTTCATTCTGCATACAATTTCTCTCTCCACATCTCGATATCCTCCTTATCTCGATATCTCCGTTTCTCGATGGAATGTGTTTCGTTCCCAATATTCTCTCTGTATGTCGATATGACCGATATCAAAGATTACTAGACCAAATTTTTGGGGTTCAAAACAAATTTGGAACGCGCAATGACGTCTGATTGTTTATTATTTTCTTGGTAACGGAGTGTTTTTCAATCTAGTATTCAATAAAAAATTGTTCTTTGTCTCGATCTCTCCCTATCTCGATGGTCCCTTTGATATCGAGATGTGGAGAGGCGACTGTATGTATTATTTAAACATTAAAATTAAAATTGAGAAGTGGCAATTTTGCATTGAGTTACAAATGATTGGTATTTCGTTGAATTTCTTATGTAATTGTCATATCTATCTCAATTTTTAAGGATACAGATTTTAAATATATATATTTTGCTCCATGATACAAGTATACAGATAATTCAAGGAAAATGATTTCCCCCGAGAAATTTAAGCTCATGCACGTTTGCTTTACCATCACCACCGACCTAGCCTCCTCGTCGTTAGCATCGGCGAGCAGTTAGTCAAGCAAGATGAAACTGCTGGGCGTGGCTATCAATAACAAGCTCACGTCCTCTAAATTCAAACACCTCAGTACAATGAGTCCTACAGGATTTACTCGGGTGAGCTTAAATCTTCGCCTGTGGTTTCGCTGTTGGTAGAGTTTAGTAAGTTGCCGTTGTTCTACGTGGTTACTGAGGCCCTGACGACCAAGGCCCTCGAGCCTCTTTTTGGTGGCAAAGGCTATCGGATACTGACTTACCCACTTTGCGCACAAGGCTCCGATTGTGGCAAAGGACCTGGGATGCGTCGTCTCCAAAGGTCGACGGGAGTGTGTAGGAGCAGTGCGGAGCTAAAGCTAATCCTAATGTAGCCATGGCTGCATATGGTGAAATTGCGGCCCAGTATAGCGGAAGACCTTTCCTCTCACTGATGGTTCGTCGACTCCCCAAGCAACCAATAATTCGGATTGTACTTAAGCAGTGAACTACAAAAATTACTTTTAGTAGAAACATAGTTTCAGTGAAACTTTTTCGCTGATTAAAAGATTACTACGGATATTAACGGAACTTGACTCTCGAAAGAGCAACTTGTGAATTTGTCAACAACTAGCAATTTCAAAACAAGTTTGAGTTGAACTTCCTTCTTACTTGAACATTTGAAGACAAATTGAACGAACTTAATGTAAACTAAAAACTTCGGTTAATTACTTGAAAAGTGGGCTGATCAAGCCAAAACATGCCCTGTTATCCGAGCTTTTGGTTGCTTGGATCTTGTCGAGGTCGGTTATGTTGTTGTTGTTGTTGTTTGTGAGGGACTTTAACCCGAAGGTCATTCGTCCCTAAGCGAGGTCGGTTATGTTGTGTCTGAAAGTGCCATAAACCACTGCGGTCGGCTACTCGATCAATGTGGTATCTTCTCAGCTGAGGCCTACGCCCTGTTGCAAGCTTATAAGCTCTCTAACGGGATTCAGGCAAATGTCTCCTCTAATTCCGCAAACTGTCTCTCCTCCATTGAGCATGGGCGGAATGGCCATCCGTGGTTGATAGAAGTACAACGGTTCACAAACATAACCTTTCGTCTGGGTGCCCTGGTCCCAGGCTATGAGACTGCTGATAAACTAACGAACCAGGGTCGTCGTGCTCAACAGGATGTACCTTCAGGCTGTGAACCGTTTCACCAGTTCGTTTAACTTTTAGTTAAAATTTTACAGCTCGATAGTTATTTCCCCTCCGGTTAGAAATCTTACTTAGAACCCTGCTCTGGAGCATGGTTAAACTTGACAGTTCGAAAGTTATTTTTTGCTCCCGTGAATTTGAGAATAACTAACCATCTGTCAACTTTGTTCTGAAATAACTACTCGACTGTCAAAGCTCAAATGGTTCGACTGCGATGTTCAATTTAACCATTTGAGGGGAAAATAACTATTGAAATGTCAAATTTTAACTAATAGTTAAACGAACTGGTGAAACGGTTCACAGCCTCAGTGACATACTGTGACGCTACCCGCTGGATGAAGCAAATATCTCGAAGCATTTGGAACACCGAGTGATTTAACAACCGAGAGGCCTTCCTGCGTAGAATCAAGAACACAATAGAAAAGTGGCGAATCAATCCTAATCCTCGAGATCAGAAAATTCTGACTCTAACGATCGGACCTACTCGACGAGATCCAGGGGCAAGATGTTAGATGTTATTCATCTATTGGTGGAGTGCCCGGCCCAGGCTCAATTAGGGACAGAGTGCGGCGTATTTGAATCAGTACGAGAAATGCTATTCAATTATCGCAGCACAGAAGCGTCGGTGCTCAAGCTCGTTAGAGCTCTGGGTTAGTATGACGCTGTTTTAAAGCGGGTTGATAAAGAGGGTCGATGCTACAGCACGCGAGATGCTTGTAGGCAGTGCTGTAGCGTGCCGTTGGCCAGGTTAGCACCCGCCAAGGGCGCTAGCCTTAAGGGGCGCCAAAATGCATCACGTACTTGATTGAAAAAAGAAGATACATCTATCTATATAAATAAAAATGGAGTGGTGTTTGTATGTCACTAAATGGCTTGAGAACGAGACAATCGATTTGCTCTATTCTTCAACTGTTGTCTTCTTGAAGGGTTCCGTCGTGTTCGTGTGACGAAAAACTTTAAGGAAGTTTTCGGACAATTTGGTTATACGGGAGAGTACTAATATATCAGTTTGTATGGGAGGTTCCATGACATTTTTCAACAGCCTACTTGATGGCAAGACAAAGTTTGCCGGGACCACTAGTATTAAATAAGATTGCATCCTTAGTCACAATTTCAATTTTTACAAAACCCTATATGAATTTTTCAAAGCCAACTGATAACAAAAGTTGAACTGTCTAGAAATAAATCTACAGAATTCTTAACAAGATTCGAATGTACAGTTGAATTCCCGAAAACCTTGATCAGATTTACAAACAATTTTAAGAAGGATTCTTGTGAAATCTTTGGCACGGTACTAACAGAATTCTCTTCAAGATTGTCAGGGAATACGAAACATAATTCTTACAGAAACTTCTAAGCAGGCCTATAATAAGGTTTGGGCAGTATATTGTGAAGTTTCTGTACATAAGTTTCATTAGGTATAATATTCAATGAATTTTAACCTGCGAATCCATTCTAGACTCTTTCAGAATCCTAAGCAGATCCTGTGAAATAAATCACCGAATTTGAAGTGTAAACAACCAGAATACAGCTTTCCCTGTGAAATCTACTATTTTACCGACAAAATTCGTAAAATCAACGAATTTACCGGAGAAAATCCGTGAAATCTATTATTTTACCGGAAAAAATCAGTGAAACAAACAATTTTACTGCAGCCCTGTGAAATACTAACGAACAGCTCGGTAACAGCATAATTTTCACCGAACTTCTGTGAAATCGTGTGACAGCCGCTCTGGCAGGCATGAGCATTAGGGCGGTTCAAAACTTAAAAATGTTTGAGAATCCGATTTCCCATATGTTCCTTACCATCCTTACCATAAAAATAGTGTGAAATCACTATTGAGAAATTTTAGATATGTTCCAAACACGCTAGTACTGTAATGTAAGTACAAACTTATTAGCTCATAGTGAAAATTCATTCTTCAAACCTTAATGAAGGATGTTGCTGAAGAAACAAATCTGTTTGGGAGATGCGAGATTGAATTTTCGAACATTTTTAAAATTTGAATCGCCCTAATGAGCATCCTTTTATTTCAGTTTTTGCACACCACTAATAAGCAGTGGAAGCTGGCTCAGTGGTAGCAAGCCTGCTTCCTAATCGGTAGGTCGGGAGTTCAAATCCCGGTCAAACCATTTCCTTGTTTTAAATAAGCAGAAAACTAATGAATAAATTGAATATTAGATTAATTTAAAAAAGGAGGACATTTTCTTCTTTAAGGAGGACGGGAGGACGCATGATTGAAAAGGAGGACATGTCCTCCCAAAGGATAACATCTGGTAAGCCTAATTGGGTCTGCTGGTGAAGGTTTACCACGTGGGTTGGCGACGAACTTCTAGGGCTTCGCTGAGTAACGGGACGCTTCGTTCCTGGTATTCGGAGCGCTTGTGATAGCCCTTTGAAGCGGAGGTCCGAACACATGGAAAGGCTATATCTGGGGTCTCTATCTGGCGATTGTAGGCTGCCCAACGGATATCCTAGGCCTTTTCCGGGTCTGAACTCCCCAGTACTCTTGGACCGTGTGGTCAAGGTCGATATGAATCCTGAGCTGCGTTTCGGGATACTGATCGCTTTCTGGGTACCGTATCGTTTAGGAAGGTCTCAAGGTTACCTTCCCAGAATCCTTTGGGTCCTGATCCGAATATATCCGGCAATAGATTTCTGTGTCTGTCGGAGACAATTAATGTCTAGTCTCACAATAAATTTATATTTCCATCACTTTGGCTATAATAGACCGTCTTGGCTTAGATGTGAAAAGGAATAGAACAAATCGATAGCTGTCTCTGACCCTAGTTGCCTTTCCTTTTCGCATATTTCCTTTTTTTCTTGCTTGGCTCTTTTTCTTGCATGTGGCATCACCTTTTGCTATTCAGCAGTGCGTACGAGGGGTAGGGTGTTGTTTAGATGTGTTTTAACAAATTGTGTTACCTAACTTGACAATATATAACATTTTTTGAGTCTGCATGCTTTTTGTACTAGTATAACAATTTTATATGATGAATCTTTAACATTAGGTATTATATTTGAGTATAGTTTATTTATTATATTTACAATACGCCAATAAAGAGTAATTTTAGAATAGGCAAATAAATAATTGTACATCACAGCGGTAACAGATACCTGTATTTCTTTTAAAAATATAAAATAATGATCATGAATGCAGAAATAATTAGATTTTCTACTATCAAAGTTACCCCGTTTACCGTCGCCAGGGGGTAATCATTGAGCCAAGGCGTAATCGGAAATATCTCAGCAAGTATACCATATATTAATATGAAATTTGAATGTAGTTTTTTTATCTACAGCTACCATAAAAAAAAGATTTCAGGAGCTAGTAGTTCATTTTTTTTAAATCATTGTAATCATAATAAATTGCAAATAATCTGACAACGCTACTGGTATAAGCATACATCCAAGGAATCCGGTTGTATCAAAAACAAATTATGATTTCAAAAAGATTAGGTGCTTGGATTCAATCCAACTACTTGGTTAGATATCGAGAATACAGCAATCTGTAAATCCTAAAAATAACACAAACACTGCACGCCCAATTAACCCCGCAAGTATTTCACACTCGTCAAGCACCGTGTAATGAGAAAATTATATTAAACAAAAATAAAATAAACGCTTTTTGCTGCGGTGCAACACGTCTGCAAGTTAACGCAGCTCAGAAAGTGTCCCGTCCCTATCTTGCCATCGGGATCTCGGTCGTCACCATCCAAATGTGCGAACAGACTGAGACTTCTTTCACACGCGTAGACCATTAAGAATGTCGGTCGCACGCTTCGTTGACCGTTATTAAGTAGCTGAAAATTTAAATCTCCTCTTGGTCGTGGTTTTCTCGTGCTTGTATATTTTTTCCCCCGATGATGAGATGCACTTTGTTCACTCGCTCAGTTTTCCACTAAATTACCCTAACGAGATTTTCCTTCCCGTCCTCGTTGCACAATGGTCCGAATTGACAATTTAGTAATAAGAAAATTTGTCTCAGTTCTAGTTGATTTTGGACGTACACTCCCGTGCAAATGTTTGGGTTCGCCCAAAAAAAATACTCAAGCACTAAGTCAAATCTAGTACACGACACTGAAGACGGCCTTACAGTTGAGTTTGAAATACCCGTATCTGTCAAAGGATACTAGCTCTAGTGGAATTAAACAGTGAAGTATTCAATTCGGTTTTAATTTATTTATATTAAAGCTAATTGTTCGTAGCTCTATGATTACACGGAATCCCATGAATTGATCTTACTTCGTATGGTGTTTTTGACGAAAAATGAATATGATAGGATAGGGAGTTTCTTGTTTAGTTTTCAACCCTCTTATACCCAACCCCGCCTTAAGACGGGGTACACTTTTGAATTTTGTGCATTTTTTTTATGACGACAATGATGAGATACTACCATCTACTGTAGCAATGCAGCTGCCTATAGCACAGCAATAATCTGAGAAGCAATTTGATCAAGATTGTACCATAGTTTGTGGTCAGTCAGTCCTCTGTATGAAGGGCCAAAAACGGATGGGCGGACCCGCAAGCAGAGACGCTTGCACGAGATCCACGAGTTAACAATAGGGAGGAGGCAGTCCCAAGCTCCCTATTCAAATCGCTTCAATTGGGTGCCCTGTTGGTCCCCCTCCCAAATTTAAATTCAATAGTTTATGATTACCGTAATCCGGGGTAACATTGATCATTTTTTTGAGTTTTTCTCAAATTTTTCATTTCACAATACAAATGTTACAAGTTTTATATTTTTTAAATAAGTACTGGCACCCACCGCTCCTAACTTTATACTTTATTTTGTTTTTCGAAAGATTTAAACATGTTTAAATAAATGTTTTAAGTGATTTTTTGATTCAGCTGATATGGGGTAACATTGATCACCCAAGTAAATAACGTTCGGTAATATTAGAAATGTCGTTACTTACTAAAATCATGGCCCCTGAAGCCGAATATGAAGACCAAACTCTTACAAGTTATTTAGGGTAGAAGTACCGGTTTTGGCCATACGCCAGTTGTAGCCATAGTGGATTATACACCGTTTTACATAGCCAATCAGCATGAAACCTTTTGTGTGCAGTAGATCACATTCATATGATAGAGTTACATTCATTTACTTATCCAAATTGATTCAAAACATAAGAAAAACAATTAATTTTCCTTATAATTTTAACTCCCATACACCTAATTTGGCCAGGACACTCCTAATTTGGCCACTCTCATGAGAAATCAATGCAATTGGCCAATTTAGGAACCGAAGTTAAATCTCTGGCCGAAACTGGTTCCGTTGGCCTATATTGACCAACGGGATTTTCAAAGCGAAAAAATGGTTTTGGCTCAGTTTTGATATGTTACACATATAGGGAAAGTGTACCAGTTATGGCCATAGTGGTTCCCTATTTGGCCATATGCAAAATTTGGATAAATTTTACATTTTTAATCTTTTTGAATGTTTGAACATCAAGATTTATCATTTATTTCACTGCTAAAACACAAAAGATTTTTCAAAATATGAAGGCGTTCAAGATATCACGTATGGCGAAATAGGGAACCACTATGGCCATAACTGGTACACCTACCCTAATATGGATTGAAAGCTTGCATTTGACACATTTGTTGTATAAATACGGCTTTCCATTCAGTTTTTATTGACATTTTCTCTTAGGCTGGCCAAAATTGGTGCTTTTACCCTATTTTTTGAGTTATTTCAAAATTAAAAACACCTTGAACCGCGGAATACGCCTAAAAGTAGGCAATTTCCTAAAGAAATTCTACATTCTTGATTGTAATTAGTTAATGTTGCCTAATTGAATAAACTTATAAAAGATGACAACTGAATCGTTTTCGGCGATGTCATATTTAGTAACAACCGCATTTTTCTTGATCACATCGTCTGCAGAACTCATGTGAGACATGAATTTTTGGTAGTGTCAGTGAAAGTGCTAGAAATCATTGATTCAAAAAGTTGACAAATTTACGCATGGAGTAAACGCAATTTTGGCAAAAACCTTAATTTTCGTTAGCTTATGAATATAAGAAAGAGAGGCACTATTCATTATATTTTATAAAAAAAAAAAAAAAAATTATTCGAAAATGTTTCATCAATAAATGTTTATTTGAACTTTTAACGAGATGAGTCATTCCGATCAATGTTACCCCGCTGATCAATGTTACCCCGGATTACGGTATTATTAATATAAAAAAATTAAAGGTTTTTTCCTGCTAAATTGTCGATTCGGACCATTGTGCATTTTCCTCATTGTCATAGAATGGGTTCAAGAAGCGCTCTTAAAGAAGCTTGTTTCAAATTTGACGACCACGTCGTCGACGACTTGATCCAACGACGATACGCAATGTAAAGTGCTCCACCACGATGAATCAACCTTTCATTGTGCTGTTTAGTCACGGGCCGGGCGGGGGAAGAAACAACACGTGTTCCGATATGTTGGGTTTCGATGCGTAAAATTGAATTACATCAAATTAGCTTTATAATTAAGTGAATTTGTCACCGCCCAAATTGCCGACCGTCAGCGAACCCCTCATTTAAATGAGCGCGCTTTTACTCAATGTAAGTTTTTTTTTACTGTCGGTAATAATGTGGTAGAAAATGACGCATTTACTGCTATGAAGTAGGGGAACGGGAAGTAGAAACTATTCGGTGTCGCTTTCCATTGCAAATGGAACAACCTTTTTGATTGGTAATTAATATTTGTGGAATTCTTCACCAGACGTAGTTAATTACCAACCCCAACTAACAATTCAGTTACGTGTATACGTGTGAACCGTCAGCGTTGCCAACCTTCCAGATTTGTCTGGAATATTCTAGATTTTTGAGGCCCCATTTAACAAAAATCTGGAAGATCCAGATAAAATTTTAAATGAATTTGTAAGGTTTTGTAAATAATTTGTAAGGTTCTCCATGTACGACATAAACGATCCAGACTTTTCCAGACAAATTTCCAAAATCTTCCAGATTTTTCAAAAGTTGACTTCCTTGGCATCCCTGTAAACCGTACTATTTTTAAAAGTTTCTATTCAAACATTACACCCGCAAATCTGTCGAACTTAAACGGCAATTGTGAAATCTATATCCAGCAATCTCACAGTCTAAGCATAATGCATACGTGACGACACAATGTTTATACAAACAGTATTATTGAATTACACATTTCATTACATTTATTTAGTTAACATCTAAACAGATAACACTGAATCAACAATTTAACGTAGCCGCATCTCTCAATCCTCGGTTCTGCCCCACGCTCGCCAAGTCGATACGCATTTGATCCGTCCACCTAGCTTGCTGTGCTCCACGCCTTCTTATACCAACCAGTTGGAATGTTCGCCTGCAACCTTTACACCATTTTGCACACCTTCCATCGTCGCTCCTATCAATCTCTTGAGCTTCCCGGGAAAGCTGTTTTCGTCCATGATTTTCTATAGCTCTACGCGGTCGATACTATCGTATGTCGCTTCAAAATCGAAGAAAAGATGATGCGTTTAGGGTTGTCGCAAATCAATCGATTATTTCGATTAATCGATTAATCGACTCACTAATCGATTCATTTTTCATCGATACCTGGCTCACTTAATAATCGAGATAATCGATTAACTGACGTCGATTATTGCAAGAAAATGTCCAATTCAAACTACGGTGCTGTTTTACTGTAAAACACTCTGTTGCGTACGAAAATTGCTCGTACAGACAATCATAAAACCACGAAATATGCTCATAGGTCTTCGCAGTAACTTATTTAGATAATCTCTGTGCATCAACCCCAAATTGTCATTTTTCAAAATCATCAGTGTGAGATTTTATTTCGACAAACATGTCCTATACTGCCATGAATCACGAATCAGTCCTATCTGCATTTTAATCAAATTTAAGTTTATACAAGTTTTCAACATATTTTTCTATGGTATTTCAGCTACATTAACGAGACAACACAATTTGTTCGGTAAAATAAGGAAAAACACCAAGTCAAATTGTCCCGTAATGAAATGTAACCGTATAACAGTCCTACTACATTTTTTTTTCGAATATTTGTTTGAATAATCGTTAATTCGGAAATACGGCATTTCGGCCCTTTCGGTCAAATGGCGTTCGGCCAAATGGCATTCAGCCAAATGAATCGGAACCGGATGGGACTGACTAACGATTCGTGGCAGTATATATAGTCTATTAATAAATCGGTCCCGAATAACCATGGGTCATTATGCCATTGCCTAAGCTACAGTGGGAATGCGTAGTTTCCTTTATTCACCTTTGGAAAGATTCCTACATCAACTTCCAGCGTTTTTGTAAAATTGGTCTTGTTGTACACAAGAAAATACCGTATATTCGGGTGAAATCGATCACCGTGTCAAACGAATTTATTTCTTTCTAATGGAGTGTTACCTATGTAATAGGTCACAATCCAGATTTGCTTTTTTGTGTTTTTTCGTTTTGTTTTTTATATATATTTTTCTTCTTTTTTTTTGTAAATAGTCATACTTTGTTTATATTTTCATAATTTTGTACATACTCGTAAATTTGTAAATAATTATGCTTTAACCCTAGTTTAAATGTAAATATGCTAATACGTAAATATAATCCCTTGTCCCCTATCCTTCGATACCAGTTACTCTTAAAATCACCAATGAATTAAATAAAAAAAATATGAATTTGTAAATATAAATAATTTAAATTTGAATTTGAAATCCTCCTATAAATCCTCTGGTATCGCCATTCCCTCCTTATGCACAAAAACATGGCGCGAGATACCAACCATACGGAAGCAAAACTCTCCCGGGAAATGTTCCGTATCCATGGCTACTGCTTCGTCATGATTTCGAATGGGGAATTTTGCATATAAGGCAATGCAAGAGGAGCCAACAGGTACTTTCCGGTAACTAAATTTCAACAGTTCGGTTCGTTTGTGACCTAAAACCTAATTATTAATTCATCCAGGAACTAAATTTCCTACCAGTGCCGTGAGTGGAACCGCCGATCTCTCGTAGTACCGAGGTGATCACCAAGTGCAAAAATTGAGTGGAGCTTTGTCGTCCAGATCCGGCTTAAGGTAGACTAGACACCCGACGCAAGCAACGAAGTCAAATCGGCCAGCCCAGAAGTGGAGTAATCCAGCCAGGTGACGTTAATTTTGTGCATCCTAAATTCCCTTCCAAAATAATGAAATTTAATAAATTAAGTGTATAAAATTTTGTAGTTGAAGTGTTTAAGCATAATTATTTATTACAAGTGCCATTCCATTTTACTCTATTCCGTTGTGATCGCAGTTTTTCTCGATAAAGCAAGTGTGGGTTGTGAGTCCGCCCCTGAACGGTTCTCCCGGATAGACCCTGAGAGGGCTTAAGTGTAAATAGTTTTGAAAAATTTTGCTTATTAATAAGTTTTTTTTATTTTGAATTGAAGTGCAGTTTCCTTAGTTTTTCTAGCCTAGTTTTCTTCTTATTATTAAAATTTAAATATGAATTCCTTAGTTTTCAAAATTGAAATAGTAACGAATAAGTAACAGGAGCACAAACATCAATGTATTCTGCAGTGAATGAACTTTGTTTGTCTTAACTATTGTAGAATTCTGCTTTGTGCATTTTTTTGCATTGAAGAATGTTAATTTTCATGAAAACAATGTGAAATTTCAGTTTCATGAATCGCTGTGGTATTGATAATAATCAATAAACTTGTAATTACAAACAAGGTTTGGTATCAATCTGAAAGTTGGTGAGGATACTGAAAATATATCCCCAAATCAGATTTTGTCATCAAAACTCATACCAGTTTGCTAATTTGGTTGAAATAATTGAATATCTGTTACACCAAAGACAAATTAAAGACCACCATGTCCCTTGCAGTTGCCCAAAATTTTATGGCTCATAAGGTAATCTAGAATGCCGTGAAAAGTGTACTGCGATATGTCAAACTTGGGTACCTTTTGTACTACCGAGGGACGAAATGTAGTACTAGAAGTGGTACCCAATCTGAGCCCGAGTGTGACGGACCTGGTTACACATTAGGAAATTCCATTGAAAATTGCCTACGTTTGGGCGTTTTCCGCAAAGTTCTTGAAATTCAATTATTTATTAATTGCATAAATAGGGTAACGGTCGTATTTTGGACCCCCTAAGGAAGTGATTTTAATTTTTTGTCCCAATTAATTAATTGCACAGCGTAAGCAAGTCAAAAAACATGTCAAAATGTAGAGAAAAACTTCCTCTACGAGACAAAAATGCCCATAAGGTCAGCGTTGCCAACCTTCCAGATTTGTCTGGAATATTCCAGATTTTTGAGGCCCCATTTTACAAAAATCTGGAAGATCCAGATAAAATTTTAAATGAATTTTTAAGGTTTTGTAAATAATTTGTAAGGTTCTCCATGTACGACATAAACGATGCAGACTTTTCCAGACAAATTTCCAAAATCTTCCAGATTTTTCAAAAATTGACTTGGCATCCCTGCATACGGTCATGTAGGATCCAAAAATCGCCGACAATAATTGAATTGTGAAGCGCTGTCCTTTATTATTTTGGACACACCAATACATTTTGGATCCTCAAAGTATATATTTTGGACACCCGGCATTTTTTATCGCTTGACGACAAGTCCATGCTTGCCCATAGTCTAATCAATCGATTGACAATGGAAAACCGAAGAAATTCTACGCTTTTAGTCCAGAAATTTGAAAAAAGTTTTCGTTTACATTTGAAAAATGTCTGACGGCTTCAATTTCTGTGTTTAACGTGTTGTAACGGTTGCATGGATGAACCGATTAAATTAAAATAATTTCAGATAAAATAAACATATTTCCTTTGGTGGTGGTTGATGCAAGTGCGGTATAGTCCTATATTTCCAAATGGCAAGCGAATTAAGTTGGTATTTCGATTTAAACTGGGAAGTTTGCAGGAAAATGGAACAGGCGGTCCAAAATATGTAGGGGTCCAAAATATATTTGTTACCCTATTGTAATGTTAAGCATTTTTCATATATATTCGGATTTAGGGAGCCCAAATTAAGTATGTAGAGTTATTTCAAAAACAAACAATAGTCAGATTGACAAGTGATCAATTTCACCATGAAATGGGATACCTCGATTTTTTACTTAAGAGATTAGTTTTAGCATTAAATCACATTTGTTAGGAAGTTTCGGTACTTGAGCCAATGAGTTCAACGTCTTACTTGTTTCCCTGCATTCTTTTGTTTGGTTTTGAAAGACATTAAAGAAAACAGATCAGCAAAAATCGGATAAATTCTGTAAGAAAAATAACACTGACATTTCCAGGAAGAAATTTTAGATGTATCGATGTAATGGATGAGTTTCTACAGGCATTCTTCAAAGAATTTCTTTCTAATTCTTGTTTTTTTTACTAAAAACAAACTTTGAAGGAATTTCAGGATGCGGTTGCGGAATTATCAGTAGACTGCATGAAAATCCTTAAGAACAAATAAGGGATTCCTACAAAAATAAACCATGAGGATATCCAAGACGACTTTAGCAAGAATGACTGTAAAAAAACAGGTAGAATCCTTTGGAAAATTTCTGGAACAATACCTAGAGTAAGGTCTGGAGCAATCGCTGTATAAATTTATGTAGGAAAATCCAAGGAATTCCCTGGATAAGTTCTTGAAAAAATCTCTTCGATATGTTTTCCTTCGGAAACACATGAAGAAATTTCTGGAGGAAATGTTGAAAGAATTACGTGAAAATGTTTTGGAGGACCATATATTTGTGAAGCAATGGTTGGAGTAAAACAAATTTATAAAATAATTCTTGCAGGAATCACTCGAAGAATTTCAAAAAGAATATCTCGGCCATCTCTGAAGAAATTCTAGAAGGATGCTCATAAGTAATCCCAACAAGTTTTACTGGAGCAATTTATTTCTTTCCTTGAGTAAATTGTTTGAATTCTTGCAGGAATTTTTGGAGCAATCCCAAAAGATATTCATAGTAAAATCAGATGAGGAAATTCTGTGCCATCAAGAAAGAAACGACTCGAATAATTCTCAAGAAATCTATGTCAAAAAAGCCTGATGGAATATTTAGAAAACTTTCTGAAAAAAAATCGCAAAGGAAATACATAAAAAATCTCCTGAGAATTTCTGAAAAAAATCTGGAATAATCTCTGGAGGAATCCGTGGAATATTTCCAAAACATATTTCTTGAAGAATTCATGGAGATTTCCCTGGAGGGGTTTCATGAGGACTCCTTGATAGTTTTACTGGATGAATCTCATGACAATGTCTAGGGAACTTCCTGAAGGAATACTTGAGAGAATCTGTTAACAAAGGAATTCCGTGAGGAATCTCGAGAGAAATTATGGGAAAAATCTTGAAGAAACTAGGGAGAAAACTCCAGAAGAATCCCTGAAGAAATATCTGGAACAAATCATTGTAGAATACATGAGGGTATCTCTGAAAGCATAAATAGGAGAAATCCCTAAAAGGATTCCTGGATGAATTTTTGGTAGTAACCGTTGTAGAACTCTGAAAGAATTGTTGGTAGCATCCCCGGAGGAATTCCTAAAAGAGTCACTGGTGGAATTCTATGAACAATCTCTGGAGGAATTGCTGAAGGTATTCCAGCCCAATTGGAACCAATACCAAAATAAACTTGTTCCAGGTGCCAGGATGGTTAAACTTACAAAAACTGTTCGACTCCCGGTCGGTCCAGGATCTTTTCGTAATGGAAATCTCATTGACTTCCCTGGGCATAGAGTATCATCGTACTTGCCACACGATAAACGAATACGAAAATGGCTACTTTGGCAAAGAAAGCTTTCAGTTAATAAATTTGGAAGCGCTCATAAGAACACTAAGCTGAGAAGCAGTCTCTGTCCCAGTGAGGACGTTAATGCCAAGAATAAGAAAAAGAAGAAGAAGAAGAAGAAGATGGAGAGGAAGAAGACATAACCTTAAAAAAACATTAAAAATATCTTCTCCTGATTTACTGAGGAAAAAGGGGAAATATCCAGGATTTGCTTCAATTATTCTATAATTAATACTACCAGAATTTTTCCTTAATATTCTTCGCATTTTTTGAAAATCTTTAAGTAAATTCTTAAAGGATTCAATTTTAGAAATTTGTCCAAAATTTCCTTAGGGATTTTCCTTGCATATTCCTCCAGCAGTTTTTGCATAACATTTTCACGTGTCAAAGCTTTTTCAAAAGTATCAAGAAATTTGTTTTTAAACTTCTTAAAAAATTTCTTTGCTGCCTTCACCAAAACTATTTAGAAAATTCTCTACCAATCCTCTTTTAAATTCTTACAGCGATTTTTTTAAATGCATCGATGAATTTCTCCAATTTTTGCTCCAGGAAATCATTGAGCACTCCAATGTTGACTCCAATGCTAGTACCTCAAGAAAATTCCATGAATATTGTTCGGCAAATTTTCTCATAAAGGAAAACTAAATGATTTTCTTCAGATTTTATTTCACTGATTCTACCACTGGATTTCCCAGTAGTTACTTCCGAAATTCTTACAAGATTTCTTCTAGGAAAATCTACAAAGGTTTATTCCTGAGTTTTTAAATAAATTGTGGGATTCATGGCCATGCGGTTAGCGTCATCAATTATTTAGGCATATCGTGAATGCCACAAAGCGTGATTTCAATTCTCGTTCCAGTCGATGAAAACTTTTGTTTCAATTGAAAAAAATATCACTGAATTACTGTGTGTTTCAGGTTGTTCTTTTCTTTATGTTAGCGATCATTCAGTCTCTGCAACCTGCTTTAGCTAGAGATGGTGTAAACTGTCAAAAAATATCGTTTAGTGATTTTTCGAACAAACCCTACAAGAATTTCTACGACTACAATATTCATGTTGTTTTTCCAGACATTTAGGTTTGGGTTACTCAAAAAAGAAATTCAATCCCTAGCTCCAAAAATTTCTCCAAAGATTATTCAATAAATCTACTCAAATTTTTTTCTAGGCATTCCTCTATAAATTCCTCCACGAATTTCTCTAGGAATTTCTCCAGCATTTTATCCACGGATTGCTTTTGCTAATCTTCCAAACATTTCACTATTGTTTTCTCATATAAACTCTCCATGGAAGTTTTTTTTCAAACCTATACTACAGCAATTATTCCAGTAATTCCTCGGATCATTCAAACACAAATTTCTTCAGGGATTCTGTCTGATGTTTTTAAGAAAATCCTGCGAGCTATTCAAATGATTTGTTCTTTCAATAATCTTAGCAATTGATCAAGAAAATCTTTTCTTAAAAAAAAGTTTGGTAGTTCTTTCAGTCTTCCTTTCATTTTAATAGGAATATTTTAACAATTACTTAAAATTTATACAAGTTTTATCAGAGATCACTTTAAAAATGTCTTTAGAATTTACCACCAGATTTATATTACAATTTCTGAAAAATTTCCTTGACGTTTCTCTGGAGACATCCTTGAAAGAATGCATGGGAAATTTTATATATATTTAGATGAGATTCATGTTGAAAATCATGAAAAAATGCATGCAGTAATACGAAAAGTTATACTTGTGGTAATGTGACGAGAATTTTTCTTTCAATACTCTTAAAGAAATGCCTGGTCAGATTTTATGATGAGTCAAACTCTTATCCCCTGTTTCCTGTTAAGTTACTCTATGTTTTTTTTTTCTATTTTGTCTCTTATAAGCGGTTTCTTCACCACCGCTTAGGCCTTAAACCTGGTTTAATTGTATGGGTAAACGTGGTTTACGGTTTAAGCAAGGGTGAGGAAATTTGCTCTTATTGTTTTTTTTTTGGTTCTTGTTTGGTGTCTGTTTTCAGGCGAAAGGATTTTAAAGACACTCCTATTTCAAGATACCAGTCCTGGTCAAGAGTGGACATGAGAACGGATCAACAGATTTGCATATTGTTTCACTGATGCATTTGTCCAGGGCACAGATGCGTTCGTGCTAGGGAAAATTCCATAAACTTCATTGGTAATGTTAGGAAATTATTGTTCGCTTCAGAATGATAAAAATTGGACATAGGTTCAATGAAGTTATATACCAATAACATACTAAAATTCATCTTGATAAAAAAATGAGAACTAATTTACTAAACCATAAAACTTATCTTCATGCGTCGAGAATTGGTTTTGTTCTATTGAATTTTAGAAAAATTTCATCGTGCACGTCGATTTGTATTTACAAGAATTTATCTTTTGGGAACATTTTTTTAAATTGTTTTTCAATTAAATTTCTGGTAAGTTGAAACGGCTGGGATTATATGAAATGTGCAATTTCGAAATAATTAAAAATTTTACATCAGAAACATTAAGCTAACAAATGGAAAAAAAAATAAAAGAAACATAAAATCTGCTAATACTTATTGACATCGAATCTCATCGCGAAAAACTTAGTATTTCTTTTCGCCCCACCCATTTTAACTTGCTCCGATGTACCTTATAGCAGTAAGAACACATATTCACAGAAAAAATGTCCATTAATTCGATTAATCGAATACTACTGGTCGATTAATCGTTACCGATAATCGGCATTCTTGGATTGTAATCGGTTATTAACTAATCGATTAATTGAGATTTTGCGACAACCCTAGATGCGTTGCGACCTGGTATTCACGACAATTACATCATATATATAAAATCCCAGCTTTGTCTGTCTGTCAGTAACGCTTTGAAATGTTTCATCGAAAAGTTTCGTTGAACACTACAACAGTAATTTAAGAGCACTACAACGGTCAATTTCAATATCGAAACATTACAATTGCAAACTGTAGAGCACTACAACAGCTTTTTGACAGAATATTCTGGAGTTCTCTGGAACTTTGTTCATTCCAATTCATGGAATATTCTCGAACACTTCATCATTGTCGTCTGTATAGGAATTTGGTTGGTGCCTATAACGTGAACAAATCAACTTCTGTAATTTGGTCGAACTTGAATCGGATTGGAGTTGAAAATGTGAAACGGGTTTCTCCAGTTCCAACTCAAAAACGAGTTTGACAAATTTAAAAGCAAGATAAAGATGAATGAGATGAATGTTCGCCAAATATACGATTTTATTAATTTACAGCGAAATCTCCATGATGTTTAATGACTCGATATCGACTCTTAGATGCATACTTAGGCCTAAGTAGCCCGTCATTCATTTTGGCAACAATGATGACTTTTCAGCTTGCATTTCAAAGTGATAAAACTCAGTCTTGATAGTTCATATTGACTTGAATATGTATCACTGTACGCGCTAACATGCATAAAGTATGCTGATACTTTTTCAGCTGTGTCAGTGCTAAACCAACTGATTTTCTTTGATTCGAAATCGTGATATGAATTAGCAACAATCATCAACGACGCGTACAAATTTCAATGACGACCTACTTCGCCTTGAAACAAATTGTAGATTTCCAAAACATTCCTGTTCCTTGACTCGATATTTTCCTGAGTCGATGGTCTTTTCACCACAACTGTGATTTTGAAAAATATCAATGAATCATATTACTTTGTAGCAGCTATTTGGGAAAATATGCTAGAAGATTCTGTAACTTTTGAAATAGTTCACAGCAGAAGAAACACTACAACAGCATATAAGGATATAATTATTTCAGATTAGAACACTACAACAGTATTGAACCCACGTTCTCGATGGAGTATGGCCAGAACATAAATTTAGGCGATTTTGCGGTCATCAGTATCATGCGATTTGAAAGATTATACGTAGCATTTTGCTCTAAAATTTCGTTGGAACGTGGCTAGCCACGTCGGGTAAGCTAGTATTTAAATGTTTAAATTTTGCTGTTGTAAGGTTTTGAAGTTTACTATATGTACACGACGAACACGTGTCAAATGTACACATTGAAATTTAAACTACGAAAATAATTAACGTGCTCCGGTGGGAATATACCCGAAGGAGGATTAGACTGCGAAATGATCATACCATGTGCTTTAGAGTAATCGGTCCCCACCGGAGCACGTGGTTTCTTTTCGCAGTTTCAATTTCAATTTGTACATTTGACACGTGTTCGTCGTGTACATGTAAACTTAAAAACCTTACAAAAGCGATTCAAGTCATACTGACCTAAGATAAGGATCGGACAACTGGCTTCTTTTAGTTGTGCTTCTTTTCATCCATGAGCCCAGTTCCAGGGATGCCAAGTCAATTTTTGAAAAATCTGGTAGATTTTGTAAATTTGTCTGGAAAAGTCTGGATCGTTTATGTCGTACATGAAGAACCTTACAAATTATTTACAAAACCTTACAAATTCATTTAAAATTTTATCTGAATCTTCAGATTTTTGTAAAATGGGGCCTCAAAAATCTGGAATATTCCAGACAAATCTGGAAGGTTGGCAACGCTGCCCAGTTGTAAGTTTTCCACCCTTTCATGTTACGCTAAAACAGTGTTGCCATCTGTATAGAAGACGGTACACTATTCCATTTGAAAAAAAATTGTTATTGTGGTAATTAAGTGAATAATAGTATGACTTAATAATAATAACGACGAATCCGTGACGAAAGCTATGAGAGGCTTTCATGAGCTGTAATATAAGGTGCGCAGCTACAAAGCAATACTATGCTAACACAGAGCGTTGCCAACCTTCCAGATTTGTCTGGAATATTCCAGATTTTTGAGACCCCATTTTACAAAAATCTGGAAATCCAGATAAAATTTTAAATGAATTTGTAAGGTTTTGTAAATAATTTGTAAGGTTCTCCATGTACGACATAAACGATCCAGACTTTTCCAGACAAATTTTCAAAATCTACCAGATTTTTCAAAAATTGACTTGGCATCCCTGCTAACACACTAACTTTAATTCGCAGTATTCTGTGAAATTTCCACAGCAGAACGTTCGATATTTTGATTCACAGATTTCGGTAAAATGTTGCTGTTTTTCGATAAAAATTTCATAAAAATCTGTAACATTTCACAGAGTTTTGCAAAATTTGTTCACCAAACGTTTTGTTTGTGAGATTTCGATGAAATTTCACAGAATATTGCGAATCAATCTTAATGTGACAAGTACCTGGGTTCGATACGCGGTCGTTAAAAATTACGTTATGAAAAATTCCACGACTTCCATGCACATTAAGTAACTTTGGACCTGCCCCGAAATATGAATGAATCAGTTAATAACTGTGTTTCATACTAGAGCAGTCTGAGTAGCAGGCTCTATATCACTGAAAATGTTTATCATACCAAAAAGAAGTAAAACGAAAACTGTATTTTCGTTTTATTTGTGTAAGTTACAAATTGAACAGTTTTTTTACAATCAGGATTCAATTCAGCATGTTTCTACTATCAAATTTCTTAATTCGCCTGATTTTAATCGATACAATAAAAATTTCTCAATCAAAATGGCTTTGAATTTCACGCAATGAAAAATATTATTCGGAAGCATTTTGATTTCTTCCAGAATTGTTTTCTACAAATGTTTCTGATTTGATATTGATGCTTTTACATTTCTATATAATATTCCCATCACTCGAAAAAATGCAAATATCTGCTCCGTCACAAAGTGGCATCAGAAATTATATCGGAATTTATTCAGCATTATACACAATTTTTGACAAAAATGTTGTGTTATGATTCATAACGCAACTCAAAACAGTTTGCGTAATGAGAAAGAGTTGCGTAATGAATCATTACAGCACTGGTTTCAGCTGCGTAATGACTATTCCCGCAGTGCATACTTCAGTGCAGAAAGTAGGCCGTTTCATGAGAGATTGGCGTGATGAAAAACAGCCTATTACGATGAGAAATTACAAAAAGATCTTTCTTTCTCCTACATTACGAAGGGCTGGCGGAATACACTTCTAATTTGCACGAATGAATCCAACCATTCCCATTCGGTTAATAAGCAAGCTCTTGCCAAGTTCGGAAGACGTAAAAAAAAATCTGTCTACAACGACAGAACGCCCTCATATCCTTTTCCCAGAACGAGATCTTCTGTCACTCTCTTTCCTTGATTGATATCCCTTTGGTTTCCCTGTTTACAAAGCTCCTGGTGCTGCAGCAAAGCTTGAAAAACTTTATGCCGTATTTGGCAGGTTTACTGGGCATATATTGTCTGCAGAACACTCGCCCACGGTATGATACCAGCCGCTCCTCAAATTGTTAAAACTTTATTTGGATTCAACAGCATCGGTAGTCGGGTGTTCCACATTTCCCAAAATGTTTTTATACCTGCGCCCGTCTCTAATGGTCGTTCATTTTTTATATCGATTCGAATCATTCTGTATATAACCTAGAAACGTTTTGACGACATGGTTGCACGGAAAATCGGTCTGCCCAATGTGTCATGCCAAAGAGATACCAGAGATTCCTTATTGAATTTAAAAGTAGCTGCCAATATAAGTAAGCCCAGAAATGCGTCAAACTCAATTTTATCAACTGGTACCCAATTTTTGCCCATTTTTTGAACTCCCTTTTCATTGGTATGAATAATTATCATTTCAGTGATGAGATACTGAATGATAACTTAAATACTCATGATTCATCATTTAAACGTGACGTAGAAAAACTAGTCACACCTAGGCAAGTGTACATAACTTTAAAGGAGCGCTTTCGTCCTTGTGGGTCAGTTCTTAATGGAGTTTTCGACCATTCAGTACCATCCTTAGAAGTTAAAGATAATTCGTTCTCATCTTCGGTACTAGATTCCTCGTCCTCGTATTCAAAACTGCTATCATTATTGTCGTCACAATCGTTACCGAATTTACTGACTCGTCATCAGATGAGCCGAAATCTATAGAATTGGACATATCCAGTTCGTTTCTACAAAAGGAATGAAGAAAAATTCTACCTGAACTGATTGTTGTATGTCTTTTCTTCATGGAATCAAAGTAACAAAATGTATTCTAGTACTATTATCGAATTTTGTTTGACCAAATTCGCCAATAAAAAAAATCCTACTATAAATTATGATTTGACGCATCAGGGATTATATATAAACCATGTAGTGATTTTTTTATTTTCAGAAACCCCCGCGTGGTTTATGGTCAGACCCACTAGGATGACCACGTTTATAAATGGCCTCTAAGTCAAATAGATTATAAATTTTATTTACTCTCTTCAGCTCTCCAATCAGTCAAGGGAGTAAAATTAGATAGCTTAAGTAACAATTGAACTGTATGGCTACATTTTTAAAGTTTATTTTGAAGGTGAAGATTAATCAAAGCCATACCTCAATTTTTATGGAGCTCAAATCTAGAACAACAATATGTTCGGATCAAGGTGAAAACATTATCGAACTGTTACTAGCTGAAGGTGACAAATCGATCAAGTTTTAATAAAGTTCTGTTCTCTAGATTTGTGCACTTGAAAATATGAAATTTATCTTCACCCCTTAAGGAGAGGACCCTTAATTTCTGTAGATAGATAGTTATAAATTTCAAAAGCATAGGTTATATTAATGTACGAAGTAAAAGTTAAGCTTTTGACGTTGGATAACGTCTTACGGCAACATTGTAACTAATTAACTGAACCGAGCAATCTCTCAGTAACAAGAGACCCCTCGAGCTGGGTCTCAGGGTCGGCTTGCTACTGGGTAAGCTGAGGGGCTACGCGATCAAAGTGTGCAGTGTACCGTCACCTGACTAGGGCTATTGAAATGGGTGGATTGAAAGATTGAAAGCTAGGGTTTTATTTGGGTAAGATTGACTATTGCGGGTTTCTAGAATTATCCGAATTTATTGCAAGCTATTGTGGGGGTGTGGGTGTTAATGGGTTTTCACGTACCGGTACGACTTGCTGCTTCTGGTTGCTGCCGACGATCTCCCGATGTCCTGCGAGCGCTCGCTGATGCTGCTAACAAGCTGATGGAGTTGTTGCTTGACGGACAGGTGGTAACGTTGACGGCACTGTAGACGTAGTGCCATAGGGGGTTGGTTAAATAAGGCGTCGTCCCTCTTTGACGGCAATCGACACGGCCCAGGACGGTACGGGAGAGATCGTGCCGAGAGGGGAAAGCTCTTTTACGGTTAGGGGTGAGTACCCCGAGCTGTGGACCTCCTTAACGGTTATGACCGAAATGGCCAGAGGTCAGCGAATCCTTGACGGGTTAGGCTTAGCAGACTTCCGTCTACTAGGCCGAAACGTGTGCTGCTGGTAGGCCACGCCACACCAGCCAAGATGGCGATAATTTAACGGTAATATAAAAGGTCCTGTGAGGGTAATGGGAGGTTATCTAGCCGTACTAATCTTCTAGTCTTTAGTTATAGGCATTAGATTAAGATAGACTTAAGCTTTAATCGTACCTGATGAAATAAACTTCTTCTCCCAATTTGGAAAATTACCACTCACTCACTTTACTTAAAACTTTGAGGACACTTACTAAGAGATACTTGAGCACACGTCCGCCTTTTAGAGAATGAAGGAATGGCGATTCCTGAATTTGGCTTGACCCTCTTATCTGGTTTTCCTCCCCTCACCAAATTCCTCAATCGTGGGTTGGGGGGTTGTTACCACCTGTTGCGTGTAATACGCCTGCTGGTCCACTTATCGTTTATGTTCTGTATTTGTACCCACAGCTTGCATGCAATTTTTCCATGTTTGTAATTCAATCTACTAACAATCATATTTTATACATTTTGACAATCTACTAACATTGAGAACATTTACTAACCCTTTATCTACTAACCCTGTACTAATCCAACATCACTGAACACTAGAAACGTGACAATATACAAATAAAAAAATAGCACGAATCAAAAAAGATTAACAATTTGTAACAAACGGTTACAACATACTGGAGTACAATTTCGAAAAACGAAAAATCGCTCGCGTCACGAAAAGTGGTTAGATTTTGACTGTTAATAACTTACTAACGCCCGGATAGATTTTCAAGATTCTTGCACCAATCGATCGGAAATCTTTCCACGAATCTACTCCAACAATGAAAACTATTGATTCTCATGACTAAACTATTGAAAAATTGGGGAATATTGAAGCATGTCTTATTTTTCATAGAAAAGCACATTTTTCTTGTGTTTTCCTGACACAGACATCATAGCGCGATATCTTAGCCACTTTCGTCATTCAAAGGGAAACGCCCCTTTCGGTCTTCTTCTTACCTCTCATTATTATCTCTTGTTCAGTCGAAGCCAACCAAACTCGACTTCACGCGCGTATCAGTCAATCGTTGGCCAGCAACCGGAGAAGGACTCATATCGGAATAAATTTTACACGTTTGTTGCTGCTGCTGCTGTTTATTACCAAGCTAAAAGCTGCGGGTTCCGTGTAATCGCTCATCATGGCCCTTGGCATCCAGCTAGCCCATCGAATTCGTGGAGAATGCGTCCAGAAACCTTGATAATTACCGTCGGAGGAGTGAGCAAACCATCGAATACAAGGATGGACAAGAAAGCACAAAATTATCGACCGCATTTTAATGTAATCGTCTTCGGTGATCTTTTGGTATGTTTCTGTTTGACAATGCACAGTGGTCCAGGAATCAGTTTTACGCGGAAAGATGCATTTTGAGCTTTAGAATGAAACATTAGACAAAAACGGTCTTCTACAAAGTTTTTTGTATTAGTTAAGCCCTTTGTTTGGTGTTATTGAAAATTAGGGTGGACCACATTTTCATAGAAATTGTGTAACTAACTTTCTTATTTGTAAAAATTATATTATACATGCTTCAGCAAAGTTATAAATCATTCAATTTCAAGCAACTTTGCCAAAAAAAGTTTTTTTGTATCTCTTAAATTGACCGATTTAGAGCTTTTTTTCCAGCAGTAACATAGGGTGGTCCGAACAAAACTGGTTTTCTGGCTCTAGAGTTTTCAATTCCAAGACTGGTAGCGAGTCACTTTTTAGTGACTTGGTCACTTTTTCTAAGCCAGTCACTTTTAAGTCTCTTTTTTAAAGCCATTTCAACTTAAGTCACTTTTTTCTTAATAAAGTCACTTTTTTCAACTATTTTGAGCTAAATTTTCGAGAGAAAATTACGAATAGGCTTTTTTCTATATAGGCTAAGTTTTAATTTATTTTCCTGTCAGTTCAAAACTTTAGTTCATGGTTTTCTTGTGAAAAAAGTTTATTTTTTATAGAATTCCACGTAATTTATAAGAGTATCTAAGTTATCATTAGTATGGTGTAAGTTCATTGTTGTAAAACTAAAGGTTGAAATGTTAAGTATTCTTTTTAAAAATCTCTAAAAAACTCTTGTGGTGTATTATTAGATATTTGTCTTCTATTATCGAACACTACACTTTAAAATATGTATCCAAATTATTCTCTTAGTCTTTGAAATTTGTCTTTTTTAACCAAACCATATTATCTTTTTAAAACTTTACAAAATCAATTATATAGGTATTTAACACTAAAACGCAAAACAAAGAATTATTATTCAATGTTCTATTTGGGATTAGAAACTTATCCATACTGCTTAGGATAGTCATTATTTACAAACCAAACCTTTAAAAATGGCCGGATAGACCTTCGGTAGAGTATACGCATTCTTCCTCTGTTTTTCTTATGCATGTATTTAAGCATCTTTCAGGAAAGTATATTATCAATTCTTTCTAGGAACAAATTTTGAAAGAACCTCTTTCGAAGCTGTTTGAGAATGGATTAATACATAATACAAAAATGCTTCTGAGAATTTATCGTTTTCATTGAATCGCTCATGAAATCATGCATGTTTTCTTCAAAGAAATGTGGGGAGTCGGATCTTATTCTTGGTACTTTTGATTCACTTCGGCGGTAGGTTTTTAGAAAGCCACGCAGTTTATGTTTGACAATAATATGCGCGGCACAGACAAACAGACGTAACACTGACGAAATTTCCATCGACCACTCATTTAACGATCATTTCAAATTCGTTATGTTACAAATCTCACATCCAGAGGCGCGCGCATCGTTTTTCTTCGCGTTTGACGTTTCACACTACCGCCATCTGCCGGTCTTGTTGCACGAAACACTTTTTCGTGCAACATCCTCTCCAGATGATGATGGATTATATTGATGGATATTGAAGAAATGTGTTCTAAGTGTTACGTCTGTTTATCTGTGTGCGCGGTATTAAAGTATTTTCAATTATATAGTTTATGACAATTCGACCAACTATAACCACCAATACCAAGTGAATCATGAACGTGTCTTAGTAATTTGGATTAAAATATCAGAAGCTTTGTGCTAATAACTTTTTTAAAAGCATAACCCAGATGAACGCCCTATCAAACCTATCGTCTTTATGCTAAATGTCATTTCGGCCAAACGTACCTCCCATCAAACTTGCTGATGGAAAATTTCAATTTCGCTCGGCGTTCGTAGGACGCATCTATGATACATTGGTCTTAAGAATCATATTCGATCTTTTATCATCGTTTTTATTGAAATATTATATTTTCCGTAATCATGATCTAGTTACACAAAATAAAGCTAATAGAAAGTATCCTCACGCGCATTTTATAATTGATCCAACTTCATCTATGCGCTTATATTTTTTCTAAACAAAATTGTTGGGAATGGGGGTGATGTCACACTAGATCTTGATAGCAAACGTCAGCTTTTTGATCGTGTAAGCTTCAAGCTACAAAATGTTTTATTAAATATCATGGGTTCAGAATACAAAGAAATTTGTTACTCACGATTTTAGTGCACTTCATACGCTTTTGAAGAAATCGTATCGAATACCCTAGATCTGGATTTTGCGTTCGCTATAAACATAATTAAGTTCTTTAGTTCTAGGTACAACCATAGATTTTCTAAGTACTTACAATTCAGTTGAGTAATTTTATATGTAGTTCAAGCAATTTAAGATTAGCAAATTATAGAAATTAAGTTGAATAAGGCAGATTAGCTTTAGTAGAACACTAGCTGTATAAGGTTGAGGTAATGATGACTTGCAGGTGATGAATTGTTTTTCAGTCTTATCTACCTATCTGTCGCAGTGACAGGCATGACGAAACGTTCAGGTACGATCTACTGTACGTGAGTGTTCGCAGCGGCGCTGCACCGAGGGGTGTTGTCGGCACATACCCCCACCCGTGAACCTAAGTGACGTCCTGGATCTCCTTGAAGGCCTGTAGGTTCACAATCTTCTAAGACGTCCAACACCGCTAGCCTAATAGCAGGTCGCCGTAAAAGTCCACTTGCTGTACGAACTATCGCTTGTCGAACTCTTCCGTCTCTGCCAACGATGGTTTTCTCGATACGTCCCCTTATCCATTGAGTACGTCCAGTTCCATTTACGATCAGAACCAGATCTCCTTCTGCAAGGTCTTTGGTCTCCTTAAACCATTTGTTTCGGCGCGTGATGACTGGTAGATATTCCCTTATCCACCTTTGCCAGAACTCTCCAACGACATGCTGAGCCATCTTCCAACCGCTACGAAGTGTTGCTGGTCCATAGGAAGCTCCGACAACTTCAGATGATCCAGTTTTGTTTCCCGTTGAGCTGCCCAACAGAAAATGGTTGGGGGTCAACGACTCTTGACTGGCTGATTCCAACGGAATATACGTAAGTGGTCTGGAGTTTACTAGTGCTTCGGCCTCATTTATAATGGTTTCCAGAGTCTCATCGTTGGGCTTACGAGGATGTTCTAGAGCAGAACCAACCGCTGTCTTTATTGATCTAACCAAACGCTCCCACACGCCTCCCATGTGGGGAGAGGCGGGCGGTATGAACTTCCAATTTGTTTCCGCGTTCGTGAAAGTGACTGCGAATTCCTCGTTACTGGCACCGATTTCTTCCTGAAGCTGTTTGTTGGCACCTTGAAAACAAGTACCGTTATCTGAATAGAAAACAGCTGGAGAACCACGACGTGAAATAAATCTTCGGACAGCCATAATACAGGATTCTGTAGAGAGGCTGTGCACTATTTCCATATGAACAGCCCGAATGGAAAGACAGGTGAAAAGGGCTATCCAACGTTTTACATGACTTCGACCAAGCTTGACGAATACTGGCCCAAAATAGTCCAGGCCAACATACGTAAACATACTCGGTAAGTAGGCCGTGACCTGGCTAAAAGGTTTTTTTCTTCGCTTGTCAATTTTTTTTTCCCGTTTCAGATAATAATTTTCCGAGGCTTCGATTTCCGATTTTGACGAGTTGGTTTAAGGATTTTCCCGGTGTGAAGAGTTGCTGTTCAAGTTATTTGAATTCAAGTTTCCACCTTATTTCCGTCCCTGGAGTTTGGCTCACTGGAAAACCTTGACTGTTGGTGATTCCAGTCGTTGACGTGTTTCGATTGCTGTTGTTGGTGCTTCCGAAGTTGTTTGTACTCGTTAAGTATTATTTTATTTGTTTCTGTTGTTTTGTTTCTATTTTTTATACTGGTGTAATCTATTTTTTATTATCCCCGTCATTTTTCCATTATGGAGACTGACGGGGAGGCAGTTTCTGTTGAAGATAGTATTTCTAAAGAAGCTTCTATTGTTAAACACATTCGTGTTAAAACTTATCCCACTACCTTTCTGGGCCCCTTCGTAGTATTTTTTCGAAAAAAAGAAAAGCCAATCAATGTCCTTTCGATTTCTTCAGAGATTTATAAATTGTATAAATCTGTTAAAGAAATCAAAAAAATTTCCCTTGATAAACTGCGGGTAGTTTTTGGATCTCGAGAAGACGCTAATGCGTTATTAGAGTCCAAATTATTTTTTAATTCATATCGAGTTTACGCTCCAAGTGACTCATGTGAAATTAATGGTATTATTTACGATGAGGCTCTAGAATGTGATGATATTGTAAATCACGGTTCTGGAGTTTTCAAAAATCAGGCAATTTTTCCAGTAAAAATTTTAGAATGTGTTCGTTTATCTAAATTAACTTTTTCAGATAAAGGATCATTTTATACACATTCTAATTGTATCAAAATAACATTTTCAGGATCTGTTCTTCCTGATTATGTTGTTATTGATAATGTAAAATTTCATGTTAGACTATTTTTTCCCAAAATTATGCATTGCGATCGTTGTCTTCTTTTTGGACACACATCGCAATTTTGTTCAAATAAACCAAAATGTTCCAAATGTGGTGGAGTTCATACTCCATCCGAATGTAAAAAAAATTCTGATAGTTGTATTTATTGTGGAAAAAACATAATTTGTTGAAGGAGTGTTCAGTATATATTGCACATCAACAACAATTCAATTTGAAAATTAAAAATAAAAATAAATTATCTTATTCCGATATTATTAAAACTTCCGATGGTATTGCTTCTCATAATATTTTCGAACCTTTATCTGAAAATAATTGCAATGAGAATTCAAAAGAAGAAACAAATAATTTTGTTTATAAGCCTCCTATAAAAAGAAAAAGAATTAATAAATCTAACAATCACAATCACATTTTTGAACCTCAACCTTCAACATCTTATGATAAAAATTTTCCTCCCATGAATTCTTCAAATAAAAATCAGAGCATTCCTGGTTTCCAAAAAAGCACTTCCGTATTTTCTTCTGACAAATTTGATGATAGTAATAAAATTAAAAATAATTCTCAGAATAATAGGAATCAAAATAATGAACCTAACATTTTGAACATTTTGGAAAATATTATCGATTTTTTGGAATTGAATGATTTTTGGAAAAACCTGATTAAAAAAATTTTACCATTTTTAGCCACTTTTCTTGAAAAACTAAATTCATTTGGACCACTCATTAATTCTTTGTTTTGTCTCTAATGGCTCAAAGAAATAACCAAAATTTGAATATTTTGCAATGGAATTGTCGAAGTATTATTCCAAAAATTGACCGACTCAAAGCTTTAATTTCAAACAGTGATGTTGATATATTCTGTTTAAATGAAACGTGGTTAGTAGATACTAAATATTTTAGTATTCCTTCATTCAATATAATCCGCAAAGATCGTAATATTTCATATGGTGGGGTCATGATTGGAATTCGTGAAAATATTCAATTTAAATTTTTAGAATTTTCATTGGATTCTCAAATTGAAAATGTTTCTATTTCTGTCAAACATAATGACATTGAATTTTCGATTATTTGTTTATATATTCCTCCACAAGCAAGATTTTCTCTACAAGAACTGAAAACTATCTTAAACTTTGTTCCTTCTCCATTTTACATTCTTGGTGACTTGAATGCTCATCATTTTGCTTGGGGCAGTGATATGACCGATGGTAGAGGATCACTAATTATGGACCTAATCGACGAATTAAATTTAAATATTTTGAACGATGGATCATTTACTAGGATTGCCGCGCCTCCTGCTCATCATTCCTGTATCGATTTATCGCTTTGTTCAAATAGTTTGTACTTGAAGTCGTCTTGGAAAATAATTGATGATCCTAATGGTAGTGATCATTTACCCATTCAAATTTCCATTCACAATCCTCTCCGTGGGCAATTGAGTCCAGAACCTTATGTTCATGATTTGACGAAAAATGTAAATTAGAATAAATTTTCTGACTTGGTTTCTTCTGCTTTGAATAAATTTGATTATTCGCTTTCACCTCTTCAAAATTATGATAGTTTTTCACAAATTTTAATTGAATGTTTATATAAATCACAATGTAAGCAAATAAAATTGGGACCAGCGAAAACTAAACATATTTCGTTTTGGTGGGATAACGATTGTACGATTGCATTGAAAAATAAATCAAATGCTTTTAAACAATTTAGGCGTTCAGGATCAAGGGAGCATTATATTTTTTATTGCAAAACTGAAGCTCAGTTTACTCGAGTAACTAAATTTAAAAAACGAAATTATTGGAGAAATTTTATTGAAAATCTTGATCCTGATACTTCCTTATCTAAATTATGGTCTGTTGCTCGAAATTTGAGAAATTACAATATACCTTCTACATCTGTTCTGGAATATTCAGAAGATTGGATTGATCAATTCGCTTCTAAAATTTGTCCTGATTTTGTTCCTACATCCCTCACATTTAAAAAACAACAATGTTATAATTATTTTCCTGAACTTTGTAAAGAATTTTCTATAGAGGAAATGGATTTGGCACTATCTATTACCAATAACACTGCTCCAGGTATTGATAATATTAAATTTATTGTGTTGAAAAATTTACCCGTTGATGGTAAATTACATTTACTTTCCTTATATAATTTATTCCTCTTTCAGAATATATTTCCATTACAATGGCGTTCTATTAAAGTAGTTAGTATTCTAAAACCTTATAAAAATCCTTCTTTAGTAGATAGTAGAAGACCTATTAGCTTATTATCGTGTCTTCGTAAGCTAATGGAAAGAATGATTCTTAATCGTCTTGAATTATGGGCTGAGAAAAATAATGTACTTTCGTCCTCACAATTTGGATTTAGGAAAGGTCGTGGAACTCGTGATTGTGTTGGTCTGTTAGCTTCGTATATTGAATTATCGTTCAATAAAAAACAAGATGTAGTTACTACCTTTCTTGATGTTTCTGGTGCATATGATTCTGTTCTAATAGATTTGCTTTTTAATAAAATGATTGATTGTAAAATTCCAATAATCCTTTCTAATTTCTTATGCAATTTGTTTTCTTTCAAAATAATGCATTTTTACCATAACGGATTTTCTAGAATGATTCGTTATAGTTATTTTGGATTGCCACAGGGTTCTTGTTTAAGCCCATTTTTATACAATTTATTCACCAGAGACATAATTTCCATTATTCCAAATGGATGCTATTTCATTCAATTTGCTGATGATAAAAACATTTCTATAACTGGCAAGAATAGAGAAGTTATTCGTCACTTTATGCAACTTGCTTTGGATAATATTGATACATGGGCACATAATAATGGTTTTACCTTTTCAGCTCAAAAAACAAAATTTATTTTATTTTCTCGGAAACATTCTCCAGTTAGTATTGAATTATTTCTCAATAATCATTGTATTGATCAAGTTTTCAATTATAAATATCTTGGTATATGGTTTGATTATAAATTGAAATGGAACAATCATATCCAATATATTCAAAAAATTTGTTCAAAGAGAATCAATTTTCTTCGTACGATTACTGGAACATGGTGGGGTGCTCATCCCTCTGATTTGATTACACTTTATAAAACAACTATTCGTTCAGTTATGGAATACGGTTGTTTTACTTTTGGAAGTGCTGTTCAGACATATTTTTCGAAGCTTGAAAAAATTCAGTTTCGTTGTTTGCGAATTTGTTTAAAATTAATGAATTCTACCCATACAAAATCTGTTGAGGTTCTTGCTGGCATTATTCCTCTGAGAAGTCGCTTACACGAACTAAATTGTAAGTTTTTAATAAATTGTTTTTCAAATAATCATCCTATAATTGATCTGTTAAAATCCCTTTTCGAAATTAATCCAACTAACAAAATTTTACAATCATTCATATATTGTTCTGGAGAAACCATTATCCCAATTTCAACGCCTGGTTTTTATGAATATAGCATGGATGTCCATACCTTCCGCCCGTGTATTGATTTATCTTTACTTGAAGAATTAAAACAAATTCCTTGTCATGCTCATTTTCGTATGGCTAAATTTTTATTTGATCGAAAATTTACTGGAGTGGAACAAAATCAAATATTTTTTACAGATGGATCTTTGGTGGGTAATATGGCAGGATTTGGAGTTTTCAACATAAATTTAGCTCACTTTTATAAATTGGAATCTCCGTGTTCGATTTTGACAGCTGAATTAACTGCTCTGTATTTTACTTGTAATTTAATTGAAAATTCCGCTCCTAACATATATATGGTATGTTCTGATAGCCTTAGTAGTCTTAATGCTTTAAGTTGTAGTAATTTTCATTTCAAAACACATCGTACTGTTTTGCAAATTAAAAGCTTATTACATCGTTTATATTCTCGGGGATATGTTATTAAATTTGTTTGGGTACCAGCTCATTGTAATATTTATGGTAATGAACAGGCTGATTTATTGGCAAAATTGGGTGTTTTTTGTGGTATAACTTACAATCGCGATATTTATTATTTTGAATATTTTACAAAATTGAAAAAGTATTCTTTGAATAATTGGCAACTTTCATGGAACACGAGCATCCAAGGGCGTTATTGTTATTCTATTTACCCGAAGGTAAAGCTAGTTCCTTGGTTTAAAAACTTATATGTTGGACGTAATTTTATTTGTTCCCTCTCTAGATTGATGTCCAACCATTATATTTGTAATAGTTATTTATACCGCATGAACATTATAGATTCAAATATTTGTGAATGCAATGAATCTTATGAAGACATTGATCATATTGTTTTTAAATGTTCTCGATTTAGAGGACCACGAGAACAATTCTTTGACAACATAATCAGATTAGGTTTTGATATTCCTGTGTCTGTTCGTGATATTTTGGGAAATAAATATCTTCCCATATTGAAAATTTTATATAAATATTTATATGAAATTTCCTATCATGTTTGATACTTGCTGTTTTGTTTTCTTTTTCTTTTCAGCTATACAAGTTCAGAACTTTTTCGTGTCGTTGATTGGCTCTGTGAAACATTTGGATTATCCTTAATTATGATGACCTCACCTGGAAGACATTGGCTCCGTTATGGATCTACTCCGGAAGAGCCTTTAATTATATATTTTTGTTTTTTTTTTGTAACGTATTTTTGAAAAGATGAAGAGGTTTTGTGCCTTTTTGAGAAAGATTTCAAATGGATATCACTCAAAGGGGTTTTTCCCTCTTCCAAAATTTTTATGTTAATAAACAATAATAATAATAATAATAACATACGTAAACGGACGCACGAAGGGTTCCAGTCTCTCATCGGGAAGTGGTGCCATTACAGGTGGTTTTGGAAGGGCCTGATTTATCCGACACCATATACAACGGTTTGCTACTCTTTGCACAAGAGATCTCAACTTTGAAATCTCGAAACGCTGGCGTATTTCGTTTATAACTGTTTCTCTATTGGCGTGACGATAATGACAGTGAAACCAGTCAACAATCAAGATTGTTGTAGGGTGTTCCTTTGGCAAAATAACTGGGTATCTTGCATCAAATGGTAGATGTTTGGCCTACCCAATACGACCTCGCATTCTCAGTACTCCATTGGTGTCCATGTAAGGCCATGTTTTGAAAATTGAGCTGGACTTCGGAACAGTAGCATGTTTGGCTTCTGGTGAACCAATTGATTTCCGCAGTATAGACCACTCTTCTGGAAAAGCTTCCTGTTGTGCCATTTTCCATAGAAGAATCTCAGCCTGTGCCAACTCTTCTTGAGTGAGTATTTGGCGATGTAGCTTCTGACCAACATTCCGTCGACGCAAACTGTTGGAAAAACGGATAACGTACGCAATTACGCGAAGGAGCTTTTTCCATCTGCTGAATCGATTGTAGTTTATCACTGGTTCGTGATTCCAGTGAGTCTGAACACGCCGAATTTCCTCATGTGTAGTGGTTGTGCAGCGCTGCTCGGGCCACGATGCTTCGTCTAGGTGTAAAAACCTAGGTCCCTTGAACCAGTGGCTATTACTATCAAGATTCGGGCCGGTTTTCCACTTTGTTGCATCGTCGGAGACATTTAGTTTGGATTCCACCCATTTCCACTCCTGTGGTTCGCTGAGAGTTAGGATTTCTCCAACTCGTACCGACACAAACTTATGGAACTTCCTATGATCTGAACGGATCCAGGCCAATACTGTAGTAGAGTCACTCCAAAAGAATCGTTTGGACACCAGAAGAGAGTGGTATTCGAGAATAGCAGCAACAAAACGTACTCCTAGGACTGCTGCTTTCAGTTCAAGTCGTGGGGTGGACAAAGTCTTAAGAGGCGCCACTTTACTTTTGGTTCCTACCAGTGCTGTTTGGATATGGCCGTCATACACGAGTCGGAAGTACACCACACAAGTGTATGCAATATCGCTGGCGTCAACGAATGTGTGAACTTGTAGATCATCAATGTTGGATGGAAATGGCGCGAAATAGCACCGGGGATTTTCAGTTCATCTAGTTTCGGGAAAAATTATACCCAGCGACGCCATTTTTGGTTCAGGTCTTCGTTGATCGGTTCATCCCATCCCGTTCCAGCTGCCCATGTTCCTTGAATAATAACCTTCCCATGGACAAGAAAATGTGAGATGAGTCCTAGAGGGTCGAAGAGGCTCATAACAACCTTTAATATCTCTCGCTTGGTAGGGATGTAGGCTTCATTAAGTTTGGAGCGTAAATCTTCTCGTAGGTTAAAGGAGTAGGAGAAGCTGTCATTGTTGGGGTCCCAACTCATGCCAAGAACAGACTGACTGGTAGAATTTCTCTCTAGCATTAGTTCTTTCGGTTCTGTAGCTATTTCTTCTCCTATTTCTCGAAGAAGTTCCATGGAGTTCGAACGGAAACCACGAATCTCGAAGCCTCCATGCGAGTGAATCAACGTAACTTCCCTCACTACGTCTGTGGCTTCTTCCACGGTCATGAAACTATCTAAATAGTCATCGACATAATGACCTTTTATTATTGCTGTAGCTCCACGTGGATATAGGTTGGCAAACTCCTGCGCGTTTAAGTTTTTCACATATTGCGCAGAAGCAGGTGAGCATGTCGCCCCGAATGTTACTACGTCCATGACGTAGACCGCTATAGGATCACCTGGACTATTTCGCCAAAGGAAGCACTGCGCCATGCGATCCTGCTCACGGATTAAGAGCTGGTGAAACATCTCTTTGATGTCACCGCAGACTGCTATGGGGTATTGCCGAAATCGGCTAAGAACTGCTGGAAGTGGAGTTAGGAGATCCGGCCCTTTTAGTAGTTTTGAGTTCAAGGAGACTCCGTCCACCATCGCTGCCGCATCCCATACGAGTCTTATCTTGTTAGGTTTTTTGGGGTGAACAACTATTCCTAACGGCAAAAACCACACTCGCTTGCGATCTGTGCTCTCCAGTTCTAAATCAGTAGCCTTGTGGGCATAACCCTTTTTCAAATATTCGTCGATTTTTTCACGAACTCGCTCTTGTAAAGATGAATTTTTGTCCAATTTCCGTTCTAAAGCCTTTAATCGACGTACGGCCATTGGGTAGCTATCCGGAAATTCAGGATCGTCGTTTCGCCACAGTAGCCCAGTTTCGAACCCGTTTTTGGTACGCTTCGTCGTTTGTCGCAATATAGTCCTCGCACGTATTTCGTCATCGGATTCTAACAATTCCGATTGTCCGCATACTCCAGCTTCCTCCAGTGCGAAATATTCACGAAGCTGCTCGTTGAGCAAGCGGTCGCTATCGACAGGTGTGGCGACATGGAAATGAACTACAGCACGTGGTGACGGTGAACCAGTCAAGCAGCCATATACGCTCCAACCCAGTCGGCACTTTGCTGCTATCGGATCGGTAACTCCGCCTTCGCGCACTTTAAGGGGAACAACCAGGCGGAGGTTGTCCAATCCAATGAGTAACTTTGGTTGAATTAGCTCATAATCCTTTAGGGGAAGGCCACGCAAATGTGGATATTGTATGCACAGTTCTCCGTACTTCATTATTTGGGTGGGTAATACTAAGCAGCTCACTGTCCTAACTTCACGCAATTTATAGCGGTTTAAGCTATCCTCCCCGGAGATTTCAAGCTGAATGCGTTGCGATCTTCGTTCTTCCCGTGTTATCTTGCCGGTCCACTGCAGAGTAAGTGGTTCTGCGGGCCCGGATACGCCCAAACGATTTGCGATTGCCTCCTCCAAGAACGTGTTTGACGAACCTTCGTCGATAAAGGCAAATACGACTTCTTGACGATTCTTGGCATAGAGCACTACTGGAACCACACGAAACATAGGAGAAACCCCACCATTATGCATAAGATGATTGATGGAGACATTGGTGGTAGTTTGGGAAGAGGGGGATGGAGAAGTGTATGGTGTTTTTCGCGACAACCTTCAAACCCACAACCTTGCCAAGATTTACATGGCCACTTGCCGTGACCGTTCAAACAAGAACAGCATAGCCCCTTCTGATGGACGACTTCCCAGCGCTCATCGACGTTCATCGCCTTAAAGCGATGGCAATCTACCACTCGGTGTCCCTCGCGTTCACATGCTGCGCATGGCTTACCTGACTTTCTCTGACTTGATGGTGAATTCAGATGCCCTGAATATGATGACATCAAAGAATGGGCGTGTAATGAACTCTTCTCCTTTGATCGTCGTTGCTCACCCCTGAAGCTTTGAGCTGAGGTCGGCAATTCGAAAGTCACTTGGCTAGCAGCGTCCACTAACCTCGTCATGAAATCACCGAACGTTGCAAGAGTCGGATACGAATGCTTGCCCTTGAAGATTGCCCAGTCCATTTTTAGCGAACCAGGCAGTTTCTCAACTAACTCCTGCATCAGTACGGGGTTGGCCAAGTGTGTGTATTGCTTCGCCGCTTTAAGATGGTCCACAAGATTTTGGACCACTAGCCCGAACTCGATTACTGTCTCGAGACGGTCTTGTTTAGGAGCTGCAGTGCGATGCACCTTCTCGATAAGGGTTCTTATCAGCAACTCCGGTCTGCCATACAGTGTATGCAATGTGTTGATGACTTGTGGGACACTCGAGGGAAGAAGGAGCCGACTACGCACGGACTCGAGCGCATGGCCTCTTAGGCATCGCTGTAACCGAATCAAATTTTCGGCATCGGTATACCCACAAGCTGCTGTTGATTGCTCGAAACTGGAGAAGAAGATTGGCCAATCTTCAGGATTGCCGGAAAAACTCGGCAACTCCTTCCCCATGACTTGCCTGGCTGCAAGTTGACTCGCACTAAGTGCCACGGGAAACGCTACCTCCTCCGGATTCGGTCGTGACAATTCAAACGGCCAATGCTCATACGGCCGGTTGGAATTTCGTGGTTGTTGCGGTTCTGATTCTGGCGGAAGTTGTTGGCCGGCACCCAGGTGGGACTGCACCGGACGACGGCACAAAAATCTTAAATTATTATAGACTTGGAGTAATGGAAAAAAATTGAGATCTTAACAGTTTACAATGAATTCAATTTTAGCGGTTTTTAAAGAAGTATTTTTTTGGGAGTATGAATGTAAATGTAAAATGACAAAAAATTTGATTTCCCAAATAGGTATGCCAAGTTGTTTTTAAAATTTATATTATTAAATAAAAAATTTTGGTGATATAAAAGACACAAACGGTGATCTTCTTCAAAACATCTTTCTTAAATTTTGAAAAGTTTGGAAATCTGCTAAAAAAGGATTATTTGTGTATTCTTATTTTTCTTTTTAAACAAATTGGTGGCAATATCTTGAAATTTTGGAAATAACCAAATTTGGTATCTACTCTACTAGACAGTGATGCATTTGAACGCGTTCAGTTCGCGTTCCAGTTCATTTTTTGGAACGGAGCGATCAAGTAGGCTTGCTCATTGTTCAGTTCAAAAAATTGAACTCTAATGAGCAAAAATTTGAACGCAGATTGTTCTGACAGATTTCACGGTATCTTATCGTGCCAAAATTGTTTATGAGGTGAACAAAGCAAGACATAATATATTCATTTATGACCGAATTGATTTTATTATTGATTCAAGACATATTTTTCAAGTAAATACCTAAATCTATGCTTCAATTACCATTGTAGTGCATTGCGATCTGAACGGGCCGTTCGAGAGCAGCGACAGGCTCCGGCTCGCAAGTTCACTGTCTACTGCGTTCTCGTGCATTTTTTGAACTTGCTCCGTTCAGTTTTGGCTCGCGTTCAGTTCGAAATGCATCCCTGCTACTAGACCTACTACCTACAGTAGATCATATTGGGTATTCCCTTCTTCATAGTAAAACAGTGTTGTAGAACTAAAAAAAATAATTACGTTTTGATTTTCAAGTCACTTTTAGTCACTTTTTCGAGAATCGGAAGTCACTATTTAGTCACTTATTTCTCGAATCTGGTCACTAAAATAACTTTTTTTGGCATCACTTTTTGCTACCAGCCCTGCAATTCAAATTTCTCATCAAAGTAGTCTATGAAACACTTTTAGAGCTTCAAAAAATGCGTAATTTGGTGAGTGAAGAAACTCTCTATCTCCTTCCGTTTAGGAGTTATTGTTGTTTTTCTCTCAAAAACATGCCTACTTTGATTGTGAATATCTCTGATTGGGGCAAATATAAAAAATATCTTTTGATGGCATTCAAAAAACAAAATAAAATTGTATATTATATCAAAAAATTACAGATGTGTTAATTTTGTAACTCTAATAAAATGCCTTGAAAAACAAAAGATTTTAAGCAGAAAAACTTTAATAACTTTTGAACTAAAATAGATATCATCAATATTTTTGCATGAAAATTTGCGTTTTGTTAAGTTCTTAAAGTCGTTCATAGACCGCTTTGACGAGAAATCTGAAATAGGAAAGATAGGGCTCTAAAACTATTTTGAAGATTTTCATAGTATGTATTTCTTTATTATGTTGCATTTTGAGCATGCAAATGAAATTTTAGACAAAAATGATCTTCTATAAAATTGTTTCTAAAAATATAAGCTTTCATACTGTGTCATTTGAAACTAGGGTGGTCCACAATATCACACATATCATATAATCAACTTTTTTATTTGCAAAAATACTGGTATATGCTCTTAGGCAAAGCGATAGAACTTGAAATTTTGATCAACTTTGCCAAAAAAAGTTTTTATGTAGCTTAAAATTTGACCAATCTAGAGCATTTTTTCTTAATCATCGCAGGGTGGTCCAACAAAAATAAGTTTTTTAACTCTAGTTTTTTGAATATTATTTTCTCGTCAAAGTCGTCTATGAACGACTTTTAGAACTTAACAAAACGCAAATTTTCATGCAAAAAGATTGTTGATATCTATTTTAGTTCAAAAGTTATTAAAGTTTTTGTGATAAAAAATATTTGATTTTCAAGACGTTTCATTAGAGTTACAAAAATAACAAATTTGTAATTTTTTGATATAATATACAATTTTATTTTGTCTTTTGAATGCCGTCAAAAGATATTTTTTATGTTTGCCCCAATCAGAGATATTCACAATCAAAATAGGCATGTTTTTGAGAGAAAAACAACAATAACTTCTAAACGGAAGGAGATAGCGAGTTTCTTCACTCACCAAATTACGCATTTTTTAAAGCTCTAAAAGTGTTTCATAGACTACTTTGATGAGAAACTTGAATTGAAAACTCTAGAGCCAGAAAACCAGTTTTGTTCGGACCACCCTAGGTCACCGTAGGAAAAACGCTCTAAATCGGTCAATTTAAGAGATACAAAAAAAACTTTTTTTGGCAAAGTTGCTTGAAATTGAACGGTCTACTTGCTGAAGCATGTATAATATAATGTCTACAAATAAGAAAGTTAGTTACACAATTTCTAGGAAAATGTGGTCCACCCTAATTTTCAATAAAACCAAACAAAGGGCTCAACTAATACAAACAACTTTGTAGAAGACCGGTTTTATTTATTTATTTATGCACCATCTTCGGCTACGCCGTACAGACTGATTTCTTAATAACTACTTAATCTAAACCTCTTATTCTAACACTGAATACATTTTTGGACATATTAAAATCAAACTCGTCACAAACATTATTGAACGAACGCAAACACATATGAAAACAGTTGATGTATCCAAAATTAGATCTATGGAAAGGAATCACGAATAACACTGAATTACGAAGACGTCTGGAAGGAACATTCCACGGAATCAATTCTAACAGATCAGGGCAGTCTATATTGTTTGTGATGAGGTCAAAAATGAATAATCTCTGCGATCTGATGCGCCTTGCAGAGAGAGATTCTAAGTTAATTAACTTAAGTCTTTCCGGATAGCTCGGTAAATTTATCGGATCATTCCAAGGAAGATGACGCAAAGCAAACCTTAGAAAGCTTTTTTGGATACGTTCAATTGCCAGATTATGCTTTACGTAGAATGGCGACCAAACCGGAGATGCATACTCAAGAATGCTGCGTACTAGAGAACAGAATAACGTCTTAAGACAATAAATATCGGTAAAACCGAAAGCATTGCGACGGATGAAACCAAGCACGTGTCTAATGTTTCATTCTAAAGCTCAAAATGCATCTTTCCGCGTAAAACTGATTCCTGGACCATAGTGCAATGGAATGAAAACCCAGTTTGATCAACGGTGACTACCCCCAACCGTCCTTTTCAGGACGACAATTTCATTTTAAAAGAGTTGTGAGAATTTTCCACCGTGAAGAGCGACATTACTGATGATTGGATGTGATTGATTCAGATTTTGGTCAGTCATTTGCACGCAACCATAAATGGGAAATAAATTTCCCATTGTGCGCGCGCGGGGCAATCGTTGACAGTGTTTGCATGAGTCGGATAAATTGCGAACGGCACTTGACCTCCCGGTTAGGTCCGCATTTAGAGATGATCGCATAATGCCGTTGTCGCCGTCGCTACCTACATGATACTAGAGCGATCAGTATCAACTCGTCGAACACAGAGCTAAAACTAATCAGCAACAGCTTTGTTGACGTTCGATTTGGTAAGACATTGTCGATCGAATGGAAATACGCACACAGAAAAGACTGCGAAAATGCTACCGCCGCCCGACCCGAACGACGGGAACCTATGTTGAACTTTGTTTGCCTTTTTTCTCCTTTGAAAACTTATCATCCGAAACTATAATTGATAACTAAATAAATTATGTAATCAATTGTGGCCCTGAAAAGGGCAGTTGTTTAAAATTGTGCTTCAATGCAATTTAGGCGCGTTCGCCACGGATACGACGAGTATCGAAAGGCTTCGGAACCCACTTAAGCAATCAATCTTAGTGGATCATGCGTGGACCTTCAAGCGGAATATTTGTTTGTTGAGCAAAAGTTACCGCTCATGCTTCTTCTTCCATCGACCGGTTGAAGTGTTAATCGAACCAACCAAATAATAACACAAAATGTTCATAATAGGTCAGAATTGACATGCAACAAATAGTGTGAAAATTGATTAGTAGAGCACTTATTTCCGACCTACAAGAATTCTGTGCCAATTTTCGGATTTTCATACAAAGTAGGCCAAAACCGTATCGAAAATCGGTCGGTCGAAAATCATCGAAAATCGGTCGAAAATTAGTGTTGGGTCGAAAATTGGTGCTGTTCTCTTAGAAATCTTTCATAAGTTCGTTACGGTCTCAAGCCAGGAAATAGAAGAAGCTAAAGTTATCCAACGTCACTTTGGCGGTCGTATCTCGGAAACAACCTCTTACTTTTTAACTTTATTTTTGCAAAAACCTTAATGTTTATATACACTCCGATCTCTTTTTACGACACCTGTTTTTTATTTATTTATTTATTTTCGTCAACCGACGTAGACTAGTACATTTTACATATACATATTTTTGTTTTATTTCTTAATACTAAAATTATGAAATTTATAAAAAATATTGAAAAAGAAAGTGTAGTGTAAGTAATGTTAATTTAATTTTGTTTTATGTTATGTGTTGCGATTTCTAATGGATTTGAAGTATGTTTTTAGATTTTGCCGAGACATGGTAAAGTCAATAGTTTCGCAATGTTGATTGTAAATGGCCATCATTTGATTTAAAGGTCCGTTTTTGGCATAATTTGTTCGATGATGATTTGTCAAGAATAAGTTACGATTTCGTAGTTGCCTAGAAGGAGCGTAGAAATTTAATTTTGATAGAATTTCTGTAGAATCAATACGTTGCGAAACGATATCATTTACAAATGAAACTCTTGCGATTTCACGTCGCTCTTTCAACGTTTGTATGTCAATAAGCATGCAGCGTGCTTTGTAGGGTGGAAGTGGAAATGATGTCCAACCTAATTTACGAAGAGCATATAGTAGAAATTGTTTTTGTACAGATTCTAATCTTTCTTCGTGTGTCATTGAGAAAGGAGACCATACAATGCTGCAGTATTCCATGATTGATCGTACATATGCAATATATAGAGTTTTAATTGTGTATGGGTCATGAAAGTTGTAGCAGAAGCGTTTTATGAACCCTAGCATGTTATTAGCCCTGTGAATTATTGTATTGTAGTGGTCTACGAAAGAAAGCTTAGAGTCTAAGATTACTCCTAAGTCCCTTACTCTTTCACATTTTTCCACATTTTGATTTCCTAATGAAATTGAAATGCGTGGTGTTGTTCTTTTTCTGCTAAATGATATTAGGTTGCATTTTTTTACATTCAGTTCTAATAGGCTTTTTTTGCACTATATGTAGAATTTTTCTATTTCATTGCGGAATACATTGATGTCTTCTTCATTTCTTATTTCCAGGTAGAGCTTCATGTCATCGGCATAAATTAACACTTTGAGTTTATTGAAAATGAAGGAAATGTCGTTTACATACATAATAAAAAGAAGAGGTCCCAAATGAGAGCCTTGAGGGACACCCGAAGTGACTTGAATTGGTTTTGATTTGTTTCCTTCGAATTTAATTATTTGTTGGCGGTCAGTTAAATACGATTCAAGCCATTTCAGCAGTCTTGGCTCGATTCCATTTTTTTTAGTTTGAAAAGTAGCATTGGTATGTCTATGCGATCAAATGCCTTGCTAAAGTCCGTATAAAGAGCTTCTACGTGGTTTCCATTGTCCATTGCATTCAACGAATAGTCAACAAATTGAAGTAAATTTGTTGAGGTCGAGCGCCCCTTAAAGAAGCCATGTTGTGTGTCAGTAATTCTATTTTTGATTTGAAGAAATAGTTTTTCGTTGACAATTGACTCGAAAAGTTTTGGAATACAAGAGATAATGGCAATACCACGATAATTACGTATGTCAGATTTTCGGCCAGATTTAAAGATAGGCACTAAAAAGGAGCTTTTCCATATTTTTGGGAAGATTCCGGATTCAAGGGATTTATTAAAAAGCCAAAACAATGGCGCTGTAAGTTCTTTTGCTAAATTTTTCATAAATATTGGTGGAATCGTGTCAGGGCCGGGACCTTTTGAAGCGTCCAAATTCATTAGAGCGTCTGAAAATTCCCGCACATGGATTTGATTTACACCAATATCTCTAGAAAATTCCGGATAAAACGCAAAATAATTGCGATCGCGGTCTTCTTCCGAAAATGTAGTATAGATTTCTTGGAAAAAATTTGCATATAGATTGCAAATTTTATCTGAGTTGTCACCCACATTTTCATCAAGGTGCATAACGGATGGAAAATTGTCAGATTTTAGTTTTGTTTTTACATAATTGAAGAAGTTCTTTGGACAGGACTTTATTTCAAGTTCAGTTTTTTAATTGTATTCTTCAAAAGCATCACTGATGGCAAGATTCAGTTGATTGCAAATGTCCAAATATTTTGCTAAGTTTTCATCTTTCTGGTGTTTCTTATAAATTTTGTGTGCCTTTTGCTTCCAATTTTTCAGATTTTTTATGTGGTTGTTACCATATTGGATTTTTTGTACTGAGGTTTCGCCGTATTTTTTTGGAAGGAATTTCTTGTTTTATGATTTCTAGTACAATTTCATTGAATATGTATGCAGCAGTGTCAACATTTCCTTCATTTCCGATTATTTCTTGCCAATTAACACTATTTAGTCTACATTTAATTTTTTCATAGTCTGCTGATTTGTATTCAAAGGCTTCCTCGTATTCATAGTCGTTGGGTCTTGCATTCTTATGGATGAATAGGGAATATTCGATTGTGTGAAACGCTTCATTTTTCCATAATGGATTCAATGACTCAGTTACACAGAAATCTTCGTAAATGTTTGTCAATAAGAAATCCAAATAACAGTTTTGTCTGTTTTTAATATGATTAATTTGATTTAGTCCTAAATTTGCGGTTTTATCGAAAATAAACTGCAATGTTTCATTGTCCCCGACTACTGGGAGTAAAATACATTCATTTTCAGAGTCCTGAATGAAATCAGCATTGCGTTGGTTAAAATCACCATAGATGTGAACCTTAACCTCTGGGGGGAGTTGTGATAAAATTTGTTCGGCACATTGTAAGAAATTATCATACGTGCCTTTATGTGAATGGTCAGGTGGAAAATACACTGAGGCAAACAAGTGTGTTTCACCTGCTATGTGTGACTTTACCCAGACCTGTTCGAATTATTTAAAATTTTGCGTATTAATAATTTCAGAATTAAAATCAGTTGAAAGAGCAACGAGTACTCCCCCGCCTGATTTTCTTCCGGACTCTGAAAAATTTCGGTCGCCTCTGAATACGTTGAAGCCGCTTCCAAAGACTTCTTCGCTTTTTACGCTTTCATCCCAGCTTGTTTCAGTTGCCAGAATAACCGAAAAGGATGAGCCTAAAATGTTTTTATAGATTTCCTTCATTTTTGCTGGGCTTTTCATGCGATTGAAATTCTGACAGTATATCAAGATTTCAGCCACACTCTGTTTACATCGCAAAGAAGTTTTTGGAGGCACATCGTTTGATAAAATTATACTGCGTTCTTCCGTGGAAGTGGGCGTCCTTACTTGCGAAAATTTGATGGTCCTGGTGAGGGAGAGAAGAATTTATGCGAATTCTCCCGCAATTGCTGAAGTCGGTTAGTACGCTCGCTCGATAGATACCGACGATACGCCTCCAGATCCGCTGCTGCTTCAGCTGGGCCAACTCCATATTCCTGGTGTACGTCCGCAAAAATTCGTAGAAGATGATCGGGATCCGTTGGCAATCCTTCCGACGCAAGTACCATCTTGATGCTAGTTGGTGTGTTGCCATCGATGCAGATATTTGCAGACTGGTCCTTCATGTATGCCAGGTACAGACGGTTCTTTTTATGACCACCGAAATTCAGATCAACGATCGTATTCATAAATGATCAATATCTTCAAAAAGTTATTGAAATAGAGGGTCATGATGTTCAGCAAAATTGATCAGCAGATTAAGGTCTAACATGCGGGGGTCATTGAAATTCGGTGTCTGCCACCAAGCGGCGCTGTACGCATGAAAATTTTACTTTTGGGTTTATCTCAGGATCATGACCACTTAGAAAGATGGCGTCTTCGACAAAGTTGTTCAGTAACTCAAGGACTATTATTATTTGAGCCGAAAAATTCGAGATTTCGCCACCAGGCGCTAGTGAGCATGAATCTTTTGTTTTGCAGTTATCTCAGGATCCTTACCACTTAGAAAGATGGCGTCTTCGGCTAAAGCAGTAGCTAAAGCGCTTTCATTATAAAACCCATGAGATTAGAAATTCAGCTGTGCAAGTGAGCATGGAACTTTTGGTTTGCAGTTATCTCAGGCATTTTATATATTTGTTACATATTCCCCGAGCATTTAACTATCTCATTTCATAGGCACGATAAATCTGCAAGAGTTCCTTGCCCACACTTCACCGAGAGCAGTCTCTACAAATTACTCAAACTTTGTATGAGAAAACGCCATAAAAGGCTCAATCTGAATAAGCACTTTCCACGTTAACAATTTGAATTTCCAATATGTAAAACCAATGTAACTACTGTTTGCATTTCTCGTCCTTCCATTCCATCAACAACATCCACCTTCACGTATCGATAGATATGTAGGTATTGGTCCCGATTTGACAGACTGGGAAACAGCCCGTCACGTAACGTAAAAGCGCGAGCAGCGTGAATTGATAATTCATTTGTTTCGTGTCGCCCCATTCCCCCTACTGCAACAACAGCGACCGCAACGAGCATTTCTTTTTTTTTCCCCGCGGTTCGATCCAATGCAAACAGGAAGCCCTTTACCAGCCCTTCGCCGCCTGGTAGCTCGATTACGTTGTGGTTTTGGGTAATAAAGTATAGCCTTTCCGATCGAACGCATGTATGTAAATATCAATTTGTAGCCAATTAAAATGACATAAAAGTAATGACCACTGTCGAGCACAATGTATCAATAAAACAAAAAAAAAACATTTGTTCGTGGTGGAATTGTTCCCTCCTTTTTTCTGGTAGAGGCTTCAATTGACTGAAGCTTTGTGATATCGGTAACACTCTGGTCATTCAATCATTAATTTCATTTATTAGTGTAACATTGCATTGTGATTAGAGTCTAGATTCAACGCAATAATCATGGATTGTCGCTAAAATTAGCGCTTTGGGACCGAGCTCACATTTTCGTCCTCCCATAACAATTCACTAATTTCGGCGACAAGTAATAAAAATGTTAAATATAAAATTCCTCACATCTACGGAACCGTCCAAACTTTGTCGCCTCTAAAATTGAAAATTCCTTAGCTTAGGCAGCCCATGTCGCACCCAAAGCGAAACACTTTGTAGACCCATCCTGGAATATTAATTACCGCACGCTAGTCTGGACCCCCTCTTAGCGCACGGACCGCACAATACATACAGTGTTGGTCAATGCATTTGTAACTTTTTCGATTTAACATACAAAAGGATCGATTTCAATGAAATTTTCATAGTTATTCAAACATAACTTGAATTTTAACATAGAATTTTGATTGATTAATTTATTTTTTTGATTATAATGCATTGAAAATTTTCCATCGATAAATGTTAATTCCAACTTCTTACTAGGAGGGACATTCCGATTAATTCTACCCCGCTGATCGATGTTACCCCGTTTTATGATAGGACTTTGGTATTGTCAAATAAAAAGTTATAATTTTTATCAAAAGTAGCACTTTGGTGAACGTTATTAGGGGTAGTCGGGGCGGTTTGGCCAATGGGGTGGAATGAGCACCCCCTTAAAACTGCATAAATCCTTTAAATTTCATCTGAAATAACATGCAACCTCAAAGCTGATAGAAAATTAAGCAATAGGCATGTTATAAGTCAATGTTCAAAACTCAAATAAAAATAAATAAATAATGTGCGAAAAAACTGCCCATATCGCCCGAATTACTCTTTTAAATTTCATCATTTCAGAATGATTGTACCCCGTTTGGCATAAAGTCGTTTGGCATAATGGTCGTTTGGCATAATGTTTGTTTGGCATAATGGCTGTTTGGCATAATGGTCATTTGGTATAATGGTCATTTGACATAATGATTGACTTGAAACAAATATCGGCATTTTTTAAGCTTTTACCGAGCTCAACACCACCGAGCCCACAGCAAAAAAATTTGGTAGGTTCTAAACAAGCGTGGTGTTCGTTCAGAGATTATCCGAGCTAAGAATTTCAAAAATTGTTGTGACATTATAGAGCATTACTAAATAAAACTCGTGACGGGTCTCTACATCTCAGAACATAGAGTACCCTTGAGCTTGTTGCGATATACATATTTGAAAACAGTAAATTGGCAAGGAAAGTTCGTAGTTATTCATCAAGGGAACGCTCATAGAATATTTCGCTGCATATCAAGCTCTGTCCTAGTTTGGACGTAACACTCGCTGAAAATTACTTGATAAAAGAATGATTTTTTTTTTGCAAAATATCAAAAGCTCTAATCAAAAGATCTAATTATGCAACTTAATGCAAAAATAGCCTTTATACGAGAGCAGATTATTTTTCGTTTAAAATGTTTCAGACTCTAACGCAAAAATATCTTTTCACAGCACAGCTCAAATGAACAACATATTTTTAATGGAAAATATTTGTGGCAAAACTTTTCAACGGTTCAATATAAATTTTAATTTTGGGAGTGAACATCAAAAGCACCGTCTATTATCGAGAAAAGGGAAAATTTGTGATTGAAATAATATATTTTCCAGCATATCTCGTAAGGAAATCACGCGTTTGCCCCAAAAAAAGTTTATATTGAATATTGGCATGTTCTGAAATAATTTTAATTCTAACAACACATCTGGCAAGAATTGATAATAACAATGGTTCACAATTAGCTTTACTAAATAATAAAATTTATAACAGTATAAACATAAAGAACAGCCTATTTTTAAAAGATGGCAAAATTTACAATTAAACCAATACAAGAATTGACGCCAAAAATTATTGCGGCAATGACTGGTTCCCCCGAAAAGTGGTAACGAGAAAGAACGATGAACAGTCAAAAGAAGGAAGTATTCTGGCATTCTCGGCTATACACATGTTGGCAAAAATGCTGAAGACGGTAAAACTCGAAAGAACCGCCAATTAAATAAAGAAGGGTGCATATTAGATGGTCAGTTAGTTCACCCCCTGAAATGTATATAGTTACGACAATTATGGGTGCTAAAAATTTTCCGGGGGAGTGGGCTAGTCGAGGAAACGGGATATTCGGGAAATGGCATTCGGGGAAACGATATTCGGGGAAAAGTAGCACAACCCATCAAAGTAACTGCAGTAATCGATTTCTTTTTTCGCTGATAATTTGAGCAGATCAATGTTATCGATTGCCGCCCTTTTGTCAGTTGTATACAAAAATACTTAAAAAATATAGCTCCAAAGAACAGCCTATGCATGAAAGAAGGAGAAATTTATTGAAATTTGAAATCAACAGTTTTCATACCTATAATAATGGTTACATCATATTTAGGAAAAAAAAAAATAGAACAATTAATAGAAGGGTAAATTTGTGCTAAATATATAAAAATCTTCAGTGCAAAAAATTGTTCCAATAGCGAAACTCAAAAGAAGAATTAATATATGAAAGAAGGGTAATTTCTGGATAAATAATAAAATGCTATTGGCAATAGGGTACCGGTACCAATGGTTGTAATGTACCAGTAGATTGGACTATGGAATAAAACGTACATTTTTCGATAAAAACGAAATGTGCTATTTTTGGTGGATAGATCGCATCTAGTTTAGTCGATTTGTCAAATTTCAGCTTTTTATCTTATCAAAAAGTCATATAAATAATTAAGTTTACGTAAAAATTGGCTTCCTTGCACCAATAGTAGCCGTCGTGTTCCAGTAGTGGATCAACGGTTAAAAGCAGTTTTTCAAATGGATGTATAAAAATGAAGAAAAGTCCCAGAGATGATCTTTATGGTTCATTCGAAAGATATTAGTTGCTGTTCCGAGGGAAAAATGTTAAACCTATGTAAAAATTTACCATTTTGTTTAAAATTTCTTGTATCATTCCCGAACGTCTACTACTGGAACACGTGTACCAATAGTGGCTCAAGAGATTTTATGTTAAAAAATCAGTTTTATCACTCTTTTTATATTTTTCCCATATAGTAGAGGTTGAAATCTTTCTGTTGACACCAAAAGATCTCTGTTAGGACTTTTCGTTATTTTGTTATGATTTTTTATAGCTTAGGTAGTCCACTAATGGCACCGGCACCCTACCTTTCCTAATATGCTTAAATTTATTCAAGAGGGAATGATTGTTGAAAAGAGTGCCATTTTGTACCAATTGACTCCAAAACAAGCCTTGTGTCATCAGAAAGATTCAATAGAAACCTAAAAACGAAAATTAAGAAATTCTTGGTTTCAGACTCATTATGCCAAACGACCATTATTCCAAACAACCATTATGCCAAGCGACTTTATGCCAAATGATCATTATGCCAAACGGCTTTATGCCAAACGACTTTATGCCAAATGACCTACCACCTTTCAGAATGATGATGTTTGACTGTTAGAATATTTTTAAAAAAATATATCTTCTTGCACGGAGTATTTATAAATACTAATAACCTTCAAGTGTAGTAACAAAATAATTGAATTTTTAGATTATATGAGATTATATTGCAATCAAAAATGGGGTGCTGATTGATTGATTTTGAAAAATCAATCATTCATCCGTGAACTTAATAAGACAAAGGGAATCATGCGGATCTATTGTATTCATCTAAAAATTGTTGGAAATCATGCAAACATTCGAAAAATTCATAATATTTTCAGCAGTTTTATCGACTTTTCCTTAAGGTGGACAAACTGCCCCACTTTCCCCTACTTTTGAATTCGTGATTGGAAAAATTGCTCAAAAATATGAGTAGAAATTCAAGAAATGAGTTCTAGCTTAGCAAAGTAGACCATTTTGTATGGCACCTCGAAAACGTTGCACATATATTGTCCAATACTGTACATTCAACGAGCCAAGCCCTCAAAGAACCGAGCCGACCGATCGCACATTTTATGTTCCATTCAATTGCTCGTCTCGAATAAAAAAAGTGAGGCTTCCGAAACGCATGTGTGATTAAGCGCGCGGCTTTCATTCAAGTATAAGATAGAAACGGTTCTTTTAAACTTCGACTGAAGAAAAAGAACGCCGAGATTCGCACAACTTATTTTTCTCAACTTCGTGGCCTCGGTAGACTGCTTGGGACTGAAGTTCGTTAAGAATGCAAAAATTTGCGATGGGAAAATGGTGATATGACTTATTTTTCCACACTCCGATGGTGACGAATTTAATTTACAGCAAGAAAAATGCAACAAATCCACGTATGACAATCACGCACGGTTCCAAAGAAAGACGTCAAAATAAATCGATTAGGGTCGATGTACCAATAGCCGCATAGCTAAGAACAAAAATTCGTATAAAATCGAAAAATAATGCTAGCGTCATTATTTTTACATCATCTGATAGCATTTTATCTTGGTTTTGTGGGAAAAATATAAAACCTACGAAAACTCAAATGTTTGTATTTATTATCGCGTGTGCCACTATAGTAGCACTATTTCTAATTTCTGTTCCTATAGTAGCACTAGTATCACGGCGTCGGGAAAATACTTATCCTAACCGTATTTTTACAAAACTTTTATATTTTTCCTACAAAGTGTGGATCTTACGCTTTCGTTTGATGTAAAAAAAGTTATTATTTCATCAATTATTTCGTATAATAAAAAATAGTTTCTCTCAGTAGTGCTACTATAGGAACAATAGATTTACTATAGGCGCAAGGGAGCTCAAATTTTAAGCAAAAATATTTTTTCGATCATTTTTTGAGCAAAATCAAGATGTAAATCAATGGTACTTAGATAAATAGGTCCTGACCTTTATGTCAAAAAATGTTTTGAAAAGATTTATAGCAAAACAGCCGTGAAAAGTCACTAGTGCGACTATAGGGGACTGTCCACTAAGGGAACACCGACCCTAGTTGTATTTAAATTGTACCTTTCGTGCAATGTGTGTAAGTACTATGCGTCACATTTGCATATAGGCCAGCGCGGTACTTCTTCTTTCTGGCGTTTCGTCCCCACTGGGACAGAGCTTTCTTTGTACTTCCCCCAGCATGACAAAGTAATAAAAAGAAATAGTTTAGTCATTTTTTCAATTGTTTCTCAAATTACATACCATTGCTGAAACAAGTAAATGTTATAAATGTTGTAAACACAATTATTGGAAAACTGAATATTATTTAAAAAGTGAAGGGGCGGGGCAAAATGAGCCACCTACATTTAAGCAAAAAGAGAAACACAAAAATACATTGCCTGAAATTACTAGATAATTTTTTACTGCATAGTCATCTTGGTGAACCATTACAAATAGAACACTCCGTTAGAAAATAAGTTGAGCCAAGTGTTGCAAAATTATTGGGATATGCCGTAGATCGGATTATTAATTAAGAACAACTCTCGCGAAACATTACTAAAGGACCTATGTACAAATGAGAGGCTCTATTTGTTTACTTTCTCTTTGATCAATAACTGAGTCACATTAACCTCTTCTGTTGCGTTTTTTTGTATGAAACGCTAGTCAAGGAAATTGCCTTTCGATCTGTAGTGAAAAACTTCGCAAAAGCTTTACTATTCCACTGTGTTAATCGAAAGAGAGCAAGAGAGGAGAGAATCTCTCATTTTTACATAGGTGCTTTAGTAATGTTTCGCGAGAACTGTTCTGTTCAAAGGTTGGGAACGATCTCATTCACATTTATTTAACGTCAAATTACAATTATTTCATGGCTTGCTGGTTCATCAAGCGCCTACTCTTCAACACTCCTCCTCGATTGGTGAACTCCTACTGCGTCACGGAATCTTGCCAGCTTCTGTGGTGCCAGCGGCTTGGTCAGTATATCCGCTACCATTTGATCGGTGGGGCAGTAGCGGACGTCGATGAGATTGTCTTCGTGCAGCTTGCGGACAAAGTGGTATTTTGTGTCCACATGCTTCGAACGGTTGTTGACCTTCGTTGACTCCAACTGTTTGAAACAGGACTGATTATCTTCGTGTACCACCCAACTAACAATTCAGAGCCACAAACAAGCATGCATGTTTAACTATTGTTCAATAATGGTAATGGCAGCTGAATAAAAAATTTGCTCTATAAAGAGCTGAGAAGGTGCTTTTTTAACACAAACTTAGATCAATGTTCAACGTTATGCATTAGAATGAACAAAAGTTGAATCGCCACTTATTAAACGTATCCAAAGATTCTCATTCGACTAGTCAAGATTGTTCTACAAATGAGCTGAACAAGACATGTTTCCCCCAATTAAAAAGCCAATATTCCACTAAACAAATGTATATGTATAAAAGGATATTCAGAAGACGAACTAACGTTTTACTTGCGTCGCACTTCAGCTATTCCCACATGTTTAACATAAGCATGAATAAGAGCTGAATAAGTATCTTATAAAATCCTAATTCAGCTTCAGTATATTATAAGAACAGTTGATCCAATAGAGGCCATAATGACGATTAACAAACACATTGTTCAGCAGTAAATAAGCCTTGTAAAAGCGATCACACTATAGCTAAATTTCATAAAATGGACAAAATATCCGAAATTCGTGTTGAGTTCCGAATGCATTTCAAAGCTCATAAATTATGCTTTCTTAAAACTTTTGAAATAGCTGTTCAGGAAATAAACATGGTCAGTCTCCAGAAATGCAGAATCATTGTGAAAAACAAAAATAAACATTTAAGCTAAGTATTCCGAGTAGGAGCAAAGTACTGACAAACAAAGCGTGATATTGACTTGATTGACATAGGAGATAAAATATCTGAAGACAATATCAAAATTTTGTTCCTGGAACTTATAAACCTATGAAAAATTTGATGTACGCAGATCTAATGAATAGCTCGCAGCTATTGGTAAAATATTGTAGAATCTAAATATGACATGCCAATTTTGTTCTAGTAGTTTATTTTAGATATCATTTCCAGATGTTTTAAACCATATATCTATCAAGTTAATATAACTTTTAGCTATCCATATTATATTTTCTATTGCCAAGCCTTTTTCGCCTGCTCGGGATGTTTTTCCGTACAAGAAAAATGGAAATTTCTTTGACAGAATTGATTAAATAAATTTCTATAGCCAGCTACATTTGAAATGACATTTCTTCACAACTGAATAAAAACTGCGCTCTAAGAAAAATGATTTACTTGGCCATTTCTGAAAATAAAAATCGCATCAAGATTTTCGAATATTTTTCTATTCAGGTGGGTTCTGAGGACCTTTCAAATTATTACAGAGAACTTTTACTTCAATGCATATGTAAGAGGTTTATGAAAAATACAAATAAAAAAATAATCAAACTGTAATTTATAAATTTAAGTTAAATAATCAGTTTTGAACAAACTAAAACTTATTATGAAATTAGATTAATCATTTCAGACTGTTCTTACTTTGTGTAAATAAACATTATTTTGACCAACATCGACATAAATTTTCTCACTGTGCGTTAAAAATAGCCGACTGAACTCAGCTAGGATCAGCACTCAACAGCAGCTGAATAATATGCTTGTTCAGTTGTAGATTAGCGTACCATGTGTTGATTAGACGTTGTCGAATAGAAGCTCGAACATGGTCAATATTCAGCTATGAGAAGTTTGTATTTTGCACTGGACGGTATAATCATCAATTCTAGGATGGCGCAGATGGCAAGGCATACCGCTGAGGATTGGAAGGTCTCGAGTTCGAATCCAGTATACAGACGATTTTTAAATAAGATTGTTATACTATCATAATAATAGTGCGCACTACATTTATAAAGTGCCTAGAAAAATATTTTTTGTTTTTATTAGTATTTAATTATTTTTAGATCAGCCGTATAAAAGCTGAACTAAATGCTTGTAAAACGTTTTTAAAGCTGCAAAATAAAGTTGGTATTCAACGACATGCTTTAAAGTTTCTCCAAATTTGTGTGAACAATGCTTTAACAAAGGTTGGCCATGAAAATTATTAAAATGTTATAAAACATGATGCTGGATAAAACTGCCATAATGGTGTTTGTTAAATGAGTGAATGTTAGTTGGGCAGCACCAGGGTTGGGACATCAACGGAGAAATCTTGGAGCATCCGGACGATCCACGTGAGCTCCTGACAGCACTCGGCGAGCGCCACGAATTCGGCTTCGGTACTGCTGAGCGCCACGCACGTCTGCTTGCGCGAACCCCAGTTTATTGATCCGCCGCCGAACAGGAACACGTATCCGGAGTTTGATTTGCGACTGGCTGCATCGCTTGCCCAATAGTGTGGGACAAAATTTAGATTCTCGCTCCAGTCCACTTTTTGGATTGCATTTAGGTCCCATAACAGCTGTGCAAAATTTCAGCTCGATTGGAGAAACTACATTTACGCGCCAGCTGTTCAAAGTTTGTATGGGATTTACTATGGGAAAACTTTCTTTTGCAAATAAAAATCGCCAGAGGTCGCCCATTGACCTCTATAAAAATTCTGAACACAAACTTCGATAGGTATTTTTACTATGAAGAATATTGCCGAAGACCGCGAAACAATCCGACACTTGTGAAAAAAGTTATTCAATGAAAACCTGTTGGCAAGGCGACGTTGATTAACACGTAAAGGAATAACAATAATAACAAAATCAGGCTAAATTTCCGAAGAGTCTATGCTGAATAACTTTTTCCACAAGCATCGGATTGCTTTGCGGTCTTCGGCAATGTTATTTATCGTAAAAATACCTATTGAGATCTGCGTTCAGAATTTTTATAGAGGTCAATGGGCGACCTCTGGCGATTTTTCTTTGCAAAAGTAAGTTTTCCCATAGTAAATCCCATACAAACTTTGAACGGCTGGCGCTAAAATATAGTTTCTCCAATCGAGCTGAAATTTTGCACAGTTGTTATGGGACCTAAATGCAATTAAAAAAGTGCACTGGAGCGAGAATCTAAATTTTTCATATAACCGTGTCCCAGGCTATTGCCCAATCTGCGTCCACATAGACCTCCAAACCGGAATCCTCGGCCTTCAGCGTGAGCTTGTGGTCCATCGTCGACTTCAAATAGCGTAGGACACGCTTGGCCTCCGTCCAATCGGCTTGAGATGGTGCACTTACTGAACGTCCCAGAATGGCTACGGGTGCAGCGATGTCCGGTCGAGTGTTTACCGCCACGTACAACAGACTTCCTACCAAACTTGCGTATTGTTCGTTGTTCGGTAACATCTTCTACTCCTCCTTCTGTTTTAGGTGGCCAGGATCCAGGGGATACTTCGATGGCTTCGCTTCATCCATTCCGAACCTCTGCAGCGCCTTTTGGATGTAGGCCTTCTGGTTGAGTGTGATAGCCTTACCATCACGTTGCACTTGGATTCCGAGAAAATGCCGGATGTTGCCCAACGAAGAAACGGTGAAGTGCTTGTTCAGGTCCCGCATCAAGTCCTCGTACTCCTCCTCGCTGTGGCACGCGATAACGATGTCGTCCACGTAGATCACGAGGTACGTGTTGCCTTGACTACCGCTCCGAACGTAGAGACACGGGTCGTGGGCGGACTGCCGGAAACCCATCTGCTTCAACACACCGTCGATCTTCTTGTTCCAGATACATCCGGCTTGCCTGAGTCCGTACAGGCCTTTCTTGATCAAGCAAACTGCATCCCTGTCTTGCGCTTCATATCCGGTCGGTTGCTTAATGTAAACTGCCTCCTCTAGTTCTCCATGAAGACAGGCAGTTTTGACGTCGGCGTGTTTCACCAGCAGCCCCGCTGGCCGGCAACTGTCAGCAACGTCCTGAAGGTGACTTGGCGGACTACGGGCGCGAATACTTCATCGAAGTCCGTCCCGTACTTCTGAGAAAATCCTTTGGCTACTAATCGGGCTTTGTAGCGCACGATGTTTCCGTCCTCGTCCAGTTTGACTTGATCTCGTCGTCCATTGCTGTAATCCACTGTTCCGCTTCAGGACCCTCGATTGCTTGCTTGTAGGTTCTCGGCTCCGCGATCGCTTTTCGCACCATACCAGTCGTTTCCCGGTACCGCAGAAGCGCCATCCACTTCGTGCTGCGGCTTGACCTCCGAGGTATTACAACTTCATCTTCACTTACTTCATCTGCTTCTACTTCACAGGTCGAATCATACAGGCTGGAATCGGAATCCGCCGGCGTAGCCTCCTCCTCAAAAGTACCTTCGTCATCGCTGTCATCTTCAACTTCTTCATTTGCATCGAGTGTGTCTTGCGGTATTACCGACTCGTACTCCACGGTTGTCGGAAATGGTTGACCTCGCTGGCTGACTGCTTCTTCTTCTTTGGCGAATCTTGCATCACGGCTGATCACGACTTCGTTCGTAGCTTGATCGATGAACCGGAAGGCTTTGTGGTGATCCGAGGTACCAACAAACGTTAGCTTGATTGCTTTCGGTTCCAGCTTCGTCCGCTTGACTTTGGGAATGTGGACGAACGCTGCACATCCGAACCTCTTGAGATTTCCGTAGTCTGGTTTCTTGCCGAACCAGAGTTCGTGTGGAGTCTTCTCTACCGACCGAGACGGTAGCATGTTCTGCAAATGCACCACCGTGTTGACCGCTTCTGCCCAGAAACGGTAGCCCATCTTCGCATCGAGCAGCATGTAGCGCGCCATCTCCACGATCGTCCGGTTCTTGCGCTCCGCAACTCCATTCTGCTGCGGTGTAGCTTGTCGTGTATTGCGGGACGATTCCGTTCGCCCTGTAGAACTTGCCCAGCCGCTTCGCCTTATACTCGCCTCCCTGGTCGGAGCGAATAATCACGGGATTCCTTCCGAAACGATTCCTGACCATGTTGACATACTCCTCAATTTCTCCACGGCCTCTGACTTGCGCTTTAGAAAATATACCATGGTGTACCGACTGTAGTCGTCGATCATCGCGAGGAAGTATCTTGATCCACCTGGCGACGCACAGTGGTTCCATTTGTTCTACGAAGCAGTCATAAATCATTTTACTCAATAGCCGGTGGCAAATACCATGAGAAATCGTCAAATTAATTATTTTTGACTGTTAAAACTCCGTCGAGGTTGATGTCGTAATTCATATCACTTCAAAAATTCTGATTAGGATGCGGAGATCATAATACGAAGGCTCTGTTGTATGAATGATTATATGTGCGTAAAACCGACTTTGCAATTATATTTCCTTCCGTGTACAAAATTAACTAAAGTATTTAATATCTTGAATAGGACCATGAAATCTCTACATTGAAAACAATATATCAGGATTATTTTTTTTTTTCAACTTGAGAAGATTCCCTGCTCAGACTTGCTTCACATGCTCAAAAGCCTAGTTTTTAGTATGTGGATATAAAAAGGTATTGAACACTTTTCTAAGTGCCGGAGATGTATATACCAAATGAATACTTGAAATATTTATTAATTGATAAAACCAATTTCACATCAAATCTCTATCAAAATCAAATAACGAACATGTCACCTAATGTAATTAACCCTATGTTTAAAATACTTAAAACTAAGAAATAATTAATGAATTATTTGTTAATATATTGTTGCTTCTTAATACATTTTTTAATCTCAGTTTTATTTTTTAGTGCTGGATCTATAGATACTGGTATTTTGTTGAAGATCTTGTGTTGATGTACAAAATAAATAACATTTTCATTTTGTTCCTCCTACACTTTGAGAAGTCATGTCAAATATATTAGAATGGCTGTTGTTCCATTACTAATATATAAGGATTTTATCATCTCAGCGCTCACTAAAACTACTCATCAAATCAAAGTACAATGTTGCAAGTGTATTCATAGTGAATTGAAGTATTAGTAGTGAAAATTAAATTATTTTGTCCATTCATTCCAGCCCGCATACTCGTGAACCATATCTGTACTGTTTCCGGTATTATTCACAACCATTCGCGACAATACCGTAACAGTTCCATATAACATGAAAAATAACAATAAACACACCACACCAGAAACAGTTTTTACCGTTCCGCAAATAGTAATTGGGCAAATCACAATGTGGGGAATAGGCGGTTAAGTTATGTAACCATAAAAAAACACAGATTTTCCCGAACAAAATTTTTCGTTCACAATTCTTCAAACTGTTGACATACTATCCATTTTTGCCTAATTCAGTATAGAACAAACAGTTGAAAAATAGTTGAACTATAAAATCACAAAGAGAACGAATAATGTTTGATTAATTGTTGATTTACGTTGCTGTATGGTATTTTAGTCATTTACTGTACAGTTCTGTTACTGTAATATTGTACCGAAATAATTGCTAATTAAATGTCCATAAGAAACAATAATATATAAATATTAATTATGTTTATTCATTATAAAATTTTGTTGTCGTTAGTTCCTCCAACTGCAAATTTCAATTTATTTCTATAGCTTATTTTTTTTTTGTTTCTGCTCCATACTTGAACCCTCTAAATATCGACTCTCGGAGGTTTGACTGTATGCCTCTTGGCCTCTGGGCCGCCGGCGACATCTTTGCTGATGGGTTCAACCCAGCAGCTTCACGACTTTACACTTCAGATACTGCTACGATTCCCGAAGGTATGACCAGTACAGCCTACAAGAAAAAAACACATAACAGTGGACAAAAACGTCGAGTCTTGATCATGCTTTAATTTTTTGTAGCTTACCTATTTTGTTGCACGTAAAGTCGTTAGCGAAGGTGGGTTCGGTTGCTCCGGATCCGGCCAAAATGTTCCAATTTGCAGTCCCATTTGCAGGTAATCTTAATCTTGCTATTTAAGGCAGCAACGGTGGCGAGTTTCACTGATTTTTGCAGTCAACTATTTTTTCTTAATTGAACGCACCACTTCGGGAAATCGAATTTGCACAAGCAAAACAAGCAGCAAGGCGATGCTGTGCAGTTTTCGCGAACTTCCAAATTTCTGTGTTTTTTCTTCAACTTTTGTTGACAGTCAAATGAGGTGTGCAGTTACAAACACGCTAAAAAATGCTATGTGACTGAATTAATCTCACACATTTTTTTTTCGCGTTTCTCCACCGCAATGTAAAATTGTTTTTTTTTTTTTCATTTCTCTAAATGAACCAAAATATGTTTGATTAAGTTGTATAAAAACAAAATAATGTTTTATTTTGGTTTTATTGTTGCGTGAAAATTATTGACCATGTAAGTTATAGCCGTGTATAAAAATAAAGCTCACAATTTACCAAACTGTAAAAGTAAGGTAATATATAGTGAAATATACATGTGTATTTGTTTTTGCATAAAAAATGCACAAACCATTTGGGAGAGGGTGGTCATACATTGCTACTATTTCTAACGATCTTTCATTCTCATATATTCCAACAAATTATGCACCTTTCGGTATATTGTTACCAGGTCCGTCACACTCGGGCTCAGATTGGGTACCACTTCTAGTACTGCATTTGGTCCCTCGGTAGTGCAAAAGGTACCCACGTTTGACAGATCGCAGTACACTTTGAACGGCATTCTAGATTACCTTATGAGCCATAAAATTTTGGGTAACTGCAAGGGACATGGGGGTCTTTAATTTGTCTTTGTTGTTACAGTTTGGTATAGATTGAACAAACCAGTTTTTACAGTAAACAAAAATCAGACTCGTATTGTTCAACATAAAGCACACTGTTTGTGATACACTAACATTAACAGAAATCAGAAATATACTGTTCGGAAAGTATGACAAATTGTGTTTTTCTATGCGGGAGTTAGCTACAATTATACTGGCATGTAATAAATTCTTTGAATATTTTTATCATTGCCATTATTGGTAAAACTAACAACTTTGAAGGTACGCTGCTAACTTATTTGCAAATATTTGCAGCTAGAACCTTCACAGGTTCATTTTCCTACTCAAACATGATCATGTGAGGGCTGAAGTTTTATTAAATGTGATTAAGAACATATTCAAAAACGTACTTCAAAAAAAGTTATGTTGTTATTAAGTGAGTATATTTCTATCCTCTTTAACCACATCAATACTGACTCCTAGATGTCACATAACACTCTAAAATGTATTGGAAGTGATAGATATACATCTGTACTAAAGTTCTGTAATCTAAACTGATTGAAAAATCAATTGATTTTGGTTTGCGAAGACAATGAACAAAGTGCTAAAATCGCTCAATTTTCATTTTTAACACATGAAAAATACACTCCATCATTCATAGCCCTACAATGAATATTATACAGGAACGCCATCAATATTTATGTTTTTACAATCTTGAGATCATAAATGATCCATGAAAAGGTAAAGGAGTGACAAACGAGACAATTTGTTTTTTGATTTATGACCTATGGGCGGTACCACTGTGCGACGTCGTGTTTATTGGACCGCAGATGTCCGTGTGAACGATGTCCAGAACCTTTGATGATTGTCGTGCGGCCTTCTTGGGAAATGGTTGCCTTGGTAACTTCCCCTCCGCACAGCACTCGCACGGACGCTGGATGTTGCACTTGCGCATGGCCACTCCTGTAGCCAAATCCTCTCGCACCACTCGCTGGATCGCTTCAGGATCTCGATGGCCAAGCCTTCGGTGCCAAACGTGGACACAATCCTTCGGATGGTTCGCAGCTGCCACTTGCATACCTTGCTCCTTGACGACCTTCAGGTAGAACAAACCGCCGACCTTGCGCGCTACAGCGGCTACCACTCCTCTGCACTTGATGACGCATCCTTGGGCCTGCGAAAAATGCACGTCTGCACCCTTCGCCAGTAATCTGCTCACCGAAATCAAGTTGGACTCCAGTTCGGGGACGTAGTAAACATCCGACAGGGTAACCTCGTGTTCTTCGCCTTGGTTGTCACAGCATAGCAGCTTTCCGGAACCGATTCCCTTCACGTGCGTCTGGTTGCCGTCCGCCAGGGTGATGGATATCCCCGGACAGCTCCGCATCTCTTCAAAAAACGTTCGGTCTGCGCACATGTGGGATGTCGCGCCCGAATCCACCACCCACGCCTTGGATAGTTTTCGTCGATCGCAGCCTGCCATGAACGCATACGATGACAGCTTGCCAATTTTCGCACTTTTACCTCTTGCTGCACCGGTGGCAAATCACGCTTCGCTTCTCCCCGCCCGCTCGCAGCATCGCTTCTCCGTGGTGGGACTTCTCCGTTCGCTTCTGAGCTTCGTCGAGCAGCTTCCGCTTTACCAGTTCCATCGTCAGCTTTTCATCGGACCTGCTCTCCAGCGCCGTCGTGAGCGTGTCGAAACTCTCCGGCATGTTCTTCAGCACCATCGCGACTTGAAGGCTTGATTCCAGCTCCTGCCCAGCGTTGGCCAGGCTAGCGAAAAGCTCGTCCATCCGGAAGAGGTGGCCTTCCATATCTCCGTCGTCTTGATAATCCGCCTTGCACAGCTTCTTCAGCACCGAGACCCTGGTGCACATCGTGGTCTTCTGGTGATGGCCCTCCAGAGCTTTCCACGTTTCGCTGGCCGTCTTGCAGTTTCGGATGAGAGGATGTTGGCTGTCGTCGACAAGTAGGGCAATCGTGGCTCGAGCTCTTGCATCTCCGTCCTTCCAGGCATCCGTCAGGGGGTTTTTGGGCGGCCTCCGTGACATGCTTCCAAAGGTTCTCCCGGATGAGCAGCATCTCGACCTTGAATCTCCAACTCTCGTAGCCTCCGCTCCGTAGCTTCTCAACCGCTAACTTGCTTCCGTCCATTTCTTCTTTTGAAAAAAGCTTCAATTCTTCAGTGGGAAAAAACGGCTGCCCATAACCTATTGGGATATGCCGTAGATCGGGTTATTAATTAAGAACAACTGTTCTGTCAAAGGTTGGGAACGATCTAATTCATACATTTATTTAACGTCAAATTACAATTATTTCATGGCTTGCTGGTTCATCAAGCGCCTACTCTTCAACAAAAATTTCCTTCATTGTTTTCTCTTTTCATTTCATTTATTAAGTTAACAGATAACACTGAATCAACAATTTCACGCCACAATACTCGGTTCGTGGCCGCATCTCTCCATCCTCGGTTCTGCCCCACGTTCCCCAAATCGATACGCACTTGATCCGCCCACCTAGCTCGCTGCGCTCCACGCCTTCTTGTATCAACCGGATCCGAAGCGAACACCATCTTTGCAGGGTTGCTGTCCGGCATTCTTGCAACATGCCCTGCCCATCGTATCCTTCCAGCTTTGGCCACCTTCAGCATACTGGGTTCACCGTAGAGTAGGGCGAGCTCGTGGTTCATCCTTCGCCGCCACACACCGTTTTCCTGCACGCCGCCGAAGATCGTCCTTAGCACTCGGCGTTCGAAGACCCCAAGACCTTGCAAGTCCTCCTCGAGCATAGTCCACGTCTCATGCCCATAGAGGACTACCGGTCTTATGAGCGTTTTGTACATCGTGCATTTGGTGCGGGGGTGAATCTTTCTTGACCGCAGTTTCTTCTGCAGCCCATAGTAGACACGACTTCCACTGATGATGCTCCTTCATATTTCCCGGCTAACGTTGTTGTCCATCGTCAGCAAGGATCCGAGGTAGACGAACTCGTCCACCACTTCGAAGTTATCCCCGTCTATCGTAACACTGTTTCCTAGGCGGGCCCTGTCGCGCTCAGTTCCGCCAACCAGCATGTACTTTGTTTTCGACGCGTTCACCGCCAGTTCGACTCTTGTTCCTTTGTTTCAAGCGGGTGAACAAATTTGCCATCGTCCGCGGAGCAGACAAATTGTCCGGATCTCGTGAAAATCATGCCTCGACTGGCTCTCCGCATGACACCTTCAAGCGCAATATTGAACAACAGGTACGAAAGTCCATCACCTTGTCGTAGTCCCCGCCGAGACTCGAACGAATTGAAGTGTTTTGCACACCGTCCATCGTTGCTCTATTAATCTTGTGAGCTTTCCGGGAAAGCTGTTATCGTCCATGATCTTCCATAGCTCTAAACGGTCAATACTGTCGTATGCCGCCTTGAAATCGATGAACAAATGATGCGTAGGGACCTGGTACTCACGGCATTTCTGGAGGATTTGCCGCACGGAAAAGATCTGGTCCGTTGTCGAGCGGCCGTCGGTGAAACCTGCTTGTTAACTTCCCACGAACTCGTTTGCTATAGGTGATAGACGACGGAAGAGAATCTGGGATAGCACTTTGTAGGCGGCGTTTAGGATATTGATTGCACGATAATTTTCACACTCCAGTTTGTCGCCCTTCTTGTAGATAGGGCATATAACGCCTTGCTTCCATTCCTCCGGTAGCTGTTCCGTTTCCCGGATTCTGACTATCAGCCGATGCAGACAAGCGGACATCCTGTCCGGGCCCATCTTGATGAGTTCGGCTCCGATACCATCCTTGCCAGCGGCCTTGTTGTTCTTGAGCTGTTGAATGGCATCCTTAACTTCCCCCATCGTGGGAGCTGGTTGGTTTCCGATGTCCGCTGTGCTGACGTAGCCATCGCCTTCGTTGTCCTGACCTTCTGTGCCTGTGTTCTCTGCGCCATTTAGGTGTTCATCTTTCGATCACCTCGCGTTCATCCGTCAAGATGCTCCCATCCCACAGTGATTTTTTTTGCCGATTTTGTGATCGTAATGGAATAGCGTCTAAATAGTTGGTTTTAGCGAAAAAGTTTGTTCAGGGAAGTTTCTTGATTTGTAAAAGCGCTTCTTTTGATACTAGCGGCCAGGTGATTAAATCACCTAAAAGTGAGATAAAAAAATATTTTTTTTATCTGTTGAAGATAGACGGTCGGTGTCTTCAGCAAAGTTGTAGCACATGTTAATTCAAGACACTTTGTCGAAGACACCAAATTTCTATCTCTTATACATTAAAAGATATGTCATTTTTTCTTAAAATTACCCTTAAAAATCAAAATTTTAGTATAACTTTTTTCTAACATTTTTGACATTTTTTGTGCCTTCTACAAAGTTGTTCATCTACCAAAACTACATGTTTTTGCTGAATATTGCAACTTGCTATCTCTTATGGTAAAGTAGTTATTTTCAAATAATCGTTTTTTATGAGGCTTTTTTGGACTAATAGCATTAGTTTGGACGCAGATTGACGCACTTGGCGATTTGCGATTTTGAAAGGGCTATTTTATGACTTTTAATTGACACAAAGAACTTTTGGCCAGAAGCGGTCTATTGATTGCTATGTTTTAACTAGTTAAACCATAAAAATGCATTTAATTGCGGTTTCACGACATTTTATCGTTTTTATTACGTTATTTCATATTACATATGTTGCATTTGATACGTTATGGTAATTTTCAATATATTTTTATTTACTCCCTCACCTACAGACATCATTTAGCATGGAAATTTTTATCTTTTTTATTTTTGTTTGAGTCATAACGTTTCATCAAACTTCTGACTCTTCATAGAGCGTTACGTAATTTGTGAACGATGCCATTTGTTTGTCACGCAACTATTATTTGTTAGTGGCAGAGCGTAACATACTTGCTTATTTCAAAATCTCGCAATACGCAACATGGCTAATAAACAATCCTCACTGCTTTCTTTTCCACGTTCCCTCCTACTTCAAGCATCGGTCTGTTTTGCCGGTAAACAAATTAAACAAACAAATAAAAATGATTAATCATTGTAATAAGGAATGGTACAACTAAATTTTAATAAAATTTCTAGTTGTATTTGTTAAACCAGACATTTTTCAACAGCTCTCACTGAATTCACGGAGTTTTTAACAGTTATAACAGAATTCAAAAACATGCACTGAAGTTAAAGTTCTGATTCATGTGCAGTTGGCGCTCACTGGTACAGTTTTATTTTAAATCAGCAAATACTTTGTCTGCATTAGTATGAGTGAAATTTACATTCACTATAGAAATGTCGGCACACATATTATTCACGATCAGTTTTGTTTAAATTTTGTCCCTACATCATAGAAGAATGTGTATAATACAAAAACGATTTTTATTAGCTATGTCGCGTGTCGTGAGATTTTGGAAGGAACAAGGACATTACATGGTAGCAACAAAAATAAAAATTGCGTGACAAACAAATGGCATCGTTCACAAATTACGTAACGCTCTATGGAGAGTAAAAAGTTGGGTCAAACGTTATGACTTAAACAAAAATAAAAAAGAAAAACATTTCCATGCTAAATGAAGTCTGTAGTTGAGGGAATAAATTATAAAATAATGAAAATGACCATAACGTATCATACGCAGCATGTGTCATATGAAATAACGCAATGAAAATGAAAAAAAAGTCGTAAAATCGCAATTAAATGCATTTTTATGGTTTAACTAGTTAAAACAAAACTATCAATAGACCACTTCTGGCCAAAAGTTCTTTGTGTCATTTGAAAGTCATAAAATAGCCCTTTCAAAATCACAAATCGTTAAGTGCGTCAATCTGCGTCCAAACTAATGCTATTAGTCCAAAAAAGCCCCATAAAAATCGATTATCTAGAAATAACTATTTTACCATAAGAGATAGCAAGTTGCAATGTTCAGCAAAAACATGTAGTTTTGGTAGTTGAACAACTTTGTAGAAGGCACACAAAATGTCAAAAATGTTAGAAAAAAGTTATACTAAAATTTTGATTTTTAAGGGTCATTTTAAGAAAAAATGACATATCTTGTAATGTATAAGAGATAGAAATTTGGTGTCTTCGACAAAGTGTCTTGAATTAACATGTGCTACAACTTTGCTGAAGACACCGACCGTCTATCTTCAACAGATAAAAAAAATATTTTTTTATCTCACTTTTAGGTGATTTAATCACCTGGCCGCTAGTATCAAAAGAAGCGCTTTTACAAATCAAGAAACTTCCCTGAACAAACTTTTTTGCTATAACCAACGGTTTAGACGCTATTCCATTTCGCATTTCGATCACAAAATCAGCAAAAAAAATCACTGTGCATCCTTATCCCGGCACATCTCAGCTCGCGGCACGAAGCCTTTGCGGGATGTGTTGAGCTTCTGATAGAACTTCCGCGTTTCTTGAGAACGGTACAGCAACTCCATCTCTTGGCATTCCACCTCCTCCAGGCGGCGCTTTTTGTCGTATTCTTTCAAAATCAAACACTTTTTTCATGGCGTCACCAAGTAATATATGTATTTTTTCCAAATTATTTTTTTTTCACCTCGCGCGAACTGTACTCAACCGTCCGCGTCAAAAATCGTTATTAGACTGAGGAGCATGCGCAACGACATCGATCAGTCTTACTGCGTCACACACCCCTGTCTCTTTTCCTCCTTCACTTCGCATCATTCCATTCCATTCAGTACCAGTGCCAGTCATAGTGTCAATCGACGTATTTCTCTTCCGCATCCATTCAGCTCAACCCCTCTGTCTCGGAGCGGAGACTCTCCGCTTCCGTTCTCGTTCTTCGCATCGTTCGCATACATTCTCGTGTTCTGTTCACTTGCGCTGGAAGCGAATGCAAAACTTACGATTACACTGAACGAAATGTTCTAGAGATTGAAATATGCAAAGTTTTCTTTTAGCGACAAACTTAATAATTTTGTTTCCTTACGATAGAATTATTTTTATTTTCTAATTTACTCTATAATACTACATTCGCTCTCTTCTATACTCTTCATATGATTGATACATAAACTGCTGTCATATATCTCTGCTACAAAAGTGTTAATATATATGTTTTTTATATATCTCCTTCATTTTAAACTTATTATTTGATTTAAACAATAATTAACAAAACAATCATTCTATACGAATGAAACGCATGCAGTATCCCAACGTTTTGTTACAAAATCTTGCTCCAAATATATACATAAATACATGTGGATACATATGGATTTAACTATTTTCAAGAAAAATTGCGTGAACGATAATAATTGTTCAATCGTGTACAATCAGAACATAAAATTTGAAATTCATTCATTCTAATTATTTGTATCTATTATAAGTCTTAAACTCTTCGTTTTATCTTGTCAATTGTTGCATCTTTGACTTTTATTATTGTCAAGATTTGGTAATTTTATAGACATTATTGATGTTTGAAACTGTCCTTACGTGAACTTATTTAATTCAATTGTAATACCTTATTACTATGTTTCATAATTTATTTAACTGCAAAAATCGATTACATTAATAATTATTTATTCGAATATTTGATGAAAATACTATGAGAAACATGATCATCATAATATGCATCAGCAAAACTGTCCTATTTATATCAGACTTTTATTTGTTATTATATAAATTCAACTAAACAAAACATACTCATCGAAAAGTATCATCATTAGTTCATCTTATAAAACCATTTTTGCCAAAATAATATCGTCTTCCGCATTATATTGTGATTTCCGTGTTTTTTTTTTATTATTTTCACATTTTGCTACAATCAAATTTAATCAATCTTTCATCGACTGAAAATCATTGAAATACAATTTAAATACAATTTAAAACAATTTAATATTATGTTACACAACACTGTTTTGCTTTTTTTAATGTTTTATTTTTTTTATCTTACAATTTTGGTCAAGTTCCTATTTTCGTGAAAACAACTGTGGCTTTTTTTTCGTACCTGTGTAACTTAACTGAAATTAACTGCATAAATATAACTATTCAATTTTTAAATACAAAATATAATATTGTTCAGTATAATGTTTTAACTCTGTAGTAAACATTGACCTTTAGTTTTGATAAAAGAAAAGACAAGATCAAAAATTCATGATTTATTTTCTATGTAGGTATTTATATATAGAGTTGTTTTTAATGCTTCGTATATTTTTTATTTTTCAAATTAACCTTTGATAATATTTTCACAATAAATACTAGATTATTACATAATTCGATTCATCTCAATATTCTTAACAATGAACGTTTTCAATAACATATTTTAATGAGAATTTCTTTAGTGTTTTTTTTATGAAGACAACTTTTTTACCAACATTTCTATACATCGTAATAATATGTTTCAAACTCAGATTAAACCTCGAGGAATCATTTGTTTTTGTTAAACGAACACTGGTACATTATTATCGGAGTAGTTTATTCACTTTATGAATTTTGAGCACTTAAATGTATCACCTTCGAATTTTAAAACATCCGTTTTTTTTTTTTGCTATTCAATATTACTGTGATTTCCGAAGAAGTTCAAAAACCATTTTTTTTTGCACATTAAACATTTAAGAGTTTCCCACCCTTCATTTCCATAATACATTTTCTGTTCTTATAATATGTATCATATTTCTTGTCATATATTTTTTTAATAATATTTATCAAATTTACGAATAATAAGCCAGATAATTTCCAATAACCTACTCATTGAATGAATTTTCATGTTCTATATCTTAAGAAGCCCCTGAAAAATCTATCCAGTAAAAACAGTTAATTTACTTTCAAATTTATACAAATTTTACATTTTCTATATCACAATACTAGCTAGTTTTCATCACTTCTCTTAGATGGAGCTGACCACGCTCCTGAAAATCCGTCTAGTAACCAAACCAGAACAACAAATTTTACAGGTTCAAAATACAAATAAGTATTACTAACTGATTTTCATCACTACTCTTGACTTATGATAAATTTTCGCGACAAATGAGTTTTAAATGTTCTAAATCTCACAAACTAGCTGATTTTCATTACTTCTTTCGAATGGAGCTGACCAGACTCCCGAAATATCCATCAAGTAACATAACCAGAAAACTTCGAACCTAGTTTCACAACAAACGAATTTTCCATGTTCTACATTTCGAGGTAATACTAGCTGGTTTTCATATTTTTTTTTTTTACTGACGAAATTTTTGAAAAAATTTCAATTTTTTTCAAATTCTTATCAATTTTCTAGATAAAAGGTTTTTTTTATGTTCTATTTCTCAATAGGTTCTGTTTGATTTTGATCACTTCTTTTGGATGCAGCTAACCAGGCTCCTAAAAATCCATCCAGTTACACAGCCAGACAACCTGCAATCAACTTTCTCAACAAACATATGTTACATGTTCTATACCTCAATAAGTAATACTAGCTGGTTTTCATCACTTCTCTTAGATGGAGCTGACCAGGCTCTTGAAAAATTCCGTCAAGTAATAAAACCAAAAAAAAAAAATGATCATTTTTATTCACCAAACAAATTTTACATGTTCAATATTTTAATAGTTAATACTAGCTGGTTTTCATAACTTCTCTGGATGGAGCTGACCAGGCTCCTGGAAAATTCCATCAGGTAATAAAACCAAAAAAGTTTTTGATCAGTTTTCTTAACAAACGATTTTACATGTTCTATGTTTAAATAGGTAATACTAGCTGGTTTTCATCACTTCTCTTGGATGGGACTGACCAGGCTCCTGAGAAATTCCGTCAAGTAACAAAACCAGAAAATTTCTAAACAGTTGTCTCAACAAACAAATTTTACATGTTATACATTTAAAAAGGTAATACTATCTGGTTTTCATCACTTCTTTTGGATGGAGCTGACCAGGCTCCTGAGAAATTCCGCCAAGTAACAAAACCAAAAAAATTCTAATCAGTTGTCTCAACAAACGAATTTTACATGTTATACATTCAAAAGGTAATACTCTCTGGTTTTCATCACTTCTTTTTGGATGGAGCTGACCAGGCTCCTGAAAAATTCCGTCAAGTAATAAAACCAAAAAAGTTTTTTTGATCAGTTTTCTCAATAAACGATTTTACATGTTCTATATTTAAATAGGTAATACTAGCTGGTTTTCATCACTTCTCTGGATGGAGCTGACCAGGCTCCTGAAAAATTCCGTCAAGTAACAAAACCAGAAAATTTCTAATCAGTTGTCTCAACAAACGAATTTTACATGTTATACATTTAAAAAGGTAATACTATCTGATTTTCATCACTTCTTTTGGATGGAGCTGACCAGGCTCCTGAGAAATTCCGTCAAGTAACAAAACCAAACAATTTCTAATCAGTTGTCTCAACAAACGAATTTTACATGTTATACATTCAAAAGGTTATACTCTCTGGTTTTTATCACTTCTTTTTGGATGGAGCTGACCAGGCTCCTGAAAAATTCCGTCAAGTAATAAAACCAAAAAAGTTTTTTTGATCAGTTTTCTCAACAAACGATTTTACATGTTCTATATTTAAATAGGTAATACTAGCTGGTTTTCATCACTTCTCTGGATGGAGCTGACCAGGCTTCTGAGAAATTCCGTCAAGTAACAAAACCAAAAAATGTCTAATCAGTTGTCTCAACAAACGAATTTTACATGTTATACATTTAAAAAGGTAATACTATCTGGTTTTCATCACTTTTTTTTTTGATGGAGCTGACCAGGCTCCTGAAAAATTCCGTCAAGTAATAAAACCAAAAATGTTTTTGATTAGTTTTCTCAACAAACGATTTTACATGCTCTATATTTTAATAGGTAATACTAGCTGGTTTTCATCACTTCTCTGGATGGAGCTGACCAGGCTTCTGAGAAATTCCGTCAAGTAACAAAACCAGAAAATTTCTAATCAGTTGTCTCAACAAACAAATTTTACATGTTATACATTTAAAAAGGTAATACTTACTGGTTTTCATCACTTCTTTTGGATGGAGCTCACCAGGCTCCTGAAAAATTCCGCCAAGTAATAAAACCAAAAAGTTTTTTTGATCAGTTTTCTCAACAACCAATTTTACATGTTCTATATTTAAATAGGAAATACTAGCTGGTTTTCAACACTTCCTTTGGATGGAGCTTACCAGGCTCCTGAAAAAAAAAACAGAACAAAATTCTAATCATTTTTTCAACAAACGAATTTTACATGTTCTATATTTTAATATGCAATACTGGGTGGTTTTCATCAATTCTCTTGTGTGAAGCTGACCGGACACCTGAAAAATCTATCTAGCAGCAAACGAAATTTTAAGTTCTATTTTTCAAAAGAAATATCGATTTCCATCACTTCTTTTGAATGGAGCTGACCAGGCTCCTGAATAAATTCGTTAAGTAACAAAACCAGGAAACTTTCAATCAATTTTCTCAACAAACGGATTTTATATGTTCTATATAAGTAATACTAGCTGATTTTGATCACTTCTCTTGGATGGAGCTGACCAGACCTCTGAAAAATACCGTCAAGTTACAAAACTAGTAAACTTCCAATTACCTGTTTTTTTTTCAACGAACAAATTTTACATGTCCTATATCTCAATAAATAATACTAGCTGATTTTGATCACTTCTCTTTTATGGAGCTGACCAGGATTTTGAAAAACCCGTCAAGTAACAAAACCAGAGAAGTTACAATCAATTTACGTAAAATAAAACAATTTCAAAATTTTCAATAAATAATCCAAGCTGTTTTTCATCACTTCTCTTAGATCCGTCAACAAAATCAGAAAACTTCCAAATCAATATCTCAACAAACGAATTTAGCATGTTCTATCTCTCATCAAGCCATACTATCTGATTTCTAGCACTTCTCTTTGATACGGTTAACCATACTCTTGAAAATCTATAATGCAAAACCAGAAACTTTCCAATCAACTTTTAAAACAAACAAGTGTAACATGGTCTACGCCCTACGGTAACGCGCAATTCATTTATCTGTAGTTTTTCTTGCAGGACACCATACAATAAACAACAGCAAGTTGAAAAAATAAAGTCCCACGCATTTTTTCTTTTGAGTCTTAACCTCTCTCTTCATTCATAGTTATATTTACAAACGCTTCAAATCTACTTCTTGGTGGCAGTAGCCCACTCGCTTTGCATTTTAATTATTTCCTTCAAATCTCATTTTTTTTCGTCTAGCATATACAGAAATCACCTAATTTGAAATGTTAACAGTAGCCTACTCGCTTTGCTGATTCAATTCTTTATTTTAACTCTCTCGCTGCCTTATTAAGCATCATGCAGGAATCCGCTCATCTGCAGCGCTAGCAGCTGGGTTGCCAATATGCCAGATTAATCTGGCACTGCCAGACTTTTCATCGAGGAAAAGACAAAAAGACAAACTGCTCAATTTGCCAGACCTTTCCCAATGAAGCCAGACTTTGAAGCAGTAAACATTTTTTTAGGAATATCCTGAAAAATATGGCACTCTAAACACTTACAAGAGCGGTGTACAAACTAGGAAATAAATATGCTGGTATTGTAAACGAACAGCAATATTCAATAAGATTTGTATTTTTGTTTAATTTAGCTGCTTTTCATTATTATACGTTGATATATTGGCATTTAAAACTCATTTTTTTGTACACACTACTGCTCATTCACAACTTGACGGTTAGTAGTTCGAACTATTTTCAGATAAATTTTGGAGCGCAGTTCTCATTCATAAAGCGATTAAGATTTTTGTAAACAGACGCATGGCGAAACTTTTTGATGGTTCCATCGTTTGATCTAAACTTTTACAATCATGAGAATCCAAGTACCAGTATCTAAATCAAACATAAAGGACTCATTTGATAAATACCAAAGGTTATATACTAGAATGTTTTCCAATACAGCCTTATGTATTTAAAAAAAGGCCAAGCTCAAGTTTCAGTGTTTTCTTCACTAAAATTCTGATTGAAGTGAAATTAGGGTAACTTTTAGTTCATTTTCAGTTAATGGCGTATTATTTTTGTTTCGTGGTAATTTTTCATCTACTAGAATTTCTGAAAAAAAGGTGTCTGCCAGATTTTGCAAGACTTTTTATTTTGAGCTCGCCAGACATTTTCCAAAATGTACTGGCAACCCTGGCTAGCAGTAGCCCACTCGCTCTGCTGATTCAATTATTGAATGACCACCCCGAATATCCTTTAACTATGTAAAAATTTAGATTTTAAATTTCGTAAATAAAAATCAATTTGCAAAATTTTTGCAATTTTACCTTCGATTTCTTGATACTTCTCCATTGTTCCCACTGAAAATCTTACCTCGAAATTTCAACCGCCATGTTCACTTTTACCTTTGATTACCAAATACTTCTCCACCGTTCTCACTAAACATCCTACCTCAACATTTCAAACGCCATGTATCCGATCTACTCCTCTGCTTTTTTCACATCCGTCTTATAGCATTCCTATCGTAGAAAAATAATCACATTTGAAATTCACACAATAATCAATAAAATAGTGCACAATTATATTGCCGATTGAAGTTAGTCACAAACAACACTAACGACTGCGCCATGTCGTATTCTTTCAAAATCAAACACTTTTTTCATGGCGTCACCAAGTAATATATGTATTTTTTCCAAATTATTTTTTTTTCACCTCGCGCGAACTGTACTCAACCGTCCGCGTCAAAAATCGTTATTAGACTGAGGAGCATGCGCAACGACATCGATCAGTCTTACTGCGTCACACACCCCTGTCTCTTTTCCTCCTTCACTTCGCATCATTCCATTCCATTCAGTACCAGTGCCAGTCATAGTGTCAATCGACGTATTTCTCTTCCGCATCCATTCAGCTCAACCCCTCTGTCTCGGAGCGGAGACTCTCCGCTTCCGTTCTCGTTCTTCGCATCGTTCGCATACATTCTCGTGTTCTGTTCACTTGCGCTGGAAGCGAATGCAAAACTTACGATTACACTGAACGAAATGTTCTAGAGATTGAAATATGCAAAGTTTTCTTTTAGCGACAAACTTAATAATTTTGTTTCCTTACGATAGAATTATTTTTATTTTCTAATTTACTCTATAATACTACACCAGAATAGGCGGGTTTGCTGTTTCCGCTTCAGTCTGTATCGTTCCCCGTTTTGCCGCGTACCATGCTGCAGCATTGCAGCCCGCGCTGCATTCTTCTCCTCTATAACCTCCTGGCACTCCTCGTCGAACCAATCGTTTCTAGAGCTCCGTTCCACATATCCGACAATGCTTTCGGCAGCGTCGTTAATGGCTGCTTTAACTGTCCTCCAGCAGTCCTCAAGAGGGGCTCTATCGAGCTCGCCCTCATTCGGCAACGCTGCCTCAAGATGCTGCGCGTACGCATTGGCGACATCCGGTTGTTTCAGCCGCTCGAGATTGTACCGGGGCGGGCGTCGGTACCGTACATCATTGATGACGGATAGTTTTGGGCGCAGTTTCCCCATCACCAGGTAGTGGTCGCCACGATAGATTCTGACGTCGGTTATGTCGGAGAAGTGCCGTCCATCGATCAAAACGTGGTCGATTTGCGATTCTGTCTGCTGAGGTGATCTCCAGGTGTACCGATACGAGAGGCTGTGCTAAAAATAGGTGCTACGAATGGCCATATTCTTGAAGGCGGCAAAATCTATCAGTCGTAGGCCGTTCTCGTTCGTCAGCCGGTGGGCGCTGAACTTTCCAATCGTCGGTCTGAACTCCTCCTCCTGGCCAACCTGAGCGTTCAAATCTCCTATGATGATCTTGACGTCGTGGCTTGGGCAGCGGTCGTATTCGCGTTCAAGCTGCGCGTAAAATGCGTCCTTGTCATCGGCGACAGAAACGTCCCGCCAAAATAGTGTTCCAGCCAAGCCATCTAAATAAACCACGAGTTTCAAGGTAAATATTATATTTTAATAGGATCACCACGCCGAAAGCTCCCCCATCCGAAACGCCCTGGGGGACCTGGGAGTCGCAAGAGGCCTTCGGTGCCCATCCCGGAATCTGCCGTTGGCTAGACCATCTGCTTGGGGCTTAGGCACGTCCCCGTCTGGAACAGCACGATTTACTCCCAGGGTCAAACGTAGTTTCACACTGAACGGTGGCAAGGACAGGTGCTTCAGTTTCCGTTTGCTTGTTTCCCTCGAGCTCAAAGAGGTATTGCGGACTCGATCTTAATCAATCCTAAAAAGCAAGGGGATGATTAAAGGCGATTAAAAAGTTATACATGCAAATCGGAATTAGATTTTGGTTTGAGTTGTCAATCAGCAATGAAAATTATCATTATTATTGATGGGTTACTAAGGTTTTTTTTCGAGTTTCAGTTCAGTGGTGGTAGTGTGCTTGTGTCAAATAATTTATAGCATGACGAGCGTAAAAAGCTGGTTACATCGTTTTCAGTTGTTTCCGATTAACTTGGAAGCTTCTGAAAGAAATTAATCATATTTTCCTTTATCGGTATTTCGTATATTCGTAAGCGAGATCATCGGGTTGGTAGTCAACAAAAGTTGTATAAAATACATCTACAAATTTTACAGTCCGATTGAATTCGGTGGTATAATTTAACCGGAATCTTCTGATGGATTCATACCGCATTTATTGTGCTTCTTCGGCGGCTTACCGAAGAAGAGTATAAATAAATTATTATAAAACAGATTCAGCTGTTACGTAAATAAAATGGTAATAAAATGCTAAAATCTTTAATTTAAGTAGGGGAACTTACGTATTCTCGGCAGTCTAAGCCGATGCCGCTCTTCTTTTGTAATTTTCTCGGACATCAGCTGACAAATTCCGTGTTTGTCTGTTTACATTTATGCGTTGCTCAATCCTCTATCGATTCACCACACCGACAGACTTCAAAATGCTCTTGGAAAAAAATGCTTTTGGAAATGTTTTTACAACGCTGCGAACATCACTTGTCAGTGTGACTATTATCGGCATGCACATTCTCTTCGGCGACTTTCCCATAAGATCTGCTGGTGAATTTCTTCAGCTCCAAAATCAGTCGCATTCTGAGGCGTGTTCATTTGAATTGATGACATCTCTGGCGATATCGTTTGTTCAGTCTCGGAAATCTCGTCAGCGGGAAGCGGGCCGAACAAACAATTATCTGAATATTTCCATTGATGTGCTTTAATAGAAATATACTGTGTATTTGGTGTTTGAAATTTGGTTGCCGATAATAGCCGAATGGTGCCGAAGCCGTAAGTATCCCTATGTACAAAAAATATATTGAAATCATATTCAACTTTAATTTGAAAATTGGGTCCATAAATGAACCTTGACACTTGAGATCATGTTTGACGTTCGCTTAGTCGACAAAAACACCACAGGGGTTTTAGTTTTAACACTGGGGTTGTTCCTATCTGACATTTCGGAAGGACACGGAAAACAAAATACACCCAAAATTTGAGTTTAAGCCAAGGGGTGTGACAAATTCTAAAACAAAAAAAACGACTTAAACCAACGGAAAACATTAGAAAATTGAGTAAACATTTGTTTTTGGCCTAAACTTAAGCGTATGGCACTAAAATCGGGACAGGGCTTTAGGACCCTATTGACGCTTATATTGAGCTGTTCGGTAATCCAATCCACATGGTTATTAAATTAATTAACTCATTAGGCGTGGTAAAGATGGACAAATTATGGGTGAAATTATGAAATAAACCCACGTACTCGGCTGGGATTTGAACCCAGGACTCTTATATGCTAGACGAGCGCTTTACCAACTAAGCTAACGAGCCACTTGGTGACCCAATAACTGAATTGATTACAAGTTTAGAATTCAAATCCCCACAGATCACACAGACTCCTTTCATAACCCATATCCGCTCGGTAAAGCGCTCGTCTAGCATACAAGAGTCCTGGGTTCAAATTCCAGCCGAGCACGTGGATTTTTCCTTTCATAATTTCACCCATAATTTGTCCATCTTTACCACGCGTAATGAGTTAATTAATTTAAACGAAATAGAGTTTGAAAAACCCGTTGCGGGATTTGCATGCCAAATTTCAATTGGTTGTTAAGAACCTCCGTTTAGAAATTTGGATGAAGCACTAAATTGCAAAGCAGAAGTTGCGAGGTTTTGCGTTCCATGTCACAGAAACGACAGATATCATTCTGAACCGGGACAACATTCTTCAAATGATGTCTACTCGTACAGTGTCTAGTTACTAGACCAGGAGATTTCTATAAAATTTCTTCCAGATATATCTACAAGGGATTCATCTGAAACATTTATAGTTTCTATATTAGAACGTCGCTAACAGCTCATTGTGTAATTCCACTAGAATTTTGTGCTGCGATTATTTTGAGATTCTTCCCGATATGTCTTTGCTTCATAGTTGCGAATCTCAGCACAAAGTTGAGGAAAGTTCTTCTATTCCAAGGAATTTCTTTTCAGTTGATGATTAATGATGATATCTCAGACAACCAGAATGTACGCATAACGAAATCACCTTTTGCGTTATGCGATGCTCATATGCGCAAAATTTCATGCCTAAGATGTTGCGAAAAGGCCTTATACGTACAAAAGTGGAGGCGATATACGTGCATATTTCATATGATGAAAAGCAACATGTAATGCGAGTGTGTAAATTTTATTGCGATTCAGTCTGTACTCTTATGCGACTTAGTTTATGATAACAAAGTAGATTTGACAGCTGCTACGGATTGATCCGACTTACTTTGTACGTGTATACGGGACGAAACGAAATGTACATATGAACTCATAAAACAGCGTTTTATGCGAGGAAACTCATCGATCAAACGATATCATCCACCATGTAGTGCGGGTGTGATGAAACGATTGTAAATAAACGACTTTGTTCGTAAACTGTTATGCGACTTTTGGTTGTGTGGGATGGTTCTACCATCTGCCATCTGCAAGGCATCTGCCTATAGCACTGGAATAATCTGAAAAGCGATTTGATCAAGATTGTACTTTTGTTTGGGAGCAGTCAGTCTTCTGTATGAAGGGCCAAAAATGGATGTGCGGACCCACAAGCATAGACACTTGCACGAAACCCGCGGCAGGGGAAAAGAATCTCCTTCCAGAAGAAAGTTTTCACGAACAACTGTAAAATCAAGCCCTCGATTGACAGAATACTCCCAATAGATGGGGTCGAAGAGCCCGCCTTCAATCCACGAAATGTTAACAACAGGGAGGAGGCAGTCCCAGGCTCCCTGTCCAGATCGCTTCAATCGGGTGCCCTGTTGGTCCCTCACGTACCCCGTTATTTATAGTGGCATGTTTATGTAATATACAATCGGTTACAATTCATCTTACCTTTATTTATGTGTATTTAAGTACGATTTTTTAATTAGTATTCACTCTTTATTGTGTTCTACAGTAGCTATTCCTATTAATGTATCTCTATACATTTAATCCCTATTTATCCTTTGTAGTTCATTGACGTGTTGCCGTGTTTATCAATTAATAGTATATTTTTGCGTAAAACCGACGTTATTTTGGCCGTTTTATTATTTTTTTTTTTAATCGTGTTACTTGTATGTCATATTTCTATTGTTTATGGGTACCGTAATCCGGGGTATCATTGATCAGCGGGGTTACATTGATCGGTATGACGCATCTCGTAAAATGTTCGTATCATCTTTTATTGATGGAACATTTCCAAATCATGAATGGTACTTCTCTTTCTTGTATTCATGAGCTAATGAAAGTGAAGATTTTTGCGGAAATTGCGTTTACCTTATGCGTAAATTTGTCAATTTTTCGAAACAATGATTTTAATGGGTAAGGATGACACTACGAAGATTTATGTCTCATATAAGTTCTGCAAACGATATGAGCAAGGAAAATGCGATTTTTACTAAAATCGGCATCGCCGAAAACGATTCCGTTGTCAAAACTATCATAAGTATGCTCAATTAGGCAGCATTAACGAATTACTGTAAAGTGTATAGAATTTCCTTAGGAAATTGCCTACTTTTAAGCGTTTTCCTTGGGTCGGCGTGTTTTTAATTTTAAAATAACTCAAAAAGTAAATGACTTGTAAGCGTTTGACCTTCATATTCGGCTTCGGGAGCCATGATTTTAGTAAGTAACGACTTTTTCAATATTACCGAATATTGTTAACACAGGTGATCAATGTTACCCCATATCGACTATATAAAAAAAATACTTAAAACATTGTTTAAACATGCTTAAATCTTTCAAAACACAAAATGCAGTATGTAGTCACGAGCTATGGCTGGCAGTACTTGTTTAAAAAATATAAAATTTGCAACATTTGCATTTTCAAACGAAATATTTAAGAAATATTCAAAAAAAATGATCAATGTTATCCCGGTTTACGGTAACATTTATCTGACATTAACTAAGCTGAACATGACCCTCCATGGCTACATTGATTATATTGAAATTCACCACTGCAATTACTGCTACTAATAAATTTACTTTAAATAAGGCGAAGATGAATCGAAGCCAAACCTCAAATCCTCAAGAGCACGGATCTGGTGAACCAAGCATCCGTTTAAGCTGAAAACCTAAAAAAAAACCTAATCGATCAGGTCCTTAGCCCAAACGGATGCCTGGCTCTCCAGATCCGTGCCCCATAACATCCGAACCTTGGCCTCGATTCATCTTCGCCTTAACCTAAACATTTTATTCGATTACGTGTCCCGTTACATCTATTTATTATTAAAGGTGGTACACAGGTCGTTAGTTAGTTTGAATCAGTACTATCGAATTGTGTGTTTCTTTCCTACTCATTTTTACCTTTCAATTATCTATCTAATCTCATCACTCATTTCTTCATCTCTTCATTTTTCTCTTCCAATGCTTGTACTTTTTACTTCTACCTTCTTCTTCTGATGATTCACCATCTGAAATTTCACTGAAAGTTTCTTTATATATTTCTTCTGCTTTTTTCTTTAGCTTATCTCTATCTTCAGCCAATTGTTTCCATTCTTCTCTATCTACCTCGCTATATCTGTTCAAATCTTTTTCTAAGGAGCCTTTCCACGGGAAACTTGGTCTTCCTTCTTTTTTCTTTTTGAAGTTTAGTCTATATGCTAATCTTATGGGGTGATTTTTCTCTCTTCTAAGTATATGTCCGTTGTAACTAATTCTTCCTACTCTGACTCTTCTATTTATAATTTTTCCATCTAACAGTTTTCGCGCATCAAATCTTATGTTTTGTGGTCTCCTACAATGATTATATATACTCCTAAGAATAAGTTTTTCATAGTTTGCCATTCCTATTCTGCTTTTTTCGTCAACACCGCGACTTTTGTTCCGTAAGTTATTGCAGGGGCTAAAACTGTTTTATAAATTAACTTCCCTAATTCCCATGAAGGTTTAAAACTCTTACAAAACTCTATAACTGATCTACCTGTTCTATATGCGTTTACGCATCTCTGCCTATTTGTTGCTTTTCGATCTAAAGTTGCCGCTAGACACACTCCAAAATATGTTATGCTATCACACACTGTATAAGGCCTACCACTTAACATAATTTCGTAAGGCATTTATCCTTTGTAATTTGGAAACCTTAATAATAGTTGACACTTGTCATAGTTTAATTCCAGTCCTACCTCTTCTAGCTGTTTCGCTAATTCTTTAACTATTTTTTCCAATTGTTCCTTACTATCTGCAATAATTAGCAAGTCTTCGGCAAAGGCTAAAAGCAAGGGTATTATGAGGCTATTCACATCCATCAATTTCAATTCTGGAATTTTTGAGGCTACTTTTCTTATAACATCCTGCATAATATAATTGAATAAAATTGGAGACAATGAACATCCTTACTTTATGCCCTTGCCTCTTTTTATCTCCTCAGAAAATTGACCATTCCATAACACTCTTGTCATTTCGTCTTTCATGCAAGCTATTACTCTATCTACTAACGTCGTTGGCACATTCAAACCTAGCAGTATATCTTTAATATTGTGTACTTTAATTGTGTCAAAAGCTTTTCTAATATCTAGTGCTAATATATATAAATCTTTTCCGGCATTCCAATTTTCCTCCATTACCCTTCTAGTTACAAACATGTGTTCATCTGTAGATCGATTGTTTGTGAATGCTACTTGATGTAAATCTGGTTGCCCTGCATATTTAGTTATTTGTTTAGCTATCCACTTTGCATTTACTTTATAAACTACGCTTCATAAAAAGATTCTTTTAAAATGTTCTGCCTCTGTTGCCTTTACTTTTTTTGGAATTGGTATTTAAGTTGATTTGAATCAATCACTCGGATAAATGTTTTCTATGTATGCTTTTTGTATAACTTTTACAAGGTAATCCTGGGTTTCCTTGTCTGCATTTTTAATATATTCCGTAAAAATAAGATCTGGCCCTGCTGCTTTTCCATTACTTGAATTTCAGATAATATCCATAATTTTTTCGGATGTTGGAGGTTGTATCATTGGTGTGTAATCATGCGTATCACAGAACTCTATTGTTGGCCCCTCACTCTCTCTAAGCATTCGATCCTATACCCTCGTACTTATATTAACTATTCTCTTTTGTTTTTGTTTTACGTATCTTTTCAAATAACTATGTGTTTTCCTGATTCGTTGTCCTACATCAAAATCATTTAGGTTTTTAAAGAAATGTTTAATTTCTTTTTCTTTATGATCATTTACTGCTTGAGTGAACTCTTGTCTCCTGTTTTTTAACTTATATTTATAGTTTATCATATCTGGGTGTTTTTTAAGAAATTCTTATTACACCTTTAAACTATCAAATGCTTTTCTTCTTTTAGGAGTAGACGGAATCGTGGATAATCTTATTGTTTTGTTAGCTGCTCTTTTCATTCTGCTCGATAATTCTTTGTAACATTCCTCAATTGTATTTTCCTCAATTTCTTTTTGACTTTTGTTGAGTTTTAATTGCTCTTGATACTCCTCTTTTATTTTATTATCCTTAAGTAGCTCTAGGTTTATTTTAGTTGGCTCATTTCTTTCATTTGTATTTCTCACTATCTTCTCAAATTTTATTCCTATCGTTACTAATATGTGATCAGTATTCAAGTGTGTCCAATTTCCCCTGATGTATTTTATTTTGAAATCGGTCATCGTTGGACTTAGAATATGATCTATCTGACTACGTCTACTGCCACTTCTCCATGTAATTTCAGTGCCCACGCCAATTTTTGATGACACATTTTTTAGTTTTGCCGTGTGAAGAAATATTTTGAACGTTTCTCCGTTATCATTGCATTTATCATGTCCTATCATTTTACCTATCCATTTTTCATCTTCTTGGTTCATGTCATTGATCCCTAACTGAGCGTTGAAATCACTTACTACTAAAAGATGTTTACGGTCTTTTTCGTTTGCTGTTATTTCATTTAACTTACTCAAAAACGCTGCTGGCTTCACATTAGGTGCATGAATATTAATAATAATGAAAACGTTATCCTTTGCTTTGATTTTGCACCACAGTATTCCTTGTCTAACCTGTTTCATATTTTGAATTGTAATGTTTTACGTTCCATGTCACAGAAACGACAGATATCATTCTGAACCGCGACAACATTCTTCAAATGATGTCTACTCGTACAGTGTCCAGTTACTAGACCAGGTGATTTCTATAAAATTTCTTCCAGATATATCTACAAGGGAATCATCTGAAACTTTTATAGTTTCTATATTAGAACGTCGCTAACAGCTCATTGTGTAATTCCACTAGAATTTTGTGCTGCAATTATTCTGAGATTCTTCCCAATATGTCTTTGATTCATAGTTGCGAATCTCAGCACAAAGTTGAGAAAAGTTCTTCTATTCCAAGGAATTTCTTTTCAGTTCTCCAAAAAATGAACTTTAATTTCCATAGTTGCTACGCAAAATTTTTGTCGATTAACACAATATAGTTTCTACAATACATAAATAAGTACGATTAAAATTGGAATGTTTCAACATCAACTTACCCTTCTAGTTCCTTTCACAGATGATTTCAACGGCATTTGGCTCCATGAGGATCGGCTCCAGGCATCGCAGAACCGCAGATCCAAGTATTTCATCCAGCAGAACGTGAATCAAACTGAAAATGTGAAGATGTCATCGATACTAATCTTGAGCCATCGATTTAATACTCAAACTTACTTCTCATCCGTCACAAACCTCCACAGATTCATCTGCAGATAATGTGCGTCCACCTGAATTTGCTGCAACCCATACTTGCTGAATGTCCTCAGCCGAACGCACTCCAGAAGCGTCTTCAGGCAGATCTTTATGATTCCGGTTATGATCGAAACCTTGGAGAACTCGACCGAACTGAAGATTTCGATCTTCTCCGAGAACAGTCGATGGATGTTGGACACGAAGCTGCTGTCCATCTGCGAAGGCGTGTAGGTGGACCACGTGGACCGATACTGGGACTGTTTCGATGCGGTCAAACTGAAATGGGTTTTCCGGCTGGAATCGCTGCTGGCTGCCGTGCGCAACTCGCTGGTGTCGTACAGTTCGCCGAGCACAAGGTCAATGGCGGCCAGTTCTTCCACGACGCGCTTCATGACCGCTCGAACCGAACGGGGTTCCAAGCAGTTGAGCCAGTCTCGCGTTTCGACACTTTTACGAAGCATCTGCGACAGATTCAGCCCTTGGAGGCGAACGTACGAATCCAGGAGATGCTGAGCCGAGTCACGCATTTCCGAGCAGAGCTCCGTTTCGTGCACCAAAGTGGTGCTGTTTTCCGAGTCGATATCGTAGAGTTCGTCCACCAGTGAGATTAGGACATGAACTCCGCTTTTGTCCATCTCCAGGCACATCTTGGACAGAATCAATAGCAGGGTCGGTGGGCTGGAGGAGTTGAGGCTTCCAAAGGCGTTCATGGTGCTGGAAATGTGTCGCAAAAATCCTACCAGGAGGTTCTCTCGGATGCTTTCGATGCATGCAGCTCCCTTGGGATCAGTTTTCAGATTGAAAGACCAATCCGATTGGAGGAAAATGAGCAAATCTTGAAGGAGCCCTTTCACTTTCTCCATGGTCGAAACGTACAGATTCGTGATTAGCTCTTTGAGACCGGAATGGGTAGAATTCGACGACGATGATGAAGTGTCCGACTTGGCGGAGACCAAAGCCAACCGAATCGAACTGAGATTGTCCGAGAAGTGATCCTTCAGTGACTTCATGTGGGACTTGCACAAATAGTAAGCAGCGTTGATAATGATATCGATTCCCGATTTGTTCATATCCAACGCCTTGCATAACGACTTCATTGCCGTCAATCTTCGGTGCAATCGATCCAGCCCTCTCAAAATGATCTGCGAATCTCCGTGACCAATCTCAACTTCCGCTCGGTCCTGCACCAAAGCCAAATACTCATCGATGTTCCGATTGACAAACTCATTCAAATCCATCCGGGCGATAATTTCGAAATCATCAACTTCCTGTTCGATATGCTTCACAAGGAACATATCATTATAAGAGCTGATCACCAACGTCAAATCATTCAAGAATCCCTCGATCCCCAAATCGATAAACTCGATCATATCCCGATCGGTCTGATCCTGCAGCATAACCAGCTGCTCGTGCAGTCTCTTCGTAGCGCACTCCAACATCTCCTTGGCCAGCGCAGACGGCTTTTCATCCAGCTGCAGCAGCAGTTCCCCGATCTCCGTCAGCGATTGGGCCGTCTTTCCGGTCTTCTGGAACTCCTGCTTCAGCAAGCGCTTCAAATCGTCCAAGATCTTCACGCAATCCTCCTGAATGCCCTGAAACGACGGCTGATTGCCGTACTGCTGCAGCACCTTCTGGGCATGGGAATACTCCTGAACCGCCTGCTGGTAGTTCCCCTCTTCGATCAACGTCTTCAACTTGGCCGGAAGCGACGACAGGAATTGCAACTTCTTCAGCAGCTGGTGCTTCCCCGAGAGCCTCGTCAACTGGGTCCGAGTCTCCTGCAGCGTGTCCGTAATCTTCTCGCTGCACTCCGTTATCGAGGCCATGTTCGACACCAGCAGATTCATTTCCGTTTCCATGCTCTTGAAGTCGGTTTTCATCTTCCGGATCGTGTCCGTGGCCGAGATGAACTTGTTGTAGTTTTCGTACACCAGGGTTTGCATGTCGCTATGCAGGGTTTGCGTCTGGCGGACGATGGCCGCCTCGGTGTCCATTATTTGCTTGAGGGAGCATTCCTTCAAAATTTAGAGGAAGAACATTAGTGGATTTTCGTTCCGATTCACCGAAGAGGAAAATGGTAAACAAACCTTCAACAGCTTCTGCAAGTAGCGATCCGAATCGAAACTGGAACTATCCATATCGTATGGATTGCTGGATTTCTCGCTCATGTTTTGATGTTGTATATTAAACGTTTTAAAAGTTTATTTAGTGTAAAATTATTAAATTACTGCAAATACTGAATAGTTACACTACGCGAAATTGTTATTTTGTTTGGCTTTTTGTCATTGATGACGTCCACTTCTGTCAAAATCAGCTGATGATCATCAAGAGAGGGTTCGGACAAGTTTGGCCGAAAAAGTGTAGAATGGTTTCACATGTGAGCAAGATGAATAAATATGTAAGGAAAAACTTCTCCGCCCGAGAAAAGTAAAAGTCAGCTGGGTCAAGGTGCAGCTTCGTGATTGCTTGTTGTTGCCGAGTAGCGCAGAACCTTGTTCCCCGCATCAACAAGTACTATATCAGTACAGTTTCCCGAAAGGTCCACAACCATTTGGAACAATATCTGAATGGTTTTGGTTACAATGAAAAATAACAATATATCCACCATACCCGAAACGTTTTTAACAATTCGACAAACGGTAAATAGAAAAATCACAATGTGGGGAATAGTGGTTATCACGCCCAATGGTATGGGTGCCTTAGTGTAGATGTGGTTGTGAACCTTAGAAGAAAACAATGGATCAATGCACGAGTTCACTATTTGACGTTTGAGCGGTGCCGTGTTATTTACGTGACCATGGCAACAAGTGAATTCGGCACCGCTCAAACGTCAAATTAGTGAACTCGTGCATCGATCCATAAGCACTCTGTCTCGAAAAACACCCAGATTCCGGGTGTAATTTCTTCAAATTGGGTAATATTTCCATATGCATTTTGAGGAGTCTGGAAAGCGTGTGCAAGTTTCTTTGAGGAAAACAAAAACAAACTGTGTATGACGAGCGTATGCTAGTCTACGTGTGTTCAAATGTCACTAAGCTCTATAGGCGGTTAAGTTATGTAACCATTTGAAAACGTCGATTTTCTCTAACAAAATTTCTCATCAACAGTTTTCCAAAAGGTAGACATACTGTCTATTTTCCGGCAAAATTAATGTTAGCCAAATAGTGTTGATACATTTGAACCATATGTTTCTAAGGGAAAAAAATAACGTATGCATAATTATTGGATTACGGTGCTTTATTGTATTTTTACCCTATTCTATACTGTTATGTAATATAACACTTAAGAATCAAACACAGACAAACAGACGTAACACTTAGAACAAATTTCTTAAAAATCCATCGCCCATTTTACACCATCATCATCTGGTGAGCATGTTACACGAAAAGGTGTTTCGTGCAACAAGACCGGCAGATGGCGGTAGTGTGAAACGTCAAACGCAAATAAAAACGATGCGCGCGCCTCTGATTGTGAGATTTGTAACATAACGAATTTGAAATGATCGTTAAATGAGTGGTCGATGGAAATTTCGTCAGTGTTACGTCTGTTTGTCTGTGATCAAATATTTGAATTGAATTCAATAAATAAGAAATAATGAAACAAATGAATACGTGAAAAGAAAAATAATGCTCCAACTTGATCAATTCTTTACTCAAATCATCATAGTCCCTTAAAAAACTGACTTCAGTGGTACGTTATTAAAAGTTATTCCTTGTGTTGGGGTTAGGTTGCACTAAGTCCTGAGAGCAAACTCGAAATTTGGTGATGGTAAGCTTCAAGCTACAAAAAGGATTTATTTAGTAATTCATTTTACAATTTAATTATCTGGATACTCATATTTTTAGTGAACCGACAAAAAAAACGTAAATTGAGTCTGCAATAGGGTCCTAAAACCCTGTCCCAATTTCAGTACCAAACCCTTAAGTTTAGGCTAACAACACATGATACCTCAATTTTTAATACAGTGGGGATTCGCTCGTTGGGGGTCCGCTACATGGAATGACTCGATGGTTGGATGTTCGCTGGTTGGAAAAAATGCCAACTAAAAAGCACTCGAATGTCAAGAGAAAATGTCAAACTGACTTTGACGTCTGACTACCCGCGCATTGAAGTCTCCATATATAGAACAAATGTGTATGTATATGTGCGTTTGGTGACGATTTGCGCTCCAGATGCGTTAGTCTGGAGCATTTTCACCAGCTGTCAGTCGTTCCAACTAACGGGTCGGATTCGTTAGATGGAAGGCAGTCGTGTTTCAACCAGCGAATCCCGGCTGTATTTTTTTGTTGTGTAAGCCCAAAAAACATTTTTTTGTGTTTTTGTTGGATTTTGTCACACCCCTTGGCTTTAACTCAAATTTTGGGTATATTTTGTTTTCCGTGTCCCTTCCGACATGTCAGATAGGAACAACCCCAGTGTTAAAACTAAAAGCCCTGAGGGCAGTTGTTAATTACACCTATCGTCTGATGAGTTGCAAGATTAGTGTCAATGATGATGTCGCGCTACACGATAAGTGTTCATCTGCAACAACCAGACAGCTCACCAATCCACCCCGAGGTGGATCGTGCTGAGTTGTTGAGTTGAAGGAGAGCGAAAGAAGGAAGGCACAAAAGTCTGTTTGACAGCTCTGCAGAAAGCGCGTGCGCACGGAAAGAGCGCCAGTTCGGCTCGATTTGCAATGATCGATTATTATTATTAATATTTTTCCGCTATTGGATATTCTATGGTTTGGTTGATCGATGTTAAAGTTTGTTTTAAAAGCAGCTCCACTTATTTTGAAACATGTTGCCGTGTACAATAGTAGACCTGGGAGGGAGAAACCAATACAAAATTTCTGTACGTCATAGTGAGCCGGGATTCCGCTGTCACGAACTGTCACTGTGAGCCCAGATCTCAAACATTGGACTAACATGGAAAAAGCGCGTAACTGATTAAAACACATTTTCGCATTTCATCAAAAGTGACAAAAATCGAATGAAAATCAATTCATGCACACAATGCAAGTAATGTCACGTGAGCACCTTTCAATCGGATTGAATATAAAGCATTGAAAAACGCATCGTTTTACGTTTTCCAATAAAAATGAATATTTAGTGTATAGAAAACTGTGGCCCTTTTTCCATGTTTGTCAGGAAAAATCGAAAGTACACAACAAAAGAAAACTAGCGATTTTCCCCAAGCCTGCCTTGATTGTTGTTGGCAAGCTGGAGTTATCTTGCAGTTCAAACAAACATCGTTCTATATTTCGTGTGTAGTATCGGTGCCTCCCTCCCAGTAGTAGACAACACAACTAATTTAAGTAAAATAATTTGAAATTATAATTAGTACATAAACAAAAGGGGAAGAACTTTTAGGCTGGTTGTGCATTACGATAAAATCTCTTAACATAAGCAATGCTCGTTGTTGGTTCTTGTGGAAGGATCAACATATTCGGCTTAACGAATCTTATTTTAAATATCGAATAACGCCACATGCAATTGAACAAAAAGGATGTGATTACAATAGACTTTTGATATTTTCAATTCTGAACCACCGCAAAAAAAAAATATTGGGAATCAAAATTCTCCTGAGAGGGATGATGTGGTGGAGGCTCATTCTAATTAATATTGTCGTTCAATAGGGTAACGACTGTTTATTTCGTTCTTAAACGCTAACAGTTGGCGCCAGCGGCAAAAAGTACAGGCAACAACCTTTCGAACATTCAGTTTCTTCCACTGGCCGCCGTGCGACGACACTGTTGTTTGTATCCCTCTCACTGATCGCGCTACGCTGGATTCTCAAAGTTCTCAAATTTTCAACACAAGCGCATGGAAGAATGGTAGTCGGAGAACTGTCAAAACGTATGGAAAATAATGAAAAACGTAAATTACTTGCAATTCGGAAACTGGATCAAAAAAGTAGTGATTAGAAATCAAGTGCAAAGTGAATACATAACTTTTTGTGTTTGGTTCATCTTCCGTGGTGCTTTCTTTGCTTCAGGATTTCGTTTTTACTACCACTGAAAAAGAGCCATCTATTGCCTTTTCAGTTTTGAATATCGCCCTATTATGGGGATAAATTAAAATTGTTATTGTTCTATACATACTTATTTATTATAATTACCTGTAAATATTGATACAGCACAATTCAAGTATTGAAATATCAAATAGCAAACATAGATATGGTCGGTGTTCAGACAGACTGAACCAAGTGTTTTTTTTAATCAAGTATGAAAAAGGTACCCCAAACATGTGAAACATCAAAATATTATAGATATTTACTGTAATAATGGAACTTATCTATTTGATGATACATTTGTATCAAAACAACATGGAAGATTTAAAATTGATGGAGTTCTTTACGTATCCTTAGAGCTCCAAAATTCATCTAGTCTGGTCTGTCTAAACACCGACCATATGATCCTCAAAAACTCATGAGAATGGTATTTCATGTGCTTGAAAGATTTATAAATTAAATTTATTATTGATGTTACGAGCTGTGTCTGCAGTGAAACTTAATGCTACACAAGAAATATATTTGAATCAAAGTATTTTTATATATAAATCATATGAAAAAAAATTGTTCCAGAAATTACTCTAGAATTCTTTGGGAGCGTCTCCCGGGATTCTTCCTAAATCACTCATGAATCCTTCAAATCTTCTCTGGGATTGTTCTGAAAATCTTGAGATTATTTCTGAATTTTCTTCCAGATATCGCTTTTGGATTCATCCAAAAATAACGTTACCATTCCGGTATTACTTCTGAGATTCTTTCGGATATCCCATTGCGATTCTTCTGGATTCTTTTTGGATTTTTTTTGCAGAACTCTGTATGTGATTTTGCGTGTATCTCCTTAAGGATTACTTTTGAAATCCAGGAAATTAAATTCTTTGAAATTCTTGAAAATTGTTTTTGAAATACTATGGAAGATTTTACCAAAAATCCTGATGCAATTCATTTGGATATTTAAAGAGGATTTTATCAAAAAATGTACGACTCTACTAGAAATTCTTCGAGAATTCCTCCGAAAATAACTCTAGATTTTTTTCCGGAAATACTTCTGGTATGAGGGGGTGGGAAACTCGGCTCACTGTGCCCGGCACATTATTTTTAAAAAATCCATCACATTGGGAGCGGTAGTGTTTCATGCTGTCAATGAAATGTGATCGGGGTAGTGGCGGGACGCATACGCCACTAATGCCATCTGTTAGCTGATTGCCACTTGGTGATTTGTGGCGGCTTTGTTTTTACACAAGTGGCTGAGTCTAACTTGAACGTCTGTCTGCGGTGTAACGTAGTCTGCACAAATCTCGCGTAACAATTCAAAAGGGCCAATCCTCAGATCGTTGACTCTGAGAAAATTCGATTTGAATATTATTCACCACATTTTTAATTCCTATTTTTCAGTATTCAAATCAATCAATGTGATTTCTTGCTAGTTGAGTGACCATTTATTATTACTACCCGCTAATAATCGATTTTATTCTAAAAACTGACAAAAATGTGGAAAAAATGATGAGTTTAAATGCTTGGCCCATTTCCGATTTTCATCAAGGCATGGGTCTTTTTTATTGGCCAAAATATAATTTTATTAGCGTGTTTGGCCCAAGGCTAGGCCTTTTCGGTTTTCAATGAATGAGCAAGAGAGAGTCATTGGTCTCTCACCATGCTAAGGCCAATGACAGTATGCGAAATTTTCCGATTGTAGGCCCTCTTGATGGAGCGAGAACCAATCATTGGCCTTTTCGAGCGAGGGCCAATGAATGGTTTGGAAAAAACCGGTTATTGGCCGTTTTGAAAACCGAGTTTATAACGGTAAGTTTTATGATTATGTTGACAATGTTTGCATAGTTTGTGGGTGTTGGGAGATGCTATCGAATGGTATCAAAACGCGATTTGTTTACAATTTGATCATTGGCCCTTTAGAATTGTTACGCGAGAAATCAAGTGGTGCGATGTATTTAATTTAAACCACCAACATAGTATTATGCGTGGCGCGAAAAATTCTCGCGCCGGCGATCTTAAAAAACGCCTGTAGATCGTCGCAGTTACTTCAGATCGTTTTGGCGTCTTCTGCGCGATCATGCCTTGGACAATCAGGAATAATCGCGCAGAAGGCAACAAAACGATTTCTCGAATACTATTTCAAATGGACGTAAGTCGCAAAATGTAGGAAAATGGGTTTTTTGTTACAAACGATTGCAAAAGTAGCAAAAAACATGCCAAATTGAGAATTTTAATGTATACCGTCCATAGAAAATTTTGGAATTATTTTTACACAATGACGAAACATTACTACCATCCCTTTCGAAAAAAAAATCGGTTACACCATGTTGGTAACAAATCGACGAATCCATCGAAACAACTGAAAGCATAGATACGCTAGAACGAAAACAGCGAAAGTAGTAAAAATATAAACATTGAAACAAATCGACATTCGTCGTTTTGATGCCAGTTGTTGTGTTTGATTAAAACCACATTGTGCAACTAAGGGTTGAACAAATCAGAAGTGGAATTGGGGTTATTCAATCAGAATTTACGAGTCAAGTTCTATTCAAAGCCGTTTATGCTCAGATATTATATATTATAGATATTATGTCACGTTTTAATGGGAGGAGGTAAGCGTGAATAACCTTACAAAATTTTCGGTAGTCTCATACAAAAAGTGTAGCGAAGACCCTCTTCTGGCAGGTGTGGCAAAAAATGTTGAAATTGAGCGTGAAATAATTTGTGTACCATACCTTAGCTTCCGGATCCACAGCGTCATGCGTTCAACTTAAATAAATAAAAAAAGTTCCTCTACTCGTTCCTCTTCTGCACATTGGGAACCTAAATGTTTTGGGCGGCCAAATCCATGACGATGTTCCCCAGGTCTGATTTGTCGCCGGTTCCTTCGTCGACAGAAGCGACACGGCCGTGTAAAACAAATCCGTACAAAAAAGAGAGCACTTATCCTTTGAGCTGGAACGTTTCCGTTGCCGTTCCCGTCGATGGCGATCGTGTTCATTGGAGCGGCAATACCCTCGGTAGTCTCAGCTGCTGGTCGATTTTTCGGTGGTGGTGATCCTTATCACTGCAGCTCGAGTGTTTATCCCTATCGCGAGATTTTGACCAGGATCGCCGACGGGGATGCTCCCTTGAGCGAGACGGCAACCAGGAAGTAGGCATATCTGGTTTGGGACGATTGATATAAGTATGTAGTATATCCTAGAAAGTAATGTACACTTACCTCACAGAAGATTTGGTTCCAATTCAATCAAAACTAACTGCAGACTCAGCTGCAAACTAACAAAACTAACTTGGCTATTTCAAAACATACAAAAACAACCCGTTGTTTATCTTTATAGTATACTGTTTATAAACATTGAGATTCTTTGTTTAATTTAAGTGTGGCGTAAGTAATGTTTTCGTTTGCAAATTGACGGAACATTACGACGTAAGCAAACATGCAGATGATAACATAACGTAACGTATTGACGAAAGTAACGCACATACTTTCAGCTCGACTTATGAAAATGTCTTATCTCGGTTTATGGTAGCAAAACGTGGTAAAATATATTTTCTCAAAAAAACATAATAATTCCCAATTAAACTGTTATTATTACCGGCAGAATGGTAGATCTTTTATATATTATGTATAAACGACATATTCTCATTGAATAAAACGCCTGGATCTTAAATAGTGTGATATTATTCACTAATTTATAAAGTTGTACATTTAAATGAAAACTATCTTAGGGTTTAATGATATTTAGTTTGCAAAGTAACATCGACTGATAACGTGTGTTCACTAAAAGATCTCAGTTTTCAAACTGACGGTCTGAACGTCGGGCCTACTATGTTTTTTCAGATTCACCACATCTCCCTTTCTTCCAGATCAAAGTTGATTTACAAAGTAATCTCGCTGCCAGGATGGTCGACACATTATACGAGGAGGGCGACTTGGTGGTGCTTGATCTTGATTGTACATCGGATTGTCGTTAGTGTCATCAACGGTGGATGATGGTGGTGGATCCTGATCGTTCATCGGGTTGTTGATTGTATCGCCCATTACGGATGTTGATGTTTCTTCATTCGATATTGCTTGTGGATTGTATATCTTCTTGAGATGGGCGATATTCCTTTCCAGGACGCTCCCTGAAACAGGATCAAGAATTTTAACGCGGTTTCCTTTTCTTTCCATGACTTCGTATTGGGTCTTGCCGAACGTTGTAGTAAGCTTTCCGGTTGATATAAGGTTTTGTAACAAAACGCGATCGCCTTTTTGAATATCTGAGGGTTTTGCATGGCGCCTTACATCTTCTCTTTCTTTGCCTCTATGTTTCAGAATTCTATCCCTATCGTGAACTTCAGAGTTAACAGGAGGCGCCGTCTCGATATCGCTTATTGATGGTATTTTGGAACGGATTAGACGATTCTGCAACAGAACAGATGGAGCTTTACCTGTAACGGAATGTGCAGTTGTATTGTACATCATGAGGTACTCAAGCAAATCATTTTTCCAATCGCGATTCGTTGAATGACTTATTTTTAGCCGCTTCAAAAGAGAACTGTTCTGCCTCTCAACTTCACCGTTCGCCTGCGGCCAGTATGGCGCTGTGTGATTCAGAGTTATATTTCTTGAAAAACAGTATTCTTCGAACTCAGTACTTATAAACTGACGACCATTATCCAGAGTAATTGTTCTTGGATAACCTAAACGGACGAAGATGGGCTCAATTCTCTTAATAGTTTCCTCTGACGTAATCTTCTTCATGGTGCACACTTCCTTGTATCTACTATAGTAGTCCACAATCACTAGAAGGTATTCGCTCGATGGTAGAGGCCCCAGAAAATCCATGGCAACGTCTCAGAACAGTTCTCTTTTGAAGCGGCTAAAAATAAGTCATTCAACGAATCGCGATTGGAAAAATGATTTATTTTTTAGCCGCTTCAAAAGAGAACTGTTCTGCCTCTCAACTTCACCGTTCACGATGGGTTTATCATCATATTCGTCTTCGAACTGTATCAAAACAGCTCCTAAACCAACGGGCGATGCATCCGCAATGACTCTAGTTCGACGGTTGTTATCGAAAAAACCGAGCGTTGGCGCTGAGCATACAGCCCGTTTCAAATTATTGAACGCTATCTCGTGCTTCGTCGTCCAGTCGAATTTTTGTCCACTGACTGTCAACTGCCGTAGGTCGAATGTTTTAGTTGCTAAATCGGGAATGAATCTTCCTACATAGCAAACGAGTCCCAAAAAACTTCGAACTTCTTCGGCAGATGTAGGCGATCTGAACTGCTGCACTGCTGTTATCTTATCTTCCGTTGGTCTAACGCCTTGCTGAGAAATGTCATGGCCCAAAAATTCTGTTTCCGTAACTTTGAATTTACATTTCTTAGTGTTCAACACGACATTGTGTGCTTCTAATGTGCGTAGAACACTTTCTAAAGCAGCGTCATGTTCAGCCTCCGTCTTCCCATGTACAAAAATGTCATCTTGATAGTTGAAAGAGTTTGGACAATTGCTCAGAATTTGCTCGATAATACGCTGGAAATGTTCTGACGCGCTGCAGATTCCGAACATCAACCTGGTGTATCGAAACATACCAAGATGAGTAATAAATGTCGTTATGTGTCGACTTGACTCGTGCAACTCCACTTGGTGGTACGCATCCTTAATGTCAAGACGAGAGAACCACTTGCAACCGTTTAACCTGATCACAGAAGTTTTCTAAATAATTTAATTTGAACAATTAAGTTGTCTAATACAATACCTTGCGAGAAGATCATCAAGCGTAGGAATCATGTGATACTCTCTTCTGATTGCGGTATTAGCTCGACGCATATCAATGCACAGTCGAACATCACCGTTATCCTTGATAACAATTACTACGGGGGAAACCCACGGGCTGGGACCGTTAACTCTTTCAATAATACCCATTCTTAGAAGTCGGTTGATTTGATCTTCAACTTGTCGACGGAGAGCAATGGGTACACGACGGACATGCAGAGCAACGGGCGTCACGGTTTCATCGATATCGATTCGAATTTTAACACCTGGGCACAGGAATGATTAGGATATTATCTTTATTGATGACATATTAATAGCTACCTTTAATTACAGGAAATTTATCAACGGTATTCTCAGAAACATGTTGGATGAACTCCGAGTTGTTGACACTAGGCAAACCAATCAGCAGCACTCCCAATCGTTTTGCAGTGTCTCTACCAAGCAAATTCTGCTTACCATCTTTTATTACGTAGAAGGCGGCAGCAAAATTCAGATCATTGCCCTCCACAATCGCTATGTTTGCATCGAACGTGCAAATGATGTCCAATGAATCCTTTTGTGCATATGCTGATAGACGTTTTGTGGACGGTTTCACATTGTCGACTGCAGCATTCCTGCTTTGCAAGTAGACCCATGTCTGTTGATCAATGATGTTGTATTTGCTGCCCGAGTCAATCATCATTTCAACGAGTATATTGCCCACCTTGCACCAAACCATTTCATCGTGGTTATCGCTGATTGCGTATATGAAGGAGTCCTGCACTTGAGCTTCCGGCTTCATATCACGTGTTGTAGAGGTTTCATCATTGTTAATAGCATTAACTTTTTGTGTTTTGTGACCGCGAGGGTTTGGATTTTCAGCAGATGGTTTGCGTTTCCAAGTACCTTTGTTGGAACCAAAATAACACTTCTTGGCAAAATGTCCAACACGGTTGCAGTGGTGGCATTGAACGTCTTTGGCTGGACACTTTTCTCCTGGCTTGTGCAGCCTCAATCCACACCGACTGCAATCAGCTGTAGGATGACTTTTCGCCCAACGTGATCTGTTTTCACTCTCAGTGGTAATTTTGTTGACAAACGTGTTACCACGACTTGCTTCCAACAGATTTCCAGCACCGGAGGTACGCTGGCCAAGCTCGCGAACCTGATGCTGAACGGATAGATGGGTATTGACGAGGGTAGTTAGGTCATCCAAGTTGATTTTGGGCTTTTCTAAAATTTTCCGTCGGAATTCGGGAGGCGCAAGCATGACGATCTTGTCTATAACTGCTGCATCTCTGCTCTCTTTTTCCGATGATCCAAATCGACATTTGTTGGCCAGGACTTTGGCCCGTAACAAGAACTTGTCCAATGTTTCTCCGGCATCTGGTTTTTGAGTCCAAAATGAATATCTCTCGAATGTGTCATGCTGCTTGGGAGCAAAGTAATGGTCGAGTCGACGAATCATACTATCAAATTCGTCCTCTTCATCCTCGCACTCTTGGTTTACCTCAGGCAAGCTTTCGTAAACCCGTTGGAGTTGACGACCAGAAACAGCAAGGAAAATGCTCTTCAATTTTCTCTTCTTTTTCTTGCTCATGACGGCCGCGATATACTCGAACTGCTTTTTATAGTCAAACCATTTTTGCCTGAGTTCCGTTATTGGAACGCTATCGCATTCAAAAGGCGGTAGTTTGAACAGTTGTTCTTCCATGTCTGAGAAATGATTGAAATTAATTTCAATAGTACCATGTGCATGGTGTAAGTACAAATATTGGAGAATTGTTTTGAATATTTTAGTCTAGTTAACACGGGGTTGCCATTAGCAACCTATTGCCGACCGCCTGACACAACGGACCAATCCGTTGTATTGGCAGTTTTTTTTTTTTGTAATGATCTAGCCATTTTTCCGCCTGACTCAACGGATCAAAACCGCTTCTGAGGCAGTTCACTTTTAAGGTGAACTTGTTTTTTTTTCCGCCTAACACTGAGGCAGTTCGCTGTTAAAACGAACTTGTTTTTTTTCCGCCTGACTCAACGGATCAAAACCGCTCCTGAGGCAGTTCCCTTCTTAGGTGAACTTGGTCTTTCTTTCGCCTGACACTGAGGCAGTTCGCTGATAAAACGAACTTGATTTTTTTTCCGCCTGACACTGAGGCAGTTCACTGTTGAAGCAAACTTGATTTTTTTCATTCCGCCTAACTCAACGGATGAAATCCGTTCCTGAGGCAGTTCCCATGTAGAGGGAACTTGTTTTTTCTTTTACCCGCGTATCGCAATCTGTTGCTGGGCAACCGCTTGTTTAGCTTGACTTTTCTTTCTGGAACAATCTCCCAACATTTGTAAAAAAACTGATTTGGTTTACCTTCTGATTTTGTTTGCTTGAATCACCGCAGGTTCTACTCGTCGCCAATATGTGATATTATTCACTAATTTATAAAGTTGTACATTTAAATGAAAACTATCTTAGGGTTTAATGATATTTAGTTTGCAAAGTAACATCGACTGATAACGTGTGTTCACTAAAAGATCTCAGTTTTCAAACTGACGGTCTGAACGTCGGGCCTACTATGTTTTTTCAGATTCACCACAAATAGGAATTAAATTTAGATCAAAAATCTTCGAAGTTGATTATCTCAACAAAAAGTGCAAGGGACTTACGTCTATTTGAAAAATTGTTCGAGATTTGAAGTAGCTTCGGCGATCTACAAGCATTTTAAGAAGTTTTCAAGATCGCCGTCGCGATAAATAATCGCGCAATGCACAGTATTGACTTCGCAGCACCGTTATCAGGCTTGGATTCTATGACACTACCCCGAACGCCACTACCCCGAAAGCCATTACCCCGAATGGGTCATTACCCCGAACGCCACTACCCCGAATGGGTCACTACCCCGAACGCCATTACCACGAATGGATAACATTTTGAGACATATTCTAGTTAGAGAGTGGGGAGATAATTGTACGATTGCTTTTGAGTATTTCACGAGTTTGGCTCAAAAATGTATTTCTCAAATATTAGAAGATAAAAAAGCAGCTAGTTGTTCAGCAAATAATTTTTACACACTAAGTTTTGTCCTCTAATTTTGGGAAGATTCACACAGCCACATTGCAATGCTCTGAAGAACAGCCTATTTCGAAAAGAAGGGTGAATTTATTATGAGAAGGATAGCTATAATATGTACAAAATTAGGATGTAGTAAAGTCTCTTATTGGCCGTCGGTAGCCACTTCCTTTACTCATTTTATAGGTGTCGGGCATTAAGACTAAGATCTTCTTAAAAATTTTGTTTCGTAAACGATGGTAATGGAAGTTCACCCTGAGATAGTCGCTGCAAAAGTTGTTCTATGGAACCCGCCTAAAAACCAACCTAATAGACGACCGTTCCGCTATCGCACCTGTACATGTTAGAAAAATCGGCGTCCTCTGATTGACGCTACAGTAAGAACTTTTGATGATTTGTGGGATCATTAATTTGAATTTCTGTGAGATAACAACAAAAAAAAATATTTTTTTTATTCAAGATAATGAAGAAATGATGATGGCAGAAAAGTGGTGAGTAAATCCATAAGAGACCTGTCTGTTTTAATACAAGAAGATAAAAGAAAGGGAAAATTTCCGATAAGAATTATAGCAGAAATCACTTTAGTGAATGCCTTCAAGATATATTCCTGTATAAAAAGCAGTTCTATATGGAAATATTAGTGACTAGCTTATCCAACAAAAACGTGAAAGAACAGCCTATTTAAAAAAGAAGGGCAAATTTCAGGTGAAATGTTTGCAGCTATGACGTGAATGATCACTGTAACAACGTGATGCTATGACACAACCTATATTCATAAGAATGAAAAATATTTGTTCAAAAACAAAATTGAAATATGAACACCACCAACAAGTCCAAATACTGGTGATTACGCATCTGTTAAGCAACACCATATTGAGGATTATGGATTCGAATTCCTTTCAGTCAATAAGAGGCTTATTTTATCAAAGCCCATTCACAAATTTCGTAACGCTGAAGGGAGCAAAAAAGTTTGTGGGTGGTTGTCCTCAAAATGTTACAGCCCATTCACAATATGTAGAATTTCCATACAAAAAAGTACGAGGGGGTGGGTAGGTGTTAAAAATGGCAATTGTTGGCGAAATGAAATTTGTGAATGAACCCTTGAATTGCGAAGGTGCCCACTGAGCTGATAAACAGGCACTGTCTCAGAAAGAATGAGAAGAACATAGTTGCCATCAAGATATTTCGAAAGAATAAATATATGATGAACATTTTACCGACGAATTTTAGGTGCCATTAATTACCAGCCATCATTAGAGACGCATTTTTGCACGCAAAACAAGATACTGTACTGTATCTTATACTATTCGGGGTAATGGCTCATTCGGGGTAGTGGCGTTCGGGGTAACGGCGTTCGGGGTAATGGAATGGAGCCCACGCTTGCCTATGAGATGCGAAGTTTTCTGGATGCGAAAGTATTGTCAAAATCGAAACAATGGGACGGCGGCTGTGAAGACTCCGGGTGGCTGTCACAGATGTAAATAAACGGCTAAGCTGAACTCGAACACACTAAGTCATTATTGACGAACTCCAATGAAATGTTATACGCCTTGTAAAATTAATATCTATAGTAAAATTAATCTATATAAATAAAAATGGAGTGATGTTTGTATGTCACGAAATGGCTTCCGAACGGGTCAACCGATTTGAATGATTATTTTTTCGTTTTGTTCGTCAAGTGTTCCGACGTGTTTATGGGTATAAAAATCTCAGGATATTCACCGGGAAAGTCGGAAAAACGAGCGGGAACGGAACTGTCATTTTGTATGGGACGATCCATAGCGTTTTTCAACAGCCTACTTGATGGCAAACCGAAGTTTGCCGGGCCCACTAGTTAGTAATAAATGTGAAGTCTCATTTATTTTTCTGCCTGTGGTGTAAGAAATTAAGGGAGTTTTCATACTTTGTTCTGGGCAATTTTCTCTCAGTATGTAAATGAGTTCGCAGCTCCAAACTGAGATGCGATCGTATTCTGGATTTTACCAAAAAAACACAATATTTTTTACCGCAATACTGCTCTCAGTGTGACTTCGAAGCAGCGTGCAAATTATTTTCCGGGTTGTTCTCATTCACATTCTAAAAACCTTTGTCGACCACCATGTCCGAACCCTCCCTCTGTATCTTGAAAAGCCTTTTGTTGTTCTTTCCGACGCCAGCATTAGTCAACAAAAGGCTTTTTTGCTCTCACTGCACTGCTCTCTCTTCGCGAGAGACGCCAAACGACGGTCACGTCGAGCAACGACGCCGCGCCGACGGCAGAAATGTGTCACTCCTAAAAAGATTTACAGATCTTTAAAATTATAGAATGATTTTTTATAATTTTCACATTATATAGGAAAATTAATATAAAATAACCGATACTCACTCCATTTAATTCATGAAATTTTGGACATGTCATATAATGTAAGACATGTTTATCTGAGATTAACTTGTTGGGACATTGCCCATATTGCGCTGTATAAAATCCATTAAGCGTGCCACGTTCTTGTCGTCGTCAGGGTTGCCACATTTAAATCTGTATTTTTTCTCTCAATTATCTGTATTTCTGTATCCTAGAACAAAATATCTGTATTTTTAATCTGTATGCTTCAAAATTTAGCTAGAAGTTGAAATTATGCAGAAAAAATCATGAAAATACCAATCATTTGTAACCACATTGCGGAATTGTCACATCAAAGGTTGAATTATAAAGTTTTCAAAAATAGAAATTTTCGTTTCACTCAAAAATCTGTATAAATCTGTAAAATTTTGGCCAGATTCTGTATACAGAATCTGTATATCTGTACTTCAACAAAAAATCTGTAATCTGTATTTACAGATTCTTGGTCACAAAATATTCGAGAAAATCTGTAAAATACAGATAAATCTGTATATGTGGCAACCCTGGTCGTCGTCGCCTTTCATTCAAAGTCAGTCCGCTTTGGAGCTCTTTACTCCAGTTACCGTCCATCGTCCGGTGCGAGTAGTCGTGTTCTGCTGTAGCGTGTGAGTTTTGACCGTTCTTTGTGCGCGTCTTCTGAAGTAGCTCAACTTATTTTTCTTATTACCTCTCCTCCTCCATTGACAGCGAATTCCAATTTTGTGTGATATTTTTCTCATTAATTTATAATCGAAGAGAGGTGAATTGGGATTTGAGTGACTTAACGCGGATTTGCTCGTTTCAGTGAAGATTCCAACGAATAATTTTGTGTTCGGAAACTGTGACAAATTTTAGCTGGAAAATCTCCGGAAGAAAAAATTGCAAACGTGGTTGACACATTCAACAGCATCATCCGTTGCCTTGCCACCCGCAACTCTACGCCTGCTGCGATTCTCTCACACTGAGCTCCGGGAAGGTATCAATCTGTTTTTGTGTTGGTGGTGAAGAAGAAGCGATGATTAATTTCATTGAAGAAAACAAGTGCGATTGAGGAGTAAACAAATAAGTATTTTACGGAAGGAGGATAGCAAATGCCCCGGCCGCAATAATGTTCTTCCGCGGGGGCTTCAGCTTCCGGCGCAACCTCTACTCGAAGCTGATCCTGGTGCTGATTTTGGGCCTGTTTGTGTTGTTCTACTTCAAGAATTTGAATGGCAACAACGGGAACGTGAATAGCATTCCGATTGCCAATGGCCTAGTGGGAACGTTCAACCGGGGGAATTTGCTGGCCGTGGTTGGCACCGATGGCCAGGATAAGATTTTCGAGCAACTAGTGCTGGCCGACTTGGCCAAGCAGGAGAAAGGTTTGGGTGATAATGGAAAAGGGGTGGATTTGAAGGGGGAAGCGAAGGAGATCGGGGAAAAGCAGCTGGCCACGATTGCCCTGAATGAGGAACTGAGCGAGCATTTGAGCTACAATAGGACCCCGCCGGACGAGAGGCACCCGGCCTGCAAGAGGAAGACCTACGACCTGGAAAGCCTTCCGTCCACCAGTGTCATAATTATCTTCTACAACGAACCGTACTCGGTGCTGGTACGGACGGTTCACAGCGTGCTGAACACGGCCGATGACCGGCTTCTGAAGGAGATCATCCTGGTGGACGACGGCAGCAGCAACGAGGAGCTGAAAGGGAAGCTCGATTACTACGTCCGGACGAGGCTGCCCTCGAAGGTGAAGGTCTTGCGACAGAGAAACAGGTTAGTTTTGCTTCTTGCTTACCTATCACAGATTATGTCTGAAATGTCGTGGGGGCGAGGAATTGTTGGCGCATAATATTAACGTTGTTACGTTGTAAGCAATTGGAGGAGAGAAAAAAAAAGAAAAGTAATGACTGGTTCAATTGTTCTCGCGCCTCGTACTCGTGACACGTCGCCGCTAACCTGGGCAGGTTGTGAGGTAAAAAGAAAGGGAGAATTCTTTCCCGTTGTTCGTCGACCACTGGGGCAGTGTTGCCCAAGTCATGTGGGAACGGGCCACACATGTCTATATTAGCGTGATCTAACGTTGACATCTTATTGCATACTAGCAGACGAAATCGTTGAAGGTGATTCCTTCAAAGCGAGTGTCTAAGGGGTCTATTTTATAAGTCGAGTCGATCAAAATGACTCGACTGGAGTCGCTGTCGACCAAAAAATTCGCTCGACTCAGCTCTGTCACTCGAGTTTTTCGACAGTTGTCACTCTATGTGACTGGATTACTATGGGAGTCGACGAGTGACATCTGAAATATGCATGATTGCTTTGATCGACAATGAATACAGACGAGTCACATGAATCTGTTCGATTTACAAAATAGGCCCCTAATATACTGGAATTCTTCTCATACCTCATGTCGGATTCCGTTCATGAGACTGAAATTTATTATCTTAAGTCTTTAATCCTTAAGTTACCAACCCTCCTCCTCGCAGGGCTGATAGCTGGTACCTGGGAGGGAGAAACCAATACAAAATTTATATACGTCAAGGTGAGCCTAAATTTTGCTGTCACGAACTGTCACTGTGAGCCCAGATCTTAAAGAGTGGACAAACATGATAAAAGCGCATAATTCATCAAAACATATTTTTACGTTTCATCAAAGTTGGCAACAATCGGTTGGAAATCAATTCCTCTTGGATGTAGCAATGCCACGATGGCACTATTTATTTTAATTGAATATAAAGTATTGAAACAAGCATCTTTTACTTCTTTCCCAATAAAAATAAAAATAAAATGCCCAGGCCATTTTCTCATGTTTGTCCAGATAGATCAAATGTGCACATCAAAGGAAAACCAGCGATTTTCCCCAAGCCTGCCTTGATTGTCGTTAATGAGCAGGAGTTATCTTGTAGTTTGGAAAGGTGTTGTTTCATATTTCGTGTGTAGTATCTGTGCCTCCCTCCCAGGCTGGTACCATTTTGAAAACTTAGCCAGTCTCCAGAGAAATTTTTAGGATTTTTTACGCGTCTAATGCACAGGTTCTTGTACGTTTTTTCTCAGATTCCTCGAGGAATAACTTGAAGAATTCTTGAAGTAATTTCTCCAGAGACTACTTCTAGAATCATTTCAAGGGATCACTCTAGAAACGCCAGGATTCCTCTGAATGTACCTTTGCCATTTCTCCCAGGAATTCGTTCAGAAACTCCTCCAGCGGTTTTCAAATAATACTTGGAGAAATTTCTCCAGAATTGGCTCGATAAATCATTGAATAGTGCTCAATGATTTATCGAGCCAATGCTGGAGAAATTTCTCGAAGAATTACTAAAAAATCGCTGGAGGAGTTCAAATAGACCATCACCCTATGTTCTATAGTGATTACTATGAGAAAATTTTTCAGGAACAATCTCAGGATTCCTCCAGGTTCATTAACTCTCCCAACTTTTTTCATAAACTCTTCCAACGGTTTCACTATTTGTAACCCTACCAGATCTCCTCAAAACATCCTGTAGGAATACTTCCAAAGATTCCAGCAAGAAAGTCTACAGTGTTACTACGGAGTTTTTTAAGAAATTCGCTACAAGAATTTCACCAAAAATTCCTACGCTGTTTTTTTTAGATATTCTTTGAGTCTTTTTCATATGGATTCCTACAAGAATTATTAGGTTCATTCACATTTTTCATAACGTCTAAAATTATTTATTTGATACCCACCGACCTCCTCGTAACGCTTTTTGTATGAATATTCTAAAAGCCCCTTCATCATTATGAAATTTGTGAATGCCATTTATGCTCAGTTTATCCCAGAATCTACTCCGAAAATTTCGATTAAGGTACCGTGGGGCAAGTGGGTAATGGAATTCGCATAGTTGAGATTCTTCCAATTCTAGGGACTTTAAATTGAAACAAATGAGGTTGTGTATATTTTTTAGCTTGACTCCCACCGTATATAAGCAGCATGCTGAAATCGATTTTTATGAAAAATTGAAGAAAAAAATACAGAAAAAGTTTTTGAAAAATGTCTTCTTACTTTTCACTTGCCCCAAAAGTGGGGCAAGTGAAAAGTTTATCGTTTTGTACAATAAATTCAAAAACAAACAGTTATATTCACGATTTCTATTAGCTTTAACACTTGTTAAGGCTTCCCAATGAACAATAACATAAGTAACATGTAAACAAAGAAAATGTTATTCTTTTAACTTCAATTCTCTTCTGTTCAGTTATGTTAGTTGAAATGATTCGACAACATTATAACTGCAACATTTCCAATGTTAGGTCTTACATTATAGGACAGCAATTGCATTTCTGCGCTGTAGAATTTCCACCGATCGTTATTTATTCTTGAGAAAGTCGGATATGACGTCGGATAACTCTTCGGGAGAAATCAAACGGAATCCTTCAATAACGTATTTAGGGTCTTTTTTATGTGGATAGACCTATACCCCATTTTTATGTTTTGAACTAGGTTTACATAGACATTCCACGAGATTTCCGTGTGTTCTCTAATATTGCAACTTTTCAGTCAACGTCTTTCTTTTAATTGGCTGCCCGAAGTAGACATATTGATATTGTAATGTTTGGCAACATCTTTTAGAGAATTTCCATGATTTCTAATAGCTTTTAACGCTTTAGTATAGTGTTTCTTGGATTATCAGCACGTTATGTTTTTCTATGATAATTGCGAACCATGTTTACTTATGGCTACTTAAAGAGAAAACACAAATTCAATCTCTAATGATAAACTTTTCACTTGCCCCAACAGATAAAAAAAATTGACGATGTTTAAATTTAGTTATTTTTAGGTCTACGTCGAATTAATTCTAAAACTTTTTTATTGCAGTTTGAAACTGTCACAGAGGACAACTAAGAAGTGGTACAGAAAATTATTTTCCGCAGCTTTTTTCCACTAAAAATATTAAAATAAGATTGTACGCCGCCAACTTGTTACGGAGTAACAGTTGACAGGTTAACAATTTTTCAGTCTATTATGAAACAATGGCTGAAAAATCTCAGAAATCTCTTACCTATCGTAATGTTCTCAATAACCTCAAAGGTTTACGCATGAGTTTAAAACGTTAATTCACATATTCAGTAAAATATATCAATTGTTTTCACTTACCCCATTTACCCACTTGCCCCGCGGTACCTTATTCGAAAGTTTATTTAAGATTTCACACCAGCAAATACTACAGCAATTATTTCAGCTGTTCCTACGATCATTCCTTCACAAATTCATCCAGGAATTTCATCCTATGTTTTTTAAGGAATACTTTAACATTCTACAGCATTAAATTTCCCAAAAATTATCTTTGCTGTTCGTCTATAAAATCCTCTAAGACTTCTTCCAGAAGTTCTTTCTTTTGAAGACTACTTACACCGTCTTCAGCCAAAGGCTGCACTGACTGAACCATCACGAACATTAGGCAACGGACAACACGGAAAACCCAATATCCTATGTAGTTTCACACATAAATGGTATACAGAAAATATCTTCATTCGTGGAACTCGTAGGAATTATTTTCAAATCATCACGAATGCTGGTAACATCTGTCGATGGAAATTGGTCGTCAGCGAACATTCAAACTTCAAACTTACCGGGGAGTCTGTGCTCCCATTTACTATGCCCCGTAGTTTCTGTTTCAAGGTTTGTTCTTGTTGCGAAAAGAGGCCATCTGTGTTGAAGAATATGTTTCAGTGTCATCTTCGGACTCGTCATCAGTCAACGTAGCTTACATTCTTGCTCGGGTCGTGGTTCATTTAGCGTTTCATGTCGAAACTCATGATGGATCAATTTCTAGATTGACGGCTTGATGATCAGCACACAATTTGACCGCTATTGGAATAAAACACATCCAGCTCGTAGAAATCACCTCTCAACGGACAAATTGCAATCACCGTATTCTTAAGCTTTATATCTCCAACTTTTGGTCCAAAGCTAATCGTCACTTCAGCATTGGTCATATGCTTCACCGATAGCAAGTTTGCTCGCAAGTCTGAGATAAACAGTACGTCATAAATAGCCCTAATGGTTGACTGCACAAATCGTACCTTTATGCCACGCAGCCAAGGACTGGTCCTCTTGTTCCACACCAGTTATGACAGATAGTTCTAACCTTCTCCATGAGTGTTGATTCCCGGAATTTTAAAGTAATTAACCCGCAAACACCAAAGAATTTTAAAAGACACGGACACCGTCTTCAGCCATTTAGCTGCACAGACTGTAACTTAACACTAGACAACGGACAAGCATGCTCCAGTGGCACAGCCATAAAACATTCCTGACGAAAAGTTTCAATGGCTGAAGAGGGAATCGAACCCGCACCCCATGACACGATGCCTGACGACACTAACCGCACGGCCACGAAGCGCACAATTTCTCTATGAAAATCTCTATAGTGATTTTTGCAGAGATGTTCTCAAAGCTTTCTCCAGGTCACACTACGACAATTTCTTAAAGGATTACTTCAGGAATGTCCCCAGTGACTTCTCGAGAAATTCCTCAAGTAGTCCTTCCGATATGTTTCTAGGAATTATTCCTGTGATTTTTTCCAGAGATCGCTTCAGGAATTCTTCCGGAGATTCCTCCAAAAATTCATCTGAGGATTCTACTAGAAATAACTTCATAAATTCTTAACGAGATTTCTCAAGAGCTTCAAGAGTAGTGATGTGAAAGTTATTGTGACGACTTCCTTCGGAAGAGAAGTAAAGCCGTTGGTACCGAGATGAACTAGCTCAGGGCTTAACATATCGTTAATAAAGATAGAGAAAGAGTGAGAATCATGGCATGAAAATATCGGGTTGAAAAGGTTAACTTGTTCGAAAACTGAAGGAGACAGCATCGAATCTTGGGTCATCGAGTTGGAGAAGTATCGACATACTTACATTTTAGAGTCAAAGTACACTATATTAAAGTGATTATTTTCATGTTAAAAAAAACATTACATCGGGTAAGGGAAAGTTGATTGTATTGTTCTGAGCACTCATAAACGTTTTGTTTTTTGTTATCGTATTTCGTATATACAAATTTGGAACGCTGTATCCAAAATAGGCAGTGGTATTAATTAAGTTTTTTTTTTCAAGTACCGCCATGCGGGGTGAAATTGGGCCTAGGGGGTGACTTTGACCGCCTCTTTCGATGCATCTCATGATTAGTAGGAACGGCAAAAAACTAATCTATGATAATCTATTGGCTATTTATAACGTATTCTTGAAGCTTGGCACATTGTTTTCATTATTCTGGCATTAGCTTGCTGTAAAAATCTTGGCCCAAAGTCCCCCTTATGGACCAATGTCACCCCGCACGACGGTAGCTGATTTATTGATTTCTTTTTTTTTTGTGGACTACCGTATTTCATAGATTTTTCGAAGACTTTCACTTTACCGCAACAGGAACAAAGGCACCATCCATCAATATTACAACCTCTGTGATTTTCTGGCAAGTCGAGAAGACTTTCACGGATTGGCGCTTTTGAAATAGACTTCGTTCGTTGAAAAAGCAAGAGGTCCATATTGAACCACATCAAAAGGTCCGGATTGGACCAATTCACATTTTGAGATGTTCAAACCAGTTGAGGACAAACAGTGCATAGACATTTCAAAACCATATGGTCAGATGAAAGCTTAGGCTTGGGGGATTCGATTATGTAATAACACAGAAAGATTGGAGAATTATTGTCAATTCCTGAGGCTTGGAAATAATGCTAACCGATAGCACACTAGAGCACTTCAAAACAACAAACTAAAAATAAAAATCAAACAAATTAACTGGAAGGCGTCAAATGTTTTGTGTTAGATCCTAGCCAGACGGTGGGTAGAAAAACGGTACACACGATCTTTACAATTGCGCCAGTATTGAGAAATGTTTGATGGTCCGAATTAGAACAGGGTCTGAATTGGACCACTTTCCCCTAATTCAAAAGATAGCGTGATTATATGTTCTGCAAAAACATGTTTTTTCATGACAAACAACTCAAGAAAACTCAAAAAATGTAAAAAAACTTGAAAAAAAGTTATGTTAAAAAATATAATTTTTAGGGGCCATTCACATACAACCAACGGCATATATCTCAAAAAGTATAAGAGATTGAAAAATCGTGTCTTCGACAAAGTTGTTTCAAATTGCCAATTCTACAACTTTGCCGGAGACACTTTATGTCTATCCGAATGTTATGAAAAAATAGTTTTTCTATATCACTGCTAGGTGGATTGATCACAAAACATTTTAAAACAAAAGATGCGCTTTAATATACCAAGAAACTTCTCCGAACAAACTATATCGCTTAAATCCACGGTTTGGACGCTATTCAAAAAGCGCATGAAATCGACAAAATCCAACAGAGTGCCCTGTAGGTCGTCTTATTATTCATAATTTTCTCCAAATCTCTCTAGTATCTATTTCTCCAGGAGTTCTTCAAATAATTTTGCGAGAAATTTCTAAAAAAAATCTATGAATTCCCTTAGGAAGAACTTTTAATCACAACCGTATTTTCTAGTCCAGTTCCGACAAGCTGTATTCCATTACTCCATGAATTTATCTAGGAAGTTCTCCAGAAAAAAAATCCAGAAGATTTTCCATGTAATTGTCCATAAGTTTGGTAATTCATCCAAGGAGTATTCCAGGGATATTTCAGAAAAAATATAGACAGAAATTTCTCCAGCAAAATCTCTACAGTAATTATTCTAGAAATTTTTCCAAGGATACTAAAGGAATTTTCTTCACCCATCCTATTTTACAAATCCATTGAGAATATGGAGTGACAAGAGAACCGCCCTACGATGCATCCCAAGCCCCGTCTTTAGAACTTCTAATTTGTCGTGAAAGTATGAATTGACCAAAAACAAAATAGCCGCCAAAGAAATTTTGTGTGGAGAATGTCGGTCCCTCAAGGAACATTTGAATATCTTAAAAACTAGATCACCAATGATTAATATCGACATGGATTCTTGAACTGGAAGAGTTTTTTGAGAATTTGTGAATAATTTTGAATAGAATTTGTGAATGAATTTTTAATAAAAAATCCTTTTCAAAATTTCTGGCATGAATTACTTGACATGAAATTTTTCATTGTGGAACAATCTTTGATTTTTTTTTCTTGCAAATGTTTCTGAACGATTTCCTGGTGGAATTCGAAGAGAAATCCCTGAAGAAATCTTTGAAAAATTACGAAAAAAAAATCTAATAGGAATATATTTCTCTGAGTATCTTCGAATGAATATCTAAAAAAATGGAGACGGAACTGACGCTTCTCATGTCGAGGAATTGCAATCGAATTCCATCCCAGAGATAGTCAATTATGATGTTGGAGTTTTAGTGACGACTCTCTTCGTGAAAAAATAAAGCCGTTGATACTAAATCGTTCATAGATGTGTAATATGTGTGGACAGATTTCATACTTACTTGATGGGCAACATTTCCTTGCTATTGCGTTGAATCTACGCCGAATGAAGAAGCCTTCTCCATTGGACCCGGTCCTGGGCCAATCGCTTCTAGTCGCCCCAAACGTTAAGCGACCTTATATCCTCCTCAAGATTTCATATAATTTTCAAATATCATAATACTTACTATCGTTTACGGTTATTAAAATTTCCGGAAAGATATTGTGCTCTGCAAGGAAAATCCACGTTGTGCGATTTTCTTAAAATATCGATATTCCGTCGCAGTTTCAGATTTAGCAAATTTGGAACATTCGCATCCTTGAAGAAACAATCCAAGCCTATTTGAATTTTGTCGTTGCGTTTGAATTGCGCAAAACACACTTTTCATATTTTCACTAAGTAAACATGTCTTTCGTTCAAAATTGTATCATTCATTGATAGTATTGATTATACTGAACCAACTCCAAAGTAATTCGAATTCAAAGAAAGAAAATATACGGTGTTTACCAGGGATTGAATCCTGCAAAAATTGAGAGAATCTCTCGCGTATCGCTCTCTGTAACTATCATAACATGCTGCACATTATGAGAGACTGTTTATCGTATAATGCTACAACTTTGATCAGATTGGGGAGAAAGTAGTGCATGATAAAACCCCTCTAAACATGCTCCAAGCCTGGGGGACACTATTGCTATTAGAAGTTCGTGGATTGTTTATCTTGCCAGTAAAGAAAAACACCTATCCCCAACGGTAAATAAGCGAGAAAAATGGATTTTATCATCGCTCTCTCTCTTTGGGGCTCTCGCTCACTGCTTCCATTTATCAGACTTGTTACACCTTGCGATACAATGACGATCGTGGACCGCAACAGATGGGATGTTTTTCTTTGCTTGCTTTGATCGTGCTTCATACTCAAATGAGAGCGAATTCTGCAAAGCCTGGTGTTTACAATGCCTATCTGTGAAGCAATTTATAAAATAAATCAAATGGAACAATACCTACTTGATTCTGAAAATAAAAATCGCAGAATGCTGCGAGGAATGCTTTGAAAAACTCCCGTTTTTGAACAATTTCTAGAAGTCTATACAGGAATTATTGGAAAAACAATATTTTGAGATAAGTTGGTTTCAAAACTAGTTACTGTTGAGAACCCCTGCAGCGAAACTATCTCCACGGTCACGGGAATATGTAGATAGAACCACCACCAATCGAGCAACCTTCAACGCTGCTTTCCTGCAACGTGTCCGTTTTTTTTTTCGGTTTGTCATCTTTGTGGTGGTACTTTTTTGGTCTTCCAGATGCTTGCTCACCGGTACCGCCGCGGTCATCGTCGTCACTGTTCGCACTTCTTCGCGGCTGGATTGAAAGGTGTCGTTGTGACGCTTTAGTTATCTTCGTCAGAACGATTCCTACGTGGTTGTTTATCGTGATACGCAGAAATACAAAAAAAAATCAACAGGTAGAAAGTGCGGTTGGCGGTGGAATGGATGGGATTATGCCATAAGCTTGATGATAACATCAATAACAGTTCAGATTTGAAGATGCTCAATTGTAGCTTATCGCTTATCGCTCTTTTGGAGTGTGTGCTTTATCAGAACCGATCTGCAGGTGGTATTAGGCGGAAATATTTTACTCATCGGTTATCTTTGATTGTGCGTTTATTTTTGGCAATGTGGTCAAATACAGGCTGCCTTGAGTCATAGAAAACATGACATATGTATGACAACAATAAATATGGCATCGCAATTTTTTTTTATCAAGTTGACGTATTAATCAAAATATTATGAAACATCAGTCAACTATTTACTCTACTCTTTTACGTATTCCAATCCTCTGAGTACAATCTCAATAAAGAGAATCTAAAAGTAGATTGAGTATTGTACCTTTTAATTCCGCCTTGATTTCATTATCTTTTAATAGATACGCGTATTTCGACACTCTGGATACGAGTAACTGAAACTAAAGAAGACTACAGGTGGTAGTCGAGATACGCGTATCTGTCAAAAGATAATGCAATCAGGGTGGAATTAAAAGGTACAATATTCAATCTACTTTTAGATTATCTTTACTGGTCGTATTTTTCTGGAAGGTCTATGGCATCTAAAGTATCCATTTTCCTCTTTCTCCTTGCAATGAATCCTGGTGCATAGTTCTAGAGGCTCCAGAGAAACCTAAAGAGACTTTCACTCAATTTTTCTTGCTGCAGCAATTCATCTTTTAACATCTTCAGAAATTTCTTCTAGGAAACTTTCAGGATCTCCTCCAGATATTCTTGTACAGATTTTCCACACACTCTTCAAAGAATTTGTTCAAAAATTTCTTCAGATTTTTTTAATGGAATAAATGAAAGAATTTATTCAAAATCCAATGCAACTTAATGTTAATAGATACTACTCAAGGATTTTATACCAATTATTTATTAAACCGATTTCTCCAGTAATTACTTTAACAGATCTTTCAAATATTTCTACAGTTCTTACAAGAAAATACTCGAAGGTTCATTCTATAGTTTTTGAAGAAATTCGTTAATTCATTCCAGAAAACCCTACAAGAATTCCTTAGGGAGTTTCTTCGCCAATTATTACAGTTATTTTTCCAGTCATTTTCATATGTATTCCTTCACGAATTCATCGACGGATTGTCTCTGTAAATGCCGTAAAATACCTCTAGTAGTAGTGATTATTCCAGGAAATCTATTAAAAGCTCTTGCAGAAATCGTTCAATAAATTCAACCGGGGTTTTCTCATTCAGTTCCTCCAGCTTTCTTTTCTAGGTATTTCTTTTACATTTTGTCCACGAATTACTTTTTCAGTTCTTTTCATATAAAATGTTCATGAACTTTTGTATTTAAAGTTTTACATAAAAATACAAATATTTCCCAGGATTCCGTTCGATGTTTTTCAGAAAATACTATAGGATATTATGCAGGTATTCAAGGATTTGTTTAAGAAATGCCTCCCGGATGCTTAGAAGGAATTTCCCTAATAATTTCTAAAAATAATCCTCAATAATTCCAGGGAGGCATTCCATGAAATAATTCCTGAATAAAATTATGAGTACTTCCTTGAAAAATTTTTCAAATATGTTCTGGAGGATTTCCTGACGGAATCTTTAGATGAGTTTCTGAAGTAATTTCTAAAGGTATCCTCTGATATATTCCTTGTTGAAATCAAAAACGACAATTCCAGGGGAAACCTTAAGAAATCTGGTGAAGTGTTGCCAGAGTAATTACTGATTCAATTCATGAAAATGTCCTAAACGAAAATCTTGGACACAATTCTAACAAAATTGATGGAAAAAACACTTCTTAAACTCCTGGAAGACTTCGGGTTTCCTTGAGAAATTTATTAAACTATCTTTGGGGTAATTTCTAGAACAAATCATGGTGGAATCTCTGAAGTAATTTCTCAAGTTGAACTTAAAAAAAAATCATGGAAAATTTCCACAAGGAACCCGTTAAACAACCAATAAATGCATTCCTGAAGAAATTTTCAGAGTTGTATCTGAAGAAACCTTTGGGCAAATACTAGAATTATTTTCTGAAGAAATTCGTGAAAAAAATCTGTATAACACTTGTTGTGATTGCAAGTGTAATTCCTAATAGTCGCAATAGAAAAAAAATAGTATTGTACATATCCGTAGGGCCTTCCTTAGCCGAGTGTTAAGAGTCCCCGGCTACAAAGCAAATCCATGCTGAAGGTGTCTAGGTTCAATTCCCGGTCGGTCCAGGATCTTTTCGTAATGGAAATTTCCTTGACTTTCCTGGGCATAGAGTATAATTGTGCTTGCCACACGATATACGAATGCGAAAATAGCAACTTTGGCAAAGAAAGCTCTCAGCTAATAACTGTGGAAGTGCTCATTGAACACCAAGCTGAGAAGCAGGCTCTGTCCCAGTGGGAACGTAACGTCAAGGAAAAAAAGAAGATTTTCTACTAAAGGTATGCCATTTATTCAGCAATTTCATGCGAAACTTCGCACACCCGATCAGTCGAGGTCACTCAATTTGGAATGCCCCGTACAAAGCGTCAAATTCCGAAAAAAAAATCAATCCAATCAACGCAGCGCAAGGTTTATTCCCAATAGGTAATAGGTTGCCCCTCATTGGACTGAGCGCAAAGTTCCACACGCAGCACAATGGTCGGACTCCACACAAAGAGGCGGTCAAAACTAACAAATATGATTTTGAAACTTTTATAGCTCTTATTACTTTAAAATATACATAATCAGTCGTATGATCCTTGAATGAAAATGTACTAAAATTATATGTCATCAAACAAGCCGAAGTCAAAAAATTCTAAAATGATATAATAACATAAAGAACAAAATTCAAATGTTTTGAGATTTATATCTAGTTCAAATGCATTTCTTATGAAATCATGTAAATTATTTTACGGTGCAAAAAAAGGTACGTAGTTCGTAATTCTGAAACAATAAAAACACCTAATATTTTGACCAACCTTCATTGTTTTCCGACCATTGTGCGCGGGCGTAAACCGAGAGATAGAGGAAAAAAGCGGATCGCTTTAGCTAATTTTGATGAATCATTAACCATATTTACGCCACCTCATTACAACGGCGTGGTCCATTGTGGGCAGCCTTCACGCGAATTATTGCCCGATTCCGTTTGGGCCTGCGAATTCCTCTTCTTCGTTACACATTTTGTTCCGTTTGTGCATTTTTCCGTCCATCCAATCGTTCGGACGCATCATCGTACTTACGGTTTACGTTGTAAAATTCATTGGATGGCAGGGGTGGAAGGACCAAACTTTGGCTGAAAACGGGAAAAATATGATTATGCCCTAGGAAAAGATGACTTAGTTTATTCAAAAACAGCCAATAAAATCAAGTGAAACAAACAATACTTTTGGTACAAACAATTAAAAAATCAAAATAACATTTAAGAATATATTATTCGTCGAAATATTTGCAAAATAAATTGAAAATTTGCTTTGAGAAATTAATATTTTTCAAGAAAAAACTCAAAGTAAACACTACAATACAAACAATTTCAAAAGAAAAATACAAAAACAGTACTTAAAATCTTATACATAACACTGTGGAACACGTTTTTGTCTCAAGCACCAAAATACCTCTATTCCTCAATTAAGGGTTGCTGAATCTATTGCCGTTTTCAAAAATATCATAGCACGTCTAGTTTTTGATATCTTGGCTGTTGAAAATGCAAAAATTGACTATTTCAGCCAACTTGCTTGCAAGTTTGCCAGCTTGTAAGGCAATTTATTTGCTTAAATTGCCACAGAACTTTATACGTAAAACAATACTTATCAACAAAGTTTATAATATTTTCGATGCGGAAAAGTTATGTTTTAATGTTTTAAAAAAGTTTTGTATTTTCCTATATAAGAGAAACGAACACTTTTGTATGGAGACAGCAAACATGTTAAAAAAATCGGTTTAATCTAAATTTAGTCGTGCGATTTCTACCAAATTTTGTCTAAAATGGAAGTTTAAGGGCAAAATCGCATTCTTGTTGGACTAGATCACGAAAAGTTTGATAAATTATACTTCAAATTTTATGTAAGCATTGATAAAAACCAATGTTTTACACAACTTTGGCGACCTGTAGCTAAAAAATGTGACGTGCTGGAACATTTATGAAAATGGCAACAGATTCAGCAACCCCCTACTCGAGACACATAATTTGGTCCTTGAAACATGCAAAAATGTCATTTTTGTTACGCTGTGTAATCATTTGTTTTGCAGTTATACCGGCAGCTTTTTAATTTCTCAGTTCTTCTTTTTGACGTTTTTCGATTTTCTAAATGCCTGTTTCAAATCTTCAATGGATTTTTTTTACTATTCATTTATTTTTCTTGACGTATTTTAAATTAATTTCACGTTTTAGTGTTTTTTTTTTAATTTACTATTATTGCTGTTTGCGTTTGACGTGCAAATCTTCTCTAATTGCGCTTCGAATGCGGTAATACAAAGTAATCAAAGGACTCATAGCAACCATGATCCATATCATTGCCAACTTAGCAAAGAAACTCAAATTCTGACTTCGCCTTCTTTGTGAAATATCTTACCGGGTTTGGTGTTCCCGCATTTGATATTTGCATTTGATTTCAAACGCACACAGCAATATCCATACAAATATCTAATATCTTATTATTCTATTAGCCACTTTTTGATGGCTGTCGCAGAAAACTTGGTGATGAGCTAAGAGCTATGAGTTCTAAAACGGCGCCATCACCCTTGAAAAATTGTTTGCGAGCTTGCTAAAAAATTTTCGCACGAGACCGCACCGGACGAGTCCAAGATAAACAAAAATTTCGCTTTCGCAGATTACAAACATTTCGGACCGGCATCTGCACTAGCTACCTACCTATTGGCTGATGCTGCTGCTGCCGTGCTTCTGATTTGTTTCCCCGGTGCGTTTGGGTTTATGTGTTTTTTTACCTGATATGTGTGTTTGCCTTGGGCTCTCCAAGCTCTCTAAGGTAGAGCGCAATTTGATTGGCGTTCATATTTGCCCTCGCCGTAAAACGGTGAGCTTGATATATTCCTCGAAAAAAAAGTAAACTGGATGTTTTGCAGCCTTATGTCACTGCTGTGCGAAATAATGGAAGCTATTTTCAGCACTTTCACTTGAGCTGAGCTAAAGAAAATGATCAGCAAGTAGACCAATCGAGGTTGGCCTAATGCACGCAGGAATGTCTCTCGTAAAAAGGCGGCTAATTTAGCTCTCACGCGTGAAAACATGACCGAAATGTGCCAATCATATTGTCTGCTTTGATCAAATTTGGCGGTTTATTATTTTTTTCACAAAACGCGCCCTTTTTCAAAAGTTTTCACATCCATTTTTTTAGATATTCTTTCAACTAACTTTCCCTAGAGAACCATAGTAAAAGTTGGTTTTCATGGGTACCTAACTCGATGATCCACAACTCTAAACCTTCCTAACTCGATGGCTTCTTCAATATCGAGTTATGGAGAGTTGACTGTATTTATATATGAATTCCTTCAAGATTTTATTCACAGTGTCTATCAAGAATTGCTACGAAAAATACTCCAGGGATCTATATTAAACCCATCAAATTCGACCAGGAATTGCTCATAAAGTACCTTTTTTTCTCATTTCTTTTCGGGTGTCACGCATTTTAAAATTTACAACAACTATTTCAGTTTCACAAATTTCCTCCAGGAATTTCTTCAGAAAATCCTGAATAATATTATGCAGGGAAACTATTTTTTATTATTACTATTACTATTTATATCTGTAGTCATGTCTGTCTATCTATATGTCTGTCAGTCTGTCCCTATTTATCCGTAATGCTTGCATAGAAGATGGCTTGCATACAAGTTACTGAAAGATGTATCCTTTCGAACATTTTTGGTTCAAATTTTTAAGAAATTTAGAATGACAATTCTGGAGGAAATGTTAAGAAATCTCTTAGGACTTTCATAAGAAATGCCTGATGGAATCTTTGCAGTCATTTTTGAAGTTATCCGTGCAAGAATTCTTAACTTTAACGAAATTCTTGGATGAATTCCTTGAGAACTCCGTGAAAGAATCTCTAAATGAACTCTCCTTCAAGAGTTGGGAATGAGCAATTCTCGCTGATACCCTCCCACTATGTACACTTGGTCGTTCAAAATGTTTAAATTTATGCCCATTCGAAAGCTTTTGTCGAGTAACTAAAGGAACTGGGTCCATCAATTTGACCAACCGAATGTAGTTCCTTTAGTTACTCGACAAGAGCTTTCGAATGAGCATAAATTTGAACATTTTGAAAGACCAAATGTAAATCTGTATCTGTATCTTATCATCTTTATCAGCTAAAAGGATGGTGTCTTCGGCAAGGCTGTTCAGCATATGAAGGGCTATCTGGCGGTGCTGCGAAATTCTTGAGATACAGGTAATTGAAGAAAATGTGTTGCTAGATTCATTACGAGTAAATGGTTGAAGTACAAAGAAATCAAATTTAATATAAGTAAAAATAAATTTTTATTGATTTCGTGGAATCGAACCATTGTAGACGTTTCAATACAAATTGATGAGGAGACAATTGATCGCGTGCATGAGATTAAATATCTTGGCGTGATAATGAATCTTAGAGCTTATTGAAACAAAACAAAATGTATTACTATATCAATGTACAGCGAGGATTCGCTGGTTGGAGCATGACTGCCTTCCATCTAGCGAATCCGAAATTTTGTTGGGATTTAAACCACTGCGACCATTAATTTGATCTATTGTGGTAATCCGACCCGTTAGTTGGAACGAATGACAGATGGTGAAAATGCTCCATACTCACGCATCTGGAGAGCAAATCGTCACGAAACGCACATATACATACGCATTTGTTCTATATATGGAAACTTCAATGTCTGAGTACCGTAGACGTCAAAGGCAGTTTGATATTTTCTGGTGACATTTGAGTGCTTTTTAGTTGGAATATTTTCCAACCAGCGAACTCCCTGGCCTGGATCATGGGGATTGACGGTGCCAAAGTGAAGGTGCACCGTAAAATAATATCCGTCTGTATAACATATCACCTTCCCAATACTTTGGCACACCTCTAACGGATCATGATTTATCATGAAACGGCTGCTTGCAGGCTGAGGATCTGTTAATATGTTTCTGCATATTATCAGGTACTCTTCGAATGGAGGGACCGCCAGGGCTCAGTAGTTACTTATGCACCACTACTTGTTGTTGCAGTTTGTTAGATGAATTGCAGCATCTTTTGTACTAATCGGTAATGGTGGATAGGTTTCGAAGCTAACGCATGATCCAACTTTTTGTTATGTGACTTAAAAGTGAGTGTTCGGTGAGTTTCTGTGTAACACTCGTCGTCATAAAATTAATGATTGTGAGGGTGATAATGATACTTGAAGAATTGCATAGTGGTGATAAACTGTTGAAATTGCATTTGAAGTGATTGTGAGGGTTACATTAATACCACAGACATAATAATAACAATATGCATTTTGCACTTATTTCTTTAAACAAAAACACTATTGCCTAGTTCTTTACACTTTTACAATGACAGTGTTCATAATAACAGCAAGTGCAATAGAAGTGATCGAAGTATTTTTTTTTGTTACGGTCGTTGCGATAATTCGTAGTTCAATTAAATAGTAAAAAAATAAAATTAAACATCCTTCAACTATTGGTAATAAAATAAATTGGTATGAAATTGGCGTGATGTAATATTGGTGAAACTTTTAGCTGTGATAGTGGAAAGTGATTACGAAAGTTCATGAATGATAATCGGTTATAGAAGTGATAGTCTCAAAAACAAAAGTGTCGACAGCAAAAGAGTGGCAATTATGTGACAGTGAATGATAAAACAAAATGGGGAATGAGGACTTTTTAATAAAACTATTTCGTTCTTCACTTCAACCACTCTAGTAGCATTTCAGGCCTTATCATACTTTGATAGTAGTCTGAACTACTAGACTGCAAAACTACGGTAAGGGCTGATTGCTGCTAGGGTACACAGTGACCATTTGAGCAACATTGCTTAGGAACGTCTGTGTGATGGACGCAATAGAGGCTTATAAAAGCAAATGCTGGGAAGGAGCTTAGGGCAGATTAAAAGTGCCAGTACTACCCCTATCGCTACCGAAAAAAAAAAAAAAAAAAAATATTTTCCAACCAGCGAACTACCAATCAGTCATTCCATGTAGCGGATCCCCAACGAGCGAATCCCCACTGTATGCTGATCAAAAACATTGTTTTCTTCTCAAGAGCCCTAATGATCCTAGAAATAATTATTGGCTACGCCTAGGAAGTGATCCAGACATAGTACACACTTTTAATGAATGCTAGATCGAAAACCACTCTGTTGTCATGAAAATAGGAAAAAAAAAATAAACAACCACACGTCATTGCGTTTTCCTACATTATTCAGATTCACGAAGATTTGGTCTAATGTCCAGATAATTAGCATATCGACACATGGAGAAAAAATCGGGCATGAAAATCACATCGAGGTATGGAGATATCGAGATATGCAGAGGGAAATTGTATGCAGCATGAAGGGATTGAAAAAATCATCGACATAGAGAGATATATCGAGATGTAGAACATCGAGATGTGGAGAGTCAACTATAATATTTAAATTCTTTCATCGCAGATGTTATTTTTTTCAGTGATTCGATTATCCGAAGTATTTGATTATCCGGAGTGAAAAAAATTGATACCCCGGATAATCGAGTCAAACCTGTACTATGGAAACTTACAAAGCTCTTTATATCTGTAAAAATAATCAGACCATTTGTTGTTTGCAAATCTGGTTAAAATGTTCAGAATGAATTATCCTAAAGATATATCGTCTTATTTTAACTGCTAAATCTTTCATAGTTATTAATTCTATTCGGAAACTATCAATACATTGTAAATTTGTCTTTCAATGATTTATGCTTAAATACAACAGGATCGTAACCTATATTTGCAGTTTACGAACTCTATAAGCTCTGCATAAATTTCATAAAAAAATCTATAATATAAGCATAATTTCAACAAGCTTTTAGTTTTAATAGGGGAAATGGCCAACTTGTCCTGTAAATAAAACACTGCACTAAACAAAGTATTTGCATGCAATACCCAGTGGCATAGTCGAAAAAATACTGAAGAAGAAAAGTGTTACAGTATGGAGCGGAAATCTAACGCTCACTCTATAACACAATGCGTTTAGTGCCCGACGAGGCCGCAAAGTTTCTCAAATTGAGTTCAGAAATGACAGAGTCTATATACAGAGAGTTGCGCGAAGAGGCTTCTTTGAATGATTGTTCTCCTTCGTCTTTGAAAATAGCCCCTATTTGTTTTGCTGATCTGTTCGATAGATAGACGGTTTGACAGTTCGATAGGTAGATTTGGTTTCACTCTTCGCGCAATTCATTATTTATACACTCTGAGTAATGACAAGATATTATTATTTTTTACCACTTCATATGATTACCTCGAAAAGGATCAATGGCTTCGAACCCATTCCCAAATGAAAGAATCATTCTTTCCCATATTTACTTCAATACGTTGTTATCAAGATTTTCCTACCAGTTAAACCGATTTTCGAGATATGACATTTTGGTGATATTAAGTAACAAACAAAATAGACCCCTCAACTCTTACAATATAGTTTTACTTCACGGAACAAGCCAAAAGTATATTGAAATATATTTCGCCATAAATCGAACGAGTTTAGTAACTTGGATAAAGTAGAAAAGATAATCCCCTAACACCCCACTTATTTTCAAAAAGAGACTTTTTTCATAAGAAATATAAAAAGTCGAAATCTAGATAAAATTTACACAATTTTTTGCCTGCGTTGTGATCTCAAATAAATTTACTTATCTTCTAAGTTACTCACATATATTTCATAATATTGTTCCATAATTTTGTAGATAAATGTATTTAGCCTATAAAGTTCAAATCAAGATGTTTTGAACCGTTTTCAATATCTAGACTCCAAAATACTTTATTTTCATAGACATCCCATATCACATAATGTAGTTCACATTCCTCCGAACAAATCGAGCATTTCAGATAACTTTCGACGTTTTTGTGGTTTGTCAAACTTGATGGAGAAGTTCAATCCCTTAAAACCCCATGAGTCCTTAACACACCATTTTACTGTACTTCAACTATCTACTCGTAATGAAGCTAGCGACACATTTTATTGAATTGTCTGTATCTCAAGAGTTTCAAATCATCGCCAGATAGTCACATGCCGAACAGCCTTGCCGAAGACACCAACCTTCAAACTGATAAGCATGTTAAGATACGGACAATTGAAGAAAATTTGTTACTAGAGCCACCTAGTGGATAGATTCTCATTCAGGACTTCTACCACTAGATAGCCTTCAATCTGATGAATAACTTTACTGAAGACACCAACCTTCTTTAGCTATTAAGGATCTTGAGATACAGACAAATGAAGAAAAATTGTCACTAGCGCCACCTAGCTGAAAAATTCTCAATCAGACTTTTCACCGACAGATAGTCCTTGATCTGCTGAACAGCTTTGCTGAAGACATCAACCTTCTAGCTAATACGGATCTTGAGAAACAGATGATTGAATAAAATTTGTCACTAGTGCCATCTAGCGGATGAATTCTCAATCAGATTTTTCATCGCCAGGTAGTTCTTGATCTGCTGAATAACTTTGCCGAAGACACCAACCTTTTAGCTCATTTGGATGTTGAGATATCCGTTTGAAACCAATTTTGCACCCCTCCTGTCTACGCTTTTTACGTTACCAAGATAAAGGGGAGGGGTCAGGGGGGATGTCTCACCCAAGTATTGTAAGCAAGGATGGAAATCTAGTGATCATGACAAAATAAATGATGCATCGCGGTTGTTCTTTATCGTGCGAGCATAGCAACAACGATAAACCATTAGTCGTCAAGTCCTAACAACAAACTCCGCTCCTCGAAAAATGAATCGCTTAGCATGTGTGCTAACGATCCATTGTTCGCAAACCAAAGTCATAACTTTTGGAGGATGTTTTGGCTTTTATTCCACGATCTGCCTTCTAGTATGCCATTTCTGACCGAAAATCAATCAGGCATGGTTTGGGCGAAAAATTATGCCGTGAAGGCCTTCTGATTCATGTTGATTACGACTTGTTACAACATCCGACAAACGGTTTGTCCCGCGACAAACAGTGCATCGGATCCTCCATATATCCTTACTATGCGCGCGAAGTGAGCAGTTCAAATCATGCTTCTGCAAGAACAACGGCCCTCTTAGACCATTCAAATACTATGTTGTTAGTCGCTAGAGGCGATTTTTTTTCATCCTTGATTGTAAGACCAACTAACCGCATTTACATCAAAATTTATTTCAAATTGATTGATCTACTAGTCTCCGAATTGTGGTCATTTAAAACTTCAAGGTCCGTCTCGGGCTTTTAAGGGTTAAATTACACACTTGATGTGTTGGTACAGAAAGGCTCAATTTTGGCCGTATTGTACTATTTTTTTTGTAACTGAACTTTTATCAACCGAAACCTTTTATTAATTCACCTGCTTCAATAATGATTAACCGAAAGCTTTCTTTGCCAAACTTTCATTCGTATATCGTGTAGCAGACACAAAAATACTCTATATCCAGGAAAGCCAAGGAGCGAAAACGACGTCATAGGCTTTAAATTTATAAATTTATTCGTCGTAACGAACATAAAAGCCTATTGCATATATTCCAACTTATCTGCAACATAGTTTCATCTAGTGTGATTTGGTGAAAGCTGTTATAGTTCGTCCACTTGTACAACTAAAATGTAATAAAACTACTGTATTTCGATAAATATCTTCAGTTCAATTATGTACTTTTCACTTTACCACCGAAATCACATGGACGAATAGGTACCGAGCAAAATCTGATTTGTGATCGGCTGAGCCACGCCACATTACGATACAAATTTCTGCCCGCCCCTGTGTATGACTTACTTCACTGGGCACTTATTTACACTATGGAAAACTTCGTACATCTTCACTGAAGGATTTCACTTTAATCACACGTAGCAAAACTTCTATGATTCACGAAATCTTAAGAAATTCCCTCAACGATCGCATATAATTGAGAACGTAAACAAAGTTTTTCATCCGTCCGGACTGAGAAAAAAAAACATCCATATTTCATCATGCTGATGGAATGAAGGGAGAAGCCTGTAGATCTAGATAGGTATTCTGATAAAACATTCTATTATAACGTTGAAGTGTTGTATTTTGACCACTCACAGTGAGACGAATCTGAAACTGATTGCGACCGAAATGAAAAAGGATACGACCAATGTAGGCAACAGTTAGTAATAATTTCATTGCATTTTTTCCAATAAACGATCAAGATTGGGAAAGAGTTGTTTGGCATCGGGTTTTAACAGCATCATTCACTGCAATACTGGGAAAATTTCAGGTTCTCGCTGTTCAAAGCTTAATATCCAGTTTCCCCAGGTATTTTTTGACAAATACTCTCACCGATTTCCTTAGTTGTTGTTATAGGAGATCTTCCAAAGATTCCTACAGAAATTCTGCCAGAAAAATCTACATAGCTTCATTTCAGAGTTTACGTTTCATCTAGCAAGATCTACAAGAAGTATTTCGCATTTTTTTTTTCAGTAGTCCTTCGTGGCTCTTCCATCTGAATTCTTACATCAGTGTTCCTGGATCATTGATAGAAGGTAGCGAACATGTCTGCTAAACCGGAATAAGGAACAAAACAAAATGCTTGTGAGCATCAGAGTGCTCGCATCTGTCATGCTCGTGAGTAAACGAAGCTAAAATGATTCGTGAACGTGTTCAAAGCTGTACAGAGTCATTTGTGCTTTTGGGAAAAAGCTATATTTTCACTCCGAGATTTCTGGTCTCCAAGGGTTTTGACTGGTAGTTTACTGTCGATTTGATGGACGTACAATTGAATTGTCTATCAAAACCATAAACAATCATACTATGTTCGGTTACTCACGAGGAAATGTTCGCGAACTTTTTGCTATTTCTTTTGGTATGTTCTCACGAGCGGGCGGGTGCTAACTTACTCACACCAAGCCTGTTCGCGAGTCTGCCATGTTTGTTTTGCGTTGGTTTACAATAATGAGGTGCTTCGTGATGCGAATATTTCCACAACTGCCTGGGATTCCTCTTGAAGTTCCTCCAGAAGTATTTCTAGGAATTTCTCCAGCATCGCAGTTCTACAGTTCTTCAGTTGTTGCAAATAATTTCTAGTAATTTCTCAAATTAAATCTACATGGATTCTTCAAGTTCGAGTACATCTAAAGTTACACAACAGCTAATAATACACTAATCATATAAGTAATTCCTCAGATGATTTCTACACATTTTTTTTGGGGAATTCGCTCGATAATCTTCGAATTTCTGTAGGATATTATGTAGAGATTTGATTGATAATTGTCAAGGAAATTCTCAGCTTTCCTCAAGAGCCAATATATCTTTCAGAGAACCTCGAGGGATTTAATCGAGAGTTGCTTTAAGATTTAGTTTTACCAGATGTTGCTTCAGGATTTCCGTTTTATAAAAAACATTTTTTGAAAACTTTTTTGGGAATTTTTTGAAAAAAAATCTAAAAGAGTCCTGGAGTAATTCCTGAAGTTATTAAAAAAAAGTTTGATTGAAATCCTGAACAACAGTTTTGTAGGAAATCGTAGGCTGAAGAAAATACTGGTTGAATTCTTGACGGTGTTTTAAATTTTAGAGAGTGCTAGAGAAAAGATCTTTGGAGAAATTCATGATAGAATCTCTGAAGTAACTTCTGTGGCTATCCTTATTCATAAAGGTATCTGAAACGAAACTCTTTGAAGGATTCTTTAGGAAATCCTTAAAAATCATTGAATAAATTTCACTTAGTCGCTATCGGCCCTGTTTATACCATAAACAAATTTTCTCAGCCTGGGGCCTTCTTTAGCCGAGTGGTTAGAGTCCTCGGCTACAAAGCAAAGCCATGCTGAAGGTGTCTGGATTCGATTCCCGGTCGGTCCTAGATCTTTTCATAATAGAAATTTCCATGACTTCCCTGGGCATAAAGTATCATCGTACCTGTCACACGATATACGAATGCGGAAATGGCAATTAAGGCAAAGAAAGCTCTCAGTTAATAATCGTGGAAGTGCTCTTAGAACACTATGCTGAGTAGCTGGCTCTGTCCCAGTGGGAACGTTAATGCCAAGAAGAAGAAGAATTTTCTTAGCAATGATAGTGGCGGTGGTTACGTCAACTTTGCATGGGCAGCATATTAAAAAGTCTTAAAATTATCAACTTTTCAACATTACTGCCAAGAACAGTCACCTTGCGTCACCCTGTACACATAAAACTGTACTTCTCTTCAGTGTCAAGTCAAAGCATCTTGCTTGCAGACTGAAGATAGGACAAACAAGTTTGATAAGGTATGATTCTCAAGCTTATTGTCATGCAACTGTTTTCTATCAAAATAATAATCCATATATCCAGTCGGAGACCGAGTTACGTGACATGACTCCCACGGAACGTGCCATCTGCTCAAACAAGTAAAGTTCCCCAAGTAAAACATCCATCAAACTAGAACAACAGGCAGATAGAAGACAATCGCAAGCTGCCCTTACGAGATTGTGGTTTCGGAATCACAAGCATTGTGCGCGTTTGAGGTGACAACATTGCAAACCACATTCAGTAAAAAAGTAAGAAACAGACAGTTAAGACGAAAAAAGGGCAACAACACACGAAACGGTGGACGACGAAGTCGCCTAGTTTGGAGACGTGTCATCATTAGACAATCAGAAGCCACAGCTCATCAACGTGAGAAAAGCCACAACTGAATCGAGCTGTGCTACCCTACTATGTAATCATGCAAAATGGAAACCCGGTTGGCCCCCGTGGAATGTATGGTTTTGGGACAATGCGATACCTAATGGTCGGCCCGGAGTGGGATGGCGATCTGTTGGTTGCCAACGAGTCCAGACGTTCGTTGTCAATTTGCATAGAGGTTTAGAGTCCAGAGGTTTTCAGATCGTGGTGCTCCGCGAAGCGTTGAGAAGTGCTCCGCAGCCTTTTCTAAGATGCTTATGAACGATCTTAAGTTTCTTCACTCTTCATTAGTACAGTCACCTCACAGTTAAGGATAGATTTACTTATTTTCCCGGGAAATTTTGATTTGAATTATTTTGCGTAAAATCCGAACATATTTCCTTCATACTTGAGTTCAATTTCAGAGGTTCACCTACATTTGCCATCAATTGGACCTGATATAACGAATTTGTAGCATCGTTTCCGTTGTAATCAATTGTTTTTGAGACAAAATCATAATATAAAAAAAGTAACTAAAATAAAGCTTATTTTTATTATTTAATATTAAAGGGTAAATCTTTAACCATCTTTCACTTCTCTCCCTTAAATTAATGACCAGGTTCCTGGCGAAACAATTTAAATTCAAAAAGTGCTTCGTAAGCCAAAATTTCTGGAAACCCCTCGATAGGGGATACTGCTATGAATACCTACTATCGCTTAACTGTTCAGTTCGATTTGTAGTTTGTGGTAGCAAGCCAGCGACAACGACAAGATGTGACACATGGCGATTAGAGTCCAGGAGAAAGAGGAGACACACAGAACTGCGAGAACCAGATGCATAATTTACTGAGCTTAGCTCGAAGTCACGACCGCAGGATGGATGGTCCGTCAAATGGAAACATATCAACAAGAGGATCTGAAATCGAAATCGGTTGAACTAGTTGATGCCCTTTCGGTGTTCGCAATTCCAGGGTGTCCATTCAAAATCAGTTTTCCAATTCCCGGATTTGATTTAATTTGATCATTAGCAAAAATCTTCTACAGACTCCCTCCTTTACTTCTGAGTCACATAACCGATACAGCCATAACAAAATAATCTAACACAAAACTAATCAAAAAGGGGCCTTTTTTCGTTTTGTCATAAAAAATTACCAACTTTTAAAAATTTAATATCTAAGAAAAAAACAGAAATTTTTAAAATCTTGTGTTTGGAACATCTAAGAGCCCAACACTAAAGATGGTTTACTACCCAAACTATCATGGATTGTTAGAACTTCAAGTTTGCTAAAGTTTCCCTTAGATCAGATTTTTGATTTTTTAAATATATCAATTATTTTTTTTTTTTTGCCAAAAAATCCCATTTAATTTTAGAATTCACCGAACCTACCTTCTAGTAAATACTGAAAATATATTATATAAATATTTATTTTCCAGGGAAAGTTCCCAAAATAGGAGGATGCCTTGTACTCACTATAATTCATCAGAAATTCGGAGACATTTTTGAATTATACCTATCTTGATTCAGATCTCAAACAACAATGTTTCTAATAGCTAAGCCAATCTATATTCGGGTGTAATTCTCGTTGAATACAAGTGCAGATCTTTACAACAGAAACGAAATCTCACCAAAATCATTTGACATAACTCCAAATAAGTTTCTTCCCAGGGATCCATCAGAGATTTTTCCAAGAATGTCGTCGAGAAAAAGCAAAAGTCTGCCTAAGAATGCCCAAAGGAACTTGCCATTTATTCATCCATCAAAAAACTCTCCATGTCACTAGCAATACGCTGCGAATGACAGGAATAATTCGTTGTGAATTTGTAGAACTCCATTCAAAACCTCGACAGTAGACCTGTTCATATTTGAAAAAATCTCTGTAAATCTTCCGGTCAAGTAGTATTCTGAATTCTCATGCTAAGAACATCGTCTGGTCAAATTTTCAGCTCATTTGATAAAGATTACGGTGTGCTTCAAGTTAAAAATGTGTTTTTGGGCTTATTTCAAGGTTTGAAAAATCATAACTGGCATGTGGAATATTAAAACCCCTTGCTATTACCACTATTTGAAAGCTAATTTTATTCTGTTAAAGTTTGTCGAAGACGCTAATAAGATTAAATTGAGTTTTAACATTGTTTGATCCAGATTTGTTCGCCACAGTACCCAGAAATCACAGCTTTCGCAATATATATGGTCTAGAAAACACACATTGACATTATTTCTTCAAGCCCTAGTCAACGGGAATCAAACATAATAAACCTATGAATTCATTGACCATCAACTGCTTACATGTTGCTTAAGGCAATCAATTACAAAAAATGCCCGAAGATCGAGCACAGCATCGCAACCTGATGAAAGTTAAATCGTGCGTGACACATGTACCGACGAATGAATGAATTGAACAAGTTAGCATTGCTTTTTCTTTTCAATTGATGATTGTTTTGATCGCATTTCACTGACCATTTAGAACGATTTGAAAATAATCATCATCATCGACTGAGAAAAGGCAGTGCTAACGCGTTCAATATTTATGTTCTTTGAAGCTCACGGTGGTGCTTTCGGCTCACTAACAGCGGATTTACAAATGTGCTTCATAATAATCTATTTTTTACAATTTATTTTCGTAAGATAAATGGTAACTTTAAACGGTATTGACTTTTAGATGTGCATAGTCATCATGTCTAAAAATTTAAAATCTGAATTTTTCTTACAAGTATGCTTTCCAGAGAAAACACTCACCGAAAATAGAGATTTTCAAGAACCTCGAAACACAAACCTCAACCAAACTATGTTAAAACTTGCTTCAATCCTAAAACCGTGTTCGACAAAAGTTCGTAGAATTCGATAAACTACTGTGTAGAGGTATTTCCGATAAGGTTTGGTGTTCCTTTCGGTAGTTATGATTTTTTAAAGCTTGGGAATAGCCCAAAAACACAAAATTGATTTGAAGCACACCTAAATTAACTCCAAATTGACTGAAATTTTGACCAGAAGTTCATTTCGACATGTTAAATGGAAGTATTGGTTGACTGGGGAGTTTCTAGACATTTTTGAAATAATGAATAGGTCTACTCGACAGAGACCATAGATCACGGATTCAAGCAAAAATCCCAAATAAAGCTTCTTCAAAATCCGAATCAGTTCATCCGGGAATCCGCCAAAAAACAATTCCTAATGAATGTGTCCAAATTTTAATTGAACATATTTCCCAAAAATGCTAGCTCAGCATTTTAGCAACCGTTAAATATTTTCCCAAAATTTCAAGAAAAATTCACCAAAGCGGTTTTCCATGAAAATAATCATAATAGAAATTAATAAAGCATCTCATTAAGAACCTACCAACAATCCATCAAAACTTAAACAGTTTTCAAGGATCTCAATGATATTTACTAAAAACAACTTTGAATGTTCTTAATAATATCTCTAGCCAGAAAAACATTTTACAAGTAATCGATAATAATTGTGAAAATACATCTGCTAAGTATCCCTTCTTGAAATAAACTAGAAACGTTCAACAATCTATCAGGAAACTCAGTTGTGCATCTCTTGTCGAAATTATCTAGCGCTTTTTCCCGGTGTGTCCAACAATTTCCCGGGTATTTCCCGTATTTTTCCCGACCTTTTGCAATTCCCGGGTTTTTCCCGGATGGATGGACACCCTGCAATTCAGAGAAACAAATGTTATTTGAATCTGGGTTCCGGATAACCGTAGCAGTAAACGAACAGCTATACAGTAAGACCAAGCTGAAGGTCGTGGGTTCGAATCCCATCGGTCGAGTATCTTTTCGATTTGGATTGTCAAACAGTATCGCCAAAGATGTAATTAATTCAAATGAACACGCCTCAAAATGCGACTGATTTGGAGATGCCGAACAGATTCGCCTGCAGTTCTTATGGGAAGCTGCCGAAGAGAATGAGGCTGCCGACAATAGTCACACTGACAAGAGATGTTCGAAGCGTTGTAAAAACGTTTTCAAAAATCTTTTATCAAGTCTGTCGGTGTGAATTGATAGAGGATTGAGCAGCGCATAAATGCTAACAGACGAACACGTAATTTAAATGCTGATGTCCGAGAAAAATACAAAAGAAGTGCGGTATCGGCTTAGACTGCCGACAATACGTAAATTCCCCTGTACACCAGAAATAGTTTATATTGCAGCCATTCCATGAAAAACCAATCTAGTGGGTCACCGAATTCCGTGAAAATTAGCCATTTTGTTCCTTATCCTAAATAAGGCTACACGTGTTTTTGGATTTTTTTTATTAGGGTGACCATTCCCGAAATAGGGTGACCATTCCCGAAATAGGGTGACCAGAAAAATCGCGACTTTGCAAAATTTTTATCTTCAAAAAAATCATAACTTTTAAACCGTTTGACCGATTTTCAAGCGGTTCAAAAGTTATGATTTTTTAAAAGATAAAAATTTTGCAAAGTCGCGATTTTTCACCCTATTTTGAAAATGGTCACCCTAATCAAAAAATCCAAAAACACGTGTATCCTTTCGGATAAAGAACAAAATAGCAACTTTTCACGGAATTCGGTGACCCACTAGATCGGTTTTTCATTGAATGGCTGATTGTTGCTCTCATTTCAAAATTTGGTAGACTCAATTTCCATGAAACCTTAATTTTTAAGCCCTATTTTAGAATGAAAGCGTTAAAACAGCCATTTTTAGTGCTAGTTGCAAGAAATTTCATAACGTAGCATTCCAAGTGTGGAAAGATTGTCTCTTCATCTCTTTTATGACGAAGGCGCATGGCACCTTATAATTATCAAATGAAATCCCCATTCAGAAGCTTAGTTCGAATTTCCTTTGTTTGAACCGTGTAACATTATTCGGTTTCGTACTAAATTCATTCCACCTCGACGCCCATTTGGTCACATTTGATTGCAAATTTACGACGTGCATCGACCCATCAATCACACTGTTTGCATGGCAATCGACGGCGAACGATGGAATTGTAGTTAGGTACTGTATCCAGCCTCCATCTCCCCTGCTGAAGTCCGAAGGTGACCCATAGGTACGTAGTTTGCCATCTGCTGTGATGGCGCAAGGAATCAATCGCCCAAGCAACTCCAAAGGCTTTGTGTGTGCTTTTATAGGATTTTTTTTCGCGACCATGTTCGATTTGAATTGTTTGCTGCTGCAGTTTCGATTCGAGTTGCATGATGATGAAGCGCCACAGAAGTAGCCGCGTTTGTTCGGCTGTAATCCAACTCCCAACACTAGGGGGTACAGTACTGGACAGAGAAAAGTACTTTTAGTGCTCAGGTAGCCTGCATTTTTCACAAACTCAGAAATAAAATATTTCGAACGCAAACTTTTTAGCTATCGTAAATCTTCTATTTTGCAAAAAAAAAATGGCTAAATTTATGCAAATTTATAGATTTTTTAAACCATTAATTTTAAACTTATTCAAACAGACTCAAGTCAGAAAAGTTAACACACTTACTTTATCAATACTACGCTGCCCATAACTGCATATTTGTAACATTCGACAAAAGTAGGCATTGAGTAAATGGAATACCAAGTGTGCATTTTATGGCAGTATAGGAAGAAACTAAAATTTCTAAAAATGACCAGGAACTCATAAGTGCTTATTTGAGGCTGATATTTTGTACAACTCATATCGCATACTAGGCGAATTGTCAGAAAATAATTCTGATAGAAATTTTATTGCTATTACATTACGAGGCTCATTTATAATCCCAATGTAACTGTTATGTGGTTATAATTGCCAATGTGACAAAACAACTTGGTATTTTTTTCGAATTTTCTAGAACAATCTCACAGATTTCAGTAAGTGGATCGAAAGTATTTATCATTTGATGACTCTCCATGGTACTAACTCCAATTTGTCAAAAATTTCGAATGTGACTGTTATGCAGTTATGGGCAGTACGTGTTTCGCAGATGAATTCTACTCGATTGTTCACTTTTAGTATGTTTATTTTCAGGATTTACAAAACGACGTAAATCAGATTTTCAACTTTAGCAACCTAACCATTACTTTCGCCGCTCCGTTGTATGGAGAGATAAAGTGACTTTACCACGAATCAAAACAAAACACTACACTGAAAATAATCCACACGTTCGATCCATATTCTTTTCAACGTGGATCTGTCGTGTCAAATGGCAAGATGAAATAACGTGTAAAACTTGTAATTCTGTTAAGGTTTGACTTTGGTTCGATAGCAAAGGCTTTCACATACAATGTCAACGTCTTTTACGATTGCGATATCAATCACTAGTACAACTAGGTTGCCTAACATGACAAGGACTCACACTTGCCATCTACGCGTGACATGATTATTAACGTGTTATTTTTTAGGAAACCATGCGCCCATAATGGGTGCCTGGTATCAGAAAATCAAGAAATCGCTAATAAATTCTACAGCAAATTTTTCGAAAATTTGTATGTTAACGTGTTTTACATTTGAATTTCGTTTGCTGATAGCGACTAGTTTTACACCATCGATTGACGTGTTTTACAATTAGTGAAAATTCACGTGTGAAACACATTCATCGAGCTTGTAGGATGTTTTCAGTGTACTTGAGTCGATTTTACACTGGTACAAAAACGTCGTAACTGAATGAAACGGTTTATCATTTGGTCATACAATTTTTGTGGGAAACGATAGGGACTGCCTAGTGCTTTAACGCGAGCTGATTGCATGCAAAATTTAAGCGATGTACACGGTAAAAAAAATGTTTAAAAGGGGATTCATTATAAAACAGTTTTAGAAGACAAGTGGTGATTCTTAATTAATTTCCTCAAAACCGTATGAAAGTTACTTACGTCGATTTGAAAAAGTAATCGAGAGATGTCGTTCTACAGAGTTGTTGATCCTTTTGGTATTTTTCTAAGACGACATCAAAAATTAGCAATTAACTTGAAATGATTTAGTAAACGGTAATCGACACCAAAGCAAGCTCGATTAGTTTGGTGAAGAAGGAATGTTACAAAAAGGAATACAGCAGGGTAAAACCCAAGTACATAAACCCTGATTTTCTAACAGCTTTCAACGTACATACAACAGTTATTATTCAAACTTATTTGAAGCCTGTATCTGAACGCATAAGAAATCTAAACTTTTTTGTTTGTCGTAATGGTCGGCTGCATGGAGCCTGTGGTGTAGTTCATTCACAGGCGTATAAAACATCAACTTTTTTTTGTTATTTGAAACCAAAATTTTTGAAACTTTAGGTATTTCTGTTGAAACACAGCTTGGTAAATATACTTTCATAGTTGCCTATTTACCTTTTCAATGCACTTGGCAGCAAGTCCATTTGCTTCAAACTGACTTGCAGAAATTGACTCGCAATCAGTCAAAAAATTGTCATTGGTGATTTTAATGCCAAACAACGCTCATAGAATAATTCGCAGAGCAATTCCAACGGCATAATTTTATTTGATAGGTGCTCTTCAAGATATTTTCCAATTTAATACCCTGATAGCTCTACTTATTTTCCTCTTCTAGAAACCCTTCTACGATTGATTTGGTCTTAACCGGTTAGTCATGCTGATTTTGATGTCCCTGTTGCATTTCAAATATCCCATGGACCGATTCTCAATCCTATCAGCTCAACTTTTCAATATCAATTGGAGCCCTTGAACCGTTTTGTACGGAAAAACAACCAATGCGTACTTCATTGCGACCAGTACTGTTGTTGGTAGATCTTTTCGCTGCGATGATTGAATAGCAGCAGCGTCCAACTGGAAAAACAGTACATCAAGACCATGATGGGACGGGGAACCTGCCAATGATGTTTCAAGTGACCATTCATTTTACGGTTCACGGCCTTTGGGGGCCGGTTGTAATCTGGTCCGGTGGAGTTTTAGGGCCGCCATAACGACGACGGCAAGTGATGATGGTACCAAATGGCGAATGTGTACTAATCAGCTCCGTACCGAGGAGAACAATAGTTCTTCTCCGGGGTTGGATGGATAACGACATGGTCCGTTGTTAAGGTGCTTACATTAGCGTGACCGGTCGGGTATAACGATGCCGCGGATTGAATCGGTAAGTTGGCAGACGTCATCTGGAATAGAAATTGTTCAAGTTGTTGATCTATCGGATCAACGTTGTTATCTAATGTTTCTATGGCGGCTTCAAATTTCAAGTAGCAATTTCGCAGAACTTAAGAAGGCAGCTTTTTTCTATATGATACTTCTGGTAATTACTCGTAATTTTCGTTAGCTATCTGCTAGTATTCTTCTAGTATAGTTTTAATGAATCTTTTCAATATTATCTCGAAATTTGGCAAAATAGATAAACACCATGGAATAATAGATTTCTGGCATTTCTTAGCCTACAGTGTAGTCCGTGAATACAAAATAAAGCCTCACAGAAGGAATTTGGGTTCAATAATACACATATAATAGCTGTGAAAAGTACTCATAACAAAACCAAGCTAAAAAGCAGGTGCTGTCCAGTGAGTACGAAACGCGTCTTCGAATCATATGCTCTAATACAGAGGTTTTTAAGACTTTATCAACTCGTGACCCTTCGCTAGAACATGCTAAAACTATGAGAGAAGCGTTTTGGTTAACTAAAATTGGTGGACCCCGTGTATGCCAGCAAAATTTGCGAAAAAGCCCATTCAATAATTTGTATATTCTGAAAGAAAATTTAGTATAACGATGGCTTCAGAACTTTTGAAAATCTCTTGGAAATAAGTCATACAATATTGTGGGACTTGTTCATATTTTCAAAGCGAATTCCTCCTTGTTGACATCCATTCCTTGTATGTCTACTTTTTATTAGCAAATTGATTTCGGAAAATGTTTACGGATTTACATAAAAAATGTTCTTCTTTCACAAGTTCAGTTTTCCCTCGAAATTCCTTCAAACAATCATCGATTCTGCCAAATCTAATACTGAGATATTTCGCTGAAAGTTCTATTCGAAATACTTCTGTGAATTCCTTCAAATATTCCGAAAAGTTATTACAAATTCTTCCACGAAGTTCATCAAAATACTTCACAAATTGCGTCAAAAATTCTTCTATGTTTTCTCTTTATAGAAATTTCGCTTCAAATTCCCGGATTATTCAAGAATTGGAAAAAAATGTTTTTGAAATGTCCCTTGCTTTTGAATCTTCAGAGGAAATTTATTGAAAACCCCCAGGAAAGCTTCCGAAATGAGCATAGGAATCTGTAGAGAAACATGTAGCAAAATAACTGGGAAGGGTGAAAGGAATAATAAGATATACATAAATAAATGTGTATTGCACAGTTAATTTATGATCATGCAGGCAAATTCCGCCTAAGGAAATTTGCTGTTACAGTTAACTCTCCCTTACTCGATATTGAAGGGACCATCGAGTTAGGGAGGTATCGAGATACAGAACACATATTTTTCAAATTTTAAACTTTTTATTATTTTGACAAAATACATTGAGAATAGTTATTTTAACGTGAAAAACAATACAATTTTTCCACATTTACCTTTGTGACACTTTTTTATCGATCTGCAAAAATTAAAAATTTTAGCACCCAGAAATTGGCAGTATACGTTAATTTTACTATCAATTTAATCATAATAATCTAATTCATGAAATTCATTAACGTTTGGAGGACATTTGGAACTTTTCATGAAAATATCGAGTTAGAGAGGTAAACTTACTTGGGAAATTGAACCAGATAGCATCGAGTTAGGGAACATCGAGTTAGAGAGGTATCGACTTACAGAGGTATCAAAGCATGCTAGATTGAAGGGACCGCGCTTTCCATCGAGTTAGGGGAAAAATCGAGATACAGGATATCGAGTAAGGGAGAGATGACTGTATAAGGTTTTAACGTTTTGAAGTAAACATGTATGCGATGAAACACGTGTCAAATGTACAAATTGAAATTGAAACTGCGAAAAGAAACCTCGTTCTCCGGTGGGGATCGAACCCAAGACTCCCTATTCGCTTGATGGGCGCTTCAACCTACAAGCTGCGGAGCCACTTGAGAGACACCGACGCTTGAAGGCGAACTGAACTCGATTACCCCAATGCACATGAGATCACAGTTTCTTGCAGAATTCTAGAAAACCAGAAATCAAAGAAAGATAGATCTCAAAGATAATTTCTAAAGAAGATTCTGGTGAAATTTCTTGTGAAATTTGTTTTTTTTTTGTAAATTTATCAAGTTTTAACTACCCTGTAATTTACCACTAGAGAAAAGATTATAAATAATCACTTTTCATTCATTGTACCATTGGCCATATATTGCTCTACCTGCTTCAACATTTCGTTGTTTCTCCTTCTTTCGCATGACGCCATGAGGAACTTCGTACAAAAATCTTTCCATACTCCAAAAAGCAACATTATAAAGAATCTAAAAAAGGTAAATTATAAGAGTTTTGAAAAAAATCAGAATTCTTATACGTATAATTCCTGATTTTTGAAAGTCCATCAGGAATATTTGAACAAATTTTCAAAATACAGTTGAAGCTCGTTATAACGACAACTTTTATAACGACAAAAGCTCTCTATAGCGACATTTTTCGGTGCCAGGAAAAATATTTCAATGTTATATCTACTCTCTATAACGACTTTTCTCTATTGCGACGGTCCCTTGCGATGTCGTTAAAACGCGCTTCGACTGTCTTGCAAAAGTTTAACACAATACATCTTCGGTAATGTCACATAGTAATGATCTTAAAAAATACCGGCAATATTTTCGCGTTAAACTCTTACAGTATTACAAAATAATAGCCCCTTCATAAAAGTGTGCTTGAAATTTCTGAAGGTGGGAAAAAATGAATCCTACATCAATATGTTCACCTTTAGAGTGATGCAAATTTTGAAATATTGGCTCACCTATGCTTAAACGATGTCAATAATGGTAATTAGCATCCTCTCAAAGTTTTAAGTGATTCGGAAGACATTTGACTGTGCACACGCCATTTGAAGTTTATATGGAGATTACTATGAAAAACGCCAACCTTCTGTGTTCAGCCCCCTATCACTTCGTCATAATATTTTATGGAAAAGTGAACAAATTCTTCTCATGCGAAATCCTTTCAGCTACAACTTTGCCGAAGACCATGTTTTGATCGGACGTCAGGAAAAATTGTTATTCATCATCATAAAGTGGGTTTGCATTTTACATGTTTCACCAACTGTTCGGCAGGCAACATTGGTGCTTCTGGCGGGAAGAATAGATCAAAGTAATCCAGGCTACTATGTTCTACAGCAAAAAAGCAGTGTTGCTCTGAAAGTAATTGAATGCTCATCTCAGCATGATTTAGACTTCGTTATCAATAATAACAAATTATCCTTACATCCTATCAAAATATGGTCTTTGGCAAAGTTATAGCTGGGAAGATTTCACATGAGAAGAGTTTGTTCAGTTTTTCATAAAATATTACGACGAAGAGATAGAAGGCTGAACACAAAAGATTTGCCTTTCCCATAGTAATTTCCATATAAACTTCAAATGGCGTGTGCACAACCAAATTTCTTCCAAATCACTTCAAATTTTGGGAGAATGATTTTCATCATAATTGACATCGTTTAAGCATAAGGGAGCAAAAACTTCAAAATTTGCATCAGTCTATTCGCCATAGTATCATGAAACTTCGGAGCTCATACAAAATGTTATTTAATTTTTAGTTACAAATACTTTCAGTAAAAATTACATCCGTTTTAAAACCAATCATTTTCTATTATAAAAGACGAAGAACACAAAACAAGATTTTTTGTGGTGAATTCTATGAGGACCACTTAAGATTTTCTGTGTTCTGTTGTCAACAAGTTTTAGAAATTCTACGCTACAATTCTTGAATTTTATGACAGGAATTCTGCATTTTTTTTTCGAATTATGTTTAAGCTGCAATTATTCAAAAAATTTCTTACAAAGTTCGTTCAAACCTCTTTTTGTATGTGTGTCTCTAGGAATCTGATGTAGAGTGATTCGTTGAGGAATTTGTAAAGCAATCCCTGAAAAATATTGAGATATTCCTGGAGTAGTTTTTGCACCGAAAAATGGATAGTGGGTAAATTTTCGAATGTTATTTATGCAAGAATAAATAATTACAGGGTGTCCATCCATCCGGGAAATCCGGGAAAAGCGGGAAAAACCCGGGAATCACAAATGGCCGGGAAAAATACGGGAAATACCCGGGAAATTGTACAACACACCGGGAAAAAATCACTAGAATATTTTGTCAAGAGATGCACGACTGAGTTGCTCGAGAGACAGTTAACGGATTCTAGTATTACTTTAGCCCAAAAAACGTTGATTCCAAGGAAAGATCTTCGGCCTATTTTTTCACATTTGCTATCGTTTTCATATGAAATGCTTTACAAATTTCTGGCTGAAGATATCCAGCTATAATTGCTTTTCGACAGATACCTGGAGCAACTGATTCGAATTCTTGAAGAAGTCTTGTTTGGATTACTAACTTGACTAATTCGTGATCCGTGATCTATGATAAAGCCCTTTGGGGCTCCCTTATCAGATTTTGTATGGATTTCTGCTGATTTACAGCGATATCTTCCTGAAACTCTAAACGTTTTGCTTATGAGATTCTTAATGAGTTCATGAGGAACTTTTTAATGGATGAATAATTGACATGGTACTCTAGGTATACTTGGGCAGATTTTTGTTTATTTCTTGACAAAACATTTGATGGATTGCTCTGAAGATGATTGTTTATGTTATGTAATTATTTGTTGCAACCAAGCAATCAAATGTATTTAGCGAATTATCGTTTCTGCGAGAGTCGCAGTAGATCAAGAATTTCTTAAGGAACCAGTTATGAACCATGTCGTCTGACGCGAGGCGTTCTTAGTAGATGTTTTGTTGGTGATTAAAAACTTAGTTGGTTTGTGGAACAATGATCTGAAATTAGTTATACAGAGCAGATTTTTATCTTCCAATTTCCTAGGAATTCTAATAGTGCATTTTCCATACTTTGCCCCTCTCGATTAAAAGCAAAGTTTTTCGAAAATTAAATACATTTTGTAAACAATATATTTTAATTGATACATCTAAAAACACTGGTCTGAGGATAACTTCAGCTAATTTCAAGTGCGGACAATTGTCTACATAATTTTGATTATGAATTTATTTTGATCTATTTTATATATATACAATTTGGTGGACTGATAGCGCACTAACAACGACGTTATTGTTCAACCATACCATTTAATACCATTCAATGGCATCACGACTGTAATGACTGGCTAAGTCGCTTCAGAAATTTACAAAACCTTTGAGCGATGGAATGAATGGAAAAATTCTATTCTGAAGGCAATTTCCATTTTAAATTGATTCATTTTGCTGCTCCAGTGATAAACACCAAAAATGTTTTTCTTCCATAGTCAAATCATCTACTTGCAAGTGAATTTACCTTCAAAATCCTATTTAAAATTATCAGATGCATCCAACATACCTTTTGAATGATAAATTTATTCATTCGGAAAATTCAAGAATTTTTTCGATCATTTCTCCCGATTCCATTTGTGCTTCGTCTTAATTCTCTCACGTCTTTCGTGTTCCATCTTTTTTTTACCACTGATTAAACAACTCTTCCGGTTCAAAAGGTTTTAATAAGCTTCTCGCTATAAGCAACACTTCATACCTGTTTGTCTAAAACTCTTTCAAAGTTCAAAACCGTTAAACAATATTTTTAAAATTTCTTCCTTTTTTTGTTTTAAATTATACTGCCCATAACTGCATATTTGTAACATTCGACAAAAACAGGCATTGAGTAAATGGAATACCAAGTTTGCATTTTATGGCAGTATGGGAGGAAACTAATATTTTTAAAAATTACAAAGAACTCAAAAGTGCTTATTTGTGGCTGTACAAAGCTCCCGAAGCTCATATCACACACTGGGTGAATAGTCAGAAAATAATTCTGATGGAAATTTAATTGCTAATACATTATGAGGCTCATGGATAATCTCAATGTGACTGTTATGGGGTTATAATTACCAATCTGACAAAAAAAACTTGGTATTTTTTTAGAATTTTCTAGAACAATCTTACAGATTTCAGTAAGTTGATCGAAAGTATTTATCATTTGATGACTCTCCCCGGTACTAAATCGAAATTGTCAAAAATGTCGAATGTGACAAATGTGCAGTTATGGGTAGTTCATATCAAATAATAAGTCGAATGATAACATTTGCATTTTTTTCGTTTTGTCATACAAAGTGGTCAAATTGAATGGAGTGGGTCTAAGCACCGTTTTGTCCCAAATTCCGAACATGATTCTTATTCCGAACAACGGCGATTTCAAAGGTAAGAATTAATATTTTCAAAGTTTTTAGATGTAGATGACTTGAATCATGGAAGAATTTATCATCCTGTATAGAAATTTCAGAGATTTTCTTCAAAAATCGCTCTCAAAACTCGAGTGCTCGGAATATGAATCATGATCGGAATTTGAGTACGGAACTTAGTGTGATAAAACGAAAAAGTTGCAAATGTTTTAGTTATCATTTGACATACAAAAGCAAGCTGCTGGAGAATTTATTTAAATATTTTAAGTGTTAGTGATTGGATTCAAATAACCCTCTATTCTGTATAATTCAATATTTATGGAATTGCAATTGCATAGCTAATGTTTTCCAATATTTGAAACTATAGCATAAATATTTAAATGCTGTTTTGACATTATCAAACTGCGGTTTAGTGAAATACCTATAAATAAATGGAAACTAAATTCGGTTTTTCATTTACTGCATAAAATAATCTTATAAAATTTATCGATAAAAAAAAGATTATGTATTCGAAGACCTGCTTCAAAATCCATAGTTCGAAAACTAATATTTTGAAAGCCAGATAAAATATCCAAAACTTTTTGTTGAAAATGTTCAACAACATCCGGTTTAAAACCTAGGCATCCGGGAAAAATCCGGGAATTGGTAAACAGATTTTGAATGGACACCCTGTAATTACCATTCGGAAAAAATGGAGCTATTTCTAGAACCTGAAAGAATATTTGAAGGAACTTCTGGAGAAATGTTTTAAGAAGTTCAAGAATAAATAGCAAAATCTTATTAAATCTAATGGAAAATTTCTTCAAATAATCCTAAAAGCATCGTTAGTGCAGTTTAAAGTAAAAAAAACTCTGGTAAATTTTTCGGAAGAATCTTATGTTTCCCTAAGATAAGATCCCTAAAACGATTCTCTAAGAAACCCCTGAACAAATTACTAAGGAAATCTTTAATTATTTTCGTTAGGAGCTTTATAGGAATGTTAAAATTCCCTAAAAATGTCTTAGTAAGGCGTTTTTTTTTAATAAAATAAAATAATTGAGAGAGGATGGTCTTGACAGAATACAACATCCTCCTTGATTTTAGAGAAAACTAAAAAATAATTATCTGAGAAAAAATACATGTGCATCTGAGGCGAACATTTCAGATAAATCATGAATAACATTTTCCCAATTGAACTATTTTCAATTGCTCATGAAATTCTTGTGAAATATAACGAGGAGTTCCTAGAGTCACATCTGGAAGAATCATTCAATTGTTTTTCAGGAAGTCCGGATAATTTTTGCTGCGATTTTTCCAAACAATTCTGTAGAGAAACTTCAGGAAGTACTTCGAAAGCAACGTTGGAAAAACTGTATATGATCTCTCTAAAGAATTCGTAAAATGAATCCTTGCTTGGTGATCTTGAAGAAATTTTTGGTGAGAATTTGTTGTACTATTTTTAGGAGAAATACTCAGTTATTCATGAAAAACAAATTTTCAATTAACAACTGGAGGATACTTTAAACTAACAATTGGAATTTATATCCAGGAGAAATGATTTCTAAAAAAAGAAAAGAATTTCTAATGCATTCTTTGGCGAAATTATTCAAGAGATATTTTTTTGCACTTCGATAAAGAAAATCAGAGATCAGAGATCTGGAAATGATTTTACTTGGAAATCCCAAGACGAACCAGTTAAAGGAACTCTTAGAAAAGGCACTGAAAAGTACGAAAATAATTCATGAAGAAATTCCCGTGGAAATTCTCAGAGGAATCTCTTCAAAGCACATAGTTGAATACGTGGAAGAATCACAAAGGACATTCGTTGTAAGTTTGTTTTGATAGAATTATTGAAGAATTTTTGATTGATTTGTAAAATTGAAATTTTTTAAATATCACTGATGTGCCGCGAAATGAGACAAAATATCACTTAAATGAAATCAATACAAATCTGTTAAAACTACGAAATTTGCGAAATCGTGATTATTGCGACCGACATTACTTCTGTGAAACAAGTATTTTCTAGGAACACCCCAGACCCCCTTCAGAATATCCAAAACCCTAGCTAAGCCAATGATTGAACGAATATGCTAGGCTAAATGAGCTCAATTTTTTGGAGGACATTCTGCATTTGATCTAGAAGCGAATTAAATCATTTTAACCTATCGTTCTAGGTTTAAAAACCGTCACTTATCAAATGTTGTTTTTTTTTTTGCGGGACACCCTTATGAGCAATGACCAATTTTTCGCATATTAATGTTCAATTTTACGCTTAATTTTGTAAGCTTTACAGTGCTTAAATTTACTTCTCAGTGATGTTGTGTTCTTTAAGATGCCTATCTGGTAGAAACACTAAGCAAGGCGACTATTTATGTGTTCTAGGAACTTTATGTTTAATTGTTATGTTCTTCTTTTTTTTTCAATATACGTAAATTGTTTAAAAATGTGATAAAGATATTATTTATTTGTTTCGTCAATACTAGATGTTTTACATTATCGGGCTGTTTCTCAAATTTGGAAGAAGGGAGCCATCAGTGTAACATACTATACTGTTAGATACACTTCTTTCCAAATAGCCAGACGTCCACTCTTCCCGTTAAGGGAATCGTGTGGTAAATGTCCTGTAAGGAAAGAGACAAGCAATTGTGAGATCACTTGGAGTAAGGACATTTTTTTTTTTTTTTGAACAGACACCGACACTTTAATGCTTTCAGTGGGCATTTTGCCCTTTGAAGGAAGCACCACACTAGACAACGGACTAGCATGCAACGCCAAGTGGCACAGTTAGAAAACATTCGTCACGAAAAGTTTACCGGCCTGAAGCGGGAATCGAACCCACACTCCTTAGCACAATGCGGCTAAATGCCTGGTGATACTAACCGCACGGCTACGAAACCCACAAATCACCAAAAGTGGAAACAACGAAGTGTGTGTAGATCTACGATTCACTGAATTTTTCTCCAGTAGATTCAGTATCCATAAACGTAAAGAGCAAGAAAGTGCTTCTTGTTTAAGATGTACGTGTAGTGGCGCAACGTCGAAAAGGGCCTCGAGCGCTGTTGTGGGAGTTGTAGAGAACGCACCAGACATATCGCCATCAAGCACATCCTTAAAGATGGCTCAATTTTGGTTGGATTGTTCTCACTTCGCCCTTTTGCCACCACACAAGACATCCATATGCCAATATTGGTCGAACAACTGTTGGGTAAATCCATTTGATATACTTAGCTTTGAGGCCCCAAGTTTTACCGAAGGTTCGCCGGCATTTACCGAAGGCCATGCAAGCTTTTTTGACTCTAAAATCAATGTGAGGTGTCTATGAAAGTTTGGATCAGTCACATGATTGTCAATGCCAAAAAGACGTAAAGGTCGAATTCTATCGCGGTTTCGTCTTTCCGTAAAAAGAACAATAGATGTTTTATTCGGGTTAACCGAAAGGCCATATTGGCGACACCAACTCTCGAGTACTTGAAGAGCATTTTGCATCAGACTGAATAGGGTGCTTATGCACATACCAACTATCAATGCTAGATAGTCGTCGGCAAATCCATAAGTTGGAAATTGAGTTGCCTCAATAGCGTATCTGCTACGAGGTTCCACAAAAGTGGTGACAAGACTCCCCCTTGGGGGCATCCGCAAACACTCAATTTTCCAATCGCTGCTTGACGCAATGTTGAGAAGATATGTCGGTTTCAGAGCATTTGATGAATCCAATTGGTAATCATTGTAGGTAGACCATGGTTTCGTGCAGCTTCCAATATGGCATCGAAAACACGTTATCAAAGGCACCCTCAATATCCAAAAAACTTTCCAGATTGGTAAGCATGTTGATTCACATGAAGAGGCATATTTGCCAACTAAACATCACGGATGCGATGATCGATAATGCGTTCCAGACATTTAAGAAGAAAAGAGGTCAGACTGATAGGTCTAAAACTCTTCGCTTCTTCATACGACGCACGTCCTCCTTTTGGGATAAACTTTACAGTAATATCACGCCCGGATCTGGGAATATACTCGGTAGCAAAACTGCTTACAAGTAGCTTTTTCAAAACATGTTTGATAAACTCAAATCCCTTTTGGAGCAGAACAGGATAAATCCCATCCGCTCCTGGAGATTTGAAAGGAGCAAAACTATTGAGTGCCCATTGAATCGATTCAGTAGTTACGATACTGTGAGCCGAAGTCAGAGACTCATAACTACATGAAAAGACATTTGGTTCATCCGTAGATGCTATGTCCACACATCCGGGGAAATGTGTATTGAATAAACATTCTAAAACTTCTTCATCAGAAGAAGTAAAGTCACCATTAGGTGTTCAGCTAACTAACCATTTTGTTCAGCAAACTAACGTCACTCAAACTGAAAACATTTGTACAATGGTTTTTTTTCCAGCCGGATCGTTCAGCAGAACGAAGAGCCTTCTTGTAAGCCTTGAGAGCCAACTTGAACGACTCTGATCCAGTTGAACGGCGTCTGTTCCAACTCCTTCTAAATTGTTTCCTGGGTCTAGTCAGATCGGACATGCTTCTTTAAAAGCTTCCATAATGTTGGATGTTGTAGTATCAACGGCATCCTCCAAATCACTTGGATTTTCAATGAACGGACAATATCCATGAAATATGGTCGCAACCAATTCAGTGTAGAGTTCCCAGTGTGTTGACCGGGGATTCCTAAAACGCAAAGTCTGCGCAGTTACATTTGATTGTTCAAAGAAGATGCAGCGATGATCAGATAATAATTCTTCATCTGATACATGCCAATTCGTCAACTCGTGACTGATTCTATTCGAGCAAAGCGTTATGTCTAACACTTCGTCTCTAGTAGATACCATGCAGGTTGGGCGATTGCCTATGTTAAGTTATCCAAGATCTGTGCTACTTAAGTATTCCATCAGGCTGGAGTCTCTCAAATTGATAATTGAGCTGCCCCAGATGATGTGATGAGCATTGGCATCACTGCCCACAATCAGCGGAAGGCCTTTGTTACGCAGTGTACGACAACTCGTTTGAAATCATCTGTTGGGTATGGTTCATCATGTGGTAAATATACCGAACACTAGGCGTATTTACTGTTGAGGTCACCATGAGAAACATCGATTGTGACAGCACATACATCTCTGGTAGTTAACTCAGAAATGAGTGTAGCAACGATTGCTTTATTAACTTGCACGCATGCGTGGGGCATGGAACGCGAGTTTGCCATTACAGGTTTGCTGAAAGTAGCAAAAACTGGGTCCACAAGGTTATTTAGATAGAAGTCTTTAAAAAAGACACCGGCACGTTAATGCTTCCAGTCGACGATTAGCCCTTTGAAGGAAGCACCACACTAGACAACGGACTAGCATGCAACGCTCAGTGGCACTGTCGAAATACCTTTCCGGACTGAAGCGGGAATCGAACCCACACTCCTTGGCACGATACGGTTAAATGCTTGGTAACACTAACCGCACGGCCACGAAGCCCACAAGTTCCCCTTACGAAAGTAAGGTTCTTGAACTATCGCTACTTGAACTGTACCATTTTGCATGAGTCTACAAAGATTGATCGTTGCTGTTCTTTTATGCTGAAGATAGATATGAGCTAACCTAACCGTAGCCACTATCCAAAATAGGCAGGATTAAGCTATTTCCAATCTAAGCATGAAAAAGACCAGCAGCGAAAAAACAGATCGGTATCTATTGAAAGTCGCCAAAGGCGAAAAAGCACTGAATACACTGAGTGAAATGCATAGGTGATAATTCAAATTAAATAGCAACATATTCATAATCCCACCCTTATTTAGCCTCAGGTTAGAGACTGAAGCAGGGCAGCCGATTGTCTCGGAGAAACACAAGGTCACCTGCGCCATTGCTCCGGGTAGCACAGTGCAGAGGGCGCCCTGGTACTCCGCAGGCGGTTAGGTTTTATTTAGAGATCCTGACCATTCATTCTTAGGCACGGTACACAGCACTCCATAAATTAGGGATCACCTGTGAGGTGGACTTTTACCACTGGAACAGGCAGTCCGTAGTGTTAATTCTTAGCTAATTGAAACAACTGCTACCGACACTACACACTCTATCTGTTCGGTAAAAATAACTGGGTTTTTGAACTACCGAAAAAGTCAGTAAACTAGAAAAAATGTCAGAAATCGAAAAACAGAGATTTTTCACTGAAATTTTGCTGAGAGCTTTCTTTTTATATCATATATCGATAAAAAATAAAACATGGTGAAATTTGCTTTTCAATTACGCGTGGCGACAGTTTTCATTTTACTGACTTTTTCGGTAGTTCCAAAACCCAGTTAAATTTTACCGACCCCAGTAATTTAATCTAAGTGAGTACGCGGCTGTCTAGGCTGCTCGGGAAAATGAGCTTAATATTGATGATTAACTCTTGACGTGCCCAATCAGCCGTCAGAGTATAGTATATGCTATTATCTATTTTTTGCAAAAAAAAAAACTAGATATGTTTTATAACTAATTTCACATAGTGTAAAATTTTGAAAATTTGGACGTTCTCTCTGAACAGGAACTTGTAATTTTTTTAGTTAAACCCTTACAATGGGCCTTATTCAGTTCCATATTTGACTATTCCTTCTGATTCCTGAACATTGTCGAATAGTTTCAAATTAAGCGCGTTACGCTCAGTTTGATGGAACAGGTATAATACAGAGTACTATTTCGCCGCGGTCAGAGAAACGGGACTCTTACTTTGAATTCAGCAAACAATTAAGAAACATCAACCGAAGTAGCGATCAGAGGTTAGCTTCGTTAAATTCAATTGAGTCTAACATCAATCACAGACCGATTGCATCACTGATCTTACTACTATATACTGAAGATTTGTAACAACTCGTACCAACTATGTCGGTGAAGCCGGCTTTGTTGACTTGTCGTTTGAAAAGGGCACCATTTATCAGCGCGGTCGTCGTCGAGGCATTAACATCACCAGCGACATCTGCGGCACGATTCGCTGAATCGAAAAATGTCATGTCCAGGGAACTCTCATCCATCCGAAGTCGCGTGTGGAAAAGGGGCGCTGATTGAAGGAGTAAAATGCAATTAAGCATCTCCACAAGCCGTTCGTCGGTCAGCAGGTTTTCACGAGGAGAAGGCTCGCAATAACCGGTTTCTTTTCGGGGCGAAATTCATAATAAGGTATCAATATTATTGTGTGCACCAAATGAATGTTTGTGGCTTTTACGCGAAACTGCGACGACGGCGACGATGATGCGCTGTTGGGGAATGGATGCTGCGAAGTTTTCGAGATGTGGGTTTAGGTATGCACATTAGACCGGTTCACTTTTATGGACGAACCATAACTGCTTTAACAAAATTACACTTGGAAAATGAAACTTTATTGTAGGTAAGTTCAAATATCTGCCGTGTGGAACATTTCAAGTTTAAAAGGACGAATAATTGCGCTTGCGACGAAGTAGATTGAAACCATATGTGAAAAATGTTCTCAAAGTGAACAGGTCTAATGCACATAAACTAAACGCACCGCTTTTGCTTTCACATCCCTCGTGCCTGCGAGCGATGCAAGAGCCTTGGATGGACCGTCGGGCGCCGAAAATCGGCGTTTGTTTTACATCATCTCTAGAGTAGTGGTCTAGTAGAGTAGTACATCATCGACGGTCAGACACGCCATGTGGGGATGAGCATGGTGCTTAAGAAGTTGGATAACTATGCATGTTCCCTCAGCAGATAAATGTTAACTAATGTCATCTCATGGGCGTTGCAACACCGCGATTCGTGATCGAAGATGTTCAAGTCCAAATCATGGTGTTTTATCATAAGATGAAACACACTGGAATCATGATATCAGGAGTCGGAATCATAATTTTAGGACTCTGATTTCTACTAGACTACTGTAGATGTTAGAATTAAAAATTCTGGATCCAGCATTTTTTTCTGAATTGGAGCATATGTTCTAATTCGGTCAAATTAAGGGCTATAGAAATTTTCTTTTTGGCAAAATTGTTCAAAATTTAACGTTCTTGTACATTTACCGTAATGTTTAAAAAATTGATCATTTTCAAAGAAATAAATATATCTAAACATTCATTATAAAGCTGTATTCAACTTGCTTTGTAAAGCAGTTTTCTGAACTATAATCCACTGTTCCTTCGCCAATGATTGTAATCTCAGCTACGTCTACATCGTACAATTTCTTATCAGTCATCGAATTTTCATCCATTCATAAATCCATCACCACCCGCTTTTTTCCCTTTCATCCAGCGGAATTCCCACAGTCCCAGATGCGATCCCGATGTCACAGACGTCCTCCCACGTTTACAATTGGAGCTGGATTTGACACCGGGTTTATATCACTGCCGCCGCCTGATATTGTTCTAAAAATATTCCCATCCAAACGGAAGCGACTATTACAATTACGTCATCGCTCCGGCGACCGACCGTTTTATAAACGGAAGATGATGATTGTAAAATGATCACCCTCGGTCTTGTTTGTCACTAATGAGAAATTGGATGCCGAATTGGAAAACATGATTTTGCCCCAACCAAAGCTCTGTGGCCGAATCTAGAGGAGTCGTTTGCTGCAAATGGTAGCTGGGAATCGGCTTCGGTCCTAATTTAAATTTAATTCGGACGCCTCTTTCCGCTCTATCATGGATTCTTCAAATTGTAAAGCTACAATTTGCGTTGTAACTAACTGGCGCACAGTGGACCCGATCCAAGAATTCAAGACAAAAATTACGCATTCTGGATATTTCCCTATTTTTACTGAACTGCTTGGTATTGTAGATGAATGCAGGAATTTAACTGTCCACTATAAATCGTGTTTAAAAATTGAATTTTTGGCGGTTCGTTTAAAAACTGGGCCACTGTGTGGCGTTTTGTGATGACTTAATTGGACCAGGTGTTCTTCTTCGCAAAATGAGAATAATTTTGATTGCTTCTGCTTTGTGTTGTCGAAATATGATTGCATAAATAGGCTCAACTATTTTTTCGAATAGACACTTTTTGGAAAGACCACTTGCGCTGGATTGCGGGTGGGCTTTTTTAGTTCACTGATTTTGAACAATGGGTCATTTTCCTACCGGGCGCTCGCTATCTTCATTTTTCAATGACTGTTACATTTCATTTCTGCCCGGTATGGTCAGACGGCATAAGTATTCAGCGTAGCCATGTGGGTAAAGACCCACGTGTAATCACGACGAAATATTACCGTTGTAGGGGAGAAGCACTAATTTTCTACCTAGAGGAATTCTGTGCCAATTTTCCGATTTCTATACAAAGTAGGCCAAAATCGTATTGATGGGTCGAAAATTAGTGCTTTTCCCCTAGTTGATTGAGCTATTCTATGTAGGTTTGCAATTTTATCGTAATGCTACTTCGTTCTGATTTCCGATAATTAGTTTATCCTAAAAGGTGCGAGAGTTACCCAAAATCAAGTTGCCACCAGACTTCGATTTATCCGATTTCAATCCTTTCAGATTTCAAGATATTGTAGCTTCTGCAAAGTTTGATCGAAACTTTGTGGATTATTGTATTAGAATATTCACAGACAAACAACAACACACTAAACAACTGTGGCTGGTCGTAGTTCTCACGCTTTTATTGGCTTCATTCACACCTGCATGTTGTTTGATAATAATTACGTTCTTATAAATTTGCACTGCTGATAGAGGTAATAAAAGTGCAAATATTAGGATTACCCTGTGAGTCAGCGCAGTTAGTGCGAGAGATTATCGGTAATCAAATCATCAACATCATATTTGTGTTACGGTGCGTATTACTAGCGTAGTAATTCGTCAGCAATGTCTTTTTTATAGAATCTAGTAACTATGTAGTCTACAAATGATTGACGAAATAAATAAATATTACGAATTGTTCCATTTTTTCTGAACTTTCCAGACATACGTTTTACTGCATATTACAGTGATAATCGTGGAGTGATTTGCATACCCAAATAATTTTACTACTACCAAACGAGTTAAATTTCTAGAAAAGTTTTAATGGAAACGAACCACTCTAGGCGATCAGGTGGCTAATAATCGAAAAACTAACTGTTTCTGTCATTTCGCAATAATACATTAATGCAGGGTGGCCACCGAACCGGGAAAAACGGGAAAAGCGGGAAAAAGACGGGAATTTGAATCCACCGGGAAAAAGACGGGAAAACCCGGAAATTTAAGATGGTCACCGGGAAAATCCTTGTGAATGAGTATTTTCAATTTCTAAATCTACAAACCACCAAAAATAAATTGTACAAAGTCTTCGTGTTTGATTATATTGTCTTAAGGTATTTATGATTTTAGATAAATCAGTTTCATTGGAATGTATTAATCATTGATGATTCAATTTCTACTTTGCTACATTATACTTCTTCGAAATGTTTCACTTTTTCCAATGAACAGCAATGCTTCTATTTTTTCTCTCTCACTGACAGTTGAGCGGTTCCATTTGAATTCGAATATCGGTTTACTTTTGTATTTTTTGATTTGGCTGAAATTTGGCATATGCTTTCTTTATACCCAAAAATGCCTATTTGCATCATCGGTTCGCCATTTTTACCCTAGCGTTACTTTTGAGAAGGGCCTAAGAAAAAAAGCCTTAACAATTTTCAAAAAATTAAAACTCAGATACTATTTGTCTGATCGGTTTGGTGTCTTCCGCAAAGTTTTAGGTTATTGTTGAAACTATCTGGAAAAAAATATACACAGTAAAAAAAATGTTATTTTTTTTATTTGGAAAATAAAGCTTAAAAATCCATTTTCACAAAAATCGTTTTCTTGATTTTTTTTTTTTAATTTTTTTATATCTATTTTAAAGTAGACAAAAATGGAGTCTTTTGCACAGTGGGTCAAGATGGAGAAATCATGGACAAAAAAGTTATGATTTTTTGAAAAAAGGTGAATTTTTGAAAATGGTCATAATAAACTTTTTAAATATTTTTCAACTCGATTTTATGAAAGTACGCAAAATTTACAACAAAAAAGGTATACGGAAAAATCAGGCTAACTTTTACCGTTTTAAAGATACAGCGATTTCAATACAAAATTATGATATAATTTTCAATTTTCGGTCATTATAATATAACTTAGAAACGGTTTGTCCGATCAGTTTGGTGTCTTCCGCAAAGTTTTAGGTTATTGTTGGGACTATCTGGAAAAAATATACACTGTAAAAAAAATGCTGTATTTTTTATATATCGAAAATAAAGCTTAAAAATCAATTTTCTCAAAAACCGTATTTTTGATTTTTTTTATATGTTGAAGTAGACAAAAAATGAAGTCTTTTGCTTTTTTTTTTATCGAAAATAAAGCTTAAAAATCAATTTTCTTAAAAATCGTATTTTTGATTTTTTTATATGTTAAAGTAGACAAAAAATGAAGGCTTTTGCACAGTGGGTCAAGATGGAGAAATCATGGACAAAAAAGTTATGATTTAAAAAAAAAGTGAATTTGTTGAAAATGGTCATAATAAACTTTTCAAATGTTTCGGTAGCAATTAGCAAAATTTTCTCATATACCTTTTTTGTTGAAAATTTTGCGTACTTTCATAAAATCGGGTCGAAAAGCATTCAAAAAGTTTATTCAGACCATATTGAAAAATCAACCTTTTTTAAAAAATCATAACTTTTTTGTCCATGATTTCTCCATCTTGACCCACTGTGCAAAAGACTTCATTTTTTGTCTTCTTTAACATATAAAAAAATAAAAAAAAATCATAAATACAATTTTTGAGAAAATTGATTTTTAAGCTTTATTTTCGATGTATAAAAAATTAAAACATTTTTTTTACAGTGTATATTTTTTTCCAGATAGTCCCAACAATAACCTAAAACTTTGCGGAAGACTCCAAACTGATCGGACAAACCGTTTCTAAGTTATATTATAATGACCGAAAATTGAAAATTATATCATAATCTTGTATTAAAATCGCTGTATCTTTAAAACGGTAAAAGTTAGCCTGATTTTTCCGTATACCTTTTTTGTTGTAAATTTTGCGTACTTTCATAATATCGAGTTTAAAAATACAGTGGGATTCCGTTTTTGGCAACAAAGTTTAAATTTTCAGTTGCCAAAAACGGAACCGTGCCAAAATCGGAACCCATATTTCAAATTTTATTTTTCAAATATTGGTTTTGAAAGCATCATTACAATGTTAATACATTATTTTTATGGAATCATAAGGCGTTGAGACTTCGAAAAGGTTCACTTCGAAGCATTTTTCCGAAGGATTATACTATGCTATGAATCTATAGCCCCGTAATGTTAAATCTGGCAAACGTTTTTCTGGTGGCGTTTTTATGTCTCAACGTCTTCAATTATTTTTTTAGAAGGTTTATGCTTAATTTTTGTATAAGAGGGCCTTGTTAAACCAGTAATCGAACTTTATTCAAAATCTGGACATTTTCTTAAAACTATGAGAGAACACGAAGAAAATTGTTTTCTTATAAAGCCGTATTTACGAATCAAAAGCACTGGGTATTGCAAAACGACATTAGATTTTTTTTTCTAATTGTATGAACATTTAAAATCAGTTTAACTTTTGGACTTTAGCGTAAAATTTGAAAAATCGGGCGGTTTAAAATTGCTCCTTCAATTTATGTTTCTGATAAAGTAAAGCATTTTATAATGAATGGTTGACTGCAATCAAAAGTGCTAACATAAACATGAGATGATGCATAAATGTGACTTGTAATTTTGTAGAATTTAGTTTTTACTTGAAATAATTTTAAATTGAGCTTGATATATGTTTTACACCTACCTTTTGAAATCAACTGAAATTTACAGGATCCTGTTATGAAACATCAAGAACCTTATAGGAATCTTCAGGTTCTCATAAGAAATCTACAGAAAAAAAGCTTGAGCTCTGAAGCATCTTGACAAGCATCCGTAGGATCTTGCATAGAGTTCTCAGGATCTTGCTAAGGACTTTGCTAGGAGCTAACATCTTGGAATTCCGCTGCGATGTTGCAGAAAATTCTCAAGCCTCCGATGAAAAAAAAAACTTAAAAATTTAAAGTTTATTATTGTTAGGCTACCACTAGCACACCTCAAATTCCTCTGGGAACCTTTTCAAAATCCTCAGGCTTTTGACATAAATATTAAAAATACTACTAGAAATTTACATTATCCCGCTTAAAATTTACAGGACGCTCTAGAGTTTATTAGGAATCACCAGATTTCGGACATTATTCTCAATAACCAATTATACACTCTAAGGATCCCTCAAGAAGCTTGGAATCTGCAGATATCCTCATGAATTCGTTAAAATTTTTAAAAAGTCTTACAAAAACCAAGAATCTCTTAAGGATTCTCCAGGGTACAGTTAGGAAACTCATAGACTCAGCTCGTAAGGAACATTTTGACGTTGTTGAGACCCGTATCCTTGATTAACAATCTTGTATAGAATTCTGTAAAGTCTCCTAACAAATCTAACGCCTTAAAAGGTCTATAGAAAAGAGGGAACGAAGCTTTAAATAGTTGACGCAGAAAGATCAATATACACATCAATACCACAGACAAAAAGTTAAAACACTCTCAGTCGTAGTTATCGCACGCTTCAATGATATTATTGAGAATAAATTGTAGTTTGGACTGTATTCGCATTTGTCATGTTATTTAATGAAATTTTTTAAAACTTATGATACACGACATTTTGCTGAACATATTTGTATCTATTATTGCGGTGTATTTTTACATGCGCAATGTATGTAAATGCATAATAATAAAGACAGTGAGCCAAGAAGATGAGACAAGATTTATGATTGTAACTCTGTGTGAGTCATAGATTTTTTGTTGCTCTTATGTCGGTGCTGATGCTTTGTTCAAACAAGCTGTTCCAAATCTAGAAAAAGTGTTTTTTTATTGTATCACCTACTGGCAGACTCAAGTGGGCTGGTCACTCGATATGAATGCCTAAGAAAAGAGATTGGTCTTTAGTTGAGATACTAGTGGAGATTATTGGCCTCATGAAACGTTGTCAATGTACGACCAATGACCATTCTGAAGTAAATAAGCGTCCTTAGTGTTTGGTGAGATTTGGGGAAATATCGACGAAAATGGAGCTCTGGAATGTAATCAATGTGGAGTTGACCTGCTATTCAAATGACTGAAGCAGCAGACATGATAATATTAACAAAAAATTATAAATTTTAATGGTATTGAAAAATGTTGCCAAAAACGGATCCATTTTGTTGCCAAAATCGGGGGGTGCCAAAATCGGAGCATGCCAAAAACGGAATCCCACTGTATTTGAAAAGTTTATTATGACCATTTTCAAAAATTCACCTTTTTTCAAAAAATCATAACTTTTTTGTCCATGATTTCTCCATCTTGACCCACTGTGCAAAAGCCTTCATTTTTTGTCTACTTTAACATATAAAAAAAAAATCAAAAATACGATTTTTAAGAAAATTGATTTTTAAGCTTTATTTTCGATACATAAAAAATTACAACATTTTTTTTACAGTGTATATTTTTTCCAGATAGTCCCAACAATAACCTAAAACTTTGCGGAAGGCACCAAACTGATCGGACAAACCGTTTCTAAGTTATAATTTTTTGAAAATTATTAAGGATTTTTTTCTTAGGCCCTTCTCAAAAGTAAGGCTAGAGTCAAAATGGCGAGCTGCATCATCGGCATTTTTGGGCATAAAGAAAGCATGTGCAAAATTTCATCCAAATCAAAAAATATAAAAATGAAATTTGGGAAAAAAGTCGTCATTTTCTGTAGAACCGCTCAGTTAACTTTTTTTTATTTTTCTCGAACTTGAAGACATTGGATTCAAACTATTCTTTAGTTGCTGAATGTTCATAACACAATAAATTTCAATATTCTTGAAAATAATCCATTTTTATGAGCGCTTTTAATATGTCATTAGTTAACTAATTGACTAATAAGCAAAGTCATGTGTGACTTTGTTTTATTTTTATTTTTTTAATCTAAACTTATTTACTTTTGAGAACACACCATTTTTGTAAAGAAAAAAATTATGTATAACGGATTGATATATTTTAAATTAGGGTAAAGAATTACTACTTGGGTGCCTCGATGATTTATTTTGGCATCTGGGGTTTTTATCGGCCAAATTATCGAAAGCTCAGTAGTAAGATGCAGTTAACAAGAATATTGTTGATAAATAAAAGTTAAAGCCTTTCTTAGCCTAGTGGTAATAACCGCAGCTACAAAGCAAAGCTATGCTGAAGGCTTCTGGGTTTGATACCAGGTTGGTCCAGGATCTTTTCGTAATGAACATTTCCTTGACTTCCCTGGGCATAGAGTATCTCTATCACAGGATGAACGAATGTATATAATGGAAACATAAGCAAACAAAGCTCTCAGTTAACCCCTCTCTTTCCCATGGCTGCTCCAAAACTCCATTGGTTTTCGACGAGACAAACCGAACCAGTTGAATACTATGTAATAGTTACTAAAATTAATCCAAAAGTCAGCTAACTGTTTCAATAGTGCAACTTTTGTGAAACTATCAATTCACTATTGAAAAATTGTCGAACAAATCTAAACTGATTTCGAAAAATTTAGACCATTTGCAACATTGTTTGTTTAAGCACTTTTTATAAAAACACTTTTTTCGTAAAAGAAATAGTCGTTCAAAGAAAGGGTGGTAGGGTGCAGAGATACTTTGGCACTTTCATGATTCACTTTGGCATGGGGGTTATTCTCGGCCGAATTGTCTGATACTTTGTAAAAAAAGCACTTCAATACGAAGCATATTTGTAGCCAATATGAGCTTCGTAACTTTAAAAAAACCTCACTGCCGAAGTGAATCAAAAGTGCCAATAATAGGATCCGGCTCCCTATAACTGTGGAAGTGATGATGACACGGGCCCTCCAAGCTTGTCAACCACATATTGATGCACCGTGGCCAACATGATTATGACATTTTTGGGAATCTGACACTTTTGGGAAATCTGACAATTTTGGGTTGTACACGTTAGCTTATAACTACTCATTAACGTGGATTTAAGCTGGATAAGGCGCATAATGACGGAATTGATTTAAGTGTGTTTTTGCTTAACCATTACACGATTCCTAGAAATACGCAAGTAAATGAGTAAACAATTGTGTAAGCCACCAAATAAAAGGAGAAACTATCTTCAACGTGTTTTTGTTGTAAGCTACGGAGAAATCATCTTTTGATGCCCCCTTGGATGATGATGATGATGATGATTATTATTTAGCCACCATCAGCGCAAGGATTACCTATGGCTGCAGAATCATACCGGGATGGTATGATCTACCTGATGGTTTGTTGTAGCAGGGCTAGTTAATATCTTTGAAGACCTTTGGAAGACAACACTAAGGCTGTTTTCTCATGACAAAAGGCTGGCAACCCCACGCAGTTAGAAATAAAGAAATTAAAGATTATTTTTGCGACAAATAAATAAAAGAGTAGGGGAACCTGGTCCAATTCGGACCCTGTTCTAAATCGGACCACAAGCATTTCTCAATACTGGCGCTACTGTAAAGACCGTGGGTACAGTTTTCCTGCTCACCGTTTGGCTTAGATCTAACACAATAAATTTGACGCCTTTCAGTTATCACGTTTGCTTTTTATATTAGTTCATTGTTTTGAAGTGCTCAGGTGTACTGTCGGTTGGCGTTATTTCCAAGCTTCTATAAGCGACAATAATTCTCCAATCTCTCTGTGTTATTTTATAATCGAATCACCCTAGCCTAAGCTTTCATCTGACCATATGGTTTTGATATGTCTATGCACCGTTTGTTCTCAACGAGTTTGAAAATCTCAAAATGTGTGTTGGTCCAATCCGGACCTTTTGATATGGTTCAATACGGACCTCTTGATTTTCAACGTGTACTCAGTCTATTCTAAGAGCTTCACCCCGTGAAAATCTTCCCGACTCGATCGAAAATCACAGAAGTTGTAATATTGATTAATAGTGCCTTTGTTTCTGTTGCGGTCAAGAAAATAGCTTCTTTAAAAATTTAAGAAATGAGGTAGATTACCAAAAACTAAAGGAATCAATAAATCAGCTACTTCAAAAACATCCCCATCAATACCACAGCCAAGCTTTATCCAAAATAGTTTGGCAATACGCTATAAAAAGCGTTTACGAGTACTATATAAGAACAATACAGTCAACTATCCCTTATCCGATTTACTGTGTTTTTGTTCACAAGCTCGTAGGAAAGCGCAGTCCCTTCAATATAGTGTACATTAATCCATAAATATAAGTAGGAACTTCTCAAAATTGAATTTCCGAGACTTCGAGTCTGTTTGTTGCCTGCTTCAGTTTCCCATACAGTTCACCTTTTCAACCCGATATTTCATAGCAAAGTTTCAATGTGTGGAAAATTTTACAATATTCAACTTCAAAATTACTTTTTCGAATGTATTTTGTATAAAAATAAATAAAATAAAGCTCTAAAATTTGAAAATATGAAGTACACATCGATAGCTCCCATACACGATAGTCTGTTCAAAATCGAGTCAGGAAGAGTTGACTGTACCCAATTTTGAACAAATTTCCGATATATTTTTTAATGAAATTCATATTTCCCTTGAGCTTCTTCTGACTCGAATTAGTTTGAAATTTCCAACACATTGAGTTTATTTTTTATGCTTGCGCTTGCAGAAAAAGTTCAATAAGCTTTAATACCAAACAAATCTGAGTTATATTTTGTTACTAACATTGCAAATAACGATGAAATATAGGGTGGTCCGAATTAGAACATGGGGGGTCCGAATTGGAACAGGGTTGGTCCAATTCGGACCTTTTGGAGAAGTTGGTTCAAACATGTCTAGCCATGTCCTGGTAAGAGCTATCACAAAACTCTCTGAGAGAAAAATGTGCGCGCTGAATTGCGCTTTCTCGAAAACATAAAACTTTTCATGCCGTTCATCGTGCTGAAAAGATATGGCCAAAAAACTGTTACTAGGTCCGAATTGGACCATGTTCCCCTACATACAAGGGCACATGCCGACACTCCATAGTTTCTCTAACGATTAAATGAATGAAACATTGCGATATAAATTTGAGTTTTCACAAGCATGAAACGAACTCACCAAAAGTTGGTAATCCATCGTTAAGTGAAGTCACAATTACGGCATCAACCCCACTCTATTCGCTTGAATTCTTGATTATTATATGAACTGGAGAACATTGTCATTGGCGCCGTTTACTTAACACTCCCGCAGTTTGAATAAGAAACAAAACATTATGCACTGTTCTTACATGCACCAACGTCTGCAAAACGTTTTTGCAATCTTTTCGATTCCTTCAATTATTTGATTTTACTAATCATTGAAATAACAAAAGAAAAGACGAAAATCTGACGGGAACAACAATTTTCACTTTCGTTCACAAGCGCGGCACTCTTCCATGGCTCCCTATAACTGTGGAAGTGCTCATAAAAACACAAAGCTGAGATGTAGGACTCGCCTGAAAGTATTAGGTCCTATAAGGACAATTGAAAACCGGGAAAAAAGAAATTTGGTGGCCACCCAAATAAAGATCTTTAGTTGGCCAGCGTGTTACCTTCAAAAAACATCATATCGTAATTTTTAGAATACCTAACCTATTTGTATGATTTTTTCAGAGTAGTTCCTTATTACCTAGCTTTTTTTTTGATAAATTGACGTAAAACAAAATGATGCCAAAAACATTGTATATGGAGAATCGGAGTATCTTCAAAACCAGATGACAGATATCGTCATAGATTCTTAAACTATAAGAGTTTGTTGAGAACTTGTGAAAAAATGGTGCAAAAATATCGAAAAACAAAAAAACTTATCAAGGTTTGAATTTTTTTTTTGCGGTAATGGGGTTAAGGTACTATTCCTGGAACATTAGAGCAAGATCTTTTGTAGTTTCATTTATTCAGTATGTTAAAGTTATAGTCGCTAAGAAAAGTAGAGAATTCAATGCAAACACATGGTATACTTTGATTGAAGTATACTGCATAATTGTAATATTTTAAATAGATACTGTTCTAAGGAGTGCTTCGTGAAGCCCAAGCAGGACAGTTCGGTTTTGCGTCGTCCGATTGATTTTGGTGACGGATTCGCGCGTTTTTGTTGCCGGAGATTTTTTTTTCCCTCTGTTTTGGAGCGTCTTGCTGGGTAGTGCTTCGTGAAGCCCAAACAGGACAGATCGGTTTTGCGTCGTCCGATTGATTTTGCTGACGGATTCGCGCGTGTTTTCGTTGCCGGAGATTTTTTTTTTTTTTTCACCTGTTTTGGAGCGTCTTGCTGGGTACGTATTTGGGAAGGCCCAAGCAAGACGGTTTATTTTCGGGACGCCAAGAAGTTTTGCTGTCAGTGTCAGTTTTGTGTTCAGTCGAGAATGGATTACCAACTGGTGAGTTCGTTTCATGCTTATGATAACACATATTTTCTTGAAAGCGTTACTTTTATGTAATATTAAAACAAACTTTGTATGGTTCGTCACTATATGTGTCGGCATTATGCTTTTTTCTTATACAATTTGAATATACATATATTTTTCTCTTTTTGACATTATTAAAAATTATTTATTAAAAAAATCTTTTGAATTGTTCGACTATGTGAATGTTGACGTATTTTCTAAAACTTCTACCATATCGAGACAAAATGCACAGTAATACTCATATGTAATTTTCAAACAAACTATGTATGGTTCGTCACTACAAGTGTCGGCATTATTCCTGTTTCATATAAGTTAAAATATATACATGTAATTTTCAGTTTTCGTCATTAATAAAAACGTCTTTTGAATTGTTCGACATTATAGATGTTGACGTATTTTTCCAAAAACTTCTCGAGACAAAAATACAAAACTAGCTTTAAATACAAGTCGTATATTTCCCCCTTGTCCATGGATCGCATCACCGACCAGAGGTGACTCCCAGATCTTTTCCTCCCTCACTAATAAACACCCTTCCCGTGGTGATTGTGGAGATGCAGAGGTATTCTCGGTCTCTAGAAGCAACAATCATTACACCCTAACATTCCTTCCCCATCCCAACTGACTGTAAGGACTTGGCCGGCGCCGTTATTGATCAATAATATTAGATCTGCTAAAATTGCACTTCGAGAGTAAGCGGAAACTCCCATCCCTTATTCATTTGGATCGTAGTGCAATTCTTACCAGTTCCGATCAATCACGGAGTAGCAACCATTGACATGTACAGTCAGTCTATGCTATGCTATGCTATGCTATGCTATTTTAAATAGATACTGTTCTAAGCTTATTAAAAAAGCTATCTTTGAACAATAAAAAGAAATAAAAATTTGTACGTTTGATTAAATGTGAGGACACGCTAATTTTTTTATTGAAACTTAACACATCCCATACTATTTTGTCCCAAGTTGTCCTAGGCTAAAGGGTATTTTAAGGTAAATAATAAAGAATTGTAAACAATATAGCTGCACATATTTGGACTTTTTTCATCTATGTAGTTCTTCTAGACTTTTTTTAGTATTTTTAACAATTTCCAACAACAATTAATAACAGCTCAAGATTATTTCAGGGAATAATTGAATATAGTTTTATGATTCATATCTTCATAAATATGTGAGTTTTAGTATTTAGAATGGGTTTCACAGCATTTATCGTACAAATGGCCTATATGCATCTTTGGCATGAACATGATTGACGCGCTCCGTTATTGCAAGGCAGGAAATGTTGGCGTGTTACTTGCTTTATGGAAGCCGAGGAGTTCTCTACACTTCCACAAGAAAACACTGGGAGTTTGGATATAGGAAAGGATTCGTTTTGGTAAACGATACATAAAATTTGAAATGAATACGTGAGCCTATACACAGATGAGCGATACCGATCGTTGCTCACTCCACAGGAGTATACCACAGATTCAAATGATCAAACACTACTGACGCCCTTTTTTTCACCCGCACAACGCGAACCGGACGGAATCCGGATTCCGTCGCTCGCTTACAAAGAAGCATGCAACGTATTCAGCGGATCAAACACTACTGACAAAATGGCATATATGCAACTTTAGCAACAAAATCATATTTTGCCAACAACAAAACAGAATCTTTTTAATCAATAACTTTGATGTATTCATTCAATTTCATAGGTTATGCTCAACCTTAATGAGATAATACATCAATATTATTGAACTTGGAACTCCTGCAAACGCAAACCGTTTTATTTTAACTGCTAAATCTTCCATAGTTTTTAATCTTATTTGGGTGCAGTACATTGTAAAATTGTCTTAGAATGATTTTTATACTTATATGCAACAGGATCATAACCTATTTATTTGAAGTTCACGAGTCCTAAAAGCTGTGCAACAGCTTCTTAATAAGCTTTTAGTTTTAATGGCCAATTTGCCCTGTAAATAAAACACTACACTATAAAACGTATTTGCATGCAACACCCAGTGGCATGATCGGAAAAATACTGAAGAAAAGTGTTCCAGTACGGAGCGGAAATCTAACGCGGACTCTATAGCACAATGCGTTAGTGCCCGACAATGCCGCGAAGTTTCTCAAAAAAAAGCTCAGAAATGACATATTTTCCACGTCATAAGGTTACCCATTAAAGGATCAATGGCTTCAAAATAATTTCCAAATGAAGGAACCATTCCTATTTCCAAAGTTTATCAGTGTGATCGAAAGAATTTTGCAAATAGTATCAAGGAAAATCCCATATTCACTAAATACGTTGTTATCAAGATTTTCCTACCAGTTTTATCGTTTTTCGAGAATAGACATTTTTGGTGACATTCAGTAACTGACAAAATATACCCCATAACATTTACAATGCCGTTTTTCTTCACGGAACAAACCAAAAGTATATTGGAATATTTTACGGCATAAATTGAATGAGTTTAGTAACTTGCAAAAAGTAGAAAAGTTAATCCCTTAACACCCCACTTATTTTCAAAAAGAGACTTCTTCCATAAAAAAATTTCCCATACAAAATCAAAACAGTGCAGAGCCCTATAGGAAAAAACTTTAATACGATTGTGCATTATCAATGTTTTCCAACATTTTAATTGACAAAAATTAACAGAATGCTAAGAATCCAAAGAAATTTTGTGTTTCGATAGAGAAATGCTTCAATTTTACGATTTGAAATTTGATTGCCGAGAATAGTCAAACTATGCCGAAGCCGTAAATTACCCTATTCATTTCAAAAATTCCTTCACGGGTAAAAATGCAGCAAACAAAAAAAGAAGAAAGAGACATGATTTGGAGAGGAATGTGTGTTTTCATGTTATGAAAATACACCAGGACCAAAAGTCATGAAATCATGAAGCATTTTACCGTAACGCTGGCTGTACTTTACATTTTCAATCACGAAGCATACACTCCCGTGCATAAGTTTGGGTTCACCCCCTAAAAACATACAAAAGTGTTCTGTCCTTATCTCTGTGATTACACGTCCAATTGAAACTCTTTAAGCCGCATTCGAAAGGCAGAGTTATATTTGTCCAAAAACATTTTTTGAATTTTTTATACTAAATTTTTACTTAAAGTTGTGACATTTTTCAGAAAACACACTTAAATATCATATCTATTTTCCTCAGCATTGGATCGACAAAAATTTAGAATCCAAGTGTCATTAGAATCTTAATCTTATATTCTTTGAAGAGACCACACGAAATTTTGGCTAAAAATCTGGAAAGTATTCAAAATCAATGAAACAGTCAGTCAAGTCATCGTGCAAAAGTTTGGGTTCACCCCTCAGTATGATGCAAATCGTGCAAAAGTTTGGGTTCACCGCACATCATTTTTGTCGATATCTCTGCCATTTTTCAACCGATTTTAAATAATGGCGCGTACATGATTGGTTTGAGATTTCACAGATTTAAGTAAGTTCAGGTGTACCCAAACTTTTGCACGATACACCATACTGAAGGGTGAACCCAAACTTTTGCACGATGACTTGACTGATTGTTTCATTGATTTTGAATACTTCCCAGATTTTTCCGCCAAAATTTCGTGGGCAGGGTGTCTACTACCTGGAAAAACCTGGAAAACCTGGAATTATCAGGGAATTTTATTAAACCTGGAAAAAACCTGGAATTCTCAGGGAATTTTGATCACAATCAGGGAAATTACTTTGAGGCAGTAATTCATGATAGAATATGTTAACGACAATGGATTTTTGCGTCATAATCCAGAGCTACCATTATTTGCCAGAAAACTCTCTTAATTCGAAAAAAAATTCGGCTGCGCCGCTCTCATGAGCACTATATGAGCTATTCAATGAAGATCCTTTTAAGTATGAATTTTCATCAGCTTACCAAAACATGATTGATGTTTTTAATGTCTCTTTATTTATTTAGTGAAAGATTAACATATCAAGGGCTGGTAGCAGGTTTATTTTAGATACCATTTTTTTGCAAGTCTCTAAAAAGGCTTTATTTTTGATAAAAGGGGTCTGAAGTCTCTTTTTTCCATTATCTTGCTTGCAGATAATTAAGATACACAATTTCTTCTCATATTTCTCTAGAACAGTTTCAGGAATTATCCTTGTGGTTGCTCCAGAGATTTCATCATTCCTCCACCAATTTCTTTAGCAATTTCTCGTAGGATGCTTACAAGAATTTCTCCAGAAATTGCTTCAGGATTGAGCATTTCAACGTTACTACCTCTAGTAATTTTCTCAGGGTATTCCCTGTGAAAAAAGTCTATCCTAGGACTTCTTCCAGATACTTTTTCACTAACTTTTCAACCGAATTCTACAGTCGTTAATCTAAGAGATATCCAAAGTTTCCCACAGAATTTCTTCCAAGAAAACCCGACAAGAATTTCCACGCCATTTCATCTACAGTTATTCCAAAGAATAGCTCCAAAGTTCCTCGAGGGGTTATTCGAATGAATCTATTAAGAACATTACAAATAATTCCTTATATTCGACCTGTTTCCATTATTATGTTTTTTTAGATTTTTTCTAGAAATTTCTCAGGCGTTTTTTCCAAGGAATTTTGGAGTTCATCCAAACGTTTTGAATGAATTCTCAAAAAATCCCCATGGAATATTGAAAAGTTCATTTAAGGTTCCACACCAGTTAACACTCCAACATTTTTTCATGAGATCCTACGATTGTAGTACACACTCAATCACGATTTGCTTGTTCGGTAATTTTTAATACTGGGTACGAATTGTAAATCATAAAAAATACCGAACTTTCAGCTTTTTGATTGAAAACTTCTGACGTTTAGTAATATTTTTTTACTTTTTACTGAACTACGGTAGCTGTCAGGCGCAATTTTGCAACATTACCGTACAGGCCGAAAAGTCAGTAAAAACAATTACCGACTATTCAGTAGATGATGTTTTTTACTGACTTGTCGTCAAAATCAAATCAAAACAAACTGATGCGCATGCGCCGGGAGACACGGTTATGGCAACCAAACTTTTCCTGCACCTGTTTTGCGATTTATCGTGGTAAGTAGTCGAAATTTAGTAAGAAACTCAACCATTTTAAGCAACCAATACGGCTCAGGACGATTTAACTGCTTACGTTGGTAAATTCGGTTGGTTTCCACACAAGAGGTAAATTCATCTGCATCATTGAGTTTGCCTCTTGTATGCAAACCAACCAAATAATGATTTTATGACACATTTTTCGATTACTTCCACTGAGATATGAGCATACCGTAGATGTTTATTCGTACGAAAAATGCATGTCGATGTTCATGTTCATGTCGATTGGGTTTTAATTTGTATTGATTTCTGAAAAAAAAAACAGTATCCGGAAAAGCAAAGCATTAAGCATGGGAAACTGGAAAGCCAGTAAAAACGCTCAATAATTTTACTGACTAAGTCAGTAATTTGCATCAATCAAAACATATTTTGGTTTACTGGGTTTTTTCGGTAATCGTAAAAATTACCGAAAAACCCGTAGTTCCAAAACCCAGTAAAATTTTACTGGGGTCGGTAATCTGAATTGGCTGTGTAACAATAATTCCTTCACATTTTTTTTAGGAATTTTGTCCTGTTTTTTTCAGGAGTTCCTTCACAATATCCTGCGAGATTTGATTTTTTCTTTTATATTTTTCAATTATCTTAGCAATAATTTAGCAATAATCTTGGAAATCTTCTAATAGTTCTTCAAGAGTGACTTTCTAAAAACCTTTTCCATCAAAGGTGACCTAAGAAATTACATAAGCAACTGTAACAGAAGGTACCCTAAAATTTGCTTTAGGAATACGTCATGAATTTTTATCATCAATTTCTCAGCATACTGGAAAATTTCATTCAAATTTCCACGAAGAATGTTTGAGAAAAAAGTTGCGAAAACTTCCTTGAGAAATCTTTTAGAATTAATGGAGGAATTTCCGAAGAAATCTTAGGAGCAATCTCTGGAGTAATTCCTAAAGGTATCCTCAGAGAAATTTCCTGTTGAAATCTTTAATCAAAAATCTAAAGAACAATGTTGTAGAAATTCTTGAGAACTTGGAATCATCTGGAGAAGTTTCTAGCTGAATATTATAACATGTTTTAAACGAGAGTCTTGAAGGATGTTTGTAGAAAAACTGATTGGAGAATCACCGGACAAAATCCTAGAGGACTAAAGGCTTTTCGAAAAATATCTGAAATAATGGAAATAATTATAGGAATATCTGATGGAAGCTCTGAGGTATTGTATGTGATATTTTTTGGAAAAATCTTGATTCTATTTTGAGATACCCAAAACAAAACATTTGGAGGAATTCCTTAGGAAATTCTTGCAGAGTGAAAATCTCAAAAAAAGATATCAATCAATCCCCATCGTAATGTCGTCATAATACATGTTTGTCATTTACTGGCATATTTGTTGGTATGTCGTCGTAATGTCACGAGAAATTTGAAAAAAAAGTTTAAAATATTCTCAGAGAAATATGTAATCTGATCAAACTATTCTATCCTGGTTCCTGTTAGATCTCGTTTTGCTTTTTGATTACTGTTTCGTCTCTTTTTGATTACTTTTTAGTGTCTTTTTTTCTGGAAAGAGGTTTCTAAATTTCCTGTTTTCAAGAAACTCAGTCACCACCAGCCCTGCTTCATGCACAATTTTTAAAATTATTGGAAAATATTCGGTTTTAGAACAAACGATTTTCGAAAAGAATTCTGGAATTTGTACAACTTTAACCTTCCAGTCATCGCGCGGTTTGCCCCCGTCAGAACCACCGTGCTGCTGTTGTGAACGAAAAGCAAGGTTTTTTAGCGGTGTTGTACAAAATACAAGAGCGCGACGACTGAAGTGTTAAATTGAAAATTTCGTAACAATCATGAATAATTTAGAACTTTTCCGAAGGGAATGCGAAAATTCAACATTTATTTTAATTACCACAGTGATATGTTATACGGTCGAACGCGATTACCCAGGGGCTTGATAATTCGTGTTTCCATTTCCGAAAAAAATGGATCGGGATCCAAAAGTTTTACGGATTATTTGTATTAATTTAGATGGGTATATGTATATCTTCTTAAATATGTAGCAGGTGACCGTGTTAATGTTAAAATATTTTAAAGAATTTGGTTTTATGCAGATCAGAACTGTATGATTGCTTGCTAATACATCGATAAACTTAATATTTATTTTAAAATATTACCACAAATCCAAATAAAGTTTTACTTTTGCGCCCATGAAGTTGTCTTAGTTATCTAAACGACCGATGGAAATGATATGTACCATTCACCTGTACTAAAAGTACTTTCAAGAAGTAGCATACTGATGTACTTGAAAGTTTCGTTCAGTTCACGGAGCTCTAACAAACGAAATATAATACATCATCATTGGAAAATACAATTCATTTGAATAAAATTTAAGCTTTGGTATTGTTAGCATGTTCATATTGTAATATTGGATATTGGAATCGCATCAGCATGCTTTAAATAATGTTCAGAAGTGTATAAATAGCTATTAAATTGATTTTTTTTAAATTTGTCATTTGTTTGTTTTAGGGCCCTTTTCTTCACCTTCACTTAAGCCGTAAACCACGTTAAACCCATATAATAAAACTAGATTTAAGACCTAAGTGGGGGTGAAAAAAATCATAGACATATAAAATTAGAGTATTTCTGGAACTTGGATTTTTTTTGTTAAACCTGGAAAAACCTGGAAATATCAGGGAATTTCATTTCGGTAAACGAGTAGACACCCTGGTGGGGTCTCTTCAAAGAATATAAGATTACAATTCTAATGACACTTTGATTCAAAATTTTGGTCGATCCAATGCTGAGGAAATTAGATATGATTTTTCAGTGTGTTTTTTGAAAAATGTCAACTTTAAGTAAAAATTTAGTATACAAAATTCAAAGAATGTTTTTGGAAAAACACATACGAAGTAACTCATTGCCTTTCGAATGCGGCTAAGAAAGTTTCAATTGGACGTGTAATCACAGAGAAATGGACTGCACACTTTTGCATGTTTTTAAGGGGGTGAACCCAAACTTATGCACGGGAGTGTGTATGCCGGAACCATGAATAAAATTCATGGAAACATAAGCACTATTCATGGATTCCTATTTTTGATACGAAAAGTGGCAATTTAGGCCATGAAAACATGAAGTAGGATCTGATATCATAAACACAGCTCATGAAAATCCGATTTTGGTGCTGAAATGTGGCAAGTTGAGTCGTGCAATCATGAAGCAGGATCCCTGAATCATGACCTCATTTCACGAAAACAAACATTATAGGGGAAATCAGGGTAAAACCGACACTGTGGGTAAGCTCGACACCCTTTGATTTTTCATGTTTTGACCAGATTTTTATGCAGTTTCCGCCACGCTCTATCTTAACTTGTGAAAGTTTGTGTTTCGAATGACATTACCACTGACGATACCAATAAACTGCCAAAATAAACAACAAAATCATATTGGATAACATAGAAGCATCAGCAGTTGCAATATTTCGCTGTTATTCTTTAGCTATTTTGCATATGTAATTTTTAAAATGTCATTATTTGTTCTGCGTCTACATCATCATTTACTATTATTACGTTGATACAACATGAAGGAGAAATTATTTTTTGGTTTTTCGACAGCTGAAAACACTATTGAAAAATTAATGTACACTCGGGGTAAAATCGACACTTTCATTTGGGGTAAAATCGAAACCTTCCTTTGCCGCATAATCTAACTTCAGGGAATCTTTCTAACCGGAAGACTATCTCTGTAAATTATGTGAGTCTTTATTTCCGAATTCCAGTGAAGTTCACGGATGACGAACTTGTTAACATGTAAAATATGACACTATATGACTTGCCACAAGCTATCATTAAGTATTACAAAAAAATATGTCTTTATCACGTTTCAACTTATTTGATGAAGCTTGAAGAAGGTTTTCTCATTTAAAATTGAAAAGTCAATAGAATTTGGAATATTTTCACATAAATTATTCTTATTGTTTATTTACAAATCATGAGGTTCAAAAGTTTTTATTATCTAAATTAATTACACTTTTCTGTTTTGTTAAAATAAAACAGTATTTATTTTCACAACCAATCATTCGCTACAACTTCATCTTTGTAAGCTTTCCATGAACACAAATTAATAATATCAATGTGTATTCACCCCAACTTTATAATCTTAGCATGGGATATTTGAAATTTTCACATATATTAAGTGGATCTTTGGCCTTTCCACAATAATTTACGTAATATGTGAACAATCCTTTAGAGGAAGGAGTCATAAATGTCGAAAGTCATGTTTATGATCTTACCCGCACTCTCAATTGTCTCACCTAAAAATGATGAAATTTCAATTTGATTTAATTCACTATATAACCTCAATATATCATCCAGCGGTTACAATGATTGATAGATTTATAACCAATATGTGATTCTACAACAATTTTAGGTTCGTTTAACAAGCGAAAGTACACACATTTTATCAATAAGCTTAGGGTGTCGGTTTTACCCCGAATTCCCCTACACCAACTAAGATCAGTTTATATTTGCCATTGGTAAACAAATAAAATGAAGATTCGTTTAAAATCGTTTCGATCATCAATTGACTTAGCAAAGGGTCCACAAATTACTGGTGGAATGCATGAGTGATGGAACACTCCATAAGGACTCTGCGGTTGTGGAAACTGGAATTGGAACATCCGGCTGCCGAAGGCCTTTTGTGAGCTACTCTGTTGGAAGACGTGGGAAATGCATCACTTCCGAACAGTTAAAATCGCCGACGAGCTTGTCAAGCAAAATCAAACAAGTCCAAATCCGGCACTGATCACAATACTTTTCCAAACAAATAAATATTTTTATATTTTTGTATTTTTCCCATGCCCCAATTTTAAATGCTGCATGTGAAAATTTAATTTGATAATACAGTCATCTATCCCTTACTCGATATTCTGTACCTCGATATTCCCCCTAACTCGATTGAATGTGCGGTCCCTTCAATCTAGCATGCTTTGATACCTCTGTAAGTCGATACCTCTCTAACAAGATGTTCCCTAACTCGATGCTATCTGTTTCAATTTCCCAAGAAAGCTTACCTCTCTAACTCGATATTTTCATGAAAAGTTCAAAATGTCCTCCAAACGTTAATAAATTTCATGAATTTGATTGTTATGATTACATTGATAGTAAAAATAAAGTTTACTGCCAATTTGTGGGTGCTATTTTTTTATTTATGCTGAACGGTAAAAAAGTGTCACATAGGTAAATGTGGTAAAATTGTATTGTTTTTTACGTGAAAATAACTATTCTGAATGTATTTTGTCAAAATTATAAAAAGATTAAAATTATCTCGATACCTCTCTAACTCGATGGTCCCTTCAATATCGAGTAAGGGAGAGTTAACTGTATAACCTTTTACATAGAAATTTTTGATTTTAGAAAATCAATTCTTATCTAGCCAGTACAGACCCTACTTTTGTGTTTTGTTGGAACTTAACTAGCAATGAATGCCTTTATCAATATATTTCGATGTGGTGAGTTCAAGTACATTGTATCTAAGTTGTTCCACAGGAATTTTTGTTTAAAATTTTATTTAGCTCTGCTCGGAAGCATTTGACAAAATAGTAGAATTAAAAAAAAATCGCTAGTTTTTCTCTCCATATAAGATATTTTCACGAAATCATAGGTTTTTAGGTATTTGCAATATAAATAAAAACAATTTATTTTAAATTTACTTATGCCAAACATTTATAGTTTTGGATAGGCAACTAACATTTTAGATTTTTACATGTTTCAACAGAGAAATGGTTTTGACCCTTTAAAAAATCGACCACAGCTGAAACCGGATTTCCAGTTTCTCTTCAAATTTTATATGCTTAACTTTATAATTTCTAATAAAATTAGTGATAGTCTGATCATTTATTGTATCGGAAATGATAAATATATTTTTTCAGATTTTTATTGTACGTACTTGATGTTCTTGCACAAATTTCATACAACAAAGTCGCTTCAATATAACGCGATTTTTGCAAAACTGATAAGAGGAGCTTCCAGAAATGTAACACCATCAACAAACAGGTAGCGAAAAAAATACCCATGATTCACAATCTGCCTTTGATAATAACGAAATGTGAGAAAATCAGATTTTTATCTGCTCTAGTCTCCGAATGGCAGTATGGTAAAGTTGTGCCCATACTTTCTGGGACACCCTATATGACCGCCAAATATTTTTATTTTTGCAAATGAAGCTCCTGTATTTTCTCTTTCCAAAACCATGTTAGTGTGAAAGGATTGTTGAGTTTGAGTGAGCCAAGAATTGTCAAGAATCTAGGGGTCCTTGAAAACTGTTTTAAACATAACTAACAAGGGGTCAAATGGGCTATGGAAATACATAGGAACCCCTTATAAAAAATTCGCCACAAGAAATCGGGTTGAAATTCGTAGACTTGCCTTACGAACAGTGTTGTGAAAAACTCAATTTCTCACAACTCACGCTTGAGATTTTTCATGCGTGAGTTGTCGATCACCAAAATTTGAAAACAAAAATAATGTTTGCGGCAACCTGGAATCGGACCACAAACCTTGCAATCGATAAGCCACAATACACAAAGCGTTTGTATAGCAATAATCGTTCCATTTTTCATAAGGCAAAATGTATGAATTTCGATAGTCCAAGTTCGTTGCGTGTAGGTATGTACTTACCCGATGCATACAACCTACGGCTTACATGGTAAACGTATTGATTCGAAATTTAAAAATGCACGTCCTTTGCGTTCCATCTACGATAAGTTTTGTTAATATGTTGAGTCTTGATGAAATTTTTAACATTGATTAAATTATTCTTCCGGATCAAAAGGCTGTAAAAAGTTTCTCGCTACGATAACTAGAGGCATCACAGTAATCAAAATTGAGCGGCCAAATACTTTTACAAAAAATCTTCTTTTTTTATTTAGTCTTTGTACATATGCGCGTATTTCGACTACCACTTGTAGTCTTCTTCAGTGCTAGTTATTCGCATCCGTGGTTCAAACGGGCACTAGTTCTGATTTTTTTCATTTCCGATTTACAAGATATCTTCTAAGGCGCGATTTTTTTCTCAGTCAGGAATCAGAATTTGATTTCTGATCCTAAAATATTCTATGTTCTAACAGTTCTTTCGATTTCTATATAAAAATATATTTTTCTTTACAGAACCTGAAAAACGTTTCAATACTTTGAACTACATTTTTGAGTTATGAATGTAAACTTGTATTGACGTATCGTTTTGATTCATACTACGGACACTTAAGGACTCCTTGAAATATAACCCATAAAAAAGTATATAAAAAAATTATGCTGTATGATTCCTCCGCCTTATCGAGCCTTCAAAATACTTAATAGTCAATTCGCGATAACCTGCACCTCCTTTCCAAGGGAGATTGTATTGATTTGCTCCAATTAGGCTGAAATTTAAAGTGGATGTGCTTCTACATAAAAGAATATATTTCGCAAAATTTACGATTTTTATGTTAGGGGGAAGTGGGACAAAATGACCCCCAATTATTAAATGTTAAATGGAGCACCAGCAACTTACGCAACCAATGGTGAGTGAAGATTTTGATTCCGCAATATTAAAAATTTTAAATTAATAAAAATGTGTAGACTTCTCATGATTCTTATTCCGGACACTTACTTTTGCTTCCTATTCCGGACAGCAATCGAAAATTGTTAATATAAAAGTCAAATCATTAATTGAAATCGTCAAAACAGTTAAGCGACATATAATTTAGTTGAGCAATATATATTTTTATATTTATAGAAAAAGCTTATTCGTTTTAATACCTTGGAAGTGAGAAATTTTGAACAGTAAAAATTGAAACATTTTGTTTGAAATGTTTCCTATACAAAGTAGAGTGTCCAGAATTTGAAGCTGTCCGTAATATGAATCAAAACGGTACAAACAAAGTGTCTTACGAGTGATTAAGAGAATTTAGGGCGGATATATCGACGACATATGAGAGTACCCTCAGGATTTCCCCTAACAACCCTGCAATAATCAAGATTCTTCATTATTTCGCTTTAGTTCAACTCGCAAGTCTCGATTTTTTCGCAAGTTTCTTCAGAATAGTTTTTAAGAGTATGTACTCGTACCTTTTCACTAAACAATATTATTTTTCTCCTTCTTACAGAGTTGGTCTGATTCGGGCACGGCTGGCCGGAGCCCGATTCGCCAAGGCGGACGTCCTCGTATTCCTGGACGCGCACTGTGAGTGCATGCACCAGTGGCTGGAACCACTGTTGGAGCGCATCAAACAATCGAGCACGAGCGTCCTGGTTCCGATCATTGACGTGATCGAAGCGAAGAACTTCTACTACAGCACCAATGGGGTTACCGACTTTCAGGTGAGTTAGGATTAGGCTGACCATAAGCCAACCAGATAAAAACGGGACAAATAAAAACAAAAACGGGACAATTCAAAAAGACAAAGATTTTGCGGTTGTGCTACTTTTCCCCGAATTCCCCGTTTCTCCGAAGCCATTTCCTTAAATGACCCATTCCGTTGTAAAGCAATGCAGCTCAAAAAAGTGCAATAATAGTCTTTACCCGAGCAGGCGAAAAAAGCTAAGTAATAGCAAAGTTTGATGTGGACATACAAAAGTGATATGAACTTGAAAGATATAAGAGATAAAAGATCCGAAAATAATATCTAAAATTTACTCCTGGAATACTATTAGCATATCATATTTAGCTTTTATAAGATCTCACCAATATCAGCGAGCTATTCCTTAGATCTTCCAACATTAAATTTGGCTATGGCTCAGAAGTTCCAGGAAAAAAATTGTGATATCATCTTCAGATCTTTTATCTCTTATGTCAATTAAATCAATATCTCGATTTAATGGTCAGAACTTTGCTTCTGCTCGGGTAGTGAGATAGTGTTGAGTTAGAAAGATCGATAAGCTACCAAAGAAGGAGATATTTGATCATTCTCGACTAAATACATATTGCCAAAAATACATATTGTTAATCACCTTGAAATGCGAAAGGTTATGACAATTATGAGTTAGAACTTTTCGGAGAACTGAGCTATTCGGGGAAACGGGGTTTTCGGGGAACTAGCATTCTAAGAACTGGCGTTGAGAGAACGACATTCGGGAAACCGCCACTCTAGGGAAAGTAGCAGAACCAGAATATGCAATCCCAAGCTGCATGTCTGTATGATTCAATAAAAATCACTTAAGAACCTTGAAGCGCATTCTTTGATTTCCGAGAAGCAGAGTTTTTTAAGAATTCCATAAAAAAAATGTTACGCTTTTCAATTTTCCAATGCAAACGTATTTTTTTCTAATATTTCATTACTTTATTGAAATATCCACTTTTTAAACAGTTAATCAAATCAATTGCTTATCAGAAGTAAACGCATAGTTGTTTTTTTTTTTTCATTTTAGGTATTATTGTATAATTATCTTATGAAACGCAAAAAGTTAAGCAGAAACATGTATGGATCAAGTTTAACTCTGTTTGAGAAACTAATAATTGCTTGGAAAATAGATGAGTAAGACAATAAACTCTGAAATATTTCTATAAACTGTTTATTATGTTGTTATTTTTATTGTTTTTTTTGGTGTTGAAAATTATGTGCCAATTGTCCATTTCCTAAAATACGGGACAATTTGAGCATTTTCCATAAAACGACGGGACAGCCCGTCGAGGGGATGAAAACGGTACTGTCCCGTTAAATACGGTACGTATGGTCAGCCTAGTTAGGATCTTTATGAACTGGAGGATCGTATGACTCAATTCAATCGCGTATCGTAGATTGGTGGCTTCACGTGGGACGGTCACTTCGATTGGCATGATGTGACCCAGCGGGAGAAGGAACGCCAAAAGCGCGAGTGCCCGGAGAAGGATATGGCCATCTGTCCCACGTACAGTCCGACCATGGCCGGCGGTCTGTTTGCGATATCGCGGGATTACTTCTGGGAGATTGGCAGCTACGACGAGCAGATGGACGGATGGGGTGGGGAGAACCTGGAGATGTCGTTCCGGGTGTGGCAGTGTGGCGGCACGCTGGAGACGATTCCGTGTTCCCGGATCGGGCACATTTTCCGGGATTTTCATCCGTACTCGTAAGATTCAAAATTGTTTTTTTTTACTGGAGAAGGGGATTAACATTGGTTTCTGATTCGGGTAGATTTCCCAACGACCGTGATACTCACGGAATCAACACCGTCCGGATGGCTACCGTTTGGATGGACGACTACATCGACCTGCTCTATCTGAATAGGCCGGACCTGAGGGTAAGTAGCGGGGACTGGAATTCAACGGGACCGGAAATGATTCTCCCACTGTTGCAGGACCATCCGGAGGTAGGAGATGTAACCCACCGGAGGGTGCTTCGTGAGAAGCTCCGTTGCAAGAGTTTCGACTGGTACATGAAGAACGTGTACCCGGAGAAGTTCATTCCCACCCGGAATGTCAGGGCTTACGGCAGGGTGTCTTCGTTGGCGGAGAACCTCTGCTTGGACACGCTGCAGCAGAACGCCGACAAACCCTGGAACCTGGGTATCTACACGTGTTTCCGCACGGAGGTATCCGCTTCGCAGTTGATGTCGCTGACGAAGCGAGGCGTCCTGCGGACGGAACGCAGTTGCGCTACCGTACAGGACAACAACGCCGAGACCAGGTTTGTGGTAATGATTCCCTGTATAGATGACGAAGACATCGACGACACCTGGCGGATAACGGAGCACCAGCAGTTGATGCACATTTCGTCCGGGTTGTGCCTGGATAGTAGCGATCTATCCACGAAAAGCTACGTCCACGTGGCACCGTGTCTTCCGCGGGTTCGCACGCAAAAGTGGGAATTCCAGCACTAGCGTCCGCACGGGGTGGACGACGAACTGTAGTGTGGGGCGCGGGGGGATAGATGAACAGAGATCTGTATATTTTACTATTTATTAGATGGGACACGAATTACCTCGTTTACAGAGTCTGAGGCGGTCTGTAGACAACTCTTCTGAAGGAAGGAAGAGTAACGCAAGGCATGAGATGTTTTTAAGGTGATGGAACGATCGAGAGGGGCGGTGCTGTTATTCTCCGAAAATCGTTTGAATGGGGTGTGTGTCGTTTGACATGAAAGACATCCGGCATAACAGGCATTTGATATAATAGTTATTTGGCATAAGTGTTTTGTTAATGACAGGCATCCAGCTACGGACAAAACCTTAAGGATCATTTTTGAATAAAAAGTATAACGCTTGGAAATTTAAAGTTTTCCTTGTATGCAATAATCAAAAGTTTTTTTACAATTCACTTGTTATATGATGCTTTTTACAATTCCACATATTTGTAAGGCAAGAAAAATTGATATTTCGAGTTCAAACAAAATGGATGAAAACAAAATGGCGGAAACGATTCCGATTCGGAGTGGTATGTGGTCTTTTTATTCTAATGCATGCTCCTGTAGGGCGACAGAAACAGGATCAATAGTGTAGGTTCGCGGTGTGCGAGTGCGAAAATATTATCGTGTTCATTCGAGGATAGATTGGCAATTGGTGAGCTCGTTTCATGCTTATAATAACACAGTTTTATCATGCCAACGTTACGTTTATGTAATGTCCAAACAAAGTATGGACGATTCGTCACTACAACTGTCGGCATAATGATGAGGAGGGACATAGAATAAATTAACTGTAACAAAAACTTTTGATGGTTACTACGGAAACCATACAATTTTGAGAGTTACTCTTAAGTGGTATTATTGTTATGTCCGTAACTGTAATTCTGTTCATGCCAAATCACCCTATGGCCCAAATAGACAAATGGCCTGCTCCCTTTTGAACGAGTGTCTCGGGAAAAAGCACTGCCTCGCAGAAGATTCAGGAACCAGAGTGAAATTTATATGTGAGACGCGACATGTTAAACTGTATAAACTGGAAAAGCGAATAAAACTCTTAGCTAGGCATTAGTTAGCAAAAAAAAACAAAAGAAAAAAAACTGACGACAATGCGAGGTGTATCAATTCGCACCTTTTGAAACTCGCGTCCAAGCTGGTAGGGACATTCAAAAGAGAAATCACGAAGTCGAAGTCGTCGTCTCGAGCCATTCCCTCCTCTTTTATTATATTAAGTACAAGCTGCAGCTCTACTCTGTGAAGCAAGATTGACGTTTACAATTCTAGTAGATACCAGCTAGCTAGACACATAGTTAGGAGCCAGCTAGACCAGGCGACGAAATCGCGTAAAACAAATTTACCTAACACCTTAATACTACTAGGAGGTGTACTGTATGTAGAAGAAGCAGCTGAGCAACAGAAGATGAAATCGAGAGTGAACGAGAGATAATAAGAACTAATGTGATATAATGGAGCAACAACAACAACCCGGCGCGATAGGAGTAGGTACATATAGCGGGCGCGTGCGATGATCATATTCGCGATTACTCGCGAGCAAATAATAATGTTTACGGTTAGAGTGATATTCGAAGGGATAACCACTGCAGCAGAATTGCTTATTGTATGTCTAAGTAATAAGCAAACTATTGTCGTCCGTCGTCATTGGTTTGCATCCCGCGGTCGACAGCTGCGAGGCGGGAACAGAAGGAGAGAGTGATATGTAGTGCAAATTGTAATTGTCATGGTTTTGGTCGTTATGCACATTATGCTTTGCTTTGCTGAGGGATACTTCGGATATGGTTGAGCATTTCATGTTAGTTGCATGCTCCACATGTTCTACAAGCACCGACATTTGAACTTGGAGAAAAACGGGTTTGAGGTGCATCATCATCATCGGGAGTCATTACGGAAAGCAAAATTGCTTTTACTGGTTGTTATCAAATTGTCAACCACACGTTGGATGTCTATATTTCAAGATAATTGTATGACTTAACAATTGTTTTTGCGTTTCTGAATTATGATTCAATTTGTTTAGGATGCTTTTTTGAAATCGTGGACGCTAGCTCTGAAAATATTGTTTTATTTTTGGCTCAATTGATATAAGGTATACCGGGCAAGTTGAAATGCAAAGTTTTAAATGCGATGTCAATCACTGTTAGTAAATTTTTCTTCTTTAAATGTTTGGTCCCTCTGTTAACTTAATGTTTCTGTCAATGAATTTATAATCATGATTTAATAGGGTCCTAAAGCCCTGTCCCAATTTTAGTGCCAAACGCTTAAGTTTAGGCCAATAACACATGTTTACTCAATTTTCTAATGTTTTCCGTTGGTTTGAGTCCAAAAAACATTTTTTTTTTAGATTTTGTCACACTACTTGGCTTAAACTCTAATTTTGGGTGTATTTTGTTTTCCGTGTCCCTTCCGAAATGTCAGATAGGAACAACCCCAGTGGTAAAACTAAAACCCCTGTGGTGTTTTTGTCGACTAAGCGAACGTCAAACATGATCTTAAGTGTCAAGGTTCATTTATGGACCCAATTTTTAAATTAAAGTTTAAACATGATATAGCCGTTATTTCAGCGGGAAATATTGCTAAAGTAGTTACAGTAAGATGCTCTTTCGTATTATTAAATAAAAACAAGATTTCATTACAAATTTTAGGACCCAATTGAAGAATTCACTTTAATGCATATGAATTTTGTTAATTGATCCAGGGTTGCATTACGGTGTTAATAACCTTAGTTTAATTGGCAAGTACGCCATACTAATCGACCTGGAAGCCGTGAGTTTGAATCCCAATGGAAACACTTAGCTCTATCGTTTATTTGTTCAATTTTTGTATGTTTTATTGATTAGGCGCAGCGGTTTGGTTTTATAATATGTGTTTATTGACCATTTCGTTTTTCCACAGCTTTTGTGAATTCGCTTTCCCAAGATGACCATATCGTCGATGCCACAGACCAGCTTCAATATCTTTCGTCAATAACGCCTCAGCTTCCTTCTTCAATAAACGTCTATTGGCTTCCACATTTCCGTCCCGTTGCACCAGTTTGATCATCTTTGACTATCTTTACTTTCCCGCCCGCAAAATGATTGACATACCTTCATCTTCAAGACGACTGATGGAGAATAGATTTAAGTGTAACCCAGAGACTACAGCACTTCTTCAACAATGGACAATATCATTCTTCTTTCCACCTCGGTACAGGTCCGAAAAGTTTCACCATATATGGTGGCCAGCGATTGGCCACTCTTGGTAACAGCAATCGAAATCTCCCTTGGCAAACGATGTAGCTCCTCGAAATAACTTCTATCTCTCACCATGTCCGATGCTCCTGAATCCAGAAACCTCTGGAACGAATTTTCGGTCTTCTGTGTGACTGCTGTTGCCAGTGTTGTGAAAAACTCAATTTCTCACAACTCACGCTTGAGATTTTTCATGCGTGAGTTGTCAATCACGCAACTCAGCAGCCAAAAAATCATGGATGAGTTGGCTCACCTTTTTAACTCATTGTCTCGTATTTCTACAGTTTACTCACACACGGCAATAATTTCTTGTTAGTCTGGTAAAATTATGTTAATCCTTTCTAACGTAAACAACAACATTCGGGTTTCACGAGTTTTTGCCGGGTTTTGCGACTGAATCATTTTTTACGGTTTGAGTTGATTGAGTTGGTTTTGCATCAAAATCTCAAGCGTGAGATTTGCGAAACAGATCTCTGATGAGTTTGCTCTCACGGGAGAGCGTAAGGATTGAGATTTTGAGTGTGAGTCTATCAACACTGGCTGTTGCCAGCTCCGTTTCACAGTTCGCCACAAACGCAATATCCGTAGCACAGCACACGTTCGCTTTACCTCTTCGTGGATCGTTATATTTCGCCAAGTTACGTGGGTTTCCGTCATCATGCCATCCGTGTGGCACTTGAACGAGAACCTTTTTCCAGTAAACGCCGATTCGGTATTTCTGTCTTCATGCAGACAATCGTTCTTCACGAAACGCTTCGCTTCTTCTTCCAACAAACGGTTCTTGACAAACTCCATGGACAACTTATCGAATGACATCGTTTCCAGCGCCGTACACAGCCCATCGTATTGCTCTGGCATCTTCTTCAATCTTGGCACCGGTCATCTTCAGTCCTCGCAGTAGCTTGTCGAACTCTAGCAAATGGTTCTGCATACTCGCACCGCTCTTCAACTTCAGCAAATCAAGTCTACGACGGTAGTACCTCGACGTTGGAAAGTTCCTTGAATGCTATCCCAGCACTCTTTCGCAGTTTTCCTTTCCATAACGAATTCCAAGTGGCTATCGGAGACGCAGTGGACGATCAGGCTCATGCACTTCCGATCGAGTTTCCATTTTTCCTCGAGTTGTTGCTTCTTTCTCGTCTTGACTTCCATAGAGTTTTCAGGGAGTTCAGCGTAATCTTCCTCGTTAATGGTTTCCTCGATGCACTTTACAAGTCCTTTCTCCTCCAGCAACACACGCATCCAGTACGCCCACTGGTCATAATTCCTTCCGTCGAAAATCCACTTCTTCTCGTCCTCCATTATCTTGGTCCGCAAATATTCCTCACACTCGAATAACGTATCTGAGCAATAGAAATATTAGTAGTAGAATGTCGCTGTTCTCACAAAACTGAATTAGTTTATTATCACCTTTAACTGTATCTTTTCATTGTTTGTTCGATGCCATGTTGTAGTGGATGATTCAAACATTTGTTTGACACTTTGAAGATCGGTATTCAAGCTGTCAGAGCGTGGCAAACTAGATGTTGGTAACACGAACAGTAGCGACATTAGCATTCTTAGGTTAATGCTTCTACTATCTGAGCCTATAACCTATTGATTAGGCACAGCGGTTTGGTTTTATAATATGTGTTTATTGGTTAGTAGTTGGAATAGGAATGAAGGAGATGATCATGAGCATGGACGTCTGGTTGCTTAGATCAACATGTTTTACAATAAGTAATAAGCTGGTATCTACAGTGATCGATTTTTGTTCATCGCTAAATTCAGTCGGTTTTCACTAGCTTTTATAATGCAGCACGAAATGATGGGAACTTCTTACGGAAACAAGAATATTGATCGATAGCATTTATCTGTACAATTTATTAGTGAAAGAGAAAATCGATGTAGAGAATTTGAAGACAACAAATAAGGTAAAAAGGTGTAATACGCCCCCCCTTAAGGAAAAACTGCTCTATCGCAGTAGCAAATGCATCACTTCTAAAGTTTTCTATGTCAATGTGTTGCTTATTTATTTGGCCATGCTCTGCACGCAACTTTCTCATTCTAGATTGCTTCAAAAAAGTGTACAAGATGTTTTTTTGTAAACGGTCCCAATGTTTACGTTTCAAAACAAGCCGGGCAATATGCCCCTCTCATAGAAAAAAGGTCCACAGCGTTGTAGAAATGTTTCCAAGGAGAATTCCACCACCTGCTAATCTTAAAAGGGTCCATTTGCAGTCTTCTTCCGGTAAAAGTTTTTGTGTTAAGTAGAATAGTAAAGAATGGGCTACATTCACCCTGAGGCTTGCTTATCAAAAGCAAAATTTTAAACCAAAAACCTGATTTTCGATATTTTTAGAATTTCTATTGATTGTTTATACTTTTCAAAGAACATACATGCGGAACATCATTTTTTCGCGAATATTTAAGATATGTAATCATTTATACGTGTGAAAGAGGCCTCAATCCCATGAAAATGAAGAGGGGCGTATTGCCCCGTTGGGGCGTATTACACCGAGTTACCCTACGCCGTGATCATACTCAGGAATTACCGGAATTACCAAAGTTCACATCACATTCACTTCTTCTTCGAACATTCGAATGTAACTTTGCAAATTATGCATTTTAGGAATCGCCGGTCAACATACTGGGAACTTTACAACTTTCAGGATTGCAAGAACTCTTGCAAACCACCGAATAACTGTAGTTATTCTATCGTTTTCAAAGCTTCTTGCGATCCAGAAGTTGTTTGTGCTAGATACCTTCTAGTTTTAAATTTATTCGAATAATCCGCTCAGCAAAGCTATAGTAGATTCACTGCAATAATCAAAAACACCAACAATGACAACAATCGCGCATTCTCTCCCCATACGACGACTAAATCGTCCTAAGTCAAATAGTACTTATGAAAAAAGGAAAACGGAACCAACTAAAGTTTAGAGAAATCAAATGTTGCCAACTAAGAAATAAAGATAAACATCATCACTAAAAAAAAACATTCTAAATGAAATCTTAACATATAGGTTTAATCAAAAATTAAAATCTTCGAAACAATTTTGGTTTTAAAATGGTTACTCGAGTAGAAACCTAACAATGATAATTTGTCGTCCACTTTTAGCATCTAAAACGCCCACTTTTTGTTTACGTACTTTTGTAAGACCGCTCGTTTAGCTTATTGTTGAATCTTAAAGTGCCACAAAACTGAGAAAATCGAAACCATTTATCTAATTAGATTGTAGGTCTCCCAATTGGTTTCATACCCCTGCGATGGAACACACGGAACTCTAACTGTGTTGAAACATCACCCAGATGGCGCTTGATCAGGCGTATACTTACATAATTTAGTTAAAAAAATGAATACATCTTCCGATCATCGGGTAATCCTTTATTGGTGAGAACAAAAAAAAACCGAAACTGCTCAAAATCTCCTTCTTTTAGCGTATTAATAGTAGCAATGAGTTGTAGTCATGAGAAATAGTTTATAATCTAATTGGAAGCTAGAAATCTTTTGCAATGGTCAGTAACACCAACAACAATTGCTTTAACGGAAATAATGATAAAATAACATACTTACGCATTTACACCGTACGGTCTGTGAAATACTGTTGATTTTTTCTTGAACTTTTCTACAATCAAACCGACATATTTTTTTCCGAGCGATGATGGATTTACACATTGTTTTTAAGTGCATACACTCAGAAGGTGAGACAAAGCTCACGACCTATATTACTGGAACTGGTAGAGTACATACTTTATGAACAAGCAAGAACAAAAAAAACCGTAGAAAAGTGTTCAAATCGGATGCAAAGCAAATTTGTGAAACGGAGAATATCAAACAGATATTTTTGTTAATAAATTTATTTGTTTATATCTTTATCAGCGAGAATGTTGTGAAAACAGTTATAGGACGAAAAGAAAGCCTTTGTTTGCTGCTGTGTGCATAACGCATATTTTGTGGGGTTGGTATTCCCTATAGATTGACTGAAAATCCATCCGATATTCTTGCTACGTACCTTGCCCGTCGTATCCTTCCTTGGAAAATGTTGAAAGAAGAACTAACCGAATTGACACATTGCACTTTAATATTGTTTAAAATACGCAATATTTACCTAAATTATTACATCCACAATTTGTGGCAAAGTGTCGGAATCAATTTTGGGTCAAATTTTCTGGCACTGGCATTGAAAAGTTTCGCCGAGCCAAGGTCGTGTTTCTAACAGATTATAAAAAATCCCTTTGTTGGATATTACTTCAGAGATTTACCTCGCAATTCCAAGCCACATAACAGATTTTGTTTTGATCATTTCAGTCATTGAATTCCCTGTTACTTTTGCTGTTCGATCGCTACCAGCTCTGTTCTAGAAAACAATTCAGAGTCCTCCTTTCTCTGTGAGTTTTCCCAAGTATTGCTCCATCTTTTTTTTTTAGAAGCTTCGACATTCTTGCTACGTACCCTGCCCGTCGTATCCTTCCAGGTTTGGCCACCTTCTGGATACTGGGTTCGCCGTAGAGTTGGGCAAGCTAGTGGTTCATCCTTCGCCGCCACATACCGTTTTCCTGCACACCGCCAAAGATCGTCCTTAAGCATCGTTTCCGTTCCATAACTATGCATAGTTAAAATTACAAAAATATTATGTTGTACAAATTGCTCTTCAACATTGCACTCGATAGTACGATCAGGTGATCTACCATACTCATACAAAAGAACAACAATATCATTATTAGATTCCTCGGATTTGCGATATGTATCGTCCTCATTTTATCAAAAGCAGAAGGTTTTGAAATGGGAAAAGGTGAGAACCGACTAGACCATTAAATCTACCGAAACAAAGTACAGTCGAATTTCGTTCGTTGCACTATCTTTAAGTGGGCTACGCTTTAATTGGGCTCCGTTAGTTGGGCTATAGCCCACCTAAAAAGAAGGCAAACGTCATTTTCTGGTATAAGACACAATTTATCAATGTTTTTCTTTTGTTCTATGTTATTTGACAGCTTGAAACTCAGCCCGATTAGTGAACGTCTTTCACTAAATGGGCTACAGGTTTAGTGCAACGAACGAAAGTTGACTGTACATGGCTAACGTTAGAGAAGAGGTAGCAGGACCATTAGTTTTCATTGACACATATAAAGGTGTTCGGTAAACTTATACCGCATGCTAATTAAATATATACCTCAATACGCGTGTTAAAGGTGTACAAATTGTGAGTGAAATTATGAAAAAAAATATACGTGCTCAGGTGAGATTCGAATCAACGACTCCTTTATGCTAGACGAGCACTTTGACCGACTAAGCTACTGAGTCACTTGATGACCTCAGAAGATTACAAGATCGGGATTCAAATCCCAACAGCTTATAAAATTTATTTTTCCGGAAAATGTTTATAAATCTTTCCAGGTCAAGGATCTCGTCAGGAAAAAAATACTTATTATCTCTTCTACGTACTCAAACTTCATGAGCAAAATCTCTAAGAATAAGAAAATTCCGCTAAATTCCACTCAATTGCTTACCTTTTGACAGATACGCCTATTTCGACTACCACAATGCGAGTAACTGACACTGAAGAAAACTGCAAATAGTATTCGAAATACGCGTATCTGTCAAAAAGTAAGCGTTAGCTTGGATCAATACTCAAATCTACTTTTTGCAACTTCTGTTTTACCTAGATCTATTCCAAGCATTACTTCAAAGAAGTTGTCAGATATTCACACAGGAATTATCCAGAAACTCTCAGCGCATTTTCAGCAAATGATCCAAGAGTTCTAATAGGAAGTTACAATAACATTCTAGGAAAAACTCCTTAGGCAGCGTCCATAAATGACGTAGCATTTTTTCGCCAATTTTTGACAACACCCTCCCCCCTCCCCTCCCCCATCGTAGCCTGTTTTCCGATACATAAAACATGGTTCGTAGCAAAATCGTAAACTCCCCCCTCCCCCCTAAAATGCTACACTGAACCAAGAAATATCATAGAAGATATTAAAAACGTCACATACTCTTACGACAATTGAAATCCAATTCACGTTATATGTGTCCATTGACATTCATGTAAGAAACATATAAATCTCATTATGATACTCCATAATATTCAATTATCAACACTATGAAACGTATATGAACAAAAGTCATGTATTCAATCCAATGAATGCTATGGGATTGGCAGATGTGAAAAGTCATTGTAGCGTTATCTTCGTAATGGCGAATTTGAGTCTAAAAGAATCATCGTGGAGTATTTGGAATAAAATTTTGTTTCAACGCGACGTGGATCACAGAATTATGTTTGGGATAGTCAAAAAGTAAGTAAAAAACGTTATTTAAATATTTATAAACGAAAAAAATGAATGTGAATTAATTCTTTCAGACTTGAATTCACAGAAAACATCAACTCTATTCCTAGCTGAAGTCAACGGAACAAACCATCCAGAAGAATTCAGAGCTAATAGAATCGGTTAACCAATATAATCCAATGCATTCGCTTCCATCGCTTATTCACACAAATGATAATCATGTGTAAAATAAACAGATTTTTAAAAATTATGGTTAGATTGTTCATCAATTCTACTGGATAAAAACTGAAGAAGAATCATCACAAACTCATTTTAATATCTAATAAAAATCACTAACAATAGCAATAATTTTCATCTGAATTTCACATAAAACTCATTGCCAAAATCCAATGGATCGTATGATAAATTTGCATCAAATGTATGTGTTTTATCAGATGAATTTAATCAAAAAGAAATCGCACAAGTTTATGTGTTAAATTGATGAGCGTTATGTGAAAAGCTACATGGAAAAAAACTATATGTGTTTTCAGATAAATCTGATATGATTCCTTGGTTCAGTGTACGTCATTTATGGACGGTCCCTTAGAGTTTGAAATTCTTGATGCAGGGCTAGTAGCGACTGGGTGTCTAAAATAGGAGTATAAAAAAATACACGGACACGTTTATGCTTCCTATGGGCATAATGCCCTTTGAAAGAAGCACCACACTAGACAACAGACTAGTATGCAACGCCCAGTGGCACAGTCCGAAAAAATAAACAGACAGAACAGGTGCCAAAAAATAATCCAAACAGGAAATATCCCAAGAGATTTCACAGAGAATCCGATTAGACAAATATTTCAACTAGAAATTACTCCAAGAATTGTTCCCGAGATTTATCCAGAGTTTTCTCCACCTAATTCCTTACCAGATTGATTCATAAATTTCCCAAGAAACATGCAAGTAATTATAATAAGTAATAAAAAATTGATGAAAGTTTACAGAAATTATGGGAGGATTTTTTTAACAAAAAAATGTAGAAGCATTTTTAAAACATTCTTAAAGAAATAATGGAAAATCCTTTATAAATACCTGAACTAATAGCTCCTGGAAAGTATTGCAGGATTCTGTATATAAATTGTAATAAATATTAGATAATATTCTGTGGGATTGTCTAGATTAATTGCTGGATGATCTAATGGGGAAATCTCTGGAAAAACTTCTGAAGAAATCCCTGTAGTAAATACTGAAGAAGTCTGTTAAAAAAATCCCGCAGCATTTCCCGGAATAGCAGAATCAATCTGGGTGAAATCTTGAGCAACCACTCCGTTAAATTATTAAATGAATCAGCGTAGAATAGCTGGAGGAACTCGGAAGATTCTCTTCAGGTATCTGTAACAACCAAACACATTTTATCTGTTTTACATATTTATTTGATACGATTGCGAAAAATACAAAATAATGGCGTCTGGTGCGCCCGCGATCGCGAAATACTTATAACTCATGAGCTGGCGGAATTCGAGGGGTGCCAACTTTTTTTTTTCTGCTTTTCTGCTAGGGATACTCCTTTTGTCCGACCATTCGACAAGTTGATAGCAGAGAGCTTTTACGATCCCTTACATTGCGCCCCCTGGTGTGACACTGGTTTGTCATCACGAATGTCTCCTTCCAAACAGATCTTCTTCAGCTTGATGCATGGTCGGCGATAAACTACGGAGTGGGTTCTGACTTCAGCAACTCTTACTATGTTGTCATCACCTGTCCAACACCTTTCCACAATTGCCAGGGGCCACTTGCCACGTTCGTTTATCATATCCGATACGTATACGACATCACCTTCTCTTACCTCTCCAATGGATTGTCGCCATTTTTGTCTCGGAATCAGAGTCGGCATATACTCTTTCATCCATCGTTTCCAGAAATTGTCGATGAGTTTTTGCGCCATCCTCCACTGCTTTCCCCAATCGAGATCGCTTTGGCTGAATGCTCCTGGTGACTGAACATTACTCGATGCTCCAATCAAAAAATGATTAGGGGTTAGCGCTTCACAGTCATTGACATCAGATGATACATAAGTCAAAGGACGACTATTGACGAGGTGTTCAGCTTCTACTAGTAACGTTTCCAAGACTTCTTGCCTCGGTGCTCGCTCCTGCAATGTTTCTCTTAGAGATGTCCTGATGCTCCTAATAACCCTTTCCCATGATCCACCCATATGACTCGCAGCTGGGGGGTTGAACATCCACTGTATGCCTCTTGTCAACACTTCACGCTCGATGTCTCCAAAGCTCAGTTGATTGAGTGCTTCTTTTAACTCTCTATCAGCACCGCGCAAATTTGTGCCGTTATCAGAGTAGATGAAATCCGGTTTCCTGCGTCGCGCCATCATTCGTCGAATGGACATTATACACGAATCTGCAGTCAACGAGTGGGCCACTTCAACGTGGACGGCTCTAGTCGTCATACAAGTAAAAACCACTCCGTACCGTTTTTCTCTACGTCGTCCAACCGTAACATCGAAGGGCCCAAAAAAATCCATTCCGGTATGCGTAAAAGGAAGCTTATACATATCTAAACGGCATTCCGGAAGTTGTCCCATGATTGGCGTAACCTGCTTGGGCTTTCTGACACGACAATACTGACATCCGAAAACAACTTTTCGCAGCAAACTTCGTAAGCCTATTATCCAATAGGTTTGCCTGATTTCGTTCAATACGAGTTCACGCCCCTGATGATGAGCTTCTTGATGATAATTCTGAACAAGCAAAGATACAAATCTCCCCGATGCTCCAAGTATGATTGGATTCTTTACACCTGGTTCCACGTTTGCCTTGTTCAGTCTCCCTCCGACACGCATTATTCCTTCATTGTCCAAAAAAGGTGCTAAGGGCTTCAGCTTACTTGACGGCTTCAATTCACCGCGATTCATCAAAACAGTGTAATCTTCAGGGAATTGTTCATTCTGCACTGCTTTCAGCCATAGACAAATAGCTCTCTGTTCTTCACACGGTTGAATTTGCTTGATACTCGATTTACGCTTGCACATATCAATGAACTTACGTACATAAGCCGTCGATCAGATTAATCTTCTCCATTGACTAAACCGGTTTACGTCGGGTAGAATTGACTCACTTTCCATCACTGTGTTCACAACTGGTGTTTCGGAACAAAATTCATCGATATCGGCTTCGAATGCATGGTCATTTGCAAACATCGTTGACCAATCGGTGACATTTTGCTTCAGCATATTCGGTCCGGTGAACCACCTTCCAGTTGTAGAAATATCCAGCTCTTCCGCATCTCGTGTTCCCTCATCAGCAACGTTTTCCAGAGTGGTGACATAAAGCCAATCGTCTGGGGACGACTGTTCCAAAATTTCTCCAACTTTATTTGCAACAAATGTTTTCAATGTTTTCTTCGTTTTCAGCCAACACAACACCGTGCGACTATCAGTCCAGTACACAGTCTTGTGCACTTGAACGCCCATCTCTTCTTTGATCATCAAAGAAAGGCGGTAACCCAGTAAGGCAGCTTGCAATTCTAGTTTTGGAATTGACATAAAACGTACTGGAGCCTCTTCCTCTTGAAGCGACAAAGGAAACATCAATTTTTTCGGCTTTCACAACTCTCAAGTAGGCTACTGCATTCATTGCCATGGTGCTTGCGTCACAAAACACATGCAGTTCGACCTGATCGCAACTACGAAGATTAGCACTGTAACAACGCACTATGGTCCAGGAATCAGTTTTACGCGGAAAGATGCATTTTGAGCTTTAGAATGAAACATTAGACAAAAACGGTCTTCTACAAAGTTGTTCGTATTAGTTGAGCCCTTTGTTTGATGTTATTGAAAATTAGGGTGGACCACATTTTCATAGAAATTGTGTAACTAACTTTCTTATTTGTAGAAATTATATTATACATGCTTCAGCAAAGTTGTACACCATTCAATTTCAAGCAACTTTGCCAAAAAAAGTTTTTTTGTATCTCTTAAATTGATCGATTTGGAGCTTTTTTCCTACGGTGACATAGGGTGGTCCGAACAAAACTGGTTTTCTGGCTCTAGAGTTTTCAATTCAAATTTCTCATCAAAGTAGTCTATGAAACACTTTTAGAGCTTTGAAAAATGCGTAATTTGGTGAGTGAAGAAACTCGCTATCTTTTTCCGTTTAGGAGTTATTGTTGTTTTTCTCTCAAAAACATGCCTACTTTGATTGTGAATATCTCTGATTGGGGCAAACATAAAAAATATCTTTTGACGGCATTCGAAAGATAAAATAAAATTGTATATTATATTAAAAAATTACAGATGTGTTATTTTTGTAACTCGAATAAAACGTCTTGAAAGTCAAATATTTTTTATCACAAAAACTTTAATAACTTTTGAACTAAAATAGATATCATCAATATTTTTGCATGAAAATTTGCGTTTTGTTAAGTTCTAAAAGTCGTTCATAGACGACTTTGACGTGAAAATAATATTAAAAAAACTAGAGTTGAAAAACTTATTTTTGTTGGACCACCCTGCGATGATTAGGAAAAAATGCTCTAGATTGGTCAAATTTTGAGCTACAGAAAAACTTTTTTTGGCAAAGTTGATCAAAATTTCAAGTTCTACCGCTTTGCCTAAGAGCATATACCAGTATTTTTGCAAATAAAAAAGTTCATTACATGATATGTGTGATATTGTAGACCACCCTAGTTTCAAATGACACAGTATGTAAGCTTACATTTTTAGAAACAATTTTGTAGAAGATCATTTTTGTCTAAAATTTCATTTTCATGCCCAAAATGCAAAATAATAAAGAAATACATACTATGAAAATCTTCAAAATAGTTTTAGAGCCCTATCTTTCTTATTTCAGATTTCTCGTCAAAGCGGTCTATGAACGACTTGAAGAACTTAACAAAACGCAAATTTTCATGCAAAAATATTGATGATATCTATTTTAGTTCAAAAGTTATTAAAGTTTTTCTGCTTAAAATCCTTTGTTTTTCAAGGCATTTTATTAGAGTTACAAAAATAACACATCTGTAATTTTTTGATATTATATACAATTTTATTTTGTCTTTTGAATGCCGTCAAAAGATATTTTTTATGTTTGCCCCAATCAGAGATATTCACAATCAAAGTAGGCATGTTTTTGAGAGAAAAACAACAATAACTCCTGAACGGAAGGAGAAAGCGAGTATCTTCACTCACCAAATTACGCATTTTTTAAAGCTCTAAAAATGTTTCATAGACTACTTTGATGAGAAATTTGAATTGAAAACTCTAGAGCCAGAAAACCAGTTTTGTTCGGACCACCCTATGTCACCGTAGGAAAAAAGCTCTAAATCGGTCAATTTAAGAGATACAAAAAAACTTTTTTTGGCAAAGTTGCTTGAAATTGAATGGTGTACAACTTTGCTGAAGCATGTATAATATAATTTCTACAAATAAGAAAGTTAGTTACACAATTTCTATGAAAATGTGGTCCACCCTAATTTTCAATAACATCAAACAAAGGGCTTAACTAATACAAACAACTTTGTAGAAGACCGTTTTTGTCTAATGTTTCATTCTAAAGCTCAAAATGCATCTTTCCGCGTAAAACTGATTCCTGGACCACTGTGCAACGGGTGACGCGAACATCTGTGATTGTCGAAAGATTGCTCAACCATTTCAACCACTTTTTCCTAGCTCCATCCTCCAGCTGGTCATCCCATCCAATACCACTGCGCCAGATTTGTTGAATTAAAATCCTTCCCCTAATCGTCATTGGGGTGACGAATCCAAGTGGGTCGAAAATTGACATCACCACAGACAAAACTTCACGTTTGGTTGGTACGCGCTTGCCTGTGATTATAGCTGAATCAATCTTGCAGAAGTTGGAGGAGAAAGTGAAGCAGTCGCTCTCACTATTCCATAGTAAACCAAGAACTCGATGCACTCCGTCACTAATATCTGAACTGGACGTGTCTGCTTGCAGGTTAAGTGGTATGGTGTTCAAAACCTCTTTCGTGCTGCACCGAAAATTTCGAATTTCGAACCCGCCGGCTTTATGTACTTGGATTACGTCCTGGATTAATTCCGCAGCCTTCAACTCGTCATCTTCGCTTCCCAAAAAATCATCAACATAATGATCATGCACGATAGCATTGCTAGCATCAGGGTATTCATCGGCATGGAGCTGTGCGTTGTGATTCTTTATGTAGTGAGCGATAAATGGAGATGAATTAGCGCCAAAAATCATTGCTTTCATCCGAAAAGTTTCCACGGGCTCACTGGGACTGCTTCGATAAACAAAACATTGCGACCAACTGTCTGCTTCGGAAATCCAGATCCGATTAAACATTTCTTTAATGTCACCAACGAATCCAATTTTTCCCCGGCGGAACCGTAGAATCACTCCTTGCAACGATTTTAGAAGATCCGGTCCGGTGATGAGCACGTCGTTCAAGCACATGCCATTTGACTTCGCAGCAGCGTCAAATACAATTCGAATTTTGCCTGGCTTCATCAAGTTCTCGACAGGAAAATGTGGCAGATACCAAAGATTATCTCTCGAAACTTTAAGCTCTTCGTCTGTAACAGGAACAGCATACTTCTTCTCCAGATAGCCTTGCATTAGCTCAGCATATTTATCACCAATTCCCATCTTGGCAATTTTACGTTCAGTACACTTTAAACGAGATAAAGCCATCTTCCTGCTCTCTGGGAACGGAGTTGAGTTCTTGTAGGGTAGACTCACAACGAACTGTCCATCCACGAAATGAGTAGAGTGTTCCATGACTGCCAAAGCACGTCTATCATCCTCTGAACGCTGTCGATCCGGTTTGCTGATCACAACTCCCATGCTCTCTAGCATAATATACGATGTCACCAGGTCATGTAGATTCTCATCAGCATCACAGCAGAGATTAACAGTACCAGAATACTCTTCATTCGTATTTACCATCACTGGTCCGTGCACTACCCATCCCAAAGGGCATTTCGAAATAGCTGGGGCAGTGGCATCAGATTGATAGACTTCAGTCGTCTTGATAACGTTGATATGAGGTTGTCCAATCAGCAATAATGGAGATTCCCCATTCAAGCACTTCAAATCAGCTCTGTTGACATATGGATATCGCGACAATAGTTCTGCTACGTTTGCTTTTTGACCAGCCAGATTAAGCTTCCAAACTGTCCTAACTCCGGTAAGGTTGAAGAATGGTTTATCCGCCTGGTTTTCACCAACTTCGATTTGAACGTCTTCTGAGTTTTCATCCACCTGTTTCAATCCACTCATCAATGTGAAACAAAGTCGTTTGTTGCTTCCAGATATTCCTAGGATCTTGGCAACACCTGCATCCAAAATCGTCATATTCGATCCCTCATCGATCAGGGTGGGTATCTCAATTACACCTTTGGGCCGCGAATCTTTACCGTCAATATCTTCAACAACGCTTGGGTGAAGACTCGATGATCGGTTTTCATTACATTAACGCTGGGTTTATTTTGCGGAATAGAGAGGGGTGTCGCTGCTGTTGCTATTTCGGCCTTATGCAACAACGCATGATGATACCGAGTGCACCCTTCCACTGGACACTTTTGCCGTTTGTCACACCGTCCAATGTGAGTACGCAAACAACAAAAGCATAGTTTCAAATCAATCGCGGTTTGGAATCTACGCTTTGGTTCAGCGGACTTGAACGCATCACACATTGTCACATCATGAACTTCTTTGTGGCAAACCCCACACTTTTTCGATTCGCCTTTTCTAGTGTCGCTTCTTACGTTCGATTGTCCGTGTTGAGATGCGTCAAAAAACCCACCAGCAGTTAATGTGCAATTTATGGATGAAGCGTATTTTCCAGTTTGCTCCACCCACGCTGCAAAATCCAATACAGTCGGATCGTGAATACCGCACTCCGTAATATGACGACCCCACATCATCACTTGGTACTGCGGCAGCTTTTGAAGAAGCATTCCCAAAAGTTCTGGGTTGTAGATGTGCTGTTTCAAACTTTTCACCCCTGCAGCTAGGTTCCGAACTACACCATCGAACTCGATGAATGTCGACCAGTCAGACACCACTGGAAAATACTTGACTTCGTCGATTAAAGCACGAAGGAGCAGTTCTGGTCTACCGAAGCGTAGTTCAAGTGCCTTTATTATTTCCTCACCGTCTACGGACGACATCAGCATATGGAGAACAGCTTCACGGGCCTTTCCGACTAGACATTTGTTGAGCCGCACTACATTCTCGATTCCTGAATATTCTCCCGCTTCTGTAGACAAACGGTATTGGTTTATGAACAGCTGCCATTCACGAACATTTCCATCAAAGACTGGTAGGTTGTTGCTACCCGCGCTTCGTGCTAGCATGCGTTGCATAGATTAACAATCGGACTTCTCGAGAAAGAAAAACAAACACGTTCGTTCCAGTTGGAATACTAAACACTAATGACAGCTTTATTCATCTCTCTCATCATACACGGTAAAACAAAGTAAGTCAATTGATAATACACGGAAATTCAAACAGTGCCAATTCATGGTTAACACCCCGCCTCAATTGCTTACTCCTAGCATGTCGCGCAGCTTTCGAAAACGTATTTGCGCTAATCCTTTTGTCATTAAATCAGCAACTTGATCTCCAGTCTGTAAATATTTCAGTTGGACACGTCCTCGTTCAATCAGCTCCCGCACGAAGAAATGTTGTATTTCGATGTGTTTCATCCTCTTGTGCTTTCGAGGCTCGACAGTTACCGAAATGCACGATTGATTATCTTCGTAAATCGTGACAGATTTCGGTACAGCAACACCAATGGAGTCCAGCAGATTCATGGCCCACATCAGCTCACAGCTACCCTGGCACAGCGCCATCAGCTCCGCTTCGGTACTCGACAGCGCCACGGACGATTGCTTTCTTGTTGCCCATGTTACCGTTGAACCGTGAAGTTTGATAACGAACCCGGAAACCGATCGCCGATCGTTGGGATCGTTTCCCCAGTCAGCGTCTGTGAACGCCTCCAATACTTCCGCCGAATTCTCACATCCATACACCAGCTTGAAATCACTTGTGCCTCTTAAGTATCTGAGGATACGCTTGAGATGCACCCAATGTTGCTCGCTTGCTCCGCATTGGAATCCGGCGAAGTAGTTGACTGCCACGCAAATGTCCGGTCGTGATGTGACCATCAGGTACATCAGGCAGCCAATTAACTCGCGGTATGGCTTGTCGGTAAACATCTTCGGATCCTGCTCTTTCTCCAGCCTGAGATTGGGATCCATCGGAATGGCCGACACCTTGCAATTTTCCATTCCAAACCGCTTCAGAACACTCTCAACGTACGCCTTCTGTTCGATCGTCATGATCCGCTTTTGGCGATCCCGTTGAATGTTCAGCCCCAAGAAGCTCTTCACCTCGTTGAGGTCCTTCATCTCAAACTCAGCAGATAGCTTACCTTTGATCTCCTTGATTGCCTTGTCCGAATTGCTCATCAACAAAATGTCGTCAACGTAAATGACAACGTACGTCACGACGCCCTTCGATGATCGATAGTAGAGGCAGAAATCATGTTCGCTCCGCTTATACCCCAGCTTGACGATGAAATCGTGGAACCTCTGATTCCAGTTCCTTGATGCCTGTTTCAGGCCGTAAATGGCTTTGTTTAACTTACAGACAAGGTGCTTCCCCTTCTCAAAGCCAGCAGGTTGCCGCATGTAGATTTCCTCCTGCAAGCCGCCGTTGAGGAACGCACACTTCACATCCATTTGATGAACACTCCAATTCTCGTGATTCGCCAATGCCAACAAAATCCTCAGGGTTGACATCTTCGCCACCGGCGAATATGTTTCGGTGAAATCGAACCCCGGCCGCTGCGTGAAACCGCGAGCAACCAGCCTTGCTTTGTACCGTTCGACAACACCATCACTATTCTTCTTCATTTTGAATACCCACTTATTGTCAACCAGGTTCTTCCCAGCAGGTAATTCCACCAATGTCCACGTTTTGTTCTTTTCCAGCGATCTGAGTTCTTCTTTTATTGCTTCCTCCCAGGAAGACCAATCACTCCTCTTCCTCAGTTCACTGACGTCCGACGGAATGTTGTCTATGAACTCCTCCGCGCACAATGCAAACGCCGACACATCCATATCGTAGTCCTTCTGCCATGCAGGAGGCATCACCACTCTTCCGCTTCTTCGTGCTCTGTTGCTGGACACAGTGTCGCCAGGAACGCCGCCAGGCTGTTCACCTCCCACAGCACCCTCAGCTTCTTCACTTCCAGTCACACTTTCGCACTCAGAGAAGTAGTCTTCAGAGTCACAATCTTGTCCGCAATGTCCCGCATCAGTCTTTGGCTCACATTTTTGCTCAATGATCACAATGTTCTCATGTCCAGTCTTCAGGTCGTTTTTGGCATCACGCACCACACAGTTTCCCGACTAGAAGCTTGTAACAAAAATATAATAAAATTTTATTAGAATATGATATGCATATCATATTATGATATAATTTTGTTAGGCTCCGTTATCCATTGAACATAATAAAACAGAAATATAACATAATGTGTTTTATTTCCCTTTGAGATATTTTTTTGTTCATTTTTAACAACTTTATAACAAAATAAATAGATAGTTATACATTTCAATAATATACAATATCATCGTATATCGAACAGTATTATAATTTTGATACTTTGTATCAAACATTATAACTTGGTTTGATATGTTTTTGATAGAATTAAAACACATTTTATTATGTTTATGTTACTATTCATACACTTTTTGTTATAATTTTAGTTATTTTAACAACATCCTACATCAAGTTTGTAACAACCTATGTTCGAAAAAAATTTATAACATAATAACATATGCTGATATAATTTTATAATGTACCCTTAGTCGGGTTGGGTTCACCGTTTCATTGAAAACCAAATCCCGAGCCACAAACACTCTTTTCCCGTTCCAAACCCGGTACCCTCCCGGTGCATACCCAACGAACATCACCTTTTCACTCTTTGAGTCCAGTTTCTTCCGTAATTGCTTCGGTATGTGTGCGAAACACTCACTACCAAAAACCCGCAAGTTGGAAACGTCCGGCTTCTTGCCCGTACCAAGCCTCGAAAGGCGTTACATCCCCCTGCACTGCAACACTTGGGCTTCGGTTCAACACATACACTGCCGTATACAACGCTTCCCCCCAAAATTGCTTACCCACACCGCTGGCCGCTAGCATAGCGCGCACCTTTTCAACCACTGTGCGGTTGAGCCTTTCGCTCACACCGTTCTGTTCCGGTGTGTAAGCAACGGTTGTTTCCAAGCGTATCCCTTTCTTCTTACAAAAAGTCTTCACAGCACGGCCCGTGTACTCCCCCCCATTGTCACACCTTAAACGAGAGATCTTCGCACCAAACTGTGCGCTAGCCATGGCCTCATACTCTGCAAGCCGGTCAAGGACCTCGTCTTTCGACCGCATCAAATACACCACCGCCATATGAGTGTAATCATCCGTAAAGGACACAAAATATTGGAACCCATCCCATGACTTCGGTGTAACAGGTCCACAAACATCACTGTGGACGATTTCTAATGGCCTGCTTGCGCGCTTTTCCGTGCGACATTGGAATGGTCCGCGAGTTTGTCTCCCCGTAACACACGGCTCGCACAGAAACTTCGAATTATCCCGATCAACACTGTCAATGTTCATCCCCAGCACCATATCGTTCTTCAACAGCTTCCTCAGATTTTCTTCCCCTAGGTGCCCAAACCGGTGGTGCCACAGTTCTAATTTTCGACTAACCATACCAACCATAGCACTACAGTCACCCTTCCGTTTGCACTCAAAATCCATACTGTAAAGCTGCCCATACTGCCTGCCCGTCGCAACGACCTCCCCCTCACTTTCGACGGTAACACAGCCCCCAAAGAAAATGACTTTCTTACCTGTGTTTTCCAGTCGCCGCAATGACAGCAGGTTGAACGAAAGTTCCGGAATGTACAGCACACTGTCCATATTTATGTTTATTACTTCATCCCCCACTACGGATAGAGCATTCACACGACCTTTCTTGTGAGCAAAAAGATTTACGCCAGTCTTTGCGGTTTGAACAATCACTGGTTTTTCAAGCACTTCCAGACTCTCAAACAGACTCTTCTCATTGCACATATGTTCCGATGCTCCGCTATCCAGGAACCACTTTTCTCCAACCGCCGCACTCGAAGCAGCAACGGAACTATCCGCCGCGACAAACGCAACCGACTTAGACACATTTGCCTTCTGCATCTGCTTCTTCCCGGGTTGTTTACCGGCCCCACTAGCACTAATCTTCGAACACTGTGACTTTTTGTGCCCCACTTCACCACAACAAAAACACTTGAACTTTGGCTTCGACTTGCCGCCAGCAAAAGCTGTTTCTTCCACCACTTCATCCATCTTCTGGCCACGCCGTTTGGCCTCCACATCCAGGTACTTTTTCCGCACAAGATCCATCGTCAGATTGTCCGACACCGCCTCCATGGCTGTCGTGACCGCATCATACGACGACGGCATGGTGAGCATCAAATGGCATATGACGTCCTCCTCCTCCATCTTTGCACCAGCACCTTTGATCTCCCGGACCAGCTGATCAAATTTCAGGAAGTGGTCTTGCAGGCGGTTGCTCTCATCGAACCTCATTGAAAGCAACTGGCGTTTCAGCAGAAAGCGATCAGTTATGCTTTTCCGCTCGAAAACATTGTGGAGTCCATCCCAGATTTGCTTTGGACTAACCTTATCCTTCACGTATTCGAGGTGGCTATCGGCAATACCTTGAATAAGGATGGAACGACACTTGTTATCCTGGCGAACTCGAGCGGCCCTTTTCACTTCATCCGCCGCCTTCACATCCGCCATCGCGCTTTCGGGAGTATTCCAGAAATCCTCCTCCTCGGCTGCCTTCTCGACACAGCGGAGAACTTCCAGCTGCTGCATGTAGGCCTTCATCCGGAAGCACCAATTATTGAAGCCCGTCCCGTCGAAAGGCTTTATCCGAAGGAATTTCACGTCATCCCCCATCGCGCACCGTAATAAAAAACGAAATCGAACTTTCCCGAAAAATTTTCACTAACACGCGGTTGGACTAGCACGCGCTCGGCCCATAACCTAACAATCGGACTTCTCGAGAAAGAAAAACAAACACGTTCGTTCCAGTTGGAATACTAAACACTAAGGGCAATTTCACCGGTGGTCCAAATCACCGGTTGGTTCCAAATTTTTGGACCACTTTCAAGATCGGAGCTTGCACCGGTGTTGCAAATTATGTTCCAATTTTATTTTATACCAGTTTTCTGGTCTATTTTTTTGGAACAGGCTAACTGCCTGGTCCATTTTTGGTCGGATTTGGAACAGGATTTGAGCTGTTCCAAATCTGATTTGACACAGAAAAACAAGGAGAGAGATATTTTTGCTTTTTTTCACGCACGCGATGACAGTTCCTTACGAGGTTTTCCGTTGGTGCGTGGTGCTTTGCAAAGCACATGACATTGTGGAATCTCTTTTTCCGTCATCGCCGTCGCGGAAAGTCATCGAAGTGAAAAGGTGCTGCAAGAGTTACGCCAGGGATTTAATCCAGGAATTCCGTCGGGTAAGTAGTTTCTTCAGAAATTTCTTAGTGAATTTCTTCCAAATTCTTCCGTCGATTTGCACCAGGAATTCTCAGGATTTCCTCCAGAAAATCATTTCTACCAGGAATCCCTCCGTGGATTTCCTTCCATCAAGAATTTTCTCCAGGAATACCTCCGGGGTTTCCTCTAGAAATCCCTCCGAGGATTTCATTCAGGAATTTCTCCGGGGTTTTTTCAGGAATTCTGGGGAAATTGCTTCGGGGCTTTTTTCAGAGAATTCATCCGAGAATGTTTCTATTGATTTGCAGCATGAATGTTTTCGGGGATTTTGTCTAGAAATACCTTTGGCGATTTCATTATGAAATTCCTCCAGACATTTTAAACAGACATTCCTTCGGGGATTTATTCAGAGAATTTATTCGGAGATTTCCACCAGGAGTGTTTGGGATTTTACACCAGGAATTTCTCCACGGAATGTCGTTCTTCTGGAAATTCTTCCCTCTGAAAATTTCGGAGTTCCTGCAGGAATTCTTCCAGACTTCCTCTGGAAATTCCTCAAGAGTTCTGCCGGGAATTCTTCCAGAGTTACTCCGAGCATACCCCCAAGAATTTCTTCGGAATTCCTACAAGATTTACTTCGGAGTTTCTTCAGGGCTTCCTTCGGAGTTTCTCCAGGAATAATTTTTGAGTTTTTCCAGGATTTCCTTTGGTGGTGGATTTCCTTCCGTCGGGATTTTTCTCCAGGAATACCTCCGTGGATTTCCTCTAGAAATCCTACCGAGGATTTCATTCAGGAATTTCTCCGGGTTTTTTTTCAGGAATTCTTCTGGGGATTTATACAGGAATTCTTTCGGAAACTTCAGGCATTTTTCCGGAAATTGCTTCGGGGCTTTTTTTCAGAGAATTCATCCGAGAATGTTTCTTATGATTTGCAGCATGAATGTTTTCGGGGATTTTGTCTAGAAATTCCTTCGGCGATTTCATTATGAAATTCCTCCAGACATTTTATCCAGAAATCCCTTCGGGGATTTATTCAGAGAATTTATTCGGAGATTTCCACCAGGAGTGTTTGGGATTTTACACCAGGAATTTCTCCACGGAATGTCGTTCTTCTGGAAATTCTTCCCTCTGACAATTTCGGAGTTACTGCAGGAATTCTTCCAGACTTCCTCTGGGAATTCCTCAAGAGTTCTGCCGGGAATTCTTCCAGAGTTACTTCGAGCATACCCCCAAGAATTTCTTCGGAATTCCTTCAAGATTTACTTCGGAGTTTCTCCAGGACTTCCTTCGGAGTTTCTCCAGGAATAATTTTTGAGTTTTTCCAGGATTTCCTTCCGTCGGGATTTTTCTCCAGGAATACCTCCGTGGATTTCCTCTAGAAATCCTACCGAGGATTTCATTCAGGAATTTCTCCGAGTTTTTTTTTCCAGGAATTCTTCTGGGGATTTATACAGGAATTCTTTCGGAAACTTCAGGCATTTTTCCGGAAATTGCTTCGGGGCTTTTTTCAGAGAATTCATCCGAGAATGTTTCTAGGGATTTGCAGCATGAATGTTTTCGGGGATTTTGTCTAGAAATTCCTTCGGCGATTTCATTATGAAATTCCTCCAGACATTTTATCCAGAAATTCCTTCGGGGATTTATTCAGAGAATTTATTCGGAGATTTCCACCTGGAGTGTTTGGGATTTTACACCAGGTATTTCTCCACGGAATGTCGTTCTTCTGGAAATTCTTCCCTCTGAAAATTTCGGAGTTCCTGCAGGAATTCTTCCAGACTTCCTCTGGAAATTCCTCAAGAGTTCTGCCGGGAATTCTTCCAGAGTTACTCCGAGCATACCCCCAAGAATTTCTTCGGAATTCCTACAAGATTTACTTCGGAGTTTCTTCAGGGCTTCCTTCGGAGTTTCTCCAGGAATAATTTTTGAGTTTTTCCAGGAATTCCTTTGTCGTTCCTCTTAAAGTTCCTCCAGGAATTTCTTAAGAATTTCTATGGGAATTTCTACAAGAATATTTTCAGAGTTTCTGCAGCAATTCCTACGAAGTTCCTCCAGGAATTCTTCCAGACTTCCTCTGGAAAATCCTCAAGAGTTTTGCCGGAAATTCCTCCAGAGTTACTCCATGCATACCCCCAAGAATTTCTTCAAGATTTACTTCGGAGTTTCTGCAGGACTTCCTTCGGAGTTTCTCCAGGAATAATTTTCGAATTTTTCCAGGAATTCCTTTGTCGTTCCTTTAAAAGTTCCTCCGGGAATTTCTTAAGAGTTTCTATGGGAATTTCTACAAGAATATTTTCAAAGTTTCTGCAGCAATTCCTACAGAGTTCCTGCAGGAATTCTTCTAGACGTCCTCTGGAAAATCATCAAGAATTCTGCCGGGAGTTCCTCCAGAGTTACTCCGAGCATACCCCCAAGAATTTCTTCGGAAATCCTTCGGAGTTTTTCCAGGAATTCCTTCGGTGTTCCTTTAAAAGTTCCTCCAGGAATTCTTCCATACTTCCTTTGGAAAATCCTCAAGAGTTCTGCCGGGAGTTCCTCCAGAGTTACTTCGAGCATACCCCCAAGAATTTCTTCTGAATTCCTACAAGATTTACTTCGGAGTTTCTCCAAGACTTCTTTCGGAGTTTCTCCAGGAATAATTTTTGAGTTTTTCTAGGAATTCCTTTGGTGTTCCTTTTAAAAGTTCCTCCAAGAATTCTTCCAGACTTCCTCTGGAAAATCCTCAAGAGTTCTGCCGGGAGTTCCTCCAGAGTTACTTCGAGCATACCCCCAAGAATTTCTTCGGAATTCCTACAAGATTTACTTCAGAGTTTCTTCAGGACTTCTTTCGGAGTTTCTCCAGGAATAATTTTTGAGTTTTGCCTGGAATTCCTTTGGTGTTCCTCTAAAAGTTCCTCCAGGAATTCTTCCAGACTTTCTCTGGAAAATCCTCAAGAGTTCTGCCGGAAGTTCCTCCAGAGTTACTTCGTGCATACCCCCCAGAATTTCTTCGGAATTCCTACAAGATTTACTTCGGAGTTTCTCCAAGAATTTCTTCGGAATTCCTACAAGATTTACTTCAGAGTTTCTCCAAGACTTCTTTCGGAGTTTCTCCAGGAATAATTTTTGAGTTTTTCTAGGAATTCCTTTGGTGTTCCTTTAAAAGTTCCTCCAAGAATTCTTCCAGACTTCCTCTGGAAAATCCTCAAGAGTTCTGCCGGGAGTTCCTCCAGAGTTACTCCGAGCATACCCCCAAGAATTTCTTCGGAATTCCTACAAGATTTACTTCGGAGTTTCTTCAGGACTTCTTTCGGAGTTTGTCCAGGAATAATTTTTGATTTTTTCCAGGAATTCTGCAGAGTTACTCCATGCATACCCCCAAGAATTTCTTCAAGATTTACTTCGGAGTTTCTGCAGGACTTCCTTCGGAGTTTCTCCAGGAATAATTTTCGAATTTTTCCAGGAATTCCTTTGTCGTTCCTTTAAAAGTTCCTCCGGAAATTTCTTAAGAGTTTCTATGGGAATTTCTACAAGAATATTTTCAGAGTTTCTGCAGCAATTCCTACAGAGTTCCTGCATGAATTCTTCTAGACGTCCTCTGGAAAATCATCAAGAATTCTGCCGGGAGTTCCTCCAGAGTTACTTCGAGCATACCCCCAAGAATTTCTTCTGAATTCCTACAAGATTTACTTCGGAGTTTCTCCAAGACTTCTTTCGGAGTTTCTCCAGGAATAATTTTTGAGTTTTTCTAGGAATTCCTTTGGTGTTCCTTTTAAAAGTTCCTCCAAGAATTCTTCCAGACTTCCTCTGGAAAATCCTCAAGAGTTCTGCCGGGAGTTCCTCCAGAGTTACTTCGAGCATACCCCCAAGAATTTCTTCGGAATTCCTACAAGATTTACTTCAGAGTTTCTTCAGGACTTCTTTCGGAGTTTCTCCAGGAATAATTTTTGAGTTTTGCCTGGAATTCCTTTGGTGTTCCTCTAAAAGTTCCTCCAGGAATTCTTCCAGACTTTCTCTGGAAAATCCTCAAGAGTTCTGCCGGAAGTTCCTCCAGAGTTACTTCGAGCATGCCCCCAAGAATTTCTTCGGAATTCCTACAAGATTTACTTCGGAGTTTCTCCAAGAATTTCTTCGGAATTCCTACAAGATTTACTTCAGAGTTTCTCCAAGACTTCTTTCGGAGTTTCTCCAGGAATAATTTTTGAGTTTTTCTAGGAATTCCTTTGGTGTTCCTTTAAAAGTTCCTCCAAGAATTCTTCCAGACTTCCTCTGGAAAATCCTCAAGAGTTCTGCCGGGAGTTCCTCCAGAGTTACTCCGAGCATACCCCCAAGAATTTCTTCGGAAATCCTTCGGAGTTTTTCCAGGAATTCCTTCGGTGTTCCTTTAAAAGTTCCTCCAGGAATTCTTCCAGACTTCCTTTGGAAAATCCTCAAGAGTTCTGCCGGGAGTTCCTCCAGAGTTACTTCGAGCATACCCCCAAGAATTTCTTCTGAATTCCTACAAGATTTACTTCGGAGTTTCTCCAAGACTTCTTTCGGAGTTTCTCCAGGAATAATTTTTGAGTTTTTCTAGGAATTCCTTTGGTGTTCCTTTTAAAAGTTCCTCCAAGAATTCTTCCAGACTTCCTCTGGAAAATCCTCAAGAGTTCTGCCGGGAGTTCCTCCAGAGTTACTTCGAGCATACCCCCAAGAATTTCTTCGGAATTCCTACAAGATTTACTTCAGAGTTTCTTCAGGACTTCTTTCGGAGTTTCTCCAGGAATAATTTTTGAGTTTTGCCTGGAATTCCTTTGGTGTTCCTCTAAAAGTTCCTCCAGGAATTCTTCCAGACTTTCTCTGGAAAATCCTCAAGAGTTCTGCCGGAAGTTCCTCCAGAGTTACTTCGAGCATGCCCCCAAGAATTTCTTCGGAATTCCTACAAGATTTACTTCGGAGTTTCTCCAAGAATTTCTTCGGAATTCCTACAAGATTTACTTCAGAGTTTCTCCAAGACTTCTTTCGGAGTTTCTCCAGGAATAATTTTTGAGTTTTTCTAGGAATTCCTTTGGTGTTCCTTTAAAAGTTCCTCCAAGAATTCTTCCAGACTTCCTCTGGAAAATCCTCAAGAGTTCTGCCGGGAGTTCCTCCAGAGTTACTCCGAGCATACCCCCAAGAATTTCTTCGGAATTCCTACAAGATTTACTTCGGAGTTTCTTCAGGACTTCTTTCGGAGTTTCTCCAGGAATAATTTTTGATTTTTTCCAGGAATTCCTTTGGTGTTCCTTTTAAACTTCCTCCAGGAGTTCTTCCAGACTTCCTCTGGAAAATTCTCAAGAGTTCTGCCGGGAGTTCCTCCAGAGATACTTCGTGCATAACCCCAAGAATTTCTTCGGAAGTCTTTCAAGATTTACTTCGAAGTTTCTCCAGGATTTCCTTCGGAGTTACTTCAGGAATAATTTTCGAGTTTTTCCAGGAATTCCTTTGGTGTTCCTTTAAAAGTTCCTCCAGGAATTCTTCCAGACGTCCTCTGAAAAATCCTCAAGAGTTCTGCCGGGAGTTCCTCCAGAGTTACTCAGAGCTTACCCCTAAGAATTTCTTCGGAAGTCATTCAAGAGTTACTTCGGAGTTTCTGCAGGGCTTCCTTCGGAGTTTCTCCATGAATAATTTTCGAGCTTTTCCAGGAATTCCTTTGTCGTTCCTCTAAAATTCCTCCAGGAATTCCTTAAGAGTTCCTTCGGGAATTTCTCCAAGAATATTTTCAGAGTTTCTGCAGCAATTCCTACGGAGTTCCTGCAGGAATTCCTCCAGACTTTCTCTGGAAAATCCTCTGCCGGGAATCACTCCGAGCATACCCCCAAGAATTTCTTCATTTTTTACTTCGGAGTTTTTTCAGGACTTCCTTCGGAGTTTCTCCAGGAATAATTTTATATAATAAGATTTGCTCCAGTAATTTATCCTATGACCAACATTTGTATATGTATAGGCTGAGCTGATGTGGATTTTCTAATCGGTAATTCTTTCTCACATTGATTGTCTTCAAAAGCTTGTCAAGTCAAGACAAATAATTTTATTTTATTTATTGTTACAGTGAAGCTACATTATACTTATTAAGTATTAGATTTCTTTTTTTGTTCATCACTATTAATACTATCAAGGCAAGAATTCCCAGTGAGTGAAGAACTTTATAGTACTGAAACATCATAGAAGATCGCTCACATTACCTAATCATAGAGCGTCTTTTTGCTCTATTATTTTAAGCAGATGCTATTTATCTCCTTTTACTCCTATCGCCAACCCGGTGCATGCGCCCTGTTGTGACTTTTCGTGAAGAATTTCATGCATAAATAGAACATCAACTTATCAACTTATCAAAAAAATATCTGTGGACAAACCCCTCAATGCATTCCATTAGGAACCTCATATACTAATCCACATTGCACATTCAAGGGTCTGATTGTGATCTTAACCCACCCTCAGTTTGTAGGTATTCTTCTCATCAGCTTAAAATTTTATTGTCCTGAAGTATAAATGATTTCAATGAATGGTAATCGTATTATGCAGTAGTTTGAAAAGGATCACTATATCCCAATATCCACAAATTCTGATTATTGTATTAAAAACTTTGCATTGTTTTAAAGCTCATGCAAACTCTAATCAACAAAATACAGCGATCAAATACAGTCGAAGCTTTTTATAACGTCAACTTTTATAGCGACAATAGCACTCTATAGCGACATTTTTCGGTCCCTTTAAAAATCTATTGATGTTGAACCTATTCCTTATAACGACTTTTCTATATTACGACGGTCCCTTGCGATGTCGTTATAACAAGCTTCGCCTGTAGGGTAAATTATGTATTTTGGACAGGCTAAGGATATGTCTGGTAACGGCGATTGATTAACTGCATTAGATACTAATATTTTATTACGTTATGTTACTTATACTATACTATACTTATGTATGCTTAATGTCTCATTGTGCTTTGAGTTTCTGAAGAGAAAAAGTTTAAAAACTGTAGCATTAGCTTCCAAAATAGCGTTTTTAAGCGGCCTGTCTGTTATACATTTTGGACATCAAATATACATTTTGGACACCCTCATGCAAATATAATTTGGACAGGGCGGTATCTCAATATCCATTCAATTGTTTCTTAAAAAGACGATCATATCATGAAGTTTTAAGAGTCTCCATATGACTTATGCATTTTTTCACTTATTGGATGTGTAAATTAGTGATAATCAATAATTCCATTTAATGCAAGCGAATATCATCAGATCCACGAGAAACGCCTGCAAGTATGCATGCATGCGACATTCCAGTGTGTTTCATCAAATGACCAAATTATATCAACTGAATAAATACCGTAAGGGCTTATTCACAAATTTCATAACGCTGAAGGGGGTGGGTGGGTGTACTCACGATGTTACGGCTCATACAAAATTTGTAGAATGTTCATACAAAAAGCGTTACGAAGGGGTGGGTGGGTGTCAAAAGTGGTCGTTTTCGGCGTTATGAAAGAAATGAATGAACCCTAACCTATTTTGGACATCACCTATTTTATACCTTATATACTCATTTTAAGGTTTTAGATGAACCTAGCTTCAATTTTAGACATATTGTACCATATTGCCACTTTTAATCTTTTTATGAATGTCAATTCTGAGCGCTATTAGGGGTCATGCACAAATTACGTCACGCTCTAAGGTGGGGGGGGAGGTGGTCAAGCCAAGCGTGACAAGTCTTACACAAATTTCTGAGGACTCATACAAAAAATGTGACAAAGGGGGGGGGGGGTCAAAAAAGTTGAAATTTAGCGTGACATAATTTGTGTACCATCCCTTATTGCATTCAATGTATGTTCATGAAATGTACGTCTTCTTGCATTCATAGGTTTCACAGATGTTCTGTTGGTACAATTTACGATTTTGATATTTTTAAAGCCAATTTAGAATTGGTATGAAAATGATCATCATTAATAAGTAGCATAGTGTATTGATAATGCAATACAGGATTTCCCATACATATATACCTCACCATCTCAATGGAAATGAGCATAGAACGACCAGACTGTCCAAATTATATGCATGTCCAAGTTATATACGTTACCCTATTCAAAATCATCGCCCCCTGGAAAATATGATTCCAAGACCAGGGAGTTGAACACCATGATTACTTGTGCAATTATTATTATAATTAACTGCTTGTATTTTTTTTTTCAGCTATGGAATTAAAGCGGGGAAAGAATTTCACTACAGCCGAAGATGAACAGATTTGTCGGTCTTGGTTATGGGTGTCCAAGGACCCTATTAAAGGGACAGACCAACAACGAAGCGACTTTTGGACCACAGTCAAAAACCATGCGGAAAAGATTATGCCATCACTAAGTGGCCGGACTGCTGATGGTCTCAGGCAGCGTTTTCAACATTTAAGCGCCCTTGTATCCAAGTACAGCAGCTGCGTTAGTTTTGTAAATAAACTAAATGCCAGTGGAACCTCTGCCGAAGATCGTGCGCAAAAAGCTAGGGACATGTTTTTAAGTGATACTAAATCAAAAACATTCAAAATTCAGTCATGTTATGATATTTTGAAGGATGAACCAAAGTACAAGATGCAAGAAGAAGTACGTCATCTGAAGAAGCGAAGGCATGTGAACACCAGCATAAGTAAGTACATAGGTAATGAGATCAGCAATTACGTAAAGGGTTAGCTGCCCATACTCGCAATACAGTCCTATAATAAAAATCATCATGTCGAGAAAAAGGCTTCTAAACATGATTGCATATTTCGTCTAGCTAATAATTGCTAACAACTAAAAAAAATTAAATCTTTTGTTTTTAATTGCCAAATTAGGGAATTAGAACAAATGGGACTCGTTATCCGAGTATTTTTGTAGTCAAACGCGATTCATTCATTGCGGCCGCACTAAACGGACTGTTTGCTGAATCCACTCACAGCACGTGGGTGTTGAATTTGCAACATGTCAAGGTAGTAAAACGAGCAGTTTTGGACAGCTTAATGATGATGAAGGAATTCCTGGATAATGTTCCCGTATGTTGATTAGATGAGCAAGATTAGGTACTACAAACAATCCGTTTGATCATGGAAATTTTACTGACAATTCCAAATCTTCCGGTGTACGAAAAAACTGCCATTACATACCGTTAGATGATGATCCTGCCGGTGAGTAAGTTGATCATAGATCAGAGGGCGACAGATAGTCAGCGGTATCATTGACTTAGAGAGAATACATATTTAATTAATTTTGCTATAGTTGATGCTTGCAAGAACAAAATTCTTTAAATTTTACCCCTTCAGGGAAGTAAAGAAGGAATTAGAAGTCATAAGAATAAGCAAATTTGTTATATATAATCATTACTACCACCGTTATTGTACTTTTTATACTTTTGTAGGAATGCAAATCACAGTGCAAAAGTCTAAAAACCCTAACGGGAGTAGATTTGTTTCAATCTTTTTGTAATAAACTAATGGGACTGTTATGCGGGTACTTTCCATATGGGACGCAACTGGTTTGGTATTTTTTTTCGCATTTTGTCCATACAAAAATAAAATTTTGAAATTGATTTTGAAAAGAACACTAAAAATTAACACTATTCATGAAGCTAACTCAAAAGTGGTAAAAATTCAAATGGGACTGTTATGCGATTATGGGCAGTTAGGGTCAAGGAAGGAACTCGCGGCTCTTTCTTTCTACCCCAACGTATTGATCGACTCAATAGTTATTTTATTATAAACATTTAAACACATAACTCCCCTTAAATGAGCGGAATGGTGTGCACTGATGGTATCTTACTTATTTAGCACTAGTGGTCCCGCCATCAAGTCATCAAGTAGGCTGTTGAAAAATATAATGGAATCTCTTATACAAAATGACATATTAGTACTCCCCCGTTTTACCAAATTTTCGGACAACTTCCCTAAACTTTTTCGTCACACGAACACGTCGGAACCCTTCAAGAAGACAATAGTGAAACAATTGGGCAAATCGGGTGTCCTGTTCTCAAGTTATTTCGTGACATACCACTCCATTTTTATTTTTATAGAATATAAGGCTGATACAAATAATAATTTTCTTTTATGTCCGAGACCATTCGGAAGGTACGGGGGGGGATAAAAGTAAATAAGGAACAAAAAAATAAAAATGGAAAAAAAGTTATTTTTTGGAATTTTATTTCTAATGATAGTTGTTAAACTTTTTTCCATTGTCCTTCGGATCATAATTTAACCTGTTTTTTACTTTAAAAATTTGAAAAATCCAACTTATGTTAAAAAAAACATGAATCTTTTTTTTTCTCCCCTTTAAAATTTTCGGATTTTTTAAGGGGGGGGGGGTGACATAAAAGAAAATTAATATTTGTATCAGCCTAATTTGCTGCTTAAATCGACAACATCGCAGTGATGCTAAAACAATACATAAAGCGTTCATATTGCTATAATCGTTCCACCTTTCATAAGGCAAAATGCATGAATTTCGATAATCCAGCTCGAGGCGTGTAGAATTTCTTTTAGCATTTTTTTAGTAGAGTAAGGTGGGGCAATCAAAGCGATCAAACGAATGTCGAAAAAAATAATGTCAATCGAATGCCACTGACCACGATAGCTTCGCTAGGAAACATTACGGTTTTGTTTGTTTTTGTTCTGCTTTCACTGTATGTGTATTACATTTGACATAACAGGCAACATCAAACTATCCATGTTGTTTTGTTCCGATGTTTGAATTCTATGGAAAACTTATGATTTATGCAAATGTCATCGATATTCAATTGACACTTTTTTGTGTTTGTCGACGTTCATTCTAAAGCTCGTGCTGTGACTGCTGACCATGGCAACGAAACGAACGTCGCGCAAAGTGTCGAATGTTTACAGCACTGGCTGGCAGTGACTAAATCAAGGATGAAAGGTAAATGGTGTTTGAAAATGTACCATCAGTACATTATTGGCATCTTCTCAATTTCGTCATGAAAGTCTAATCTTTCGTGAAAATTACAATAACACTATTTGAAATCGTTTATTTATATTCTTATAGGAAATCACTTGAAACAAAACATTACTACCTGACTGACTTACTTCGAGACTGATTGACTGACTACAGGACAGGATATAGATTATTTATGTATGTATTTCACTCATTGTACCCTTTTGTTTTAGATTGATCATTTAAATATCAAAGATTTATGATATTTTATCATACATTTATTAGTCACTGTATTTCGTAGAAAATGCAGCCTAAGGTAATAAACTCTGCTTGTAGGTGATGATCAATTAGGAGAATCGAAACAACTATTAAGCGATGATGAAGTTCTTGTTCCGACAACAAGTAAGCAGTCACCAAGGCCTATGGGCCAAAAAAAGGCTAAAATGTTTAAACGTGGCGAGGAGCACGATTCAGCCAGTGCACTTCTCGAAGAAATAAAAACAAAAAACCGAGCACTGATCAATTTTACGAATGCCTTGCAAAGAGCAACCGATGTGAAGATAATCACTACATCCCTAGAAAATCTAGATGAAACGTCTAAACAGCTGCTTATGAGGGAGAAAATGCTACTACAAGCGAGAATACAAAACGAGCCTAGTTATGAAGACCAAGACCATCCCTCGAGTGGTCCAGTACACGATGAACCTATTGAAATGGAACATAGTGCCTCGTTTGAACAAGTGGAGTGCGACGGTGGCGACGAAGAGGTATATGAGGTTGAATACCTGATTGAAAATTGAGAACCCCAGAGTGAATGAATGAAGAGTTGCGCGAAGAGCGAAACCAAATCTACCTTTCGAAATGTTAAACCATCTACCTATCTTAAACCATCTACTATCGAACAGACCAGCAATACAGACAAGGGTTATTTTCAAAGACGAAGAAGAACAATTATCCAAAGAAGTCTCTTCGCGCAACTCTCTGTATTCGATTTTAAGTTGAGCGATGCATCGATTTTAAGTTTCCATTATAATGTATATGAAAGTTCTGTTACAGTAACTGTTTTGTCTCTAATCGATTGTCCCAATCATAAATAAACTTGTTTTCAATTATATGAAAATACACTTTTAAGATTTGTATTACTTTATAATAACGTTAATGTCACCGCCTTTTCATGTGAGGGTTTGAACGGCTTGCGCATGATTGGTATAAACACAAATTGGAATAAGAAAAAACTAAGCAAACACAGAAAAAGAAGATCGTCTTCGCAAGTCTCGTCTCAGGGTCAAACCACCTAGGTCATTGCGCTCCCCTTCGTCTTGTACCGGCCGGATTTGAATTGAACACTATTTTTGCGGGATTGTTGTCCAGCATTCTCACAACGTATCCCGCCCATCGTACTCTTCCTGCTTTGGCGACTTCTTCTTCTCCATACGCTGTTTGTATCGTTCCAAGTTTTGACGGGTGCCTTGATGCAGCATCATCGCCCGCGCTGCATTCTTCTCGTCCAAAACCGACTGACACTCCTCGTCAAACCAACCGTTCCGTCGATTTCCTTCCACGAACCTACTACTATTTAAGGTGAAGATGAATCGAAGCCAAACCTCAGATTTTCAAGAGCACAAATCTAGAGAACCAAGCATCCGTTTAAGCTGAAAACTTAATCGATTGATCACTAGCTGGTGGTGACCAATCGATTAAGTTTTCAGCTCAAACGGGTGATCGGTTCTCCAGATTTGTGCTGTTGAAAATTTGAAGTTTGGCTTCGATTTATCTTCACCTTAAGGCCTCTGTCTGAGTGGGTTAGGCACAAACTCAGCACTCTTGAAATTATTCATGATATTGATGAAACTCGTAAAATATTTCTAATTTTCCTCCAGGAATTTCTTAAGAGTTCCTATGGGAATTTCTCCAAGAATATTTTCAGAGTTTCTGCAGCAATTCCTACGGAGTTCCTGCAGGAATTCTTCCAGACTTCCTCTGGAAAATCCTCAAGAGTTCCACCGGGAATTCCTTCAGAGTTACTCCGAGCATACCCCCAAGAATTTCTTCGGAATTCCTTCAAGATTTACTTCGGGGTTTCTGCAGGGATTCCTTCGGAGTTTCTCCACGAATAATTTTTGAGCTTTTCCAGGAATTCCTTTGTCGTTCCTCTAAAAGTTCCTCCAGACTTCCTCTGGAAAATCCTCAAGAAATCTGCCGGGAGTTCCTCTAGCGTTGCTTCGTGCATACCCCCAAGAATTTCTTCGGAAGTATTCCAAGATTTACCCCGGAGTTTCTCCAGGAATAATTTTTGAGTTTTTCCAGGAATTCCTGCGGTGTTCCTTTAAAAGTTTATCCAGGAATTCTTCCAGACTTCCTCTGGAAAATCCTCAAGAGTTCAGCCGGGAGTTCCTCCAGAGTAACTCCGAGCATACCCCCAAGAATTTCTTCGGAAGTATTCCAAGATTTACTTCGGAGTTTCTTCAGGACTTCCTTCGGAGTTACTCCAGGAATAAATTTTGAGTTTTTCCAGGAAATCCTTTGGTGTTCCTTCAAAAGTTCCTCCAGGAGTTCTTCCAGACTTCCTCTGGAAAATTCTCAAGAAATCTGCCGGGAGTTCCTCTAGCGTTGCTTCGTGCATACCCCCAAGAATTTCTTCGGAAGTATTCTAAGATTTACTTCGGAGTTTCTCCAGGACTTCCTTCAGAGTTTCTCCAGGAATAATTTTTGAGTTTTTCCAGGAGTTCCTTTGGTGTTCCTTTAAAAGTTCATCCAGGAATTCTTCCAGACTTCCTCTGTAAAATCCTTAAGAGTTCTGCCGGGAGTTTCTTCGTGCATACCCCCAAGAATTTCTTCGGAAGTATTCTAAGATTTACTTCGGAGTTTCTCCAGGACTTCTTTCGGAGTTTCGCCAGGAATAATTTTTGAGTTTTTCCAGGAGTTCCTTCGGTGTTCCTTTAAAAGTTCATCCAAGAATTCTTCCAGACTTCCTCTGGAAAATCCTCAAGAGTTCTGCCGGGAGTTCCTCCAGAGTTATTTGGAGCATACCCCCAAGAATTTCTTCGGAATTCCTTCAAGATTTACTTCGGAGTTTCTTCAGGACTTCTTTCGGAGTTTCTCCAGGAATATTTTTTGAGTTTTTCCAGGAATTCCTTTGGTGTTCCTTTAAAAGTTCATCCAGGAATTCTTCCAGACTTCCTCTGGAAAATCCTCAAGAGTTCTGCCGCGAGTTACTCCGAGCATACCCCCAAGAATTTCTTCGGAATTCCTTCAAAATTTACTTCGGAGTTTCTCCAGGAATAATTCTTGAGTTTTTCCAGGAATTTTTTCGGTGTTCCTTTAAAAGTTCATCCAGGAATTCTTCCGGCCTTCCTCTGGAAAATCCTCAAGAGTTCTGCCGGGAGTTCCTCCAGAGTTACTTCGTGCATACCCCCAAGAATTTCTTTGGAATTTCTTCAAGATTTACTTCGGAGTTTCTTCAGGACTTCATTCGGAGTTTCTCCAGGAATATTTTTTTAGTTTTTCCAGGAATTCCTTTGGTGTTCCTTTAAAAGTTCCTCCAGGAATTCTTCCAGACTTCCTCTGGAAAATCCTCAAGAAATCTACCGGGAGTTCCTCCAGCGTTACTTCGTGCTTACCCCCAAGAATTTCTTAGGAAGTATTCCAAGATTTACTTCGGAGTTTCTCCAGGACTTCCTTCGGAGTTTTTCCAGGAATTCCTTTGGTGTTGTTTCTTTAAAAGTTCCTCCAGGAATTCATCCAGACTTCCTCTGGAAAATCCTCAAGAGTTCTGCCGGGAGTTCCTCCAGAGTTACTCCGAGCATACCCCCAAGAATTTCTTCGGAATTCCTTCAAGATTTACTTCGGAGTTTCTTCAGAACTTCTTTCCAGTTTCTCCAGGAATATTTTTTGAGCTTTTCCAGGAATTCCTTTGGTGTTCCTTTAAAAGTTCATCCAGGGATTCTTCCAGGCTTCCTCTGTTAAAATCCTCAAGAGTTCTGCCGGGAGTTCCTCCAGACCAGAAATGCGCTTAATTTTACCATGTCTGTTGTCGAAATCAGATTGTTGTAAATTATTTCTGCCAAGCGTACCAGTAATGTGGTGGGCTGTACCGTAAACATGGTAAATTGAAATTCCATGGTAGAGTCAAGAATGGGCGTAATCCGCTACAATAGTATTTTTTACCACAGATTTTTTTCCCGTGTGTATGTGTTACGTATGTTTATCTGTTAACATTCTAAGATAAAACAAGCTAGATTAGTATAATTAACTTTCCATAACTCGATATTCAAGTGTTCAGATTAAAAGTAGTCAAACCAACGGGTGTACCCGGTAATAGATTGCACATTATAATTCAAAAAATCTTTAAACTGACGAATTGAACATGTTTTACGTAGAACATCTTTTTCTTATTAGTTTTATTTATTGACATGTACCTTACTTTTCAATCAATAAGATTACCCTTAGTCATCCATAAGTGATCGATTAACACGTTTTGTAATTCATGATACTGTTGACTGCTTCTAATGTGAATGCGATCTTCACACATTTCATCAAACGTACGCTGCGACGCCCGACTGAAACCAGCTGTTTCCGAAGAAGGTAAATCAGGATGCACATTTTCGACCTGGTTTTGCAGCTCTGGGTTGCTGTGTCTGAAATGAAGTCTCATGTTGTGCAATATTACACAAGTCATTATTATGTCCTTCATGCTGGCTTCATCAAAGAGTCGGCAAGGATTGACCAGTATTTGCCAACAAGCTTGGAGAATTCCAAAATAGCGTTCCACATCTTTACGTAGTGATTCTTGGCATTTGGCATACAATTTGGTCTTTGGTGTTTGCGGATGGGATATGGTTTTCATGAATATAGAACAATCGGGATAGATGCTATCAGCTAAAAGGTATCCTCTATTGTAGGTGTTTCTGTTTAGTGTCCATTGGCCATCCAGCATTTTGTTCTGGAAAGAGAAAACAGAAAAGCATTCTAACATGTGCTTATACACACTACTCAGCCTGTTTGACCAACGTAGGGTATTTAAAATAATTTGGACAAACCGTTACGCGTACATAACTTGGACTATTCCTTTTGGTTTGGTCTTAAAGTTATCCGTATAATATACATGTTACGCTCTCTCCTAAATACAGAAAGGCAAGAAATTTCGAATACTGTGTGAATCTTATTTAGCGACTGTGTTGTATTTATTTTAGTGTGTTGCAACAACTTAATAAAGTTTCTCGGTAATGTAGCGTTATCGGTCAAATAATAGAACATCTCGTAAAGGTTTGAAACGAAGTCCATATTTACTGGTACGCCCACGCGAGTTTTACAAGTAAGGCACCAGCAAGGACCCAGGGGCAAGTGAGAATCCGGGAAATTATGCATGTTATCTAGAACAGCAACACGAATTCAGATTAAAATAGCTAAATTTTGCACATATTTTTATCGTAAAAAAAACTGGGAAATGATCATTTTACCTGCACTATGTGGGCTAAATGAACAGCTGTTGCTGGTAAAATGGACATCATACAAAATACGTGAGCAAAACTACTATCTTTGAAATTTGTTATTGCTTTTCCGAAAATATGTCCATAAATGATTGAAACCCATTTAAAAAGAAATCAAAAGGTATTATAGGGTGTCTCAGAAAATATGGGCACGACTTTACCATACTGTCATTTCGAGATGAGAAAAATGAAAATTGATTTTCACACTTTTTATTCTTACACTTATCAAAAGCAGATTTTGAATTATGGCGTTATATTTCTGGAAGCTCTTATCAGTTTTGCATAAATCACGTCATATCTGAGCGAGTTAGTTGTACGAAATTTGTGCTAGGTTATGAAGTACGTACAATAAAAATCTTAAAAAATATATTTTATCATTGCCGATACGATGAGCGATCAGACCATCACTAATTTTATTGGAAATTATTACCTTAAGTATACAAAATTTTATTAGTATCGGTTATCGGTTTTTTAGTTTTTTAGTCGATTTTTAAAAATGCTTGCAAGCCTGTAAATCTGTTGAAACATGTGAAAATCTTAAAAGTAAGTAAGCAAATATAAGTAAATTTGAAATGAACTATTATTATTCATACTGAAAAAATCCGAAAACCTATGATTTCGTGAAATTGTCTTAGGGTAAAAGCACCGGTTTAGGCCAGCCTAAGAGAAAATGTCAATAAAAATTAAATGGGATGCCATCTTTATACTACAAATATGTCAAATCCATATTATGTGTGTAAAATATCAAAACTGAGCTAAAACCATTTTTTCGCTTTGAAAATCGCGTTGGCCAGAGATTAAACTTCGGTTCCTAAATTGGCCAATCGCACTGATTTCTCATGAGAGTAGCCAAATTAGGAGTGCCTTGGCTAAATTAGGTGTATGGGAGTTAAAATTATAAGGAAAATAAATTGTTGTTCTTATGTTTTGAATCAATTCGGACGAGTAAATGAATGTAGCTCTATCATGTGAATTTGATCTACTGAAAACAAAAGGTTCTATGCTGATTGGCTATGTAAAACTGTGTATAATCCGCTGTGGCTACAACTGGCGTATGGCCAAAACCGGTGCTTCTACCCTATGTGGAGAGAAAAACAAGCGAGTTGAACCTATCATTTTGTCAAATGTTTTCTAGCCAAGCCGAATCAAATTTTAAACAAAAATTATTCGTAAAATGTTGATAAAAACATTCAATTCTAGTTAAGTTCCAACTACACAAAAGTAAGGTCTGTGCTGGCTAGATAAGAATTGATGTTCTAAAATAAAAAAAAGAACAATGTAAAAGGTTATTTTGTCCAACAAAATTTTCACAGGCAGCATTCAAAATACCCCAATGAAAAATACAAAAATGTAAATATATTTAATATTGTGTTTCTCGTTAACAAAGTCGTGGCCATAATTTCTGGGACACCTATAGATTTGACATCATATCATAACGATATTCACCTCACTATAAACCTCAAGAATTTTTCGTTAGCATTATACATTTTTCACAATTCAACACAACACGACGTAAAAAGTTGTGTAAAATGTCGAAAACCCGTTTTTTTACTGAATTTAACATTTCAAAATACTGTTAGATGAGGGCGGCGAATGGCGTACTTATGGTATAGTTAAAAAAATTACCTCTATGATGTCATTCATTAACGGCGAACGATCGAGCACATTGATATCATTACAACTGTAGGTTTCCCTTCCTTTCCTTGGTATTGTCCTTTCAAAGCCACAGGGCAATTTTTCCATGCCCAGTGCATACAGTCTATCGACCCAATCATGCCTGGAAAGCCTCTTTCTCCATTTTCATGCATTAGTTCTTCTACTTCTATTGGGTTTGGTGGACGCAGAAATTGTGGACCATACACAGTTATAATACCTTCACAAAACTTTCTTAAGTTTTGTAAGGTTGTTGATTTGCCGATACGGATATTTTCATCTAAAGAACTGGCCGATGAGCCATATGCTAGCATTCTTAAAGCGGCAGTGCACTTCTGTATTGGGCTGAGTCCTATTTTGCCGGCTGCATCACAACGAAGCGTAAAATGCTGATCATAGACCTTCAGATCTTCAACGATTTTTAAAAACATAACTTTCGTCATGCGGAATCGTCGAATAAAGTGTTTCTCATCGTACGTTGGATTTTCGCGAAAGTAGTCATCAAATAACAGGCGATGTCCTAATTTAAAGTTACGATCGATGTTTGGACGCCTTCCTGGCCGTGACCCGCGCCGTACAGGTGAGTTTTCTGTAAAACAAAAATATTGATAATAACACATGCACAATGAGTGTGACGTCTGTTTGTCTGTGATAACACATTGAGGATCATTGAAAATATTATCAAATCGATAAAGGTATTGAATTTCTCGATTTTCACGCAAATTTTCTGAAGTTCTGTAGTTTGTTTCAATAATGAACTGTCAAATATATCCCAAAAATTATCTTCATTGAAAGCGTGATTGTACTAATTCATTGTACCATACCAGAAAAGAGATTTTATTTTCAAATGAAATATTAAAATTCCTTAGTCGAGTGGTTAAAGTCCGCGGTTATGAAGCAAAGCCATGCTGAAGGTGTCTGGTTCGATTCCCGGTCGGTCCAGGATCTTATCGTAATGGAAATTTCCTTGACTTCCCTGGGCATAGTGTATCATCGTACCTGCCACACAATATACGAATGCGAAAATGGCAACTTTGGTAAAGAAAGCTCTCAGTTAATAACTGTAGAAGTGCGTTTCAATGAAATATTTTAAGAATATTATTTCTAAAATTTGTAGAAGACCATTATAGCTTCCAAATGGTGGACGAAAAATCTGTAGAGCTGTTGTACAGTGGGGTAATTGCACTTAGTTTTTGAGTTAAATTTGGTAACCTTCCAATTGATAATTATTGATGAGGTTTCCAACTACATTATAGAGGACATTTAGAGTGTAGGTGTTTAGGATTCACTTATAGTGGTTTGATGGACACAGAATTTTGCTGCACAGGTGTGTAACTGAACCTGATATTAGACAAATAATATTTTAACGTATCCATGTAGTATTTTGATGATCATGTTTTTAGCAAAATTGTGAGGACGTTTATGATTTCAAAATAGTAGTCTGAATATCGTGGAATTCTGTCGAACAGAAGAGTTAGTAGAACAGATTATTAGGCGATGACTTTTGATATGTCAGGATGAACTTACAATTTTCAAATCGCTCGTGTTCAGCAATTATCGAACCGATTGTTTTAGCTTTTATTGAATGAAAATAGTTGTACTAGCTTTAAGCATTGGCGCAATTCCTCTGAAACCTGCCACGTTTTTGTGAGAGACAAATGTATATTTTCTTTGTTTTTTTTGCACAAAGCTGATCAAATAGCTCTGGTTTTTGGTCTGATTTTTAGAAATGACCCAAAACTTATCAGGAAGGTGTCGGTCGGTGAATGGATATATCCTATATGAGTGGTCACCAAACTGCGGCCCTCGTAAAGTTTTTGTGCGGTCCGCGAACACATTTTGAATGTTAATGTGAAGTGGCCCGCGTGTTACATAAAAGAAATAACGAGGCTTATATTCTTTTGTCTTTGCAACTATGTTTTCGAAAGTTGATCATTATTATATGAAAAATTTTCCTGTGGGAATTTATGGAATAACGACCGTATTTATCAGCTCAGGAATAACCAGTTAAGTGACAGAAGCACCTATTCGATACAAAAATGAGATGGTTTCGAGGTTTTTCCACGTTTTTCTAAGAAGTAAAAATTTAACTCAAAATTCACAACACGAATCCTCAAACGATAAGAGTGTATCGAAATGCAAGGATTTTTATTGATACTCTTTCTCTCTTGCTTCTATGCTCACTCTTACTGACACTTTAAAATAACTCTTTAGTGACTCGTCCAAACAAAGCCTCGCGGAGTTGTGATTGCACTCTTTTTTGGTGGAATTTTCCTCCATTGTGTTGTCGCGTCTTCCTCGTTCATTTTTTATTGGCTCTCTCGGATTGGCCACCTACCATATTTTTGAATTAACCGTAAAAAAGGTGGTCGATGCACAATGATGAGAATGTGACGTCTGTTTGTCTGTGGTATGTAGTTTTAATAAATTAAATATCTGCTAGATTGAGGATATTGAGGATCAACTTCCATTGTAATAACTTTCAAAATATCCACTTTTTTTAAATTGGCAATTTAGAAACCCCCTTATGATTCCGGAATAACTCCGGAACCATGTACACACTTAAACGGTTTCGCCAACAACCCAACAGCAAACAGTAAAACTTTTACCGAAATCTCGGTAAACGTTTACCGAATCTCGGTAACGTTCGCCGAGATCTCGGCAAAAAATTCGGATTGCCGAAATCTCGGTAAAATAAGTACCGAGATTCGGCGTTAAAATTTACCGAGTTCTCAGCTGTTGGGTTCTCGGCGAAAAAATTTACTGAGGTCGGTGAAATAATCTAAGTGTGTAGCCAATTCTAAAATTCTGACCAAATCTTTAAACAAGAAGGCTATCTTCTTCGAAAAATAAAAAAAAAGTCATGGCCCAAAACGTGTTTTTTTGTTTGGGGGGATTGGTAACGGAAGGGTTTACAGGTAATTTAATCAAGTACTTACCTGAATTTTCCATCAGTAAATTGATCATCACGTCATCGTCTTCATTGTCCATTAGGAAAGGAGAGAATGCTATTGCACTGTCAACTATTTCATCATACCGATCCATGATAGAAAAGTTCGACTTCAGAATCTGGAACAATTAAAATATTGATCAAATTTAATGCTGTATAACTTTAAAATGAAGAGATTGCAAGACGGATTCGATCAAGGATTGTTTTGAATTGGAAATTTTCACAACATGCCAGGGAAATACTCTATTTTTGATTCAAAACAAAAGCTGGTACACTAAAGCTTTTTTTTACACGTTCCTTTTTCGTTTTTTACATGGGTTTCGGAATTTACACAGTTCATTTTTACATGGATTCAGAAATTTACACAGTTCATTTTTACGCGGATTTTTTTTACACGTATCCCGGATTTTTTTTTACGTCAAAGTTGACAGGTACTGGCACGGTTGTTTTCAACTTCTGGAGGAACTCCCGGCAGAACTCTTGAGGATTTTCCAGAGGAAGTCTGGAAGAATTCCTGGATGAACTTTTAAAGGGACACCAAAGGAATTCCTGGAAAAACTCAAGAATTATTCCTGGAGAAACTCCGAAAGAAGTCCTGAGGGAACTCCGAAGTAAATCTTGAAGGAATTCCGAAGAAATTCTTGGGGGTATGCTCAGAGTAACTCTGGAGGAACTCCCGGCAGAACTCTTGAGGATTTTCCAGAGGAAGGCCGGAAGAATTCCTGGAGGAACTTTTAAAGGAACACCGAAGGAATTCCTGGAGAAACTCAAAAATTATTCCTGGAGAAACTCCGCAGTAAATCTTGGAATACTTCCGAAGAAATTCTTGGGGGTATGCACGAAGTGACTCTGGAGAAACTCCCGGCAGAACTCTTGAGGATTTTCCAGAGGAAGTCTGGGAGAATTCCTGGAGGAACTTTTAAAGGAACACCGAAGAAATTCCTGGAAAATCTCAAGAATTATTCCTGGAGAAACTCCGAAGGAAGTCCTGGAGAAACTTCGAAGGAAGTCCTGGAGAAACTCCGAAGTAAATCTTAGAATACTTCCGAAGAAATTCTTGGGGGTATGCACGAAGTGACTCTGGAGAAACTCCCGGCAGAACTCTTGAGGATTTTCCAGAGGAAGTCTGGGAGAATTCCTGGAGGAACTTTTAAAGGAACACCGAAGGAATTCCTGGAAAAACTCAAAAATTATTCCTGGAGAAACTCTGAAGGAAGTCCTGAAAAAACTCCGAAGTAAATCTTTAAGGAATTCCGAAGAAATTCTTGGGGGTATGCTCCAAATAACTCTGGAGGAACTCCCGGCAGAACTCTTGAGGATTTTCCAGAGGAAGTCTGGAAGAATTACTGGATGAACTTTCAAAGGAACACCGAAGGAACTCCTGGAAAAACTCAAAAATTATTCCTGGCGAAACTCCGAAAGAAGTCCTGGAGAAACTCCGAAGTAAATCTTAGAATACTTCCGAAGAAATTCTTGGGGTATGCACGAAGTAACTCTGGAGAAACTCCCGGCAGAACTCTTGAGGATTTTCCAGAGGAAGTCTGGAAGAATTCCTGGAGGAACTTTTAGAGGAACACCAAAGGAATTCCAGGCAAAACTCAAAAATTATTCCTGGAGAAACTCCGAAAGAAGTCCTGAAGAAACTCTGAAGTAAATCTTGTAGGAATTCCGAAGAAATTCTTGGGGGTATGCTCGAAGTAACTCTGGAGGAACTCCCGGCAGAACTCTTGAGGATTTTCCAGAGGAAGTCTGGGAGAATTCTTGGAGGAACTTTTAAAAGGAACACCAAAGGAATTCCTAGAAAAACTCAAAAATTATTCCTGGAGAAACTCCGAAAGATGTCTTGGAGAAACTCCGAAGTAAATCTTGAAGGAATTTCGAAGAAATTCTTGGGGGTATGCTCCAAATAACTCTGGAGGAACTCCCGGCAGAACTCTTGAGGATTTTCCAGAGGAAGTCTGGAAGAATTCCTGGATGAACTTTTAAAGGAACACCGCAGGAATTCCTGGAAAAACTCAAAAATTATTCCTGGAGAAACTCCGAAGGAAGTGCTGGAGAAACTCCGAAGTAAATCTTGGAATACTTCCGAAGAAATTCTTGGGGTTATGCACGAAGTAACGCTGGAGGAACTCTCAGTAGATTTCTTGAGGATTTTCCAGAGGAAGTCTGGAAGAACTTTTAAAGTAACACCAAAGGAATTCCTGGAAAAACTCAAAAATTATTCCTGGAGAAACTCCGAAAGATGTCTTGGAGAAACTCCGAAGTAAATCTTGAAGGAATTCCGAAGAAATTCTTGGGGGTATGCTCCAAATAACTCTGGAGGAACTCCCGGCAGAACTCTTGAGGATTTTCCAGAGGAAGTCTGGAAGAATTCCTGGATGAACTTTTAAAGGAACACCGCAGGAATTCCTGGAAAAACTCAAAAATTATTCCTGGAGAAACTCCGAAGGAAGTGCTGGAGAAACTCCGAAGTAAATCTTGGAATACTTCCGAAGAAATTCTTGGGGTTATGCACGAAGTAACGCTGGAGGAACTCTCAGTAGATTTCTTGAGGATTTTCCAGAGGAAGTCTGGAAGAACTTTTAAAGTAACACCAAAGGAATTCCTGGAAAAACTCAAAATTTATTCCTGGAGAAACTCCGAAAGAAGTTCTGAAGAAACTCCGAAGTAAATCTTGTAGGAATTCCGAAGAAATTTATGGGGGTATGCTCGGAGTAACTTCTGGCAGAACTCTTGAGGATTTTACAGAGGAAGTCTGGAAGGATTCCTGGAGGAAGTTTTAGAGTAACACCAAAGGAATTCCTGGAAAAACTCAAAAAATAATCCTGGAGAAACTCCAAAAGAAGTCCTGAAGAAACTCCGAAGTAAATCTTGAAGGAATTCCGAAGAAATTCTTGGGGGTATGCTCGGAATAACTCTGGAGGAACTCCCGGCAGAACTCTTGAGGATTTTCCAGAAGAAGTCTGGAAGAATTCCTGGAGGAACTTTTAAAGGAACACCGAATGAATTCCTGGAAAAATTCAAAAATTATTCCTGGAGAAACTCCGAAGTTTGTCTTGGAATACTTCCGAAGAAATGCATGAAGTAACGCTGGAGGAACTCCCGGTAGATTTCTTGAGGATTTTCCAGAGGAAGTCTGGAAGAATTCTCCACGATAAAAATATATAAGAAATAAGAGTTCATAAAACTCTAAGCTGAGAAGTAGGATATGATCCAAATGGAGCGTAAAAGAAAGTAGAAGTAGAAATTAAAGAGAGAGCTTAATATGAAGAATTACCTATTTTATTGTAGTCGCTAAAATTAGGTCTGTTCTAGACTTCATTCGAGGTAACCAAGCTAACGAAATCGATGAAACAACGTGGTGGGAGCATCCCTCAATATGGGCCAACGTTGGAAACTGAGCGATCATAGTGTCTACTCCACTCGGTTCTTTGGCAGCCACCTTTTCCATTTCCCATGTGTCGGATTCTTCCACGAAATATTTTTTTTTCATTTGCACCGAAACTTCGGCAGTCCCAAATGTTGTCTCATGGATCATGTCAATTGGAATCGATTCCTGCTCCGGGCGCCTTCCCACCTATTACAGCTCGATTTTTACCGCTTGACATGTCCACTTCCTGGATGACCAATTCCGGCCACATCACGACATCGGCAGTATCCGTGATATTGATTCCAGTTCATGGCTATAAGCGCTGGCAACATATACGAACGTGACGACCTAGCGGTGGCAATCGCAAATCCCGCCGTGTTTCTCCAGCACCTTGAGAATGACATCCTTCTCGCCAAAATATTACGTCTACTGGAAGGCCAACTTCTGGGAAGACATGTTGTGAGCCTAGCACCGGATGAATTAAGCTTTTCCCGGGTCCTGTCGAACGGAAGAAATAGAAAGACTGAGTTAGTTTTGGCGGAACGACCAGCGAACGGTCTACTCCAGGTAGCATCGGTTTAAGTTTTTTTTGGCGCCGTGATCAATACCTACCACAAAACGTGATAAAGGTCTGAAGCACTATATTTTTCGAAAATTATTTCACAATTCCGCGTTAAAACACAAAATTTACTAATTTTGATTGTTTTCGTTGTTTACATTTCAAATGGATCGCGAAAACTAAATAAATAGAACAACCGGTGCGCACGCAGGCGATTTGGTCTATTTTCACTGGTCTAATTAATTTTGACAGGTCCATTTTTGGAATATATTTGGAACAAAAAATAGACCACCGGTGAAGTTGCCCTAATGACAGCTTTATTCATCTCTCTCATCATACACGGTAAAACAAAGTAAGTCAATTGATAATACACGGAAATTCAAACAGTGCCAATTCATGGTTAACATAGATTTGGTGATTTGTAACATTTCGGCGTTGACATCTCCAAGTTGCTCTCCGTGGTCTCGCTGCACATTAGCTGTTCCGGTTGAACTGGATAGAATTGGTGGTTGCTCGTTTATCACGAGATCCCTTGGTTGAAAGCTCGACTTCAGCAGGGGCGTTGAGCTTGCCCTGAGCTGTTGTGAAATCGACTCTTGTGAGGAAGTGGAACTGGATTTCAGTTGTAAGTTCTGTATCCACTGCTGTGCACGATCTAGGGGGTCAGCATCGTGAACTATCAAACAAGGATCTACATCCCGCTGCTCAACCAATTCTTCATTCAGCTCTGCTTCCGCAATTTTCAACTCCAGTTCAGCTTTAAGTAGCTTCTGCTGCCTCTCCATTCTGGTTTTTGCTTCTTGCTCTTCCAGCTGTGCTAATTTTCTTTCCGTTTCCAGTTTTGCCTTCATCACTGTTACTTGAACACTTTTAGAAGAAGATACACTTCTTGTAATCGAAACGCCTCTCTGGTCGCCTCCTGGTCGCTGAGATTGCATCGAAAATCCGTAGTCCGTAGTTTGTGCCATCAACGAAATTGGTGGCGGCGTCAGCGTTCGCGATGGCTCTTTCTCCAACACATTCTTGGCTTCATCGGTCATCGAAAAAAGTCGCTCCATGATGGCTACTGCAACATTTTGTTTCGAACAAGCCGCATCTCCGATTGGAACATCCAATATTTCACACGTAGTTTGTACATGTTCTGGTTCTGCATCTTCGATGATTCGCATCCTAACCTCAAACTGAGGAGATCGTCGTTCAAAATCAAAGCCTTCGAACCGCAGTACTCTCCTCCTTATCCAATTCAGCGTCGTGTCATCACAATACAGAATCTTGTGCAGCAGAACCAGATCGACAGGCCTCGCAGCGTCGATCCTGTCGGCCATTACTCCACCGTCAGCAAAAACTTTCATTTCTCAGCCTTCTTTCATAAACTGTTGTCCACTTCGCATATATTCGTCGTCGAAGGACCATTTATGTAACAACCAAACACATTTTATCTGTTTTACATATTTATTTGATACGATTGCGAAAAATACAAAATAATGGCGTCTGGTGCGCCCGCGATCGCGAAATACTTATAACTCATGAGCTGGCGGAATTCGAGGGGTGCCAACTTTTTTTTTTCTACTTTTCTGCTAGGGATACTCCTTTTGTCCGACCATTCGACAAGTTGATAGCAGAGAGCTTTTACGATCCCTTACAGGTATCGTTTGAGAAATTGTTGCAAGAATTTCTGGACGAATTTTTAAGAAAGGAGGGAAGGAACCTTTTGATAATTTTCTGGAGCAGTCCTTGAATGAATTGATGAAAAAATAAGGATACACTGGGAAAATTCCTAAAGATCTTACTCAATGAAAATGTGAATGAAATTCTGAAGAAAAAAAACTGTGTGGGAATCGCGTTCTAGGATTTATATTAGGATTCTCTACAAGTATTCTTCAACGTACACTGACAGAAGTTCTATCTTAAATACTAAACAGATTGTGAATCTTCATTACCCAAATTTATCCTTTCGGACCCCCAAAAGCTGATGTGAAAACTTCAAGCAAAATCCGTCAACTCAAACGAGCTTGGAGTTTGTATGGAAAAAATCAACCAAGTATATGGGAAAAAACAGGGGGAATTTTAGTTTCCCCAGGAATATTTTTTTTAAACGAAAAGACTTACGGTTTATTGCAGTATCTTCTTAATAGATTGGAGAACCTTCAAATCAATAATAAAAGAAATCCATCAACTACAGCGCCATCTGTTGTCAAAATGTAATTGAGACCTTTTTCCCCATGTGTTTGGTCGATTTTCTCCATACAAACATCAAGCTCGTTTAATCGCCTGTAAGAGTTGATGGATGGCGCTCAATAGTAGCTTCCAGGGATCCAAATGAACAATTTAGGCATTCAAGAACCAACATCTCTTGGGTATTCAAGATAGAATTTCTGCAAGTGTATGTTGAAGAATACTTTGAAGTTTGGTCATTATGGGCCATCCTAATCTACATGGATCATTTCTGAAATATTTCCAGAAATTCTTTCAAGAACTTTCAAGAGTTTTTCTAGAAATATCTCCGTACTGTAGAAACTGCTGGAACCTTGACAAATCTTTAAAAAAACTGCATTAGAAACAAATGCTTTCGAGTTATGTTGCCTACTAAATATTAAAAAAAAAACACCTTAGCTAAATTCAAATAGGCCATTTCGCCCAAAAAAGGGACAAGAGAACATCCATTGAGATTTTTTAGAGACTTGCTTTAAAATGGTGACCAGTAGGTGCATTTCGGCGCACATTTTCTTCGAAGAGAAGAAATTTTCTTCCATAATCATCCAGTAAGAAAATTTTCTTTTCTTCGAAGAAAATACGCGTCGGAATTCGCCTACAGGTCTTAAAAAAGAGAAATAAAATCAATTCCAATTATTTTAATTCCAAAGAAATCGAGGAACATTTTATTGAATAAGTCTCTACGGAGGCAGTATTAAAAATACAGCAACCAAAATTATGTAAGAATTATTTGAGCAATAACTTTGACACGAAAAATTGAAAATAGGCGTTCTGATGGGTTTAGATCCTACTTACTTACCTGATACTCGATGGGCTACAATCCGCTACGTTGAATCTACGCCGAATGAATCTACTCCTCCACAGGGTTCGATCCTGAGCCAATCTTATACCGTCGCCCTGAACATTAAATGCCCTTAAGTCCTCCTCAAGTGAAAAAGGCCATCGTGTGCGCGGCCTATCACGAAGTCGACGGGCTTGTTCGGGTTCGTAAGTGAATATTATTTTTTGCTTGACGTTCTTCCGGTATTCGTGCCCAACGCAGTCTGCCGTGTTTTATGAGCTTGATAATATCCACTTCTTTATATACTTGGTACAATTCACGATTCATGCGGCGCCACCACTTCTCGGGTAAAATCATTATCGCATTTACTAATGTACCATGTACTTTGTGTACTGAGATCATGTACTTTGTTTCGCTGGTATTGATGGTAAGTCCAATCCTCGCAGTCTCCCTTTTAAACGACACGAATGCCTCTTCCACGGCTCGACGATCGATTCCTTTAATATCGATATCGTCTGCAACCCGCACCATAACGTTACACAAATCAGTCTAATCATTTTCGTCGGAAAACCATGTTCTATCATTTTCTGCCTTAACTCATTTTTTTCACTGAATCGTACGCCGCCTTGAAATCATTAAGCAGATGGTGAGTCTGCAAGTTGTATTCTCGGAACTTATCACAAGACTGAGGTGGTGGGGGTCAATCACCGGAAGTCCAAGCAGCAGACGCTTATCTCGGTAGGTGATTGCACCATAGAGTCCAGGCGATCCTTAAGGCATTTTGGGGTAATTTTCGATGACAAGCTCAGCTTCGCTAGCCACGTTGAATATGCCTGTAAAAGGGCATCTACGGCTATAGCGGCGCTTTCGAGGATGATTTCTAACGGCTCTGCTATAATTGCCAGCAAATGCAAGCTCTTGGAAATTGTAGCGCTATCCATACTGAGGTACGGGGGACCATTCTGGTCAAAAGCGCTTAGAAAGATCATCTAAAGCGGTTGGAAAGCATGTATAGTATCATATGTTGAAGAGTAGCAAGCGTATACCATACGGTTTCTAAAGAGCCCGTGTGCATCAAGGAAAATGTTCAATGCTTCAACCAAAGGGGTACCAGAGGAGTCCGGAAAAAAAATGCGACACTTTGTTTTGGGTGTAACTTTATATCGCTTGGTTAAAAATAATGAAATTTTGGGTAATACTAGTTCTGTTTATGTGTGCAAAATTTTATCGCGATCTCTCAAGTAGTTTTCAAGATACATTCGAAACAAGAAGAGCTACACCAGCAAATCAGGGCGCGGTGTTTGAGAACCCTGGTCAGTTGCACAGATGGATCGGCAAAAGGCTTGGAATCCACCATTCCACCGTGTCCCGCGTTGTAAAGATGTTCCAGGAGACGAAGACCATCGAGTGGCGCACTCGAAGGGCCGAAAACCGAAAACGAAATACCCAGAGAAGGCGCTATCTTCCGCGCAATACTTTAAGAGTAACCCGAACCTTTCCACCCGAAACGTGGCTATAAATATCAATTAGTCGAAATGTTTCGTCCAGAAGACCATGAGGTGAGCTGGGCTACGTGTTTTTAAGGTCAGGAAGGCGCCAAACCGGACTGACAAGCAAAACACCGTGGCGTGCGCGGAAGCTGCACCGTGAGTGACTGGTCAAGCCAGGCTGTCTCGTAATAGACGACGATCGGACACCAAACAAATCCCCGGCCTCGAGTTTTTTTGTCGGTACGTCCCGCATGGAAAAGTTCCGGGAGAGAAAAATGGACAAATTCGCGAAGAAGTACCTGTGGTGGCAAGCGATCTGCGAGTGCGGACGGTACAGCAAGCCGTTCGTTACAACCGGTTCCATAAACGGGTAGATTTATCGAGAGGAATGTTTGCAGAAGCGTTTGCTGCCCTTCCTGTGCCTTCTCTGTGGCCCCACGCTGTACTGGTCGGATCTCGCTTCGGGTTATTACGCCAAGCCTGTAATGGATTGGTGCGAAGTGAAGGGCGTTAATGTGGTCCCGAAGGAGACGAACCCGCCAAATACACCGGAACTTCGTCCGATCAGAAAGTTTTGGGCGATACTGAAGAAGAAGTTGAAGAAAAGCGGAAAAACATTCAAAACCGATGAAACTTTGTAGAAAAACTGGGTGAAATAGTGTAAGAAAGATGGGCAAAGCCTCGTCAAAGATCTCATGAGCAGTGTTAAGAGAAACTTAAGAGCATTCAGCTCTTCAGAAGAAATTCAATAAATGAATTGTGCCAAAACATAGCTAATGTACAATTATTTAATCCCTGAAAAAATGAGAATTATACGATTGAAAAAAAAATTTTTTTGCGATAATTTTTATTTGAGGCATTTTTTCCGAGTCCAGTCTTTACCAAATATGATTGGTATGAAAGAAACCATAGGAAAGTGAACTTCTACCTGATGCAGTTTATGTCAGGACCATGATTGCTATAGACAGTACCTGCATAGGTTCGGGCACTCAGAAGCTCCTGTGTGCCCCAATTGTGCTGGTGTGCAGGAAACAGCGGAGCATGTCGTGTTCGATTGTCCGCGTTTCATTGTTGTGAGAGATCGCTGCTCGTTACATGAGAAGGGGACACGTCCCCGGGCAATATAATCCAGAGAATGTGTGCGGATGCCGTGTGCTGGAATGCAGTAACTACGGCTGTCACTCACATTATGTTAGAATTGCAGCGCCTATGGTGCGCCGACCAAGAGTTGACTGCAGAGGATTAGCCCTGCCGAGGCTGGTCCCTTGTGACATTGTTTAAATCGGCTAGGAAAAGCAGTTTGTCTAGGCTACTTCTGCTACATGTGTTAAGTACTATATGGCCCCTCCCCGAAGAAATACCGTAAGGTGGTTCCGGGGAGATAAGGGAATAAAGCCAAGGGTAATGTCTGCCCATACTCGCATGACAGTCCCATATTCTATGGGATTTCCTATATAAAAGGGACTGTTATGCGAGTATGGGTAGTGTACCACTTGAGTAATTCTGCGAGAATTGCTCACCTACAATGCATGGGTTTAAGACGTGAATGACCCTTGCGGTTAAAACGTCTATCATAGAAAAAAATGCATGGGTTGATTTTAGTGACCAACGGGGTGCGTCAACCCCACACCCCTCATTCCTTGTTGAGCTACCGTGCGAGACAGTCGATAGTTCTCGTGTGTCCGGGTTCACCCCCGTTTTTCCAAATCTTTGGTATTTCGACGCCTATTGCAAAGTGTTTTTAGTGCAGTGAAGAGCCTTAGTTCGGCTTGGAAGCGGAACACTTTTGGCGAAGCCATCGAGTTTTGCGCAAAAGTATTGAACGTTTTCGCCATTGCGTGGTTATTTTCCGATCACGTGTATCGTAGAAGACAGCTTGCACCTCGTCCCGTGTGCTACCTGAGTGATCATCGTTTGTGGTGTGCATATAGCGTGCACAGCGGTGCGCTCTCCACACCGACAGTGGTCACCATCGTTATCGACGCCTGTGTTGGTTGGTGGCAGGCAGTGAGAGACCAACCACACATACACCGTACCAGCGAACCAGGAACCAGACCGTCCTTTTTTGATCACGTGTATCATCGAAGGCAGCTCGCACCCCGTCCCGTGTGCTACCTGTGTGCAGTGCAGAGTTCATCAGTGCGATCATCGTCTGTGGTGTGCGTACACACTCAATCCGTTCGCGTGGACAGCGGAGATCAACCACACATCTACGCGTCCCAGCGAATAGTCGTACGTTACTTGCTACCTCTCCCCAAGCGTAGACGCCCATCGGTTACAGCATCGACGACGCCAGCGTGGATAGAGTAAAAGATAAGTACCTCTCGTTGTTCTTCTCCTCTTCACGTCTTTTTTGATTAGTTTTTACTGCGTGTGAAAGTTTTCCCTCTTCCCTTTCTCCTTTGTATGTGTTTTTTTTCAGTTTGATTCAATTTCCATTTCTGTGAATAGTGTTAGTTTGAGTTATTCGTGCGCCCTTTGCGGTGTTAAGCTACCGCAATGGGTGTAGATGATGATGGCGGGGGAACGTCGTATCCCCTCACTGAGTCTTCGAATGTGTTGAACCAACAAAACACAAACACCTCTATGCCCAATCCATGTGTGTCCCCTCAATCTGATGTGTCTCAAATGGACACCAATATTCTACCATCTCCGACGTCCCCTCGCCTCAAGGCCTACCCGCCCGACTCTGGTGGGCCTTTTGTTGTTTTCTTTCGATCCAAAGGCAAACGGTTGAACACTATTCAGATCAGTAAGGATCTGACTAAGCGATTCTCTTCCGTTGTCGCCATTGACACAGTGGGTTCTGGTAAGCTGCGCGTCACCGTCAGTGACCGTAAACAGGCCAATGAGATTGTGGCCTGTGAGCTCTTTACTCGGGAGTATCAAACTTATCTGCCAAGCCATCGGGTTGAGATTGCGGGAGTGGTCACCGAAGGCAGTATGACCTGCGAAGAATTGATGCAGGGTTGTGGTCGCTTCAAAAACCCTTCTCTCCCATCTGTCCCCATACTGGAATGCAAGCAATTGCATTCCGTATCCCTGGTGGGAGAAAAGAAGATCTATTCAAATTCTGAATCCTTCTGTGTGACCTTTTCCGGATCTGCTTTGCCGAATTTTCTTGTAATCGGAAAACTTCGTTTACCTGTGCGGCTGTACGTACCGAAGGCTAGAGATGGTCGGGTCTCGGGTTTTCAAACCCGAAACCCGACCCGAACCCGAACCCGACGGGTTCGGGTCGGGTTCGGGTTTGAAAATTTAAAATATTTCGGGTTCGGGTTCGGGTCGGGTTTGAAGGCTACAAAATATTCGGGTACGGGTCGGGTTCGGGCTTGAACAAAGTCGGGTTTAGTCGGGTTTGGATCGGGTTTGATGAGTATTGTGAACAGAGTAACAATCTAAAAGCTTTCGTTTGCATCAGAAACGATGAATTTATCATCGTTTCCAACTCGGGTTTTATTCGGGTTTTTCTTTGAAAACTTTTTCGGGTTTCGGGTCGGGTTCGGGTTTGAACAGCAATATTTTTTCGGGTTCGGGTCGGGTCCGGGTTTGATTTACAATTATTGTCTCGGGTTCGGGTCGGGTCCGGGTTTGAAGAAATAAAATTAGTCGGGTACGGGTCGGGTTCGGGTTTGAAAAATGTCAAACCCGACCATCTCTAACCGAAGGTAATGAATTGCACAAATTGCAAGCAGCTGGGCCATACTGCCCAGTATTGCTGCAATAAACCTCGCTGTGCTTCTTGCGGGGAGAGACATGTGGATGGTGCATGTAGTATACCGCCAAAATGCGTTTATTGCAACGAAAGTCCACCACATGCCCTCGAAAACTGCCCGACGTACGTACGCCGGCAGCAACATCAGCGACGATCATTAGAGCAGCGCTCTCGGCGTAGTTTTGCCGAGATGTTGAAAAAGGCTGCTCCGTCTGCTGAATCCCAAAATATCTACTCTTCTCTGTCTCTTGATGATCAGGGCTCCGACTCTGAGGTTGGTGAAGGAATTTCCTTCGTTTTCAAGGGTTCATCGAGGAAGCGTGTGAGACTCCAGAGACCCACAAAAAAGCCTCGGAATCTGTCTAGCAGTGATGACCCACCAGCCATGAAAAATACTAAGCCTGTCGCGAAAGTCTCAAAGCTTTCACCTCCTGGATTCAAACTCCAAGAGGAAAGAGACTTTCCGCCACTACCGGGAAAATCTAAAATCCCAAATATTCCAAAATTTCAAACTGCTCAGCCAAAAGAAAGTTCGCATTCGGAGCCCCTAGGGCAACCTCAGGGCGTTCCAATGTTTACGCTTTCTGGCATTGTAGATATCATCCTTAATTTCTTCAATGCTTCTGACCCAGTGAAGAACATTGTCAAAGGATTGCTTCCATGTGTGACTCCTCTTTTGAAGCAACTGGCTTCTAGAATGCCCCTCCTTGCAACGATCATATCTTTTGATGGATAAATTATCCACAGAGGTCGAAGATATGATTTCTGTTCTACACTGGAACTGTCGTAGTATTATGCCTAAATTAGATAGTTTTAAATTTTTAGTTAGTAATTTACAGTGCGATGTTTTTGCGTTATCAGAAACATGGCTAACACCTGATGTGACCCTTCCTTTCCATGATTTTAATATTATTCGCCTGGATCGATCCGACTCTTACGGAGGAGTGCTTTTGGGGATCAAAAAGCATCACTCGTTCTACAGAGTCGATCTGCCGCCGATGTCAGGCATTGAAGTCGTTGCATGTCAGGTAACTATCCGAGGCAAAAGCCTCAGTGTCGCCTCCATATATCTTCCTCCGAGATCGGCGATATCTCGCAGAGATCTCTCTCACATCTGCTCTGTTATGCCTGAACCACGGTTGTTCATTGGGGATTTCAACTCCCACGGAACAGGCTGAGGGGAACTGTATGACGACCACCGATCAACGTTGATATATGACCTCTGCGACGACTTCAATATGACAATTCTCAACACTGGAGAAGTTACACGAGTGGCACCTCCAGCTCAAGATGGAAGTCCTAGGGATAGCCGTTTAGACCTCTCAATATGTTCAAGCTCGTTATCGCTGGATTGTTCATGGAGGGTAATCCAGGATCCCCATTGTAGCGATCACTTGCCAATCGTAGTTTCAATTTCCAATGGAACACAACAGTCTTCATCCATCGATCTCGCCTACGACCTCACAAAGCACATAGACTGGGGAAAGTACGCGGAAACGATCATTGATGGAGAACAAGCGGTAGAAGTACTTCCTCCGTTGGAAGAGTATCGCTTTTTATCCGAGTTGATTCTCAACAGCGCTCTTCAAGCCCAACGCCGTCCTGTGCCTGGTCCGTCGGTTCGCAAGAAGCCTCCCAATCCGTGGTGGGATGAAGAGTGTAAGGCACTCTATCGCGAGAAATCCGCCGCGTTTAAATACTTCAGGAAACGTGGTTCAATTGACAACTATGAGCGCTATTCTTCCCTTGAACGCAAGTTTAAAAGCTTGGTCAAAGCGAAGAAAAGCGGTTATTGGCGTCATTTTGTGGAAGGATTATCACGTGAGACCTCGTTGAGAACGCTTTGGACCGTCGGAAGAAGAATGCGTAATACATCGTCGGTTAATGAAGATCGAGAGAGCTCTCCTCGGTGGATTATCGATTTCGCTAAGAAAGTTTGTCCGGATTCCGTTCCTGTTGATCGCGTGCGACGAGATATTCCGGTGGATAGGGACGCCATGGATAGACCTTTTTCGATGGTTGAATTCTCACTTGCTCTCCTTTCATGTAACAATTCCGCTCCAGGAATGGATCGAATCAAGTTCAATTTGCTTAAGGGCCTACCTGACGTCGCAAAGAGGCGCCTATTGAACTTGTTTAATCACTTTCTGGAGTGTAACATTGTTCCGGATGACTGGAGGCAGGTGAGAGTAATAGCCATCCAAAAACCCGGGAAACCCGCGTCGAACTATAATTCGTACCGCCCAATTGCGATGTTGTCGTGTATTCGCAAGTTGTTAGAGAAGATGATTCTCTTTCGGCTGGATAAATGGGTTGAATCGAATGGCATGCTGTCAGATACACAGTTTGGTTTTCGCAGAGCCAAAGGAACGAACGACTGTCTTGCGCTGCTTTCTTCAGAAATTCAACTTGCCTTTGCCCAAAAGGAACAGATGGGTTCAGTGTTTTTGGATATTAAAGGTGCTTTTGACTCAGTTTGTGTTGATGTCCTTTCAGACAAACTCCACGCAAGTGGCCTTTCATCAGTTTTGAACAATTTTTTGTACAATTTGTTGTCCGAGAAGCATATGAGTTTTACTCATGGCAACTTGTCAGTTTCACGAATTAGCTACATGGGTTTCCCCCAGGGATCATGTCTGAGTCCCCTTCTTTATAATTTTTATGTGAGAGACATTGATGACTGTCTCATGGAAAATTGCTCGTTAAGACAGCTTGCAGACGACTGTCTTGTTTCTGTCACAGGACCAACAGCAGCCGAACTACAAGGACCCTTACAAGATACTCTGGACCATTTGTCTACTTGGGCCTTAAAGCTGGGTATCGAATTCTCTGCGGAGAAAACTGAGATGGTTGTCTTTTCAAAGAAACACAAACCTGCCAAGTTTCCGCTTACACTCATGGGTAAGACAATCACTCATAGCTTGTCTTCTAAATATCTCGGGGTCTGGTTCGACGCCAAATGCACCTGGGGGAAACACATTGTGTATCTGACACAGAAATGCCAAAAACGAATCAACTTCATGCGAACTATAACCGGAACATGGTGGGGAGCCCATCCGGAAGATCTGATCAAGCTGTACCAAACAACCATCTTGTCGGTCTTAGAGTACGGTAGCTTTTGCTTTCAATCCGCGGCGAAAACACATATGCTGAAAATACAGCGGATTCAGTACCGCTGTCTTCGCATCGCGCTAGGCTGCATGCACTCGACTCACACAATGAGTTTAGAGGTACTTGCAGGAGTACAGCCCCTGACAGATCGTTTCGCGGAGTTAACACTCAGGTTCCTCATCCGTTGTGAGGTTCTCAATCCATTGGTTATTGAAAACTACGAAAAGCTGCTTGAACATAACCGTCAAACTCGTTTCATGAGTGTGTACTACTGGTACATGACGCTGGAGGTTAGCCCATCTTCGGTTAACACCAATCGTGATAACTTCCTAGAATTCGACTGTTCCTCTGTAGTATTTGATTTGTCCATGAAGCAAGATATCCATGGTATACCAGATCACTTTCGTTCAAAGTTTATCCCTCCCATGTTTGCAAGTAAATTCGGGCATGTCAGCGAGAGCCGACAGTTCTTCACTGATGGGTCAAAAATGGATGATATCACTGGTTTCGGTGTTTACAACGTTTCTCATAGCGCCTCCTTCATGCTTCAAAAACCATGTTCTGTATATGTTGCTGAACTAGCAGCTATACATTACACCTTAGAGTACATCAGTTCTCTCCCACCCGAGCACTTCTTCATTTTTTCCGACAGTTTAAGTTCTCTGGAGGCTGTTCGGTCAATGAAGCCGGTGAAGCACTCAGCGTACTTCCTGAATAGAATACGCCAGGCATTGAGTGCTTTGTCAATTCGCTCTTACACTATTACCCTAGCTTGGGTCCCTTCGCATTGCTCCATTCCTGGCAATGAGAAAGCGGACTCTCTGGCTAAGGTAGGCGCTAAAGAAGGCGATGTTTACGAGCGTCAAATCGGCTTCGAAGAATTTTTTGCATTGGCCCGTCGGGAGACCTTGATCAGCTGGCAACAGAAATGGAGAGACGGAGAAATGGGTAGATGGCTGCATTCCATATTTCCACAGGTGTCGAAAAAGCCATGGTTTAAGGGGTTGGGCATGAGCCGTGATTTCATTCGTGTCATGTGTCGGCTTATGTCCAATCACTATTCGTTAAGCGCGCATACCCACCGTATTGGGCTCTCAGAAAGCAATCTCTGTGTTTGCGGCGTGGCTTACCAGGATATCGAACATGTTGTGTGGGGATGCGTTGAGCATCGTGGCGTCAGATCTGAGCTGACTGAAACTCTCCGGATCCGAGGAAAACAGCAGAAACCTGTCAGGGAAGTGTTGGCGGGCCTTGATTTAGAATATATGAATTTAATCCATCTGTTTTGAAGCGTATCAATATCCGGGTTTGATTGTGTTCGTTCCCTGTCTTTCTTTTTCCCATTCAAATTGTCCTCTTCTCGTCGTGTCTCCCACAAACCGTTTCTGTTTAGTTTCATTACAGATCTGGACATCCTGTCCCTTCAAGCTTCATCAGCTTAGTAGTCTAAGTAGCTTAAGAAATTCCAAAAAATCCTTTCCTTCCCTGTTTCAAATTTATCCACTAACCTTAAAACTTCCGCAAACTAACATAGTTTTTAAAATAAGTTCAAATTTCAAAATGTAAATAATGTAAAAAAAGAAAAGATTTCGGCTCTGTTATGCCCTACGGCGCCTGAGCCTGCCAAATAAACGAGATAAGTAAAAAAAAAAAAAAAAACCCACACCCCTTGAGTTATCTTCTCAGGGTTCTGATTGCAGACTTCCCCTTGTAAAAGCACCATTTTTGGCTTTTAGATGTTTAATTCAAGACCTCAAAGCGTAACCTACCTACGAATTGTGGGCTTCGTAGCCGTGTGGTTAGTGTCACCGAGGCATTTAGCCGCATCGTGCTAAGTAGTGTGGGTTCGATTCCCACTTCAGGCCGAAAACTTTTCGAGAGGAATGTATTCCGACTGTGCCACTGGGCGTTGCATGCTAGTTCGTTGTCTAGTGTGGTGCTTCCTTCAAAGGGCAAACAGCCCACTGGAAGCATTAACGTGTAGTGTCTTTTTTTTAAATGATTGTGTAGTTTTTCGAAAGTTCTAATCATAGCATATTTTCTACAATTATCTACAGATAAATCCGTAGCATCATAGTTTTAAATCGTTTTATTAATTACATTTTAAAACTACTTGAAGGATTCACATCACCATCTCCATAATTATCACTATCGTTTTGCTCCGCAGAACCCATGCAGGTTTCCACGTGTTGCTTCTTAAGGGTCCTCGTGGCAAACGTTTGCTTACACTTGGGACAGGTCTCGATGCGTTTCTGTAGGAATCGAAAGCCAGGGTAATTCCATTGAACGAATAAAGGGATTATATGAAGGTAACTCACCCGTTGGGCTATCATCTTCGCCATCAGTGCTCCCGGAACCGGTTTGACTCGCGCGTTCGTCGTTATGCCATGCTCCAGTTGCATATGCCTGTTGTACATGCCATGATACCGTAGGTCTCGTCCGCAGCATACGTAGTCGTCCCTGTTGAAAATAAGACATTTGATCGTTGAGATAACAAGAGAAATTGACGAACTTTGTACCTGTAAGTGATGCATAGATGATCGCCGAGCTGTTCCTGGGAGGGGAACAAAATCAAACACCTTGCACACTCGAGATCGTGGGGATTGTCGTGCCGTGCTCGATGGTTGTCCAACGTCTCCTGACTTCGGAACGTTGCCACGCAAACATCGCACGTGAATCTGGTTTGGATGTTGTGAGCGCACTCGATGTGGCTGTTCAGAAGATACTGGGTCGGAAATTGTTTCTCGCAATGCGGACAAGGAATGCGGACCTTTTCGTGGATGATGTTGATATGTTTCTGCAGCTGCGGTTTCTTTTTGAACTTCTTGTCGCACATCTTGCAGGCAAACGCGTACACATCGCTGTGACCCAGTTGATGTTCGTCCCGGGTGGCCTTCTTCCGGAAAGCCAATCCGCACGTATCACACAAGTAATTGGCGACGCCCAGATGGTACACCTGGATGTGCTTCCGCAGATCGGTAATCGTATTGTGCCCTCGTTGGCAATACGAGCAAATGTGCTCCTGCTTGTTCAGATGGCGAGCCTTGTGATCCTTCAAAACCCCCAAAGCAGAGCACTTCAGTCCGCACGTATCGCAGATGAACCGCTTGTGTGCCACTGGGCCGTGTCGTCGATAATCATCCCATGAGGTGAAAACCTCCGAGCATCCTGCCACCTTGCACGTGTACTCCCTCGTGGATTCCCGTTTCTCGTGCACTCTTTGGTGGGTCCGGAATGGTCCTTTGAAGTGCGTCGTAAAAGGGCATTTGGGACACTTAAGCGGTTCATCGAATTTTTTTCCCTTAGATTTGGGTTTCGTGGGGGGCTTCTTAGTATCAGTCATTTGCTCATCGCCAGCAACCGGGGAATCCATGGAATCTTCGTTCATCTCTTCATCACCAACCACACCTTCCTCGGCAAAGACTACTTCTGTCTTTGTCTCCAGATGTACCATTTCTGGCTTCCTTTCTTCGCTTAGGTGCTGGTCTTGATCTTCCTCTTTCGAAACGCCTTCAGGAGACGGCAAATCGTACGAAGGAAACTCGTCCAACAAGTCCTGGACGGAGTAATCGTCCAAGTTGCACAAGCCAAGATCTTTGATCAGCGCGCGCACATGGTTGGATTTGGCGTTGAAAAGGTCCAGGAGCGGACCGGAATTGGACTTCAGCTTCAGTTCGACCATAGCACCCATCAGAAGGTGGGCCGTTACCATCTTGGAACGATATTTGGCGAAGAACTTTAACAGCTCCAAGCATTGTAGGCAGATTGCTTCAGGTAGATGAGATTGTTTGTCCTGCAAATTCAATGGAGACAATTCAGAGGTTTACCTTACTGCTAGGAAGTGTGACCTCTGAGATAGGTCCCAATAATTATATTTTCTTTTATTTTAATAGGTATTCATTCTTCGTTTATATTTTGTCTTGTTTTGTAAATACATGTAAATAATTATCCCCTAACTATAAAATTTGTAAATATAAAATCTGTAAATTAAATTTGAATTCAAATCCCGTCCCATAAAACCATACATCGTTATTACTTCCTCTTGTACTAAACTAACATGGCGCGCAATACCCCCACAAACACGGATTTTTGCAACGTCAAAAATGCGTTAAAAGCCAATGTTGGAGAAGGCTAAGGTCTCTTTTCGGTAACAAAGTTTCAATTGTTTAAACCGTACGTTGACTACAACCAATCCTCTTCGCAGGAACAAAGTATTTTGCGACGCAAGTGGTGCAAAGTTGCTGCCCTCGCGGGTTTATATCGACAGTGATTGTGCCCATTTGTCAGCCCTGGGATACGGTGGATAACGTATCGACGAAGCCGCTTACCACCCCTCGACCGTGCGTGACGAAAGGTCGTTCGCTACCCCTCGCCCGTCTAAAAGTGCGAAGTGCGCCCGGTGCCCAGCTCGAGAGTCGACATCGAAGTGAAAGATTCGGCGGGTCATCTCAGGATGTCCGAACTTCGATTCGTCAGACAAGACCCCCAGCAGTTGGCGAAAGACAAATGATCCGCCAACCGGCGCCAGTTGCAGTGCAAAACTATTCCTATTAACCCTATTCCACATAGAAACAGACGTAACACTTAGAACAAATCGCGATCAAAATCATAGTCGCGAAAACATGTACACCCAATGTTAAAAACACAGTAGGTAGCCGATGGGCCAACAGGTGGCGGTAGTGCGTAAACGTCAAACACGAACAAAAACGACGCGAGCGCTGTGGATGGTCGATTGACCACCTACCATGTACTCGAATCGATCGTTAAAAAGTTGGTCGATGGACAGCATTGAGAGTGTGACGTCTCACAAAAAAAAATACACCCATTCATCCAATTCATCAATGAAATCTTCTTAAACTTCATAAAAAGTGCAGAATGTTACACTCAAAAAAAATCCACACGTCAAGGCTACGTGAAAAATCACGTAGATCGTTTGAAAATGAATTTTTCTCTAATTTACCGGACAACGGTAACAATCACCCAGACGTAGATATACATTGAATGTTCTTTCAATAATATTTACTGTTGGTGTCCATCATCCTTACGTGAAAAAACACGTAGGCGTAAATGAACTCAAATGTTGACAGTTCAGTTTCTGTTTTGAACTGTCACCATTGCAAAACGAGTAACATCGTTGGAAGCAAACGCCAAGTCTCGACATTACAAAAAATGTTCACAAGATTTTGGTGAGTAAACGTTTAAGATAAAGTTTTACCTTTTTTGATATGTGTTTTCTTTCGAATAGGGCTGAGCAACGTACTTTCACCGCCAATCGCAGCTGGCTTATCTCCATTTATCAGCGATGTAAGATTCCTCGAACTGACTCCGGTAATGCGCATCTGATTGCAGAAATATATCTGGTGTCCGGTGACCAATACGCATGACTAAGCAAGTTCTTGAAACTAGACCAAATTTGCCGTCGATTGCTTCCGGTCGCATCCAATTTCATCTATTTTTCATTAAGTTATAAGCATTTGAATTTCGGCAATATTTTGCCTACGTTAATCATTTCCCCTGTATTTAGTGTAATCTTCCATTCAGATATATTTCCAAATAATAATAATAAAACATTTTGGTACAATGAAAGGAATCTAATTAAATCATTTCTTTTATTCATAGTTTCCGTAAAATTGAAAGTATAATTGCTTAGAATCCAATAAAACGCTCCGTAAAAGGTACTCACAAAACACTTAGCGGCTACGTGGAATTCCCGTTAATCGAGAAAAGTTCATCAGCTCGAGTGTTCATTCTGTGCTACCTATGATTCACGTAAGTGCTACGTAGAAAGTGCGATGGAAAAAAACTACGTATGTTTTCACGTAGCCTTGACGTTTGGATTATTTTGAGTTTAGGAGGTATCTCTGGAGTAATTTCTGAAAATGTCCTTAAAGAAATTTCTGGTTGAAATCTTGATCTTTAAGAACTATTTTCTAGGAAATTTTAAAAGAAGTTTTACAGAAATCAATGGAAGAATTACTGGATACACTCTTAGAGAACATAAAACTTTCTTGGAAAATTTGTGAGGAAGATGGAGGAGATTATTTTTAGAATATTCTAGGTTGAATGCTTTAAGGTATTTTGAACGAAATTCCAGGAGATATTTCTCAAGCCAGCCGTGAAAACAGTAAGTGAACTTTCGAAGAAATCTTTGCAGTAATGTCTGAAGGAAGTATTGAACAATTACCTGATTTTGTTTTAAATCATGTAAAAATACAGTAATACGGGCAATTATACATGTCGTAATGTCACGAGGAACTCAAAAAAATATATAAGCGACAAATGACAAATGTTTTGCCTGTTTATATGAGAAATCAAACTCGTATCTTCTGGTTCCTGTTAGGTTTCTTTTTTTTTGTCAGTAGCGATAGGGGTAGTACTGGGACTTTTAATCTGCCCTAAGTTCCTCCCCAACTTTTGCTTTTATAGGCCTGTTGAAGCATGTGCATCGTAGTCACCTTGCAATCCAGAATACTCAAGATCTCAATCATAGTAGTCATTATATAACAATGTCAGAAATAAATTCATTCCTTCCATTACCGTTAGCCTAGCTACACGCATTTTCCTTAATTCTAAGATTACGTTCATATGGTCAATGTGTACCCTAACAGCTATCAGACCTTGCCGTAGTATTGCAGTCTAGTATTCCAGACTACTATAAAACTATGATAAGACCTGAAAAGCTACTAAATTCACGGTGCCCCAATTACCGTTATTATCAAATAAAATATACCATCCAAACGGCAGTCTGCAGTTGATTCCTGACGTTGCTCTGTACCTCTGGGCCGAATTTAAAAAAAAAATGCTTAGTAAGAATTTTGAGTTACGCCCTTTTGAAGTTTGTATGATAGAAATCACTTTAACTTGTTTAAAAAAACAGATTTCAATTTAATTTTGTTATCTAGTTTTAGATATTGAAAAATACTTTTTTTCTAAAATTTATCTTGACTGACATTTGAAACGGTCCAATGCTATGTTTAGTTATCACTAATCAGCCAATATACAAAAAATGATATTTACCAATCTAACGCCTGATAGTGATTTAAGGAAAGTGTCCAAAGCATTCAATCAAATATGTATTTATAGTTCTTGGACATGATTTTGAGATACGCCCTTTTGAATTGTATGGAAAAAATATTGCATGATGAAATCCGTTCCATCTATAATCAACAGTTAGGTGCAAACATAATCATTACACCTCTGCGATTGTTGTTGATAATAGATGGAATGGAATTCACATTGCAATATTATTTCCATACACTTCAAAAGGGCATATCTAAATATCCTGTCCAAGAATTATTCATACACATATGAATGCTTTGGACAATTTCCTTAAATCACTATCAGGCGTTAGATTGGTAGATATATTTTTTTGTGTATTGGTTGATTAGTAAAAACTAAACTTTTCAAATGTCGGACTAGATATATTTTAAGAAAAAGTGTTTTTTTTTTTCAATAACTAAAACCAGATTGAAAAATAAAAACTATTTTTTTTTATTAAAATCTGTTTGTTTGAACAAGTTAAAGTGGCATACATCATGTGATTTCTATCATACAAACTTCAAAAGGGCGTACCACCAGTAATCCCAGAAATTTGTTCAGACATTCATGCGTTGGGCTGGGCAGTACTTCGAGAAGCCTAACCTGGCTGCTAAGTTGGCGATGAAGGATCCATTGGTGAGCTCGTTTCATGCTTTTATTTCGAAACTGTTAATTATCTATGACTTGACATGTTCATCGTTACAACGGCAAGAGTGTTACGTGAATATGATTATTCAACAAATCATGAATGGTTCGTCTCTTCAAGTATCGGCATTAATGTTCTTCCCCATGCAAATTTCTCATATGACCAAAATATTATATTTATTCTCATGTTTATACAGTGTAACCTCCATGAGTCGATAATGAAGGGACCATCGACTCATGGAAATATCGAGCCATGGAACAGAAATCATTTGGAAAGCTGTTTTGAAGGACCATCGTAACCATAGTAACCATGAAATTTCGTTTTTAATATGGTCCCATGAGTCGATATCGAGTCATGGAACATCGACTCATGGAGGTTTAACTGTTTTGAATTCTAGGACCAAACGATTCTCCACATTAACAAAAATACCTTCCAGTAACCTTTGTGGAGATGCAGAGGTACACACGGTCTCCAAATAGCAAAGGTTACAAACTAATATTCCTTCCCTCAATCCCACCTGGCTGCAAGGATGTGACCGGCACCGTGACCCTGTATAAATAGAGGCACTGAATAATGCATACTGAAGAAAATTATGACTAATCTACTGAGATATTTTAGTTGATTCTTTGTGCATTTTCACTGACTTGCTCACTTCGTCACGTCGCAATGACGGGGCTATTTTAATATTGTTTTTCAATTAAAATTTCTATCTCATTTTGGAGAATTTCGGGAAGTAAATGTGTTTGATATGTTAAGTGGGTATCCTTTCATGATTCCAGCAATATAGATAACAATCATATCAGATAATGAACTCAAAATTAACAAGTTTAGGATTCTGTCACATGCCGTAGCGACGGAAAAATGAAAGAGAATTTGAAAAAAAATCTCTGTCATTGTCTCGCTGTCCGATGACAGTGAGAGAAGCATCTATGTAGAAGTCGCACGATGCTCCCTATTTACATTGACGGTTTCCAGCCCTGCTTCGGGCAGGGCCCAGATAGCCGTAGCGGTAAACGCGCAGCTATTCAGTATGACCATGCTGAGGGTCGTGGGTTCGAATCCCGAGGTCGAAAGGTCGAAAGGTCGAGGATCTTTTCGTAAAGGAAATTTTCTCGATTCCCAGGGCATAGAGTATCTTCGTACCTGCCACACGATATACATATGCAAAAATGGTCAATCGGCAAAGAGAGCTCTCAGGTAATAACTATGGAAGTGCTCATATGAACACTAATCTGAGAAGCGGGCTTTGTACCAGTTGGGACGTAACGCCAGAAAGAAGAAGAAGAAGATATCTCTTGATCCTTATGATATGCGAAGAACCGACATTCAGCAAAATTGTTAAGCTTGATCCGCTTAACAATTTTGCTGAATGTCGGTTCTTCGCATATCATAAGGATCAAGACATCCGGAAGGCAAACAGTATGATTCGCAATTTTGCCGCTAGGTTGTGCTAGTGAGCATGAAAAATTGAGCGTGCTAAACTAGTTCTCTCTCGTGATCCACAAGATATAAAAAGCTCGAGTCTTCGGGAAAGCTGTTCAGAGGGTCATGAGCATCCGGAAAGCAGATCTTTTAATTAAAAAAATCCGGTTGGTGTCACTAGTAAGCAACTAGGTAATATTCAGGATTTCAAGCGAGTTATATCTACTGATCCAGATAAGATAGAAAATTGAAGTCTTGAATATCCAATGATTTAAACACGAATCAATAGGATTTGAAGTAAATCAGGACTAAATCATTGGAATATGAAGATAATCAGACCTGAAACTATTGAATGTGATGTCATACCTGAATCTCTTTAATATGAGGTGAATCTGACATTATTTGTTAAAAATTAGGTAGACCAATCCAGGACCTCTTGAAGTGAATCAATCTTAAATTATTTAAACATGAAGTGAATCAGACCTGAATCATTAGAAAATTGAGTAATTTAGTCCTACTTCAACTTTTTGGAAGACATGAATCACTTGAAAATACAGTTAAACAAAAATGAATAACATAAACTCGAAATTAATCCAACTTGAATTACTTGAACATGAAGTAATTCAGACCTGCAAATGAATGTGAATATAAACAGGGTGTCTACTCGTTTACCGAAATGAAATTCTCTGATATTTCCAGGCTTTATAAAATAATTCCAGGTTCGAGAAATACTCTTATTTTATATGACCTAAACAAACTAACGACAATGTCTTGACATTTTAATGCAACGTACTAACAATATCAAAGCTTATGTTCTGTTCAAATGCATTGTATTTAATCCATCATTATTTATTTCTCGCGTAACTTTTCAAAACGGCCTATCTAACAATTCACACATTTCGAGTAAATCGAGCTTGAAGGTTGTGAAAATATATTTTGAAACTGTATCAAAATGAAACAATTTTTCCCCACTGTGTTGCTTGTAGAGGGAAGCAGTGTAATAGAGTTCAACGTATGAAATGAAATTTTGTCAATTTATTTGGAAATTACACTGAAATCTATAAAAAACATCAGATAGGACGTTTTGACCAAAAATATGTACATAGGATAAATCACATAGGTCGTTCTGTTTCAACAATTGTTACATTGGACATTCATTTCTGTCATTTTGTTTCAGTTATAGTAACATCGGATATTTTGATTTGAGCACACAACAATCATGTTTTATTTCATTTTGTATCCACGTGCGTTGAACTGCTTCAACATTCAAGTTGAACTGCTCATTTTGTTGCGGTGTGATAATTGCAGCAGGGGGGGTATACGCAACGAGGTTCGCCTACCGTACATGTTTTGTGGGTGTATTCGTTTGGCTCACAACGCTGCTAGGCATCCCGCTGTTTGAGAGTTAAAATGCATCAGCATTTGCTGTCTGGCATGACCCGCGTTCGATCTGTGCTGTTTGGGTTGGCCCGTGTGAGAGATGATGCTGTTTGGGACGGCCCGCCCGAGAGATGATTGTTAGGCGAGCTTTGTTTGTAGTTGACAGCCGTACACCCACCCTGAATTGCAGGCACCAGCTGTGCTTTGTTTTTATTCATTTGAAAAAGAGACGAATGACCTTCGGGTTAAAGTCTCTCACGAACAACAACAATTTGATTCATTCAATGCCACGCCGTCACTTTTTCCCCCCACGTCTATGTGTCCTATGTAACAACAGAAGGAGGGGAAACGTTGAGCTGTATTTGGGACTTTTTGCTTCCTCACTGTTTCTCTCTCAATATTCCCCCCGTTTCAATGCTGGTTTCGCCCACACTTGTTCGTGTGTGAGTTACCCACTGCACGACGGGTGGTGACGACTGTGTTGCATTCGGCACCAGCCGTCGGCGCAAACAAGAAATAGCGGTGGGAAATGATGACGATGACGGCGCCGTCGATTGTGTTGTAGGAAACCAATGCCAAACAAATACATACAGCTTCTCCGCTCTTCGGTGAATGATTGCTCTGCAAATATATTTGCGCAAGTCGCGCATGCACGTTGCTCGTGTTGCTGCCGTAAAGCATATGTATATGCTTCATCGACCATGGATCTGAATCGGATTAACGATCAACGCTCCGTCATCGTAATCATTGTCATCATCGAAACTTAAAAAGCAGTTTTTCTGTTCAAAACAAAAAAATATTCGATGAAAATATGTTCTTTGTGTTTCTATGGAAGAACAGAATACAGTGAACACATTTTCCTGTAAATTTCCTTGATATTGAACGAAAAAACGGCTTTTGAAAATTCCGAAATCAATGACGGATCCTGCCCCCTTAATACAATAAGATCATGATGCTGAATATCATTTCCCTACATGCACTCAATACGCTGATAATCGACATTTTGTTGCGGTGTGCTAAACGGAGACACCAGCTGTGCTTTGTTTTGATTCATTCAATCCCACGACGTCACTTCTTCCCATCCGTCTATGTGTCCTATGTAACAACAGAAGGAGGGGAAACGTTGAGCTGTATGTAGGACATTTTGCTCTCTCACTGATTCTCCCTCAATTTTCCCCCCGTTTTTATGACGGTTTCGCCCACATGATCATGTGAGAGTTTCCCACTGCATGACGTGGTGGTGGTGACGGTTGTGTTGCAATCAGCACCAGTCGTCGGTTGAAACAAGAAATTGCGGTGGGGAATGATGACCATCTTGTTGTAGGAACTCGAGAAAGGAGCCCACGTCTAACAAATACATACAGCTTCTCCTCTCTTCGGTGATTGATCGCTCTACAAATATGTGTGAGCAAGTCGCGCATGTACGTTGCTCGTGTTGCTGCCGTGAAGCATATTTATATGCTTGATCGACCATGCATCTGAATCAGATTGATACAATGACATCATGATGCTCAATCTTGTGCTCCATATCATTCCCCTATATGCACGCAATGCGCTAATAATATGAAAAGAGATGTTGCAGCTGATCCAATCCAGCGAAACGGTAAAACATGGTTTGGCAAAAAGACCAAAATACAGTTTTGTGTAACTCATTCTCTTTTTGTCACTTGAGCGTTTTCAATTTTGCGAGGCAGTGCGACTCTGAATATATCGACTGAAATGATTGAGAAGCAGTTATTATGGTATTCTATGCATCTAAGTAGTGTCTCAGACACGCTTCTACAAATCATTCCACCTTTTAAACTCCATTCCAAAGCTTTATTCAGGAATGTCCAATGTAACATTAGAATCGTGTTTTTTCATAAATGTTACATAGGACATGTGGTTGGTTCTCTGATCAAAGGTCCAATGTAACAATTGATTAAAAGTGATGCAGTTTTGAACATTGGTCATTTTGTTAAGCTTTGAATAGATTAATTTGTTGTTAATATATCAGAACGAGTGTTCTAGTGTGCTGCTAAGTGGTGCAACGCAAATGATTTGCAATGATAATCTCGTTTTGTTTACATTTGTTACTTAGGACGTTTTGAAAAGTTACGAAATTTTCGTCTTTATTTAAATCCGACCTATATACTGGTAGGGACTGAGTGTCTTGAAAAAAGGAAATTCAGAAACCTCTTGCTTGAAAAGAGAGACCACACAGCAATCAAAAAACAAAACGAAACCTAGAGGGAATTAGGAGAAAAGAGTTTGATTCTTTATGAAATCAGACCTGATATTTCTCTGACAATATTTCTAAAACTTTTTTTTTTTTAATTCCTTGAGGCATTACGACAAATACTACTATTTGTATTACTATATGCATTTTCAATGATTTTCAAGGAATTTCATCGGAAATTAGCGCAGGTGATTGCCCAAAGATAGATATTTTAATTTGAGAAATTTGCATTTTTCTTTAGGAGTTCATATAATTCATAGTAATTGTAATTGCTCAATCCACACCCTGGCAGACAATTGTCCGCCAATCTAGACACGGGCTGGGTGAGGACCTACCAAGCCTCCCCCGTTAACATGTCCTATACCGTTTAGCACACCGGGTTCTTCCACAAGCAGGCGCCGGAATTAAAGCGGTCCCACGAGTTTCAGATACATTAAATAGATATAGTCCCTCTGGCACTAAACCGAATAGCGCCCTCCACCTCATCACCAGCACTGCCCATCCCGCACGCCAAACAAAATGCCGGAAGTGGCGTGCCGTGTAGCACATCAGATGTTCTACAGAGCACACCACCTCCGACACCATGCTCAACGTACAGCAAAGACAGCGCTAATAAAAGCGGAAGGCGCACCACTCGGTTCAGTCCCAGAGGGACTATAAGTATAACGAAGAAGAAATGAAAAGATAGTAGAGTTGGTTCGGTTGTTTGATTGCTGAAACGAAAAAAACAGAAACAAAGTGTTAACATTAAAACGGGGTTTTATAATTGATAAATGTATCGATAGTTTCTCATCTGTTACGTTTCCTTATCGTAGGCGCTGTCGATTTTTTCCATCTCCAGGGTGTTCATCTCCGCTCGAGCAATGAGGACCATGATGAAATGAGAATATAAAAATGTAGCATTAGTGTTGATCTACTAATAGATTAATTTAAATTGCTTTTCATGTGCTTTCAAGTCCCTAAGTAACTTGTAAACTCCTACTCAATTATGTTTTGTTGGCCTACACGTTTTATTTAGACACAATTTTTATTTAGAAAACTATTTGGATCCGAGATTTTAGGTGCAGATTGAGTATGTTTAATAAAACAAGCATCCTGTTTTCCTGTTGATGATTCTGTTATTTATACCAGCTGTATACAAGAATTTATTAATGTAATATATGGATATTGAATAAGTTTCAACGCGCGATTATAATACTTCAGTTTTCGTGCTGTTGTATTGGTGTATGTAGTGGGAAACCAATCAGTTTGGTGATTCTAACGGTAACAAATAGCACGACGAAAGGAAAGTTGATAATATATCATCATTATGATTTCAGTCCTAATTTCATAATCCGTTTAATAAATTCCGCGTATGCTTCGGCAATTTTAACAATTTATACATATGTATTCGAAGAAAACAGACTACGAGCATTTATTACCTTGCAACACATTCCTAAGTGATCAGATATTTATCATTTTCTACAGCCTAATTTAATAATACCTACATTGGGTTGTAACAAAAAATTGATCTTGGGATGTTGATTTGCCTCCTAATCATAGTTTCGACAATAGTCACATGCTTACTATCCCTTATGGCAGTGTTGTTGATTCTATTGTCTATCGCTCATCAGTTTCGCGCTACCCGGCAGGGACTTGGTCCTGTGTACCCAATACTCTGCTGTGTCTTAACTTCACGCAATACATTCTGTAGATGTGTGATACAGTTTGCGGAATATTATGATTTATTACTTCATTCAGATGGAAAATTCTGTTATGGTACCATATTCACATATCAGATAACTCCCACCTGGAACGATGTAATACATCGGAGACATGTAGATTCAGATGTATGTATACGATCTATGCCTAGTTCGGCTCTGATCGACAGGCAATCAGTGCATTCAGTTTTTCAACTAGCTTGAAGCGATGAACGTATCAAGACAAGCTCTCCACTATATCTGCTAGCAATCACCGGTCGTCGATAGACATTTCGGTTCTTTTCTGCTAAAGAAAGATCCAATTGTATGCCAAAGACTATGGCTCATGCTTTTCGATACAGCTGGAAAAACAAGAACTACACCCAGCACCAAATAGTACGTAACTATGAGGCGGACCGGAAGGTTTGATGAGCAATCCCCACCTAGGAGTTCATATAATTCATAGTTCTCATAAAATCACTTCAGGAATCTTTCTAAGGAATTCCTCCCAGAATTTTGTTTTGGATGTCTCCAAATATAACCTGGATTTTTCCAAAAATAACAACAGAAATTATCTCAGAGATTCCATCAAGAATTTATTCATATAGGGGAACTTACGTATTCTCGGCAGACTAAGGCGATGCCACGCTTCTTTTGTAATTTTCTCGGACATCAGCAGACAAATTCCGTGTTTGTCTGTTTACATTTATGCGCTGCTGAATCCTCTATCGATCCACACCGACAGACTTGTCAAAATGATTTTGGAAACGTTTTCACAACGCTGCGAACATCTCTTGTTAGTGTGACTATTGTCGGCAGCCTTATTATCTTCGGCAACTTTCCCATAAGATCTGCTGGTGAATCTCTTCGGCAGCTCCAAATCAGTCGCATTTTGAGACGTGTTCATTGGAATTGATAACATCTCTGGCGATATTGTTTGTTCAGTCTCGGAAATCTCGTCAGTGAGAAGCGGGCAGGATAATGAAACATCTGAATGTTTTCTTTGATGTGTTTTGATAAAAAATACTGTGTATTTGGCGTTTGAAATTTGGTTGCCGATAATAGTCGAATGGTGCCGAAGCCGTAAGTCTCCCTATAATTTCAGATATTTTTTCATCCTCCAAGGCTCCAGTTTTAAACATGTTGGAATATTCAACCAGAAACTTCTCGAGATGCCTCTTGGGATTTATCAGGATTTCCTATAGAAATGTCTTTCAGAATTTCGATTTTGACTAGGAATTTCTCTAAGGATTACTCCAAAGATTGCTCCTAAGATTTCTTTGGAAATTCCTCCAGTAGCACTAAGAAATTTCTCAGGAAGTCTTCAAAGATTTGTCCAAGAATTCTTCAAGGAGTTTTTCTTGACAATTTCTAAAGAAAATTTCTGAATAGCCTCTGATAAAACTAGTGTAAGTTCTCAAATCAAGCTTGATAAATAAGGATTTCTAGAGGAACTCTCGACAAAACTTAAGAAGATTTTTTGCTAAGATAATTAAAAAAAGAAAGAAAAACAAATGAATATTGAATTCATGTGAAGAAACTCATCGAAAAAAGAAACCTCTATGAAATTATGTAGGAATGATCGGAGGGAAAAATAGCTGTAGTAGTAATTGGTTTGGAACCTTGAATTATCTTTTGAATATTCCACTTTTTTTTTGCATATTCTTTGAGAAATGTTTGGAGAACTGCAGTAATCCTTGGATGAAATGCTGGGTAAATGCCAAAAAAAAAAATCTAGAGATACTGAATCACGAAACACAGGTCGAATTTGAAATGTTCCTAATAAATTTACTCGAATAACCACTCGAGGATTTTTTGTAACAATGTGAACTTTGGAGTGAATATGGGAAAAAAATACGAAGGAATTCTTGTCGGGTTTCTTGAAAAAAAAAGCTCTGGACTTAAAAAACCTATGCGGGTCTTCTAAGAAGAAATTCTGCGCGAATCTTTGGAAGATCTATTAGAGTGACAGCTGGAAAATTCGGTTGAAGAGTTAGTAAAAAAAAATATATCGAGGGAGTCCTAGAATAGTCTTTGGAATTTTTTTTCCAAAGTAATCCCTGAGAAAATTACTGGCGATAGTAACGTTGTAGTGCTCAAGGAGTGCTGAACCAAATTCTGGAGACATTCCTTTAAGCATCCTTTGAAAACTTACTGGTAGAATTGGTAGAGGAATCTCTTGAAAAATTTCTGAAGAGAAACCTGTATTAATCCCTGAAAATATTCTAGATATAATATATGGAGAAACCACTAAGATAATTCTTGAAACTTTATCTCTAGAAATATGTGAAAAAAAATCTTGATGAATTAGGCGGCATCCACAAATTACGTAACGCTCTAGGGGGAGGGGGGAGTAGGCTCAAGCGTTACGGCTCATACAAAAATTTAAAAAAAATCATACAAAAAGCGTTACGGAGGGGGGGAGGGGGTCAAAAATTTCCAATTTTAGCGTTACGTAATAAATGGACGCCGCCTTAGCTGAATAGGATCGTAACATTTTCTGAATGCTTCTCGAGACCCTGTAGAATTTTGCATCAGAATTCACTGCAAGCAAGATATCAAGAAAAGAGAACCTTTAGAGACCATTTTTGTTAAAATAGAGACCTCAAAAATCTTTCTTAAAAAACAGCGACTTTTAAAAGATTTGCATAAAAATAGAGACAATGTCTCTAAATAGGAACCTGCTATCAGCCTTAGATACGTGAATCCTTTACTGATCAAATATACCTAGAAATATTTGATGTTCTGATAAGCCGATCGAACATATCCGAAAAGATCCTCATTGCTCATAGATCAAGTAGCGTTTTAAAAGCGGCGCAGCCGAATTTTTTCTTTTTTTTTATGTAAGAGAGTTTTCTGGCAAATAATGGTTATCTCTGGAATTTGACGCAAAAATCCTTTGCAGTGAACATATTCTACCATGAATTACTGCCTCATCAAAATTCCCTGATAATTCCAGGTTTTTTCCAGGTAGTAGACACCCTGATAAAGTAATTTAGACCTATAAACTGAATCAGACCTTATGCACTTGAAAACGCAATGAATCCGGCACGAATCACTTGGATGTGAAGCGAATCTAACATGAATCGATTGACTATGAAGTGAATCACTTGAATATAAGGTGAAACAGACTTGAATCACTCATATATGAAGTGAATCTGACCTGAAAAACGTAAATATGGAGTATTACAGACCTTCTTCTTCTTGGCAATACGTCCTCACTGGGACAGAGCCTGCTACTCAGCTTAATGTTCTTTTGAGCACTTCCACAGTTATTAACTGAGAGCTTTCTTTGCCAAAGTTGCCATTTTCGCATTCGTATATCGTGTGGCAGGTACGATGATACTCTATGCCCAGGGAAGTCGATGAATTTTCCATTACGAAAAGATCCTACACCGTTTAGCCGCGGATTCTAACCGCACGGCTAAGTAAGGCCCCTTTTGCAAGTGTCATCCTTGACAAAATTTAGAGGAATTTCATATGTTCTGTTAAATCCCTTACAAGATCCCCTTATTCTCTGGCTATGCTCATGTCTGCTAGTTTACTCACCTGATCGAAAATAATTTCGGGGGACGTGATGGTAGCAATGAAATCTCCGATACTTTTCCCACCAAAAACCGGATCTTCAGTGTTGCTGAGAGACACCATCACGGCGTGGCAAGAGTTAGGCTGCAAACACATACGGCACACCTGTGGAAACTTCTTCAAATTGAACACGCTGTCGGTTGACGCCTTGCCTGTTGCACGTCTTTGGACACAGCGAAGTGCTTCGTCAAGGAGCCGCTTCGTTTTGATTTGTGGTTCTTCTGCCGGAACGTCCTTCGGCTCGGGTTCCTTCGGAACGTGTAGAGTGGACAAATTTCTTAAAAAAGGAAAACGGTCTTTAAACACATACCAAAAATCGGAACAAACTACCTACTCGGGGTCCACAGTCTTTGATCCGAACTGCGTTGGGATTGCCGTTTTGTAGAGAATGTTCTTCCCTCTATCCGGCTTGAAGCAATCCGCAGTGAAGTGGTCGGAGCAAATTCTAGCGTTGAGAAAATTGATGTTCGCATTCAACTTGGCACGTCTCTCGGAAAAGGCAATGGCTTTGATCCACTGGTTCCGCCGGGCCAAATTTCTCGGGAATGCGTGCTTCGAGTAGTCCGACGAGCCAACATTGAAATCACGTCTGCAGGAGGGCACTATGCACCGCATTTCACTGGGGAGGTATTTTCACGAACTGAGCACGAAAAACGTTGTTTATGCCGTGAATTTCACGTTTATTGTTTTTGAGCTAAAAATTGTTTTTTTTTTTTTCTTTGGGGTGTCTAGTTAGACGGCTAAGACCGATCACGGTCCATCTCGCCAAATTGTTTTGTTGACGTTCGATCGCCTGAATGAATCCTTACAACAGTTTCTGCCCACCCACGCTATGTCAAAATCAGCTGACCAGCTCTCTCTCTTTCCTCTCCGTTTTTTTTCTGGGCATGCAGCACGCTAGAATAAATTAAAATAAAACATGTTTCACGCACAGCGCACTCGCCATTTAAATCTTTATAATTGTTATTTCGACTGGATTAAATTTAGCGATGAGTCCAAGCGAGTTCACAAATAGAACAAAATTTACCTGCAGTTTGAGAGAGATGCAAATCCGGTAATTCTGCAACTACTTGTGTTTCTGAGTGAACAACACGTTTAGTTCTGGGAGTTTTGTCCATTTTGAAACACTTTTATTCCAAATGTGCGACGCCTCTCAAAAATCATCGGAAACGAAGCGTCGCGATGCTTGACAGAGAAGTGTTGTGCTTGTTTTGAAGATTTCCGCTCAAAGAAACACAACTTTCACACGATCATTTTGCTTTTTATTTCTACGTGCACAACGATGGAAATGTCAGAAACTATCGCCGGTGGCAAACGGAAGTGCATAGTGTCTTCATGTGGAAAGGATTTACGGCCGGAACCGGCTTCCCACTCCAACCATAGCTTCCCAAAAGACGACCGCCTCCGATCGGAGTGGGTCAAAGCCTTGACATCCACCGACAGTAGCTTCTTGGATCGAGCCATCGATTTCAACTCGGCTCGAATATGTTCCGCTCATTTCACCGCGGATTCATTTCAGAAAACTGGTGATCGAAAGGTTCTCCAGGCCACATCGGTACCAACGCTGTTCGGAGCATCGGCCGTTAAAGATGGGTGAGTTGGTCGATTGATTATTGTCCTCTTTAGTGTCTACATTCGTTATGGATTTCAGAAAACAGGATGCTTCTCAAAACCAGCAAAGCCCTAACCCTGGCAAGCAAAAGATCTGCTCGAAAACGGCTCAACAGCAGATGAAAAAGCTGATAGAGGAAGTGCTGAGTTGTAGTGAGAAGTTTGACCAGCCAAACCCGGTAAAAACTCCCGGTACCGTGTTCCGGTTGAAGCGGTTCCCTCACGTTTGTCGGCTGTGCTTGAGGCCGAAAAAGAATCGATTCGAGGTGATGATTCCACTAGATGCGACGGATTACGTGTTCGATGGGGACACCATTGGCGAGTTTATCTTCGATATCCTGCCTCCGGGGGCGACTTTGGATCAGGTGAGTATGTAGTAAGACTAATGTCTTTCATGCATGTCTCTAAAAATAGATGCTCTCTTGTCTTTTTTCAACCAAAATAGTCTCTGAAAACTTCTAGATTCTAGAGGCTCCAGAGGAAACCTCATTGACGCTCACGAGACTATTCCACAGGTTCTTCAGGAATCTCTTCTCAGATTCCTAGAGGAAAAGCTTCAAAGATTGTTCTAGTGGTATTTTCCGGAATTGGTACTCCTCTAGGAATAACTTTAAAAAAAAAATGTCTAGAGATTCCTCCAACAAATTCTTCCAGGGATAACTTTAAAAGTTTTTCCAGCGGTTTTCTTAAAGGAATTTCTCCAGAATTTGCTCCAAAAAATCTTTAAGTATTCCCAAGCTACCACCTCCAGTTTTTCCTCAACTCTCTCAGCATTTTCTATAGCTATTGTCCACTAAATCTGCTTCCGATTTTTTTCAGTTATTAGTCTAGGAGATTTTGCAAAGATTCATAAAAAAATTCTTCTGATAAAATTCTCAAAGGTTTATTCCAGAGTTTTTAAAGAAACTGCGGATTTTACCAAGAAACCCTACAAGAATTCCTCCTGCAGTTCCTACGTCGAATGTTCTTCCAGTTCATTTTCAATTGACACATTTTTTCTCCTAGCAATTATTATAAAAATTTATCCAGGAAATTTATTAGAAACTATTACAGGAATTCCTCAACAATATGGCATTTTTGCTTCTCGGATGTGATCCAACAGACCTTCAGCGTCGTTGTTAGCATTGATGCCCATTTGAAATAATTAATACCGTGAGGGCCCCTAACTCTGCGCAACTCCTAACTCTGCGCACTTTTACGAAAATCCACCAGAATCTGGTAAAATACTTAAATTTTTGTTTACAATTTTTTTTCCTATATTGCTACAATAGTAATAAAAACTATAAGGGTACATCCCTATGGGGTTGTACGAACTGGTGACGTAGGACCACGATAGTTAATTTAACTGAATTCGATGTCGTTCTTGTTGCTCGTTCTGACTTCATACTGTTTTCAGTGTTCGAAACTTTCGTAAATATTTATGCATATAACGATTTGCAGCCAAGTGTACGTTTAATCGGGTCTGGGTCATTTGGCATAAAGCCATTTGGCATAAGGTCATTTGGCATAACGCCATTTGGCATAAAAGACATTTGGCATAACGGTCATTTGGCATAATTATGAACAATGTGAAAATAAAGGGTCATTTGGCATAACGGACATTTGGCATAATATCAAGACATGTGTAAAGTAAGAATCAATTGGCATAATATCAAACCATATGTGAAGTAAAGGTCATATCGGACATTTGGCATAATATCACACTATCTGAAAAGTAAGGGTTATTTGATATAATAATTCATATATTTCTGTTTCAATGTGAAAAAAAATAATAATAATAAAATTGTAATATTACGCAAAAGAAAAAGTCATGTTAAAAAGGAGGGCAAATTCCTATATAACAAAATAACGCGTCGAATCGCTATAGGAATAACCCTCGAAAGAATACCTTATGCTTAAAAGAAGGGTAAATCTCTAGATAAATATCATGACTAAACAGGATAACAGAAGATGAACTAGGGTGTCAATCAGTGACGCAATATTTCTCAATATGAAATTGTAAATGGAAAACAAGGTAATAACTTTGTAAAACAGAAGAAAAAAATGCAGCAACATTGCTACTACAATTATCTTTTAAATAACATTTCGTGTTCCAACGAACCCAATCAACCAGTGCACACTGGTCCAGGAAGCTAATTTAGGCGAACATGAGGTTTCGTTTCGATTTATTGATTTTAGAGCCATAGTTACTTCTGATAATGGTGGGGATTGCTCATCAAACCTTCCGGTCCGCCTCATAGTTACGTACTATTTGGTGCTGGGTGTAGTTCTTGTTTTTCCAGCTGTATTGAAAAGCATGAGCCATAGTCTTTGGCATACAATTGGATCTTTCTTTAGCAGTAAAGAACCGAAATGTCTATCGACGACCGGTGATTGCTAGCAGATATAGTGGAGAGCTTGTCTTGATACGTTCATCGCTTCAAGCTAGTTGAAAAACTGAATACACTGATTGCCTGTCGATCAGAGCCGAACTAGGCATAGATCGTATACATACATCTGAATCTACATGTCTCCGATGTATTACATCGTTCCAGGTGGGAGTTATCTGATATGTGAATATGGTACCATAACAGAATTTTCCATCTGAATGAAGTAATAAATCATAATATTCCGCAAACTGTATCACACATCTACAGAATGTATTGCGTGAAGTTAAGACACAGCAGAGTATTGGGTACACAGGACCAAGTCCCTGCCGGGTAGCGCGAAACTGATGAGCGATAGACAATAGAATCAACAACACTGCCATAAGGGATAGTAAGCATGTGACTATTGTCGAAACTATGATTAGGAGGCAAATCAACATCCCAAGATCAATTTTTTGTTACATCCCAATGTAGGTATTATTAAATTAGGCTGTAGAAAATGATAAATATCTGATCACTTAGGAATGTGTTGCAAGGTAATAAATGCTCGTAGTCTGTTTTCTTCGAATACATATGTATAAATTGTTAAAATTGCCGAAGCATACGCGGAATTTATTAAACGGATTATGAAATTAGGACTGAAATCATAATGATGATAGATTATCAACTTTCCTTTCGTCGTGCTATTTGTTACCGTTAGAATCACCAAACTGATTGGTTTCCCACTACATACACCAATACAACAGCACGAAAACTGAAGTATTATAATCGCGCGTTGAAACTTATTCAATATCCATATATTACATTAATAAATTCTTGTATACAGCTGGTATAAATAACAGAATCATCAACAGGAAAACAGGATGCTTGTTTTATTAAACATACTCAATCTGCACCTAAAATCTCGGATCCAAATAGTTTTCTAAATAAAAATTGTGTCTAAATAAAACGTGTAGGCCAACAAAACATAATTGAGTAGGAGTTTACAAGTTACTTAGGGACTTGAAAGCACATGAAAAGCAGTTTAAATTAATCTATTAGTAGATCAACACTAATGCTCACATTTTTATATTCTCATTTCATCATGGTCCTCATTGCTCGAGCGGAGATGAACACCCTGGAGATGGAAAAAATCGACAGCGCTACGATAAGGAAACGTAACAGATGAGAAACTATCGATACATTTATCAATTATAAAACCCCGTTTTAATGTTAACACTTTGTTTCTGTTTTTTTCGTTTCAGCAATCAAACAACCGAACCAACTCTACTATCTTTTCATTTCTTCTTCGTTATACTTATAGTCCCTCTGGCACTGAACCGAGTGGTGCGCCTTCCGCTTTTATTAGCGCTGTCTTTGCTGTACGTTGAGCATGGTGTCGGAGGTGGTGTGCTCTGTAGAACATCTGATGTGCTACACGGCACGCCACTTCCGGCATTTTGTTTGGCGTGCGGGATGGGCAGTGCTGGTGATGAGGTGGAGGGCGCTATTCGGTTTAGTGCCAGAGGGACTATATCTATTTAATGTATCTGAAACTCGTGGGACCGCTTTAATTCCGGCGCCTGCTTGTGGAAGAACCCGGTGTGCTAAACGGTATAGGACATGTTAACGGGGGAGGCTTGGTAGGTCCTCACCCAGCCCGTGTCTAGATTGGCGGACAATTGTCTGCCAGGGTGTGGATTGAGCAATTACAATTACAATTACAATTACAATAGTTACTTCTGATAATATGTTCAGAATTTTCGGTTCCGGGTCATTTGGCCGAATGCCATTTGACCGAATGCCGTTCGCCCGAAATTGAAAACAAAAGTGAACTGGCATGGATTTATAATGAATTTCAAAGAACTTATTCAGCTTATTCATGAATAAGGTTACACCATCATTGACATACACATAATTAGCTTTTTAGTAGTATTTCAAGAAACATTTCGTGCTGAAAGAAGAACATCCTAAATGTAAGCAGTTATTCGCTTCTCTGCTAGCGGTGATAGCCACCTGCAGATGTTTGTAGTTAGATTTTGACAGTAACCACAAAGGTTTAAGACTTATTCGCCCTTTTGCTGGATCTGGTTGTTTTGATCCCTCGGATCGTACTAAGTAATATATGTCATAGCTCTAGCAACCACAAGTCTTGGTTTCTTTGACTCAGGCTTCCGAATTATCACTCACTTCCACGATAATGGATTTATCCCTCACATCAATTTTCAGCGATTAGCTGCCTTGCGATTTTATCCGTCTACAAAACAAAGCGAAAATAGATAATTGCACATTTCCGCAGCTGTGAGAAGTTTGTTTTCTCTTTCTCCGATCCGTGGAGAACTTTTCCTGTATGCATCGCCACAAGCAGCAGTTGCTTTTATGCACCGAATTAACCACTCCTTTCGTCAAGTTGGTGTGGTAGCATGGTTAGCGTGCACGCATCGCGGTTGTTTTTAGCAATGAATCCCGTTGCCGGCACTAGTTTTTATTTATCCACATAGTGATAATTCTCGGGAATAGTTGGTGAGCGAAAATATGATGGAGTGAAAAATATATACTGCTTCGCGTTGAAAAATGGGTTAACCAACGTGCGAAGTTTGATTTTTAACAAACTTCGTAGCGTCGCAACTCGATTCTCAATAGTGCGCATAATGCACACGGTGAAGGGCATAGATGCGCACTATAGCGAAGCGACTCGCGAAGCGGCGAAGTTTGTCAAATATCGAACTTCGCACGTTGGTTAACCCATTTTTAGTCGCGAAGCAGTATATTATCCCTGGAGTGTGATATGTCCACTGAATTGATTATTATTAGAGTGCTTTTGCCATAAAGGCATATCGTGTTAATTGTATTACGAAAGGCGTAAACTTGATTCATAGTGTATTTGTCAAATGTTTATAGCAAATACCTTCTAATAAACGATCCGACGACTGTCGGTCTCTCTTGTTATCCTGACATCGAACGAACAACACGTATCTCTACGAAGCTCCGAAACCTACAAGTACCTTTTACTTAACACCTTCACCGTTACGATAAGTCTGCCCGCGAGTGTCCGCTTGCTGAATCTTAATCACTTTTTTTAACCAAGTTATTGGTACATAATATTTGGCGACGAGGTAAAGCAGGAAACCGTAGTGAAGTGATTTTTTTTTCCTTCGCTGCAAGAGGCGGCAGCAGAAAAGTGCACTACCACCTGAGCGGCGGCTGGAATTTAACCTTCAAGAGGTCGGATTCCCCATCATCACGGCGGCGGAGTTTTCACGTTCGTGGTGGCAGCAGTAACGAAGGGTATCGGAAGTCATCCGGAGACGTTCCGAAGGATTGGTAGAGGTAAGAAACAGGGTTTTTTTTTTTGCCTGAAGCGTGTTTTTGTGCTTTGAAAACGCCATTTTGTGGCATAAAACGACGCTAAGTGATATCTATTGTGTTGATAGACAAAGACTAGACAATACCAAGTGTGAATAATTAACGGAAGCCAATTATTAGATTTTATGAGAGTTTTTTTTTTCCTTTTATTTCTGTTAAGTGCAGGTTGTTTAGGAACGACAGTAAGCCGAGTGATTTTCCGACTGGAATCGCAGTTTTAGAAATTTGTGTTTCTGATAATTTTGTCGGCGTTTGTGGGACAAATTTACATTAGCATAATGGCGTACGTAGCCCCAAATATTGACCCATACCGCAAAGGGCAATCTTTTGCATCCTGGTTTAAGCGGCTTGGTTATCATTTTCGCATTAATAAGGTGGCGGATGAGAATAAGAAGGACCAAATGTTCCTCTTGGGGGGCGAATATCTTTTTGAAGTGGCACAGAATTTGTATCTCAGCGAGCAATTGCTTGACGCAGCTCCGCTTGATGAATTGGTGCAGAAACTTAAGCAAAAACTAGACAAGACGGATTCAGCTTTAATTCAACGTTTTAAATTCGGTTCTCGCATTCAGCAACCTGGTGAAACTGCCAGCGATTTTCTTTTTTCTCTAAAACTCCAAGCTGAGTATTGTAATTTTAAGGACGACAAAGACGGTCGCATCCTTGATCGTGTTCTCATTGGTTTGTCGGATGACGCTTTGAGACAGAAGTTATTGGGCGAAGATGGGGAAAAACTTAATCTAGCTCAAGCCGAGAAAATGATTACAACTTGGGAAATGGCGGCTTCTCATGCCAAAGCTTTAACAAAAGACGATATCTCCACGCAAATTGCTTCTGTCGGTAGCCTTACTGGAGGTCGAGGTGCTGTTTTACAGCGTATGGCGAATTTATCGCGCGGCCGAGGACCGGTAAAAAGCCGGCTAGGGTACAGGTCCCAGTTTCAGTCCCCGACAAGAAGTACCGAACGCAGCACTACATCATACAACAGGTACAACGATCGATCCTCTTCGCAGTCCCGACAATCGAAGCAGGTGCGGTTCCGTGAATATCAGCGCAGATTCCAAGATGCAGAGGTTTACCCAGCGGAAATGAAGCGTAGCCAGGAACCCATATACGATCAGAGATGGTGCAGCTATTGTGGTGTGCGAGGGCATGTGAGAAGGAAGTGTCTCAAACTGAAACAATTGAAGCAAGATCCAATTAACAACATTGATCTGGAGAAACCTGGCTCAAGTATGGAGAACAAATTGTCCAGCATGATGAATCGGATGGCGTGGGAGGATAAAACTGATGATTCAGATCAAGGTGAATTAGACTGTATGCAAATTTCAACAATTAACCAAATAAGTAGCCCTTGTTTACTAGAACTAACCATAGAGGGGAAGACATTGCAGATGGAAGTTGATAGCGGAGCTTCTGTTTCTGTTATTGGGAAAAAGTTATTTATGACTAATTTCAATGTTCCTCTTCAGATAAGTTCAAAGAAATTAATTGTGGTTAATGGTTCCAGTTTAAAAGTTGCTGGAGAAGCTGTGGTTTATGTTGAATTTCGAGATAAAAGGAAAATTTTAAAACTTTTAGTGTTGGATTGTGATCATGATTTTGTTCCTTTATTGGGAAGAACATGGTTGGACGTTTTCTTTCCCGATTGGCGTGATTTCTTTGACAATTTAGCACCTGTAAATAATGTGATTAGCAATAAAAACAATGAACTGACGAATGAAATCAAAAGCAAATTTTCTGATGTCTTCATTAAAGACTTTTCCTCTCCAATTAGAGGTTATGAAGCCGAGTTGGTTTTGAAAACAGACACACCTATTTTTAGAAAAGCTTATGACGTTCCCTTCAGGTTGAGGGATAAAGTTTCAAATTATTTAGATAGATTGCAAAGAGAGAATGTAATAACTCCGATACGAACAAGTGAATGGGCATCTCCTGTTATAGTGGTAGCAAAAAAGAATGGCGATATTCGTCTAGTAATTGACTGTAAAGTTTCGATAAACAAACTCATTATTCCTAATATTTATCCTTTACCTGTTGCACAAGATCTTTTTGCTGAATTGGCAGGGTGTAAAGTTTTCTGCGCACTTGATTTGGAAGGCGCTTACACCCAATTGTCATTGACTGAACGTTCAAGAAAATTCATGGTAATAAACACTATAAAAGGTCTTTTTACCTACAATAGATTGCCACAGGGAGCTTCCTCTAGTGCAGCTATTTTTCAGCAGATAATGGATCAGATTTTGCAGGATATTGAGAATGTGTATGTTTACTTGGATGATGTTCTCATAGCAGGAAAAGATTTGGAAGATTGCAGACGGAAACTTTTTATTGTTTTGGATAGATTGTCCAAAGCAAATATTAAAGTAAATTGGGAGAAATGTAAATTCTTTGTTACTAGTTTAGAATATCTAGGGCATAACATTAGCGAAAAAGGTTTGTCGCCGTGTGCAAGTAAAATTGCCACAATTCAAAATGCAAAAACACCAAAGAACGTAACTGAGCTCAAATCATTTTTGGGTTTACTCAATTACTACAACAAGTTCATTCCAGGGTTGTCTTCTAAGTTATTTTGCTTGTATAATTTATTGAAGAACGATGTTAAATTTAACTGGAATGATGATTGCAACAAGGCTTTTGAAAACGCGAAGAATTTACTTCTTGAAACAGATTTTCTTGAATTTTATGATCCAAGAAAACCGATTGTAATTGTCTCTGATGCTTCAGGCTATGGACTTGGCGGAGTTATTGCGCATTGCATTGATGGTGTGGAGAAACCCATTAGTTTCGCTTCATTTTCACTCAATTCAGCTCAAAAGAAATATCCAATTCTCCATTTGGAAGCGCTGGCACTTGTGTGCTCAATAAAAAAGTTTCATAAATATCTTTATGGACAGAAATTTACGGTATTTACCGACCATAAGCCATTGGTTGGAATTTTTGGTAAAGAAGGTAAAAATGTGATATTTGTGACAAGATTGCAGCGCTATATTCTGGAGTTGTCAATATACGATTTTGAAATTCAGTACAGGCCTTCTGCGAAAATGGGAAATGCCGATTTTTGTTCGCGATTTCCATTGGAGCAGTCGGTTCCTAAAGAGCTAGATGTAGAGTGCATCAAACACATAAATTTCAGTAATGATTTCCCAATTGATATTGAGGATATTGCCAAACAAACAAAAACTGACTCATTCTTGCAGCAAATCATAAGATTTATGCGCCATGGTTGGCCTCAAAGACTGGATAAACGGTTTGTGGATATTTTTGCAAATCAACACGATTTGGAAATAGTGGAAGGTTGTTTGCTTTACCAGGACAGAGTAATAATTCCGCAGCAATTGCAGGATGAAATTTTAAGACTGTTACATGCCAATCATGTCGGAATTGTGAGGATGAAGCAGCTTGCAAGACGCTCAGTGTACTGGTATGGAATAAATGCTGATGTTGAAAAGTTTGTTAGTGAATGTGATGCTTGTGCTAGTATGGCAGCGTACCCAAAGCAGAAAATTGAATCTAAATGGACACCTTCCACAAGACCATTTGGTAGAGTGCACATTGATTTTTTCTACTTCAAGCAACACGTTTTCTTATTGATAGTTGACAGCTTTTCAAAATGGGTGGAAGTAGAGTGGATGAGAGAAGGCACATCGTGTACAAAAGTGATGAAGAAGTTATTAGCATATTTTGCAAGGTTTGGTTTTCCAGACACTTTAGTATCTGACAATGGTCCTCCATTCAATGCATCTGATTTTAAGAAATTTCTTGAAAGGCAAGGAATAAGGGTCCTAAATAGTCCTCCATACAATCCTGCTAGTAATGGCCAGGCGGAGAGACTCGTTCGTACGGTTAAAACCGTTTTAAAAAAGTTGCTTCTTGACCCAGAATATATGAAATTGGAATTGGAGAACTTGATTAGCTTATTCTTAATAAATTTTAGGAACAACAGCTCGACGATGAAGGGTTTCCTACCTTCTGAGAAAGTTTTAGCATATACACCTAAATTACTAATCGATTTGATTAATCCAAAACGACATTCTAGCAAGCCAAACGTACATACTAATACCCATAACCGCAATGATGAGATGTCTTCTGGATCTAACGATAACTGTAGTATGGCGGTTCGTAAAGATCCTATGGACAGTCTGATGGCGGGAGACGTACTATGGTACAAAAACCATGATCCCCGACACCAGGCTAAATGGCTTAAAGCGCATTTTCTAAAACGTGTTTGTAAAAATATATTACAGATTACAATTGGAAACGGAATAACTACAACCGCGCACAGAAGCCAAATCAAGATCGCCAATGACTCGAGCAGAGAGGTGCGTCGGAGGATGGTGGTACATGTCGATCCCAATGTCGATGAGCCTGATCCATTACCACTACCAAGAGTCGACGCCGAGGAACCTTTCCAGAGTAGTAGTCCTGATGCATCACCACCACAAGAAACGAGCGATGAAGAAGAACCATTTCGGGGTTTCCCGGAGTTCGAGTTGGAAGAAGCTCCATCATCAACGGTCAAACCGAATCGGAAACGAAAGATTGAGACAAGTGTGGCGCTCGATGGCCAGCCACGACGTTCAAAACGAATGAGAAGAAATCATTTCAGAAATGAATTCGAGTATTATTGATAATCAAGTTTTTTACATTGTTTGTAAATTTCAATGATAATATTAGTTTTTTTTTATAACTCCAGTAGTTTATCGAATAACTCTAAAAGAGGAAGGACTGATATGTCCACTGAATTGATTATTATTAGAGTGCTTTTGCCATAAAGGCATATCGTGTTAATTGTATTACGAAAGGCGTAAACTTGATTCATAGTGTATTTGTCAAATGTTTATAGCAAATACCTTCTAATAAACGATCCGACGACTGTCGGTCTCTCTTGTTATCCTGACATCGAACGAACAACACGTATCTCTACGAAGCTCCGAAACCTACAAGTACCTTTTACTTAACACCTTCACCGTTACGATAAGTCTGCCCGCGAGTGTCCGCTTGCTGAATCTTAATCACTTTTTTTAACCAAGTTATTGGTACATAATAGAGTGGAGTGATTTTCGGTTATCCACCATCGTAGCTCCAGGGAAAATTAATGTGAGCGATAAAAGATGTTCACGTGAGGAAGCGAAAAATGCATTCTCCTTACGTGCGAAAAATCGTACACGCAAACAAATTTTGTTGTATAATCTACCGAATCCATGGTAAAATTAAGAACTGCAGCAACGATTTTCAACCGACTACAAAAATCTGTTAAGTTTACTATAATCTGGTGAAAATCACTGAGCAGTGCAGTAAATTTGACTATGTCCATAGTAGCATCCTCTACAAAGCATTGTATTTCAATCCGTGACACCCACCGTACAACACAGTGTGGTCAAAAGTATGATGCTAAACTTCTCAGATCAAGAATGTTTCTTGTCAAAAATACTACAACTCTGGTTAAATCAACAGAAGAAATTTTCTTGTGCAGTGATGTTGACTATGTTATGGTAGAATTAACAGATTAATGTAGTCGGTTGAAAATCGTTGGTGCAGTTCTTAATTTTACCATGGATTCAGTAGTTTCTACAATAAACTTCATTTCAGTGTAGATTTCGCATCATTGATACGAAAATTCAGAACCCTGCTTTGACTTAAATATTCCCCGAGTCGTTTATTGCTATACGCAAGCAGGAGGAGAATGACACTCACCCAAGTTGAGGTAAAAAATGTGTTTTGAATAAGACGTAAGGGAATCTGGGGTAATATGCACCCTTGAGGCAAAACCTGCCTGCCTTTTATGAGTATTTGTAAAAAAATTGGAAAAAATTCGGAAACCCACAACATGCAATTTTACAAATACAACTTCCAGAAAAATGTCTATTTTTTTTTTCTAAAATATTTGTAGAATCCCCGAAAACTCGTTTTATTCCTGGGATGCATATTACCCCTGATACACTTATTATAAGCTTTAACATGAATAACTATGAGAAATACTTCACTCTTGAAAGAACAGCCTATGATCAAAAGAAGAAGAAATCTCTTATGAAAATTTAGGCAAGTGTAATGCATATAATAGTTTTATCAGTACAACTACAAAGAACTTCCGATGATTTAAAGAAGGTAAAATTCCCAATTAAAATATAAGCTGAACTATTTTCAATAATATAACTCGAATGAATAGCCTATGTGCAAAAGAAGGAAAAAAATCTGATGTAATCAATTAAAAACTTGAAACCTTATTACACCTTTGATAGTCCAGAGGCGAATTAACCGTCACCTCAGAGTCTTGACGCAATGTGAGGAGTTCACAACTTCGTCCTGAATTAACGGGTCGATTTTATCATTCTCTTAGAGCTCTTATAGAGTGACAAAAAATTACGTCCCGTCACATTATAGAAAACAGCAAATTAATTAGCTTATCAGTTATTGGGTCACACTTATGAAACCTACATATCAGAGGTGGTGTTATTTGATTTTTATTTTCATGATTCAGCCAAATGGCATTCGGCCAAATGACCCGTTCGGCCAAACGGCATTCGGCCAAGTGGCCGGACACCGAATTTTCAGTACTACAAAGTGTACGCATCAAAAAAAATTTACGATGATTACAAGATTGAAGTAGGTATAGGCCAACTTCTTTATTTTAAGGTGATTATAGAACGAAGCCACACCTCAAATTTTCAAGAGCACAAGACTTGAAAACCAAACAGCGCTCCACGTTAAAAATCGATCCCACTGATCACCACCAGCAAGCAAGCAAGTTGATTGGTTTTCAACGCGAACTGTTGTCAGATACTCTCGTCTTGTGCAGTTGAAAATTCAAAGTTTGGCTTCGTTTTATAATCACCTTAACGAATCGTGAGTTGGTATGTTCAGCAAAGTTATAGAAAATGATCAGAGTTGCTCAATATCAGTCATAACAGCGTATGGCTGATTTACATAAACTATTAATATCAGTTGCGAGCTATCAATATCGCTTTGATTTGACAACCAAAAGCAGTGATGCGACATCGCACTCTAGATTATAATCAATTCAGAATGAGTGATCACGTGACAATTCTCTTTCTCACTGGGGCCTTTCTTAGCCTTAGAGAAACAGGTTCTGTCCCAGTGAGGACGTAATGCCAAGAAGGAGAAGTGACAATTCTCCAAGCTGTTATTGTTCTTCTGTGACCAACACATAGTTTTAATTCATCTGCAGCTTTATCAAAAATATCGTATTGATAAGTTGCCATTTTATTTGCCTAATTTAAAATTGAACTTAACCCATCATTGATATCCATAGTCTATCGCTATCAATCATCAATGCATTGGCGATGGAGTAGACAGCATGATGTTGATGTGATATAGAATGATCCGTATTGTATCGCAGTCTGCCTGTACAAATCAGCAAGTTTTAGGCGTGGATAGTGACAGCGAGAAACTCTGCAAACGATTAGCTTAAGGTGAAGATGAATCGAAGCCAAAGTTCCAATTTTCAAGAGCACGGATCTGGAGAACCAAACTTCCGTTTAAGCTGAAAACTTAATCGATTGGTCACTAGCTTGTGGTGACCAATCGATTAGATTTTCAGCTCAATAGGATGTTTGATTCTCCAGATCCGTGCTCTTGAAAATTTGAACTTTGGCTTCGATTTATCTTCACCTTAAGGTGATTATAGAACGAAGACACACGTCAAATTTTCAAGAGCACAAGACTTGAGAACCAAACAGTGCTCCGCGTTGAAAATCTATCCCATTGGTCACCACCAGCAAGCAAGCAATTTGATTGGTTTTGAACGTGAACTGCTGTCAGATACTCTCGTCTTGTGCACTTGAAAATCCGAAGTTTGGCTTCGTTTTATAATCACCTTAAGAGCCGCGATAATTGAGTATTTTTAATTAAAAAAATCGTCGCTCTCAAGTGTTTTATTTTTTCGATTTATTGGCCTACTAAGTTTTACAAAGTTTTAATACTTATCATTTGCTACAACTTTACCATAGTTGTATTTCTTATGGTTTTCATGTTATTTGAGTTTTTCATCTTAAAATTTGATATTTTGTGTGCCTTGTATCTCAACTATGAGCACCTGAAGAAAATGATTCTTCACACCTAATGATTTTGCAGTCTTTCGAGTATCTCTGAGCAAAATTAAGAGAAGATGATATTGCTGTTTGCATTTGACGTGCAAATCCAGTATAACTGAGCTGCAATGCGGTTCGACTTACCGCGTTTGGTGTTCCCGCATTTGATATTTGCATTTCAAACGCACACAGCAATATTTTCCATCTCGTTCAAAATCGATTTTACTAATAGACGAAATGAGATAAATCCATATTTATTGAATATTCACACATGCTCAATTCACAAAAGTCATCACCTGAGCATATAAAATCTGAAAGAAATTCACCATTTTTCCTTTATCGGTATTTCGTCTATTAGTAAGCGAGATCATTGGAAGTCAATCCGATTGAATTCGATGGTATGATTTAACCGGAATCTGATGGATTCATACCGCACTTGTTGTGCTTCTTCGGCGGCTTGCCAGAGAAGAGAATAAATAAATTATTATAGAACAGATTCAGCTGTTACTAAAATGAAACAGTAATAAAATGCTAAAATCTTCAATTTAAGTATGTAAAGAAAATATATTGAAATTATGCCAAATGTCCGTTATGCCAAGTGACCCTCATCTTTCACTTAGTTAAAAATTATGCCAAATGTCCGTTATGCCAAATGACCGTTATGCCAAATGACCGTTATGCCAAATGTCCTTTATGCCAAATGGCGTTATGCCAAATGGCTTTATGCCAAATGGCCCGCTCCCCGTTTAATCATGTCCCAAATATACATTATCTTTATCCGATTAATTCGTCATATTTATCTATAAAAATGTGAAATTTCACTTCAGGTTGTATGATCATTTTGAAATTATATTAGTAACCTCCTATGAAATATAAGGTAGCATTGGAAAGAACAGTAGTGATTGAGGCTTGTTCAGCATGCTGAAGCAAAATCGAAGTAATTCTAATTAAAGAATATTTAACAGCAATGTGTCTATAGGAAGTTATTCGAGGATTATAATGAAAGCTTCAGTCGCATCGCTTTGTTGATCCTTTGGTTTGAGAGAAATATTATTCATTGCTTGGCAATGTGATAAATAAAGTCGGAAATATTACTCTGTTATCTCTCTTACACACATTTGGTGGCCCTGAAAAGAGCCAAAGGCTTTGTTAGCTCGGATGCTGTCATAGATGAATCGCACTACAGGATGTTATCAGTTGATTGCCATGGTTAAACGAAGAATCCCCAACGCAAGTGTAGAAATTTGTATAAGCTCTCTGCTTATAAGATGAACCAGTTGAATGTTTCGTGGTGTGGATGGCACATATCAGCAACAGGTATTAGATCACACGGCTGAAGTCGAAATCTGAAAACGTAGCTTAAGTTTGAAATCTTGAGCGATACCACAAGCCGAAAGCTCGATTTGTCTAATAATAGTAGTAATGATGCTTAACTTGCTTGATTCTTGACTGCACCACAGATGAGTTTATCACGAGCCGAAATCTCATAAACCAGATGCTGATCAACAGCTCAGCAGGCTTCTGGCTACGAGGTGCTCCTCGCTAAGCAGGTTCGGAGAAGCTCTTACCAGCTCGAAAGCGAAAATGGAATGAAACCGAATCCGGCGAAGGAAGCATGCTTTAATCCCTTAGATTAGCAGATGATGCTCCTCCCATTCGTGCTCTTCTCTTCTAGTCGACCAATCTGTAAAATGGGTTATGTGCCAATAATGTGTTGGGCTTAGAATTACTTGAAAATTGCGAAAAATGATAATGCGTGAGAAATTGATCAAACATGAATAGTTGGAATGCTTGACATTTACTAAATATTCTCTAGTTAGCTATTGATAATCAATAGTTTTCTTTAGTATGAAAGTGAATTTCTGATTAATGGGTGCCAAAATGATGAAAATTGTTCAATCAGAATTTCTCTTGAAAACCACTAAATATGTCGCAATTTTGTTACATGTGATCATTTTCATAATCGAAATGCTCGGCAAATCAAAGACACTGTTGGAAATGCGACTGTAGTTTACAATCGTTGTGAAATGTTGAGCACTCACCCCGACGGCACAGCAGCAGCGTCCAAGAATAGTCTCAAATTGTCGTGCCATCAATTATTCATGACAAATTAAATTTTGTACGAAACTGTGAGATTGATTGAGGAATATAAGATGTAATAAGGTCGGAAATATTATTCTTTCAACTCTTTTCCACAAATTTGATGGCCCTGACAAGGGCCGATGGCTTACTTAGCCTCGATGCGGTTACAGATAAATAGCACTGTGGGATTGATCAGTTGATTGCCATGGTCCGTGGATGGCGCACAACAGCAACGGGTAGTGGATCACTAGAGATGGTCGGGTTTCTAATTTTTCAAACCCGAACCCGACCCGTACCCGACTTATTTTATTTCTTCAAACCCGGACCCGACCCGAACCCGAGACAATAATCGAAAGGCAAACCCGGACCCGACCCGAACCCGAAAATATTTCGTTGTTCAAACCCGAACCCGACCCGAAACCCGAAATTTTTTTGTTAGAAAAACCCGAATAAAACCCGAGCTTGGAAAGATGATAAATTCAACGTTTCTGATGCATAGGGAAGCTTTCAGGATGCTACTCTGTTTGTAATTCTCACCAAACCCGACCCAAACCCGATTCAACCCGATTGTTTTCAAGCCCGAACCCGACCCGTACCCGATAATTTTGTAGCCTTCGAACCCGACCCGAACCCGAACCCGAAAAATTTTAAATTTTCGAACCCGAACCCGACCCGAACCCGTCGGGTTCGGGTTCGGGTCGGGTTTCGGGTTTGAAAACCCGAGACCCGACCATCTCTATGGATCACCGGCACAAGGCGAAATCTGGAAACGATGCTCACTCTTGAAATCTTGAGTGATTTCATAAGTCCGACGCTTGATTCGCTGCTCTTTTCTCTTCGGATCAGCTTCTGGAATTTAGCTCCTAACGGGCTTGCTTCTTGACCACCGACCACCAGACGCTGGATCGCTAGCTTGGAGGTCAGCAGGTGCGGACGTCGCTGCACAGGATCGGAGGAGCTCTTGCCAGCTCGGAAGTCGAAACGGAATGAAACCGAATCCAACGAAGGAAGCATGCTATTCACCCTTAGATTAGCAGATTATGCTCCTCCCCTTCGTGTTCTTCTCTTTCTAATCGACCAATCTGGGAAATGCATATGTGCCAATAGAGCGCTGCATATGACGAGCCTAACCTCACTTATTTGACAGCTGCTGGTCCTGTTGTTTACGTTTCGGACTTAGTCGTTTTTTCCATCATTTTTTCATCTTCGCATTTCTATCACCAGCATGCTGATGGTGACGATTTTCCACGGTAGGAAGATAGAATAATACGATCCGTGGGTATCTGCAGTGGATTTGACCTCTCCTCGTAGCAAACTTTCACGAAATTAAGAATGATTCGAAAAAAGTACTAAGTCCAAACTGTAAACAACAGGACCAGTACCTGTCAAAATTGATGCGTGACGTCACAGTGCAGTGGAGTATAATGAGTTGGACTTAGAATTACTTGATAATTGCGAAAAATGATAATGCGTGAGAAATTGGTCGAACATGAATAAAAGGGTTGACAATTACTAAATATTCAATAGTTCGCTATTGATAATCAATTGTTTTCTTTTATATGAAGGTAAATTTCTGATCCATGGTACCAAAATTATGAAAATTGTTCAATGGGAATTTCTTTTCAAAAGCATTCTAAACATGTCGCAATTTTGTTACATGTGATCATTTTCGTAATCGAAGTGTTCTCATAAAATAGGGCAAATCAAAGACACTGTCGGAAATTCCACTCTAGTTTACAATCGTTGTGAAATGTTGAGCACTCACCCCGACGGCACTGCAGCAGCGTCCACGAATAGTCAATTATTCATGACAAATTAAATTTTGTACGAAGCTGCGAGATTGATTGAGGAATATAAGATGTAATAAGGTTGGAAATATTATTCCTTCAACTCTTTTCCACAAATTTTATGGCCCTGACAAGGGCCGATGGCTTTCTTAGCCTCGATACGGTTACAGATAAATAGCACTACGGGATGTTATCAGTTGATTGCCATGGTCAAATGGGGAATTTGCTTATACGACGAACCAGCTGAATGGTTCGTGACGTGGCTGGCGCACAACAGCAACGGGTATTGGATCCCCGGGCACAAGTCGAAATCTGGAAATGATGCTCACTCTTGAAAGCTTGAGCGATTTCACCAGTCCGACGCTCGATTAGCAGCATCTCCTCGGAGCAGCAACTCTGGGGGCTTCTGGTTTCTGGTTCCTAACGGGCTTGCTTCTGGACCACCGATCACGAGTCGAAATCTGGGAGCGCGGATAAATTTGCGAAGGCGATGACGATGGCTTGGACGCTTCTTCGAGCGGCAGTAGTTCGCCGCTCGGAGAAGCGCCCAAGCCATCGTCATCGCCACCGCAAGTCAATCTTGCGTCTTCCTCTTCCGACGACACAAATTGGACGACGCGGGTGCAAACGCAAAGCGAGAATGACTCGCCCGATCGTGTTCACAGTCCGACCGCAAAAAGAAGACTGAGGGAAGAAGCAGGGACCCGTTTGCTTTTATAGTGGGAAGCGATACTGTCGAAAAATGCTCGAACGTGATTGGTTGGATAAGAAAAAGGCCAACATTTATTAAATTTTCAATAGTTAAACAAAAAAATTCACTTATCGGATATATTACTTACGATGCGTACATTTCTGATCGAATGATACTAAAATCGTAATAATTGGTTCATAAACAACTGAGTTATTAACGTTCAAAATCTCCCCTAATTTCGTTACATGTCTCATTTTCCGTACTTTTAAAGTGCACCCCAATATAGAAAACAAAGACGTAGTCCTACGTCAAAAAATCCCTCAATAAAATTCTTATCGAATTATCTGATAAACCCTTACAAAAACACTATCTCCTAGTTAAGCTTCGTTTCCTTTTGTTTTCTCAGATCCTGTTTGGTCTCTTTTTGGTCCCTATCTCCCCATTCAACCCTGAGCTAACATTCTAACTTTTCTCTACAGGACAAGCAACACCTCTTGCCAAATGCGGTTTGTCAGCCATGCTTGGAGCTGTTGAAGTTCTTTGCCAAGTTTCGCTCGAAGCTTGCAATGCACAGTGGTCCAGGAATCAGTTTTACGCGGAAAGATGCATTTTGAGCTTTAAAATGAAACATTAGACAAAAACGGTCTTCTACAAAGTTGTTTGTATTAGTTAAGCCCTTTGTTTGGTGTTATTGAAAATTAGGGTGGACCACATTTTCATAGAAATTGTGTAACTAACTTTCTTATTTGTAGAAATTATATTATACATGCTTCAGCAAAGTTGTAGACCATACAATTTCAAGCAACTTTGCCAAAAAAAGTTTTTTTGTATCTCTTAAATTGACCGATTTAGAGCTTTTTTCCTACGGTGACATAGGGTGGTCCGAACAAAACTGGTTTTCTGGCTCTAGAGTTTTCAATTCAAATTTCTCATCAAAGTAGTCTAAGAAACACTTTTAGAGCTTTGAAAAATGCGTAATTTGGTGAGTGAATAAACTCGCTATCTCCTTCCGTTTAGGAGTTATTGTTGTTTTTCTCTCAAAAACATGCCTACTTTGATTGTGAATATCTCTGATTGGGGCAAACATAAAAAAAATCTTTTGACGGCATTCAAAAGACAAAATAAAATTGTATATTATATCAAAAAATTACAGATGTGTTATTTTTGTAACTCTAATAAAATGCCTTGAAAAACAAAGGAATTTAAGCAGAAAATCTTTAATAACTTTTGAACTAAAATAGATATCATCAATATTTTTGCATGAAAATTTGCGTTTTGTTCAGTTCTTGAAGTCGTTCATAGACCGCTTTGACGAGAAATCCGAAATAAGAAAGATAGGCCTCTAAAACTATTTTGAAGATTTTCATAGTATGTATTTCTTTATTATTTTGCATTTTGAGCATGAAAATGAAATTTTAGACAAAAATGATCTTCTACAGAATTGTTTCTAAAAATGTAAGCTAACATACTGTGTCATTTAAACTAGGGTGGTCCACAATATCACACATATCATATAATCAACTTTTTCATTTGCAATAATACTGGTATATGCTCTTAGGCAAAGTGGTAGAACTTGAAATTTTGATCAACTTTGCCAAAAAAAGTTTTTCTGTAGCTCAAAATTTCACCAATCTAGAGCATTTTTTCCTAATCATAGCAGGGTGGTCCAACAAAAATAAGTTTTTCAACTCTAGTTTTTTTAATATTATTTTCTCATCAAAGTCGTCTATGAACGACTTTTAGAACTTAACAAAACGCAAATTTTCATGCAAAAAGATTGTTGATATCTATTTTAGTTCAAAAGTTATTAAAGTTTTTGTGATAAAAAATATTTGACTTTCAAGACGTTTTATTAGAGTTACAAAAATAACACATCTGTGATTTTTTGATATAATATACAATTTTATTTTGTCTTTTGAATGCTGTCAAAAGATATTTTTTATATTTGCCCCAATCAGAGATATTCACAATCAAAGTAGGCAAGTTTTTGAGAGAAAAACAACAATAACTCCTAAACGGAAGGAGATAGCGAGTTTCTTCACTCACCAAATTACGCATTTTTCAAAGCTCTAAAAGTGTTTCTTAGACTACTTTGATGAGAAATTTGAATTGAAAACTCTAGAGCCAGAAAACCAGTTTTGTTCGGACCACCCTATGTCACCGTAGGACAAAAGCTCTAAATCGGTCAATTTAAGAGATACAAAAAAACTTTTTTTGGCAAAGTTGCTTGAAATTGAATGGTCTACAACTTTGCTGAAGCATGTATAATATAATTTCTACAAATAAGAAAGTTAGTTACACAATTTCTATGAAAATGTGGTCCACCCTAATTTTCAATAAAACCAAACAAAGGGCTCAACTAATACAAACAACTTTGTAGAAGACCGTTTTTGTCTAATGTTTCATTCTAAAGCTCAAAATGCATCTTTCCGCGTAAAACTGATTCCTGGACCATAGTGCAATGGTCCACCTGCTCATGAACTCGCTGGTCGAACTGAAGCATTTCAATTCCCGTCCGATTGTGGATCTCTTCAGCAATAAGGCCGACTCGGTACGAACGGTGATTAAGGATCTAGGGTTGTGTAGGTTGAAATGCTATTCCGTGGACGATTTGATAGATGAGTTCCCGATGTATGATCTGGCAAGTTTTGAGGGGTTTGTGATCAAAGATGAGGAGGAGGAAGAAGAGGCCCTGGATCAGACGCGGAAAGGGGAACCCGAAGTGGAGTTAAAGGAATTACCGACGGAGGTGGGTGAAATCTATGCCGAGGAATGCTCTCCCGAAGAGATTATCGAGTTGACCAAGGATCATTCGGAGATGATGGTGCAGGAAGTGGAAGATGGTACATCAGCTGTGAAGAAGAAAAGTCACGTCAACAGAAACGCAGACGAATACCGACGGAAAAGGCTAATGAGAAGTAAGGGAGATAGAACGAAAGGCGAGCTTCTGCAGTGCCATAAGTGCAGCTATTCAACGCATATCCTCTATAGCTATCGATCGCATCAATTAACGCACGAGATGAGGGAAAACCGAAGGTATCACTGCAAACATCCAGACTGTTCGGCGGTGTTCAAAACATCGGCGGAATCCTATCGGCACAGCTCGACAGTGCACAAATCGTTTGTCTGCGAAACCTGCGGCCAGAAATGTTCTACGAGGTATGCCTTGGCTACTCACATGGAAAGGCATTCGAAGACATACGAACACGCTTGCCCGTATTGCGAGCAGAGACGATCCACCAAGAGTGACCTGAGGCAACACGTGCGGAAGGTACATTTCAATCTGAAGAACTATTCATGTGAAGCTTGCGGAATGGTTTTCCATACCAAAAAAACCAGGGATGAGCATGAGCGGACTCACAGCGATACCTATGGCTTCCCGTGTGCCCAGTGTGACAAAAAGTTCAAACGGGAGCTCGCTCTCAAGAACCACGTCAAGATCATACACGAAAACTATCGCGTTTCGTGCAGTCACTGCAATGGGGAGTTTTCGTCCACGTACAAGCTGAACAATCACATCGAGTGCGTCCACGGGATCCAAACGCGGTTCGTGTGCGACATTTGCGTCTTCACGCTGCTCAGTCAGGAGAAACTGGACCTTCACCGGGCCCAGCACGACAATCCGCACGAGCTGCAGTGCGGCACGTGTCTGGTGGTGTTCCCAACTCTGGAGGAGTTTGCCGGACATCTGTGCATTACTTACAGGTGAGTTGTTGGTTATGGGAGGTCTATTATTATATGGAAAAAGCAAACTGTAAAAATCTCAAGTTATACCCCGCTATAGCGGGGTTTGTTCATTGCAACCCCTTCAGTAGATATTTGCTGTGAAAGTTGAGCGGATTCCAACAACTCTAAGGGTTAAACGAGCTCAAAGTTTGTATTAAGAAAACCCATCAAATATATAAGAAAAAGTAGCGATCCTCTATATAATATATGATATCCTTCATATAAAGAATCGCTATGAGAAACAGGTCTACCCTGTTTGGCATATACTCATTTTGTATAAAGTCGTTTGACATAGTCGTTTGGCATAATGTTCGTTTGGTATAATTTGCAGTGGTGCAGCAGTATTCGGGACCATAAAATGCGTCCAAAAAAATTAGAGCCTATTGGTAAAGTCCGTAGCTACAAAGCAAAGCCATGCTGAAAGTGTCTGTGTTGGATTCCTGGTCGGTCCAGGATCTTATCATAATGAAAATTTCCTTGACTTACCTGGGAATCGAGTAAAAGCTCTCAGTTTACACTGGGGAAGTGCTCTCAGAACAGTAAGCTGAGTACCAGGCTTTGTCCTAGTGGAGATGTAATCCTAAGAAATAAGAAGGTGTTTTGGTGATATTCTCGGTATTCCGGCACGTACTCTGAATTCCATAGAACTCAAGTGTTTTATAATTAGAGTGAAGAACTAGTATAATAAACTCACATTACTCACGAAACTAAAGTTGAAATACAAGTTTTATAATTATGGTATATTATGGTATCCAACGATTCCGATCGCAATTTTTAGTAATTCAGTGAAAATTTTTGAGATTATGGTAGAAAATCTTAGAATTACAATAAGATCACTTTTTTGAGAATGTTTTGTAACTCCTATAAGGCTGGTAGCGAGTCACTTTTAAGTGTCTTGGTCACGTTTTTTAAGCCAGTCACTCAAAAGTCTCTTTTTTGAAGCCATTTCAACTAAAGTCTTTTTAGTCAAAAAGTCATTTATTTCACCTGAATTTTCGGGACAAAATTATGAATAGGCCTTTTTAATTTAGGCTAAATTTTGTTTGAGTTAGGTCATCACCAGAACAACTTCATGTCAGAATCAAAATATTGGTTCATGGTTTTCTTGTGTAAAAAGCTTAATCGATCGATCGAGTTCCACGTAATTTATAATAGTATCTAAGTTATTGTTAGTATGGTTTAAGTTCATTATTATAAAACTAAAGGTTTAAATGTTTAGTATTCTTTTTCAATATCTCGTGGATTTTCTTTTAATAGAATTTCTATACCTTTTGGTGGATGTTTATCTTCTAGTTAGATGTTTATCTTTTTGAACACTACGGTTTAAAATAAGCATCCTAATTATTCTCTTTGTCTTCCAAAATTGTTTTATTGATCAAACCTTCTTGGCACATTAGCTCTTTAAAATTTTACAAAATCTATACTATAGGCATTTAACACTAAAACGCGAAACAAAAAATAATTATTTAATGTTCTCTTTGAGAGTAAAAACATGGCGTGCTTTTTAGGACAGACTTTATTTGCAAACCAAACCTTTAGAAAGGTTAAAGGCCCAAACGCAATGATAGCGGAATGGCAACGGAAAGCGGAACTGATCCGCCAGCATAAACCACATCATCTCGACTGAGCTGTCAACGAATGAAAGTGAACCAACACTGAGTCGACAAGCTTGTTATAGTTAATGCTGGCGAATCGGTTCCGCTTTCCGTTTCCATTCCGCTATCACTGGGGTTAGGCCTTAAGGATTTTTTTTACGTCAGCCTACGTATCGCGTAAGAAATTGCATTATTTTAGAAAAAGACCTCGTGTTTTTCGATGTTTCATGACCATACAAATCATAACAAAACATTGTTTTACGCAAAAAAATGTCTAAGGTCGTTTTTTTTTTTTTCAAATAACGCGAATGATAATACAAATAACTGCTTCAAAGAATTTAATTTAATCGTTCATAAAATCAAGCATGCTTTCTTCAAAGAAATGATCCCCTTTTTGTTTTGATTCATTTCGGCAAAAGGTTTTTTGAAAGCCGCAGAGTTTATATTTGACAATAATATGAGCGGTATTAAAGTATTTTTCATTGCATAGTTTATTACAATTCGTCCGACTATAACCCCCAATGTCAAGTGAATCATAAAAGTGTAGTAGTAATTGTGATTGAAATATTAGAAGCTCAGTGCTAATAACTACTTCAGCAGCATAACTCAGAAGAACAGCCTATTTAGCCTATCGCCTTTATGCTAAATGTCCATTCGGCCAAACTTACCTTCCATTAAACTTACTGATGGAAAATTTCAATGTCACTCAGGCTTATGTCAACCATCTGTTCTCTCTTATTCAGCGTTCGAAGGACGCGTCTATGATACATTCGTTTTAAGCAGTATTTCAATTGTATTCGATCTTCTATCATCATTTTTTAATTTGAAATACAGTCGAATTTCGTTCGTTGCACTACGTTTAATTGCACTTCATTTAATTGGGCTCCCGTTAAGTGGGCTATAGCCCACCTAAAACGAAGGCAAACGTCACTTTCTGACATAAACCGCAATTTGTCAATGTTGGTAGGTAGCCCTGAATTTCTATTGTAATCAGTTATTTGACAGCTCAAAACTTAGCCCGATTAGTGAAAGTCTTTCACAAGGTGGCCCACGGGTTTAGTGCAACAAACGGAAGTTGACTGTATTGATTATTGCCCAAGTATTATATTTTCCGTAATCTTGATCTAGTTACACAAAATATTGACCTTATTAGGTAGAAACTTTGAAGTAGAATCTAATAAAGTTAAATAGGAAGTATTCTTCTGTGAATATTACATTTGACGGAACTTCATCTATACGCTTATAATTTTTCTAGACTGAACCTAAAATTCTTATCGATTTGAAGCCATTAAATAGTTTTGGGACCTACACAGTTTACAATGAATTCAATTTTGACGGTTTTTAAGATGTAATATTTTGGGAGTTTAGATGGAAATATGACAAAAATGTTTATTTCACAAATGTTCCAAATACTTATTGAAATTTACAAAATATAATATTTGAGTGATACAAAAGACACCAAATTTCGAAAAGATTGAAAATCTGATAAAAAAATTGATTTAAATGTTATTTTTTTCTATTTGAAAAAAATGTAGACAATATCTTGAAATTTTGGAAGTACAATAAAAATTTACAAATTTGATACTCAACTAGATCTACTACCTGCAGTAGATCATATGGAATATTGCCTATCAAATTGGATATTGATTAAAAAGTATAATAGAATTGAAGCAACTAATTACGGTTTGATTTTCAAGTCACTTTTAGTCACTTTTTCGAGAAACGAAAGTCACTTTTTAATCACTTATTTCTCAAATCTGGTCACTAAAATAACTTTTTTCGGTACCACTTTTCGCTAGCAGCCCTGCTCCTAGGACTCAAATGAATATCCAGATGAGAACCTTTGAGGTGCTGGTGAGCATCCTGACAAATTGATGAAATTTTTGGAATTCAGGGTGGAAAGTTAAGATTTGTTTCCTTGAAATTGTGGTGAATCCAGGTGGTAATCGTTGAAACTCAGTGAAAATCACCTCTGAATCCCCCCCTCTAACTCTAAATATTCTTATTGGTATTATAAAGATTTGCATCGAAATTTTTAAGACTCATGCGGATATTTAAAAGATTTTACCTGAATCTCATATTTCCCTCTGAATTCCAAAGATTATCAAGTTGAGAATATTTTTACTAGAATTACAAAATCACTATCGGAATACAAAGATTTACAACAAATGGCAGGGATCCCATCAAAATCTCGAAGATTCCCAAAAAAATTCAATGGTTCCGATCGGACTTTTAAAGATTTCCAAAGATTTATATCCGGTAGCACATACATTCTCACCCGAAAGATGAGTGTTGAAAAATTACCAATTTGAAGATCAGATTGGTGCTTAGTGTCTGTTCAAAATCTCGCAGGAAATAAGTAAGAATGTTAAAAAAAACTGCCAAAAAGCTTCATTCATTCCGAAAAATATCAGAAATTCTCTTTAACCTTTTCGGAGATTCGTTGAAGATCATGCAAAGAAATGCCGCTAGCATCCGCTAGGTTTCCTAAAATAATGGTTTTAATAAGAACCTGCTGAAAAATTTTATAGAAATTTCACAAAGTAGCTTCCGTGAAGTTTGTATTGAGAACTCGTGAGAGTTCGCTAAGGATCTTGTAAGCAATTTATACAGGGTCCTATAAAAAAATCCAATCAAAATATTTGGGAGAAATCTGACAAAGATCTTCCCTGCAGGGAAATCTACAGTTTTTTTTCTACAGGATTATAAGAAGCATTAGTTCGAGATCACTCCAGTAACTCATGTTAAGTCATGATGTGGAGTGCGAGATGTTAGCCAATTGTGCATCCCCTGGTAAAATTTTATAGTTTTGGCCTTGGTTTCTATTGACTATATTCACTTGCAATATGGATTTTTTGAGACCATCTGATGGCAGCAATCGTACATGCTTTTTTATTAAATTAATTTTTGAATTCTAAAAAGATGGCATTCAATTGAGGGAATGCCGTTTAAATCATTTAAATATTACTCGACGCTATTAAACATTCTTATTTTCTCATGATTGCTACCACCATATGTGCTAAAATAAAATTTCTGACAACTCTTTTTTTTCTGATAGAATACTGTGCAAATACCCCATACATGATAGCTTATGTTTTATAACGTGCCCAACTGGCTGTATGACCAGCATAGGAATCGTCGAACATCTACTGATGCTGAAGATGTTCTGATACAGTATGAAACGTTTCTCAAAAGTTCTACGCTGCTGAAGTCGATTTCTGAATCACATAACTCAACAATCAACATGATTTTTTTAATGTATGCCATTTGAATATTCTTACTGTGATAGGTATTAGGATAGCATTTCAAAAAAAAAAAAACGAATTATGTTTAATATTATTTCATGTTGTTTATGGAAAAAACAAAAAGCAGGACATCTCTTTAATAAGGATAGAAAAAAAAAGCAGGACAAAACTAGAAATATGATAAATAAATCAGTATGCTTCAAAATAATCTCAAAATCAGGACTTGTCCTGCTAAATCAGGACGGATGGTAACCCTATCCTGACAAAATACTTCGAACATCTTGGAAAACATTCGCTCAGAGACCTGGATAGAATTTTCAATGAATGTGCATCGAGATTTGCATAGAATCTTGAACAAAAGTCAGTTCAAAGACGAAAGATGCCCTTTATGTTCCTTGAAGTTGCAAATGATACGATCTAATTATGATCCATTATGGCTAAGAATGATAACTGGTAGATTTTCGAAGCATCGATGGGCTTGTGAGTTATCACGTGCTCTCAGGTTTCGACGTCCGTGGTTCGATACCTGATTGACGCTTTTTTATTTTGGACAAACATATTTCATACCTTGTCCTATCTATGAAAATATTTAATAATTTCGTATGACTTTTGACGTTGCGCTATTCTTTTTACTGAAACTTCTTTAAAAAACATTTTAGATAACCTTCAATAATCCTCAGGAAATTCTCTTACAGAAAGTATTTCAAATATGTCGTATAATTGTGATAAGTGATTATGTGCGAGTGGTGATTTAAGCCCAACACTCGACACCTAAATTTTAATGAACATGGGCCTAAATCCAGTTACCACCTTCTGCAATTATGTTCATTAGGGTATCAATTAGTGTATCTGTCAATCTTGGCTCAACTGAACGCGATCAACTAGTATATGGATCGATACAGTGATATATACCATCAGCGCACCAGATTCCGCTCATTTAAGGGAAGTTATGTGTTCAAATGTTTATTATAAAATAAATATTGTGTCGCTCAATACTATTTTTATGTCACAATGTAGCTCCAAGTATAGGTCCCTGGGCTTGGGATTATATTTTCCAGGGAGCGATGAATTTTGATAATTGATCGCTGTTGTTAGTAGTTTTGATTAGATGTTGGGCGAATTTCAAAGCAATGGCAACCTTTTTATTACAAAATTTAGATTTTATCTTCTGACCTAAAAATTCTGGTTAAACTACTGTACTATGCAGTTGGGCTGCACTAGGCTATCACTCATCAAAATTACTTTCACTTCGGGAAAATATAATTTCAAACTGGCGAGAAGATTACGAACTGAGGGTGGGTTAGGAGCACAATTAGACCCTTGAATGTGCAATGTGGGGTAGTAATTGGGAATGCCATTGACGGTTTGTAATCTTCTACGAGGTTTTCGAAAACCAACAGGGCGCGTGCACCGGGTTGCGGATAGGAGCAAAGGGAGATCAATAGCATCTACCTAAAATAATAGAACAAAAAGCCGTTCGATGATTAGGTAAGGTTTAGCGATCTTCTATGGTGTTCTAGTACTATAAAATTCTTCACTCACTGGGAATTTTGGCCTTGATAATAACAATAGTGATAAACATATAAAATAATACCTAATACTTGATAAGTACAATGTAGATTCAATATAGTAATAAATGAAATAAAATCAATTTTCTATACTTGACAAGGGTTTGAAGACAATCAATGAGTGAAGGAACTACCTATTAGAAAAGCCACATCAGCTAAGGCTATACATATACAAATGTTGGTCATAGGGTCATGGCGAGCATTCGGTATGTACGTCTATGATTGATTCTTATCTAATAGGGGCACTAGAAAACCACGCGGACAATTTCGAAACAAATTATTTTTATACATCGGTCTTACGATCCGAAAGGCTCAGCTATGCTGCAAAGTCATTTTAAAAGCTATTCATTACTACTGTTTAATTGTTTATAATTCTAACAAAACTACATAATTAACTCATTACTAATCACTGTTTCTATATTCTCTTTTTCTCTCCTTCTTATCTGTTGCATGATTATGAGCATCACTAATATAATGCATGAGCATGCACAATAAGAATAATTTCAGGATTGAAAGCAGTACATGGATACCTGTATAGAATAGCTTCGAAAAGGATGCTCCAAATAGAATATTTCTGGTCAGGGAAGTATTATCACCAAGGGTATGTAAATTTTTTCCATTAATAACTCATAGATCACACAAACAAATGAACTAATAATATCGAATATTTTTATATAAATCAGCATCGTCAATCAGTGCAAAAACAGATAAAGTTTGTAAAGTTATCACCATCGATTGAATTGCGCTCTGTATAGTAATGTTCAATCAGTATCAAAATCTCCTAAAGCGTCGCATTGTGCCATCAGCAGCCCTCATATTGTTATTATTGTGTTGTTTATAAAATTTCTAGAAAGCGATCAGCATATTCTTTCTTACTTGTACAATGGCCGATCTATTTGGAATTTTAATAAGTCAAATCTAACTTCAAAACTCAAATTTAATTGCTTTCAGCACATTTACATTTTGCAGCATTAATCGCATTACTGTGTCAAGTCTTCTCCATTCCCTATACCCTACCCCAACCCTTCTTATCCTTTCCGATGGTGTTCAAGTGGTCCGCATAGACTATTACGGCCATTACCTATCCCTTCCCCCGGCTTTGGACTGACTTGCGCTCTTATTGCCCCACCAAACGCTGCAAAATGAAAATGAAAATGAAATGTAGCTCCAAGTATAGGTAATCAGCGGCATAAAAAAATGAGAAACTCAGTGCTTCTACTTCAGTTATATCAATTGAAAGTGAAATTCCACCCTAGTAGTGCTTGTTATTTGAACTTGTTTCATTTTAAGGTAACCTAATCCTGCCCTTCTATTTCCCCAGGGACGATTACGTTTGCTGTGGTAGAGACTTCCGGTATCACTACATGTACAACAAACACATGATGATGAAGCACGGACTGAAAACGAACGTTCGGGTGAAACCCGTTCCTGGACAACTGATGGGTCAAATGAGGGCGCTAAGGGTAAGGGCCCACCGTTGGCTGAAGTTTTTCAGTCTAAGAATTAACATAACAACCTTCAATTCTAGAAACGCATCGAAACGTGTCCCAAATGCGAACAGGTTTTTGCTACTAGGACTCTCAAGAAGCAACATGTGGACAATTGCACTGGAGTTGGTGACACGGCGGAGCATCATGAGGCGATAGACGCATTGATGGCAGTTGCGAGTACTGGACAAGGTTATAATAGTGGATAAAATGAGGTGCAGTGTTATGAAACTGTTTCTTTTTTTTTCGCCCTAGTGATGATCATTCCCTACAACTCTACAATCACAGCTTGTTTTAAAACTTCTGATATTGTAACAGAGATCGTTGAAAATGATTGTTCTTTCCAATCTCTTTCAAAGGTTTGCGCCTATCTTTGCTTACTAGAGTATTCTTTGAGGTACAATCGCGTATAATACTTTCGGAGCTAAAACTCACTTGTTGTACCTACGATGAACGAATGTTTTACTTATCAAGGTAAAACATTTCAAAATTCAAATATTATTGTCACTATGGTCCACCTATGCTCAAAACTCACGTATTCAACGGATCTAAACTGAATAATTCCGAAAACAAACGGATCGATTTTACGGCAACGGATGAAGGACAACGTTTGGAAAGCTGGATCTTGGAACGTGAAAACTTTCAAGTAAGGTAGAAATTTCTCAATGATCTTGACTGGTATTTTGTGAACTTATTTTTGGTTTTCGGCTTGCAGTCACAATCAAAAGCGTTGATAATTTTAGTTCATCACCGACGTTTCGATTCTATGGTTTGGATCTTCTTCAGGGCTCGAAGATAACCAACTTGTTAAATGCCGTAGCTTTACATGGAAATATGTCGGGTTAGTTTCCTCATTCAGAAATGTACCCTCACTGGTCATAATGGGTAATTTCCAGGTCTGTACACACGTCTCACCACCGGAGAAGGTAATATTCTCTTCTCCGGATGCAATGAACTAAAATTATCAACGCTTTTGATTGTGACTGCAAGCCGAAATTTCGTAAAATGCATACATATTGGGTGATATGAATAAAAAACTTTGAACTTTACTACATGTAGCATCTACTCAAAAACAAAATCCACAAAGTTTACTACACTTTTGGTATGAATAAAAAACTTTTCGAACATGTAGTACTTACTACTTTCGAACATGAGCAGTGACTGAAGCTGCACGTTAAGAAATTTTCATTCAGAGTGCAGAGTGATTCTGCACGTAAAGAACAATCTATTCAGAGTGACGCTTAAAATTAATACAATCATGCATACACGGGAAAAAAATCTGTGGTAAAAATTACTATTTTAGCTGACTACGCCCGTTCTTGAAACTACCATGGAATTTCAGACCAATTTACTATGTTTACGGTACATCCCACCACATTGCTGGTACATTTGAGAGAAATAATTTACAACAATCTGATTTCGACCATGTATGTGGTAAAATCAAGCGCATTTCTGGTCTGCTGAAAATTGCCGGTTCGAGCGCTTAAGTTAACCCCCTAAAATGGTAGTTTTTACCGCACATTTTTTTTGCGTGTATGAAGAAAATCCATGGAATCTAATCGATTACGCGACAATTTGCACAAATCATGAAGGTGCTGTTATTTGACAAGATTTGTAGTGTAATTTTGCGTTTAGTCTGGTATTCTCTTTATGTTTATGATTTTATGATGATGGTACATCAAATAATTTTCTGGGTGGTTTTCGGTCTTCGACAACGCCAGTTGTTCGGATCTCAAACTAATTTTTGAAGCAGCTTCTAGTGTTGCAGCTCAAAACTGTAAAAATAGTATATTAGTTTCATTTTTCACCATTTTGTTCTAATTCTAACATACATGAATAGTTTTTCACTCCTCGCTATCACTTTCCAAACTTCCTCTAACAATCTCTCTAAACTGTCCGCTACTACAATATAAATTCCGGTAAGTATTATTTCAATCTTTTCAACTTCAATTTTACCTTCTATTTTTACTAATAACACCCGTACTACTAATTCACTTTAACCGATAATTCAACTTTTCTTTTAGGAACAAATTCACACCGCAATAGCTCTTCGCAATCCTTGGTTTTGTTTTTGTTTCTCCCTTTCTCTAGATGGTTGACATTTCCGACGCGCGTTGAATTCAACTACCTAAATTTCGCCACCCATCGTTTCGTGCAGTGTGGCCAGGTGCCGCAACAGCCCCTCCCGTAACTCTGGTGGAGATCCTCTATACGAAACCAGGTGTTCCGTTTCCAATCTCCGGCACCGCAATCTTTGCCACTGCTCGTCTATATAATTTTCCGTTAGCTCGAACTATCACTTGCCTGATTCTACCATCAGCTCCATTGACGACTTCATCTACTACTCCTCTCACCCAGCTCTTCCTGTTGTCTTCATCCGCCATATATACTAGAGTACCAACTTGCACCGAGGCTTTCTCTTCATGCCACTTCGGCCTTAAGTTTATAGTCGGCAGATACTCCTTAATCCATCGTTTCCATAGCTTATCGGCAAGGACTCTGGACCGCTCGTACTGATCGCGTAACGCTCTTGCTTCATTTCCAGGTGTACACAGCATCTCTCTTCCACACGATGGATATCCGAGGAGAAAATGGTTCGGAGTGAGAGCTTCAGGTTCCGTGTTCTCCTTCGACACAAACGTCAAGGGTCTTGAATTTATCATATTTTCAGCTTCAGCCAAAACTGTCTCCAGAACTTCGTCCGAAAGGGATCGCCCATCATCAAGTTCGTTTAAGGCCTCTTTCACAGATCTGACCAATCTTTCCCATACTCCTCCCATGTGTGGGGCTGCCGGTGGATTGAAATTCCATCTCGTTCGCGCATTAGTGAAATTTTCACTGCAGTCTTCATTAATCTCTTTGATGATTTCTTTGCTAGCTCCAACAAAATTCGTTCCATTATCAGAGAAGAATTCCACTGGAGACCCTCGACGACATACGAACCGACGAATTGCCATCAAACATGATGCCGTAGACAGATTTCTAGCTGCTTCCAGATGAACGGCTCTGGTAGTTAGACAGGTAAACAATGCTACCCATCGCTTTTCAGTTCGCCGTCCGACTGCCACCGAAATCGGACCAAAAAAGTCCACACCAGTGTAAGTAAAAGGACGGAGGAATAGGCCTATTCATATGACGTCTTAAATCAGCTGATCGGGAAGCACTTTGACAGTTCTTCTATGAAAATGACAGGCCCGTGTTAGCACCGGTCCTCCACCGATGTAAACAAATGCATAGACGGATCTGTCACATGAAAAGGCCTATGGTGTAACTCTCTGTGTTGGTAGTGGTGCCATCCTAGGTTCAGTTGGTTTGCATTTGTATACTTTGCACCATATACAGTTCCGCATTACCTTCGTGACTTCAACTCTGATTTTGGGTATGCAGAATCTCTGCATTAGATCACTTACAACGGCTTCCCGGTGTCCACGACCATGTTGCTGATGATAATGTTCAATCAGCCGCCTCGTTATCACATGTCCTCTTGGTAGAATGATGGGAAATCGCATCTCGAACGGCAGGAATTCCGCTTGTGCTGTTCTACCTTCTACACGAATAACATCGTTGTCATCCAAAATCGGCGACAATGGGCCGTATGAATAAAATGTAGTAAAGTTGAGTTTACTACATTCTCGGTAGTAAACGCTATATGTGGAACACGAGTGGAACATGGTTGTGTCATTTTCCTTTCTACACCTTTCGAACATACTACAAACAACGCATTGCTATGAATAAAGGTAGCATTTACTACAAAACTACTGGTAGTTAGCTTCAGAGGTTGCTACACATGCTTTGAGTTTGCGGAATTGAATGGAATAATTTACTTTTGAGTAAAAATCATGGGAAAACGATATGAGTTTTGATATATCGGAAGGTATTTTGAGTTTTGCAAAGGAATTCTGTGGTTACGAAAACTTTCGCTCCGCCAATTCTGAGATTCCGGTAAGATTACCGGCAGTAGCAATTTGTAATATCCGTGTGAATTCTGGCATTACGGTAACTATGTTATTTTCTAGGAATTTTAGGAATTTTACGTGTAAATTCTGACATCTCAGATTTCCTTTTGAATTCCGGAATTCCTGTAGGAACTTTGAGATTCCGATAGGGATGTCGGATTTTTTATGATAATTCTGAAAATTTAAATACCATTCTAGGAATATTGCGGAAATATTAGGAATCTGGTAATCTGGTAAATATTAATCTCTTGGAATTATGTGGGTATCTTTGAGACAGTATTTCTGTAAGAATCTATGAGATTGCGGTGGGATTCCTGCGAATTATTGTGTGAATATTTGTAATTCCGAAAATCAATCTTTGTAATTATTGTAAACACCTTTAAGATTCCATTGATCTCCAGTTCCGTTGGAATTTCAAAGTAAAGCTTTAATATAAACGTTTTGAATGTCGGTAAATATTTTATAGATTTCAATGGATTTTTTTTGTGGAATCGTTAAGAATTTTAATAATTTCAAAGGGAACCCTGGTGTTTTAGGGGAGATCCTCATTGAATTCTAACGACTACCAATGGAATCACTACAATTCTCATAAAAATCTCTACATTCTAAGTTCTAGACATTCCAAGGATACTATCAGAAACCCCAACAAAATAACGAGAATATCACAGAAACACTTAGAACATCGGAATTCAACATGCTGTTAAGAAAACACACGGGGAGCATCAAAATTCTACCACAATTTCACCAGAATCTCAGTACTGGTGCTAGAAAATATGTGGTTCCAAATTTGATAACTGTAATCTCAAGATCTCTTCATAAATGTTAAGCTAGTTTTTAAAAAATCATCGGCGTTGGCGAAGGCCGAAAACCACCCAGAAAATTCTTTGATGTACCATCATCATAAAATCATAGACATAGAGAGAATACCAGACTAATCGCAAAATTACACTACAAATCTTGTCAAATAACAGCACCTTCATGATTTGTGCAAATTGTCGCGTAATCGATTAGATTCCATGCATTTTCTTCATATGCATGATTGTATTAATTTTAAGCGTCACTCTGAATAGATTATTCTTTACGTGCAGAATCACTCTGCACTCTGAATGGAAATTTCTTAACGTGCAGCTTCAGTCACTGCTCATGTTCGAAAGTAGTAAGTACTACATGTTCGAAAAGTTTTGTATTCATACCAAAAGTGTAGTAAACTTTGTTGATTTTGTTTTTGTGTAGATGCTACATGTAGTAAAGTTCAAAGTTTTTTATTCATATCACCCAATTTGTATAACGGACTTCTCTTTTCAATTTTAGCTTTACACTCTGCGCTGCTGTCTCGCATTTGTCGTAGAATTATTATCTCGTCGAAGAATGCTTCTTCTTGTATTTGTTTCCACAATACCACTTCAGCTTTCTGGAATTCTTCCCTTTGCAGACACTTTCGAACCGCATCTACCTTTGTTCGATTCGACGGCGGAATATTCAAGCCAGCACGAAGAGTTTCTATTGGCAGCCCATTAACTTTCCTTCGTAGATTTGATACAAACCGGATCACGCATGCCATGGTTCGTACCAACACATTCCATTTCGAGATCCGCGAAGCATCTATTAGTTGTGCTGTCTTTTTTACTTCGTGAAATAAGCATGCTGCTCGAAGCTCTTCCGGCTCGTTCGGTTCCACGACATCATCGCTCGGCCACTCACTCTCGGGCTTATACAAAAACGCCGGACCTTCAAACCACACGCTATTGCCTTCCAAAGGTGATTCTTTGGTCCACTTAGTCAATTGGTCCGCTACGTTTAATTTGGTAGGAATCCACCTCCAATCGGATACTTTTGTTCGTGACAAGATATCACCAATTCTGAATGCAACAAATTGACGATATTTTCGTGCGTCTGATTTGATCCACGATCGCACAGTCCTCGAATCAGTCCAGAAATAAAGTTTACTGACTTCAAAGTTATGACTTTCCAGAATCGTATCCTTCAACCGAGCACCCAACACTGCAGCCATCAGTTCTAAGCGTGGAATGGAATGTGGCTTGATTGGAGCAACTTTAGATCTAGCTTGGACCAATGCGCAATAAGGAACTCCTCCTGACAATATTCGAAAGTACCCTACACCTCCGTAAGCATTCTCGCTAGCGTCCACGAATATGTGTAGTTGTAGTGATCCATAGTCCAATGCAACACCGTTGACGAAGTAATATCGAGGAATTCGAACTCCCTCTACTTCTTTCAGACATACCGTCCATCGTGTCCACTTTTCCATGGCTTCTTCATCAATAACTTCGTCCCAGTCACAGCCGCTTCGCCACAAATCCTGCACGATAATCCGTCCATGGATCGTAAATACAGCCAATAGCCCAAGCGGATCAAAAAAGCTCATCACACAACTTAATACAATCCTTTTCGTTGGCTGTCGTCCTCCGGTCAAATAAGGCTGTAAATCTTCTTTGACTTGCGTTGAGAACGTAAATACATCCTTTTTGGTATCCCATACAATACCCAATACTCGCTCGTAATCCGTCGTCTTATCCCGATGGAAATGGATTTCTTGATTGACTTGTCGCTCTCCCAGACGCGTCAACACTTCTTCGGAATTAGAAACCCAGTTTCTGATCTGGAAACCACCGTGTGAATGTACCTTGCGAACGTCTTCAGCACGCTTCACTGCCTCGTCGACCGTATCAACGCTGTCAAAGTAATCATCCACGTAATGTTTCTTCACCACTGCTTCAGTTGCATCTGGATAATCTTTCTCAAACTCTCTCGCGTTCTTATGCATGACGTACAAAGCTTGACTGGGCGAACACGTCGCTCCAAAAATGGCACAATCCATCACATACACTTCTCCACCGTACAAAAATCGCTGCGCTTGGCGATCTTCCGGGCGGATCCGCACTTGGTGGAACATCTCGCGTATGTCACCACCGAAACCTATTTTCCGCTCTCGAAACTGACAAATCACTGATGGCAAAGAAACAAGTAGATCTGGCCCTTTAAGCAACATTGAATTCAAAGAAACTTCTTGTACAGCGGCTGCTGCATCCCATACCAGGCGCACCTTACCGGGCTTCTTAGGGTTCAACACAACATTCAATGGCAAATACCACACTTTGTGCCGTTCCGTCGATGATAGTTCCTGACGTGTCGCCTTGTGGCAATACTTCTTCTCTACGTAGTCCATTATTTGATTTTGCACATTCTGTTGGAGCTCTGGATTTTGCACTAATCGTTTCTCGAGACTCTTCATCCGTTTCTCCGCCATTTTAAAGCTATCCGGGAATCGAATATCTTCTCCTTTCCATAGCAATCCAGACTGAAAGCGCTCACCGATACGTACAGTCGTTTTCTCTAGTATTTCCCGAGCTCTCCGATCATCACTAGACTCTGGCAACAAGTCCACTAATACCGCTGAATCTTCCAATATGTAATGTGATTTTAGAAGCCGATATATGTCTTCATTCGACACGGTAGCACATGTGTGGTGTCCGACAAATGTAGATTCGGAGTGCGGTTTCTCATGAGGTCCGTATACTGTCCACCCAAGCGGTGATCGCACCGCTATTGGTTCACCTGGATTTCCAACTCGAGACTCTATTGGAGCGAAAAGGTGCAGATGTTTCAAACCAATTAGCATACGTGGCCTTTCCATCGGATAATCAGCTACCTCTAGGCCTCGAAGGTGTTGATAACTGTTGACAAATTCGGCAAACCGCATAGTTTGTTTTGGTAGTCCCAACTCTTTCACAGTATGCGCGCTTTTCATTTCGGTTTTTTGGCTAGAATCCAGACTCGATACGGCCAGATTCACTATTTTAGATTCTCTCTCTAATCGAGTCATCCCTGCAGTCCACGACACGCGCAACGGTTGCACAACTCCCTTGCATCCCAACTCTTCTGCCACAGAAGCTTCGATCAGTGTATACGATGAGCCTTCATCCAAAAACGCCAACACTCTCAGCGCCTTATCACCGTTGTACACTATCACCGGAACAATACGGAAAATCACTGGAGACGACGCTACGCTGGTATGTGCGTAACACGTGGAATGCACAGACGGTTGATGCAGCAGTGTATTGTGCAACCCTTGACAATTTGCTACCTTACAGCGGATGTTAATTTTACATTTTGCATCTCCATGTGCATTCAAACAACTCCTACACAGCTCCCACCTGTCTACTGCCTTCAATCGATGCGCTGGATCTAGTTTTAGAAACTCGTCACAGTTTCGTAACCTGTGATTTGTTTCCCCACACATTATACATGGAATGCGCTTCTGCGGCTCGTCTTCTCGAAATGAACTTTCATCCTCATTGTGTAGGTTCACGAACGCTCCTGTATGTTTTAGCTTATTCCGCTCTCGACTACGCTCCCGATTCGTTAAGCGATTACTGCTGGCTTGACCGTCTACCAAGTTTACTGCTTCTGTTGCTACAGACACTATCTCAGCCAGAAAATCTGCCAAAGTACGCAATGTCACCTTCTTACGATCGCCTATTTCACTTCGCTTGAAGCGTATCCAATCCATTTTTGTACTCGGAGGGAGCTTCTTCGCTAACTCGCCAATCAGCAACGGATTCACCAGATGGTCTTCCAAATGGGTTGCTTCCATATGGTCACAAAGCTGCTGAACCAGCCGACCGAACGTGATAAATGAAGCCGGTTTGTCTGCCTTCGGACTGTCAGCAGATCTAACCTTCACTAAAAGTGTCTCCAAAATTTGCTCGGGTTGTCCAAACTGCTCTCGCAGCTCCTGAATCACTTTCGGGACAAACTGGGGCAGTAAAAGTCGCGATCCTACTGCCTCCAGTGCAGCTCCTTTCAGGCACTCCTGCAACCGCACCAAGTTCTCCAGATTGGAGAATCCACAAGCTTCCGTTGTCGTTTCGTAACTTGTGATGAAAACTGACCTTTCTTCTGGTTTTCCACTAAACGTCGGTAGTCGCCGAGCCAAAAACTGTCGCGCCGACAGCTGAGCCTTCGTTGGTACTGCTTTCACCTTCCCACTAGCTTCGCTGGTGTCACTAACACTTTCACCATCACATTCACTTTCCGAGGTCGAACCGGTATCGACAACTTTCGCGCGTGTCGAGTTGACGTTGACTTTCATAGATTTAAGCTTTTCAACTACCTTTTCCGTGTCCACCGTCGGAGTGGAAGTTTTCCTACAAAAGGGTATCGAATTATCTGCCTTCTCTAACTCGGTACGCTCTGACAAAGCCTTTTCTATTCTGCGCTGCAACTTTTCCTTTTCTGCCCTTTTCTTCTTATTAAATTCTTCTACCGCTACTGCTTTAGCTTCTAGCTCCTGCTTTTCCAACTGCCACAATGCTTCCCTCTTTTCCATCTCTAGCTCTAACTTCATACGTGCTACCCGCTTCTTCCTTTCTATCAGCGCGGACAACCGTGCTCGCTCAACAGCAATCGATTGTTCTGCTTCCAACAACTCTTTTTCCTCCGCATCGTCTGGGTTTTTTTCATCGCTCGTACACTCGTTACATACCCAATCATGGTCCTCTTGTACTTCTGACGTCACTCCTTGGCACCCAAAATGGAACCACCGCTGGCAGTTGTCGCAGAAAACCATCTGACTTTCATCTTCATCCGGCCGATTACACTTGCCGCAATTGTAGGCCGTCTCATTCGGATCGGGAAGGCGAGGGTTCGATCCTGTATTCATTTTTGAGAATGTTCGGATCTCAAACTAATTTTTGAAGCAGCTTCTAGTGTTGCAGCTCAAAACTGTAAAAATAGTATATTAGTTTCATTTTTCACCATTTTGTTCTAATTCTAACATACATGAATAGTTTTTCACTCCTCGCTATCACTTTCCAAACTTCCTCTAACAATCTCTCTAAACTGTCCGCTACTACAATATAAATTCCGGTAAGTATTATTTCAATCTTTTCAACTTCAATTTTACCTTCTATTTTTACTAATAACACCCGTACTACTAATTCACTTTAACCGATAATTCAACTTTTCTTTTAGGAACAAATTCACACCGCAATAGCTCTTCGCAATCCTTGGTTTTGTTTTTGTTTCTCCCTTTCTCTAGATGGTTGACATTTCCGACGCGCGTTGAATTCAACTACCTAAATTTCGCCACCCATCGTTTCGTGCAGTGTGGCCAGGTGCCGCAACACCAGTGATTGATGATTTTTTTTTAAATATTAGCTTAACATCTTTGAAGAGATCTTGAGATTACAGCTATCAAATTTGGAATCACATATTTTCTAGCACCGGTACTGAGATTCTGGGGAAATTGTGGTAGAATTTTGATGCTCCCCGTGTGTTTTCTTAACAGCATGTTGAATTCCGGAAGTTCTAAGTGTTTCTGCGATATTCTCGTTATTTTGGGGGGTTTCTGATTGTTGGAATAGTAGGCAATCAGCCGTAGTTTCCATGTCACTCCAAGTTGTTAGGAACCCCTAGCAACGTACACAAGCTGTTTGTGAAAATTAACAAGGATGCATCAGTTGTATTCCGCACACCGTGCAGTCAAGATCGTTTCCCAATAAACTTAGTTTTCTTGTAAATCCGTGTTCGGCCACTTCCAAGTACCGATCTGTCCCTCAAGAGGTTATGGGCACCAGCGTGAAGGATGTCACTTGCAACATTCCGTTGCTGCGTGGAAGTGGAGTGGATTTCCAGAATTGGAGCTATCGCGTAAGGCTGTTTCTTGAAGCTAAGAATGTCGCGGAAGTTCTCACCGGAGTGGCTCCGGAAGCAGAAGCCGAGAAAGTCAAGTTTCAAGAAAAGGACCGTATCTCAAAAGCTTTACTGGTAGGATGCCTTTCGGACGAGTGTCTCGAAATCGTTCGAGAAAAAGCGACCGCTAAGGAGATGTGGACCAGTTTAGAAGCTACGTATGCGAAGAAGTCCGTTGCGAGCCAAACAATAATTAGGAAGCAACTGGCACGCTTGCGAATGAAAGAAGGTGCAGATATGAGGTCACACTTGCTGGAATTCGACGGACTGGTGCGGAAATTGAAGACCGCTGGTGCCACGTTGGCGGAAAGCGATCTGGTTTCGCAATTATTTTTGACGTTACCAGACTCGTACGACCCTCTAGTAACGGCTCTGGAAAATGTCTCGGAGGCCGAATTGAACCTGGACCTTGTGAAGCAGCGTTTACTAGCTGAAGAAAGCAAGCGCTCTGATCGAGAGGGGGATTTCGTTGAAGACAAGTTTGCAGCTTTTTCCGGTGATTTCCAGAAGTTTGTTCCGGAGAAGAAATTGCCGAAGTTCAACGGTAAGTGCCACAAGTGCGGGCGTCGTGGACACATGAAAAAGGATTGTCGTGTGCGTGAAGTCGATCCAGCAATGAAGGACGTCGTAAGTTTCATGGCTGATGCAAATGATGCGGAAAAGAGGCCAAGAAACATTGTATTCAAGCTCGACTCCGGATGCAGTGACCATCTTGTGTGCGACAAGACCGTATTTTCCGTTCTGAAGAAGTTGAGACGTAAAGTGGAGATAGAAGTTGCCAAGAAAGGAGAGGCAATGGTTGCCGACCACATCGGCGAAATCCAAGCAACGAGCAACAGGAATCTGCTGTTCAATATCAAGGACGTGCTCTTCGTTCCTGATTTGAATGAAAACCTGATATCGGTGCAAAAGATGACCAAGGCCGGAATTGATGTGTTGTTTTCTGGTGGCGTAGCTATGTTGAAGAAGGATGGCCAACTCCTGGCCACTGGACATCTTCGAGGAAATTTGTATGAACTAAAGCTGTCGTTGGAAGAAATCGAAGCAAATCATTGTGAGGTCAGGCGATGTCACGAACCGTTCAAAGGAATGCAAGTGAGGGCCAGCCGGCCATTGAAGCAAGCTTATTGTGGAGTGTGCAGACCCTTTGGTTGGTACTCGCAAGCCTGGAGCGATATTCGGAGCGCAGAGCACTACACTTTCGAGCAAAAGGGGGAAAGGCACCAATCATGTAGCGTAGATGACACCAATGAAGTCGATAGCGAAAAAGTTGAAAAGATCGTGGAAGAAACTACCGAAACAGAAGATGCGCTCCCTTCGCAAACAGAAAGACGCAAAATTCCTGGTGAATTGTCGTCGAGGCTTGGCGGACGGGAGCGCCAGTACCTGGGTAAGTTTTACGATTACTTCTTCGGATACAGACAAATTTCTGGCGAATTCGTTTCTGCAGACCTTCCTGTTTCGTTTGGCGCGTGGCCCAAACATGGTGACCACACTATGTGTATGTCGAATGTAGTCGACGAGCTGCGTTCGATTGAGATGGACATGGACTGGCGGTCTTTCAAGTTATATCAGAGGATTGATTCCGTTGTGAGTGCTTCGGCCGAAGGACTACGCGACCATACATTGTGTCAACGAGCTGATGAGAGATATGTCGTCAACTATGTGGAGGACTTGTTCCTATACAACAATATCCGGCGATTGGATGGGCCATACGAAGTTGTACCAAGGCGTAGGATTGGCCGATTGAGAGGGGGTGTTGGAATAGTAGGCAATCAGCCGTAGTTTCCATGTCACTCCAAGTTGTTAGGAACCCCTAGCAACGTACACAAGCTGTTTGTGAAAATTAACAAGGATGCATCAGTTGTATTCCGCACACCGTGCAGTCAAGATCGTTTCCCAATAAACTTAGTTTTCTTGTAAATCCGTGTTCGGCCACTTCCAAGTACCGATCTGTCCCTCAAGACTGATAGTATCCTTGGAATGTCTAGAACTTAGAATGTCGAGATTTTTATGGGAATTGTAGTGATTCCATTGGTAGTCGTTAGAATTCAATGAGGATCTCCCCTAAAACACCAGGGTTCCCTTTGAAATTATTAAATTTCTTATCGATTTAACGATAAATCCCATTGAAATCTATAAAATATTTACCGACATTCAAAACGTTTATATTAAAGCTTTGCTTTGAAATTCCAAAGGAACTGGAGATCAACGGAATCTTATTGAAGGTTTTTACAATAATTACAAAGATTGATTTTCAGAATTACAAATATTCACACAATAATTCGCAGGAATCCCACCACAATCTCTTAGATTCTTACAGCAATACCGTCTCAAAGATACCCACAGAATTTCAAGAGATTAATATTCGGAATCCCATTCCCACCCCAATTCTAGAGTTTTTACCAGATACCAAATATTTCCGCAATATTCCTAGAATGGTATTTAAACTTTCAGAATTACCATAAAAAATCCGACATCCCAATCGGAATCCCAAAGTTCCTACAGGAATTTCGGAATTCCAAAGGAAATCTGAGATGTCAGAATTTACACGTAAAATTCAGAATTACATTATAAATATCTGAATTCCTACCGACATCCTAAAATTCATAGAAAATAACATAATTATCGTAATGCCAGGATTCACACGGATATTACAAATTGATACTGCCGGTAATCTTTTCGGAATCTCAGCATTGGCGGGGCGAATGTTTTCGTAACCTCAGAATTCCTAAACAAAACTCAAAATACCTTCCGAAATATCAAAACTCATATCGTTTTCTCATGATTTTTACTCAAAAGTAAATTATTCCATTCAATTCTGCAATTTCAAAGCATGTGTAGCAACCTCTGAAGCTAACTACCAGTAGCTTTGTAGTAAATGCTACCGCAGACAGACGTTTAAGCAGGAACAAATTTATTCAAAATTCCTGTGTAAATTCTACCGTGGTGTCACCTAGGGAGCAAATTGCTGCAGTACAGTGACAGTTCGTAAAAGCACGTGGCTTCATCTTCTCGCTTACCACCCAGTCCACCACCCACTGAACAAAAATATCAAAACAATCACTTTAAAAATGATTCACACAATTGTGATATTTTCACGGCAATTTATTTTACATGAGTTACGATCATTCAAGGGTGTTATACTAGCATGAATCTGTGAGTAAATTAAATGCCAACTTGTGGTAAAAATTACAATGGATTTAATTAACTTTTACATAAGAAATTAGAACCAAAAGGGAACATCACCCACCCAGCGCGAAAAAAAGGTGCATAGTTTTTAGCGTTGAGCACGTGGACTGTGGGAGCGGTTGTGTGTCATGCTGTCAACGAAATGTGATCAGGATGGTGGCGGGACGCATACGCCACTAACGCCATCTGTAAGCTTATTGCCACTTGGCGATTTGTGGCGGCCATATTTTTACACAAGTGGCTGAGTCTAACTTGAACGTCTGTCTGCGATGCTACCTTTATTCATAGCAATGCGTTGTTAGTAGTATGTTCGAAAGGTGTAGAAAGGAAAATGACACAAACATGTTCCACTCGTGTTCCACATATAGCGTTTACTACCGAGAATGTAGTTAACTCAACTTTACTACATTTTATTCATACGGCCCATTGATCATCTTATGTTTTTTTTAGAGTCCGGCGGCGGTCACGTTACAGCGTTACAGCCGTTACAGCGAACTGACACCCGCAGGGTGAAATGAATGGAAAAACTTTCCCGCCTAAATTGAAAGCACGTGCACGGAGAAAACGGAAAACCCATATTTGAGTATTTTTTAACTTACTTTTGAGTTATTTTTCTCTCCCTATTTCATTCGCTCCTTCTATTGTTGTCAGAGAGCGAAGAGCAAAACAACCCAAAATCCGAACCTTCGTGCGTTACCTCAAATTTGAGTAAGTGGCACAGTACTGGAAGTTGAGTTATTTGATCTGCCGATTGAGTGAAAAGAAGTAAGTCAGTAGGTATTTTTTTGCATGGCTGCAAATGAAAACAACTTCTACCCCATCAACTCAAAATTAGGTTAACGCACAAACCCCCGGAATTGAGTGGAATGAACTCACTTTTGAGTACTTCATTTTCTCCGTGTGGGTTTCTCAGAATGACAGCAGTGCATCTATGTATTAGTGATGGATATCAGGAGTCACTACACTGAGAACAGCGTTGCGGTTGAAAATACTATATCAGAGGGTTAAATTAAATACACAACGCCACTTGATTTGTGCAGACTAAATTCGCATTTATTTAGAATATTTTGTGCATTCAATTTTACCATGGCACCATTTGTATAGTAAAAATTACTATATCATGGTTTAAAACTTGCAGCAGACCAGAATCGAACCGAGGATCTGGCGATTGTCAAGCGCGAACGCTAGCCGCTCGGCTATCGACGCGGTTGGATTGAGAGGGAACAAAACGCAAATAAAAAGCGTTCATGATAGCTCAATCGTGGTTGGAATAGTAAATTTAAAAACACACTCATGGTTCTCATTATTGCAACGCTTGTTTCAGTGTATACACAAAGAGTGTACTTGCTGTTTGTCATGTCTACCTATCTCAAGTGATATTCCTTATGACCCTGGTACCATTTATTTGATCGTACCTACGGGATTTCTGAACTATAAATACGGGCTGCCGTAAGCGTACAAGAGGAGACTTCCCGGACTGTGGACTGATTAACATATTATTTTATTCTTTATTTGCAGGATATAAAACTGTCTAGTCCATGTTCGAAGTTGAAAGTTCTGTATGATCAGTGATCGCTGCGCTTATATTTGGAGACATGGGCCATAACATAATCGCCATAATTGGATTTATCTTGAGCCAGACAATAACATCCATCCGTTTTCTGAGAAATTCCCTATTCCCTCTTAGTTCAGACGGGGTTGGCGATCTAATGGCTACCGCTTCTGCTTCATGAGCAGAAGGTCATGAGTTTAATCCCAGGCCCGTCCCACTTGCTTCTATTATCCACTCTTAATTTATCACAATCAAACTTTTAGTTAATGGCAAACGCTAGAACCAGAGACGGACAGGTAACCGTTTCCCTACGTTTCCATTCTTCCATCATTATAGCACGCCTTTCCCTACGCCTGATACATAGGCTGTCCGCTAACCAAACAATAAGCCTCTCTGCCATAAATTTACCTCCCCTACACCTTTCCACGTGAACTGGCGTAGATGCAGGGGTATATCTGGTTTACTGTTTGCCTGTTTTGAATGAATCATCAATTACTCCCTCTTCCCCTCATTGGTCATCACTTTGACGTGGCAGGCGCCATTGTTGCCAAAAATAGAAGTTCACCAGCAGTTATACACTGAGGGTGTCTGTTAGTTACAAGCATTCATCTGGTTGATTCCTTGTATAAAAGCAGCTGATCTGACGACTCTGGAGTAGCAACCACAGGCGGCCAATTAAGCTCAAGCTCAATTCCCTGTTCCTCCTTGGTAAACTTAAACTCTTCCAGACATTTTTATTGGAGTACCGTCGTCGAGGGAGAGAATGGGTCACAGAACACAAAACCAGTGCAACTGCGATCCAAGGGACCATCGAGTTAGCCATGAAAACCAACTTTTACTATGGGTCTCTAACTCGACATCGAGATGCAGAATATCGAGTAAGGGAGAGTTAACTGTGTTTTTTCCAGTATGCAAATATGTAATGCATTTGCAAATGCTTGAAAATATTCGAAAATAATTTTTTTTCCACTGATCTAAAAATGTATGAAAATTTCTAAAAATGATCTAAAAAAAAAATTTCTAAAAATTCTAAAAATGATCTAAAAATGTATGAAAATTTGGCAATAGGTCAATGAAACCTGAAATTGATCCGCAAAAGGAACAAAGCAAAAGAATCGTCTGCTATTCAAGTACTTATAAATAACAATAAAAATGATAGACAATTATATAAAATTTTAAAGTAGCGTTAGTCCTTTTGAAAGTTTTATGTTTCAAAATGAGCAATTTAAAATAATGCCCTCTTATTTTTTTGTGTGTTTTTTATGATTTATTTGTATTTTATAATACGTTTTGACCCATTCTCACCCCTCTGAGCCATTGTCACCCCCATCGAAGTTTTTGTATCAAGCACAAAAACACCACTATTGACTTTAATTTGATATCGCTGAATCCATTGCTGTTCTCAAACATGTCACAGCACGTCTTGTGTTTGAGTTATATATTGGTAAAAATTCGGAAATGTATCGATTTCGATACTTTCATTATCAATTTTGGATGATTTGTAAAAAATATTGTATATTGTATAAAAAGAAACGAAGAATTTTGTATGGTAGGTTTGTTTATAATATGTTGCATACTAGGTGAATTCCCAAGAAACAATTCAGGGCGATTAATAAACATGTCTGCTGAACTAGTGCTTAACAACAGCTGTAGCTGTTGAACAAAATTATATGCTATATAAAGTGATGACCAAATTTTGCATACATTCTAAACAGCGCTTTAGTTCCTCACTTTCATGTTATTTTAAAAGCTGGTTGAACCAAAGTTGATACAACGTTGGTTGATAACTTAGTTTGGTTGTCTAATAGTATCTTTATAATAATGGAAGACGAGCTACTTCTACGGATTCAGATTCTGTAGTTCCATATGCGACATAAAGTTGAATAACAAGCTTTTCCAATATTTAACAACACTTGTTTCGTCACTTTTTGAACTATATTAAAATGGCTCAGAACTGCAGTTTACATGTTTGCTTTAAAATGCTTTAATTCAACCTTTCAACCAACCACAAGTCGTTACGCAAAATCTGAAAGCTGTTAAACATACAATTAATAACCAACTTCCTAACTAACAATTTTTGCCTGGAGAAAAGTTTCTCCGAGCTATAGAGATACTTTAAAGTAGATGGAGTACCATGTACCTTTTAATTCCGCTCCTAAATGCTTATCTTTGACAGATACGCGTATTTCGACTACCACTTTCAGTCTTCTTCAGTGTCAGTTACTCGTATCCACTGAAGAAATCGTCGCATCTCTCTACCTTAAATACTAACACCAGATAAGTACCTACACAATCAAACTACCTAGGAAAAATTTCGACAGGAGTATACCTGTCATGTCTTGGTCAAAAATTGAAAGCTTATTATTTTTAATAATAGCCTTGTTTGTAGATTGTTTAATAATAGCCTTAATTTAGCGTTAAGTACCCAAAAATGGAGAATCTATTCACAACCGTTTTAATAACGTTTTATACTGCATGTTGATTCAATGATATTACCGCAGAATATTACCTCGGCTATTCAACAGTAGTAACATTGTGAGTAGAATCTACAATGTTTATTCATTATATAAACCACCAATTATCCATCGAATATGCAGAAATGCTTGTTCAGCGTTTTTCTAGCAGGGTTGTATAACAAGCAAAAAAAGTTGGAAGGAAAGTTGTAGAAGTCTTTATTACCTATTGTCACGTCATTACCTATTGTCATCGTCAAGTCGTTCAAAATAATAGCCTTTGTACAGTATTAATTCAACCACATGTTTTCATTACGTAATTATTCGTTTATTGAGAAACTGTTATAAAGCTGGTACCTTTGATAAGTCTTGCTTTTGAGACCTTTTCACAAACAATGTTCAACAATGGTGTTCACATAAACCGAAGGCAAGCAAAACACTTAGACGATGTTTAAACAATATATGTACGATAACTTGTTCGATTATCTTATTGTATCTTTAAATACTGCTTTGAACCTGTTGATGTATGTAACCTAGTTTGGAGCAGTGAAGAAGCATGCGCCTGTAAATCAGAAGGTCCTGAGTTCGAGCCCCGGCATCACAATAATGGTTAATCAATTGAAATTTAATAATAATGCATCAAATTATAGGTACAAAGATTTCAGTATGTAAGGAAGTGTACAAAAAAATACGAGATTTTTTGCTATTTCCATTATAAAATAAATGTTGAAGAAACATCTAAGAAAACTATGTTGGTACGTTTATACAACCAATTCTATACATAAATATGATAGCCATTTCAGTCGAACAAAGCATTAAAACAAACTTTGTTTAGCATGTTTTTCTGTTGAGCGAATGCTGAACAAAGACTACTATTTTGTGTACTCGTGATCATAAGTAATAATTGCATCAATAACTTTTCTTCGACAATTAAGAAATAACTCGTCTTGCAATTCTGTTGTATAAACGCTGAACAAGCATCTTTTAATGCTCCTTGTATACCTGGTGGTTTAAATGTTGGATAGGTAATATCATCGAACAAACATGTACTATGTAACGTCATTAAAATGGTAATTGTTGAATAGATTCTCCATTTCTGGGCGAATAAGGCTTGAATAATAGTTTTATTTTAACAATAGTCAATTATTAGACAACTGATAGTTCAATAAAACAGCTCTGAGAAACTTTTCTTAAGGCAAAAATTGTTTATTGGGTTAAATTACCAAAAAGTTTAATTAATTGTCGTTTGAATTTCATTTACATATCAATAAAACAAAAATTTTATACAACTTTGACGATGTGTAACTCCAAATTCCAAAATTCTGGAAGCGACAATGGATTCAACAATCCCACATTTGCTGGAGACAAATAATTGGATCTTTGAGACACGCTAAGCTAATCCAGTAGGAGCGAAATGTTATTTTAACTTACAGAATAATGGCCGGTACGCTGATCATAAGTACTGTGCAAAAGGATAGGACAAGAAACAGTCAAGGAATGATTCCGCTACACGGTAGTTTGCAAATACCCTTTAATGGGTAAAAATTCACCCATTTCCTCTAGAAGTGCCTCTCCACATTTAAAGAGTAAACACGGTTTACTCCTTAACGGGTAAAAGCGGTTTCTGTCAATGAATGGGTATTTTTTTACCCTTTTTATAAATCTCACTCCCGGCATAAAAAGGGAAAAAAATTACTCTTTTTGGCAGTGTGGTAATGAGCGCTCTGCTCATTCACACTCATATACATTATACCCTTCATACAGTACACACCGAATAGTGCCATACCTAGCACATGATCTGTACAGCAGCATTCAGTCTGGTATACACGCTCGATCTATGAACACGCGGTTACCACAAGTGGCGACGAGGTGAAAAATGGTTAGGAAGTACAAAATATTGTTTGTAGTGTTCTGTGGAAAATGGTGTGGAAATTTAGTTTTTGTGAACAAAAACGCAAATGTGAACCAAGAGCGCGAAAGAAATTATATTTTGATTATGTGGTAATTAAAATTGTTCGATCAGCGGTGTGATGAAAACAGAGGCATTTGGCTGGCAATCGATGACCTTGACAAAGCAAATGAAAAAGGAGTGCGAAAAAAGTGAAAGCGCTATTGTGATTTGGTGTCGATGGTGCGAAGGTCAGCGTTCGGGGCACATTCAACGCATGGTGAGACGATCTGGTGGTATAAGGTATGTACAATGCATTCTGGGCCACAATGAGCAGGATGAAAAGTGTATTGGTAAATAAAGTTGAACCATTAATAAGTGTTCATTAATGTTGTGTTCAATTTCAAGTTTTGAACAACTTGTTGCGGGTTTTAATGTGATTGGTTCTGTATATAAAGATATATTGGTTCGATCGGGACAACTACAGTGATCACACTAAAAAGCATTATCTTCAAGCCAACTTTGAAAAGTTTTCTAACCGTGTTAGTCGAATGCAGTGAATAATAAAGTTTGAAAAGGACTCGAAGGAAAAGATAGGGAATACAGCTCGAGTGTTTAATTTTCCTAATGACGCATGAATATGACCAGAACTACGGCAATTTTTTTAGTACACTGCGAGGTTTTACACAAGTATTGTACAGGGTGAGACCACTAAGCTGTTAAAAGGAGGACAAGGACGGTTCTCTGTTGGACGCTACTGGCCTGACTGATCACGGTGGAGAGGCACATGTATGTTATGAGATACCGTCTTCGTCAATGAACCTTTATTTTTTCAGTCGTTTTGTTCACTGATCTACAGCGACTGATATGGCTTTAATATTCCTAAGGCTAGATAGCGTTTGCAATTATAATTCAAGCTCCTGGTCTTGTTTCATATATAACTTCAGTTGTCAGGCTAAATAGTTTAATTTTTGAAGGTGGATGCGAGTAACTGACACTGAAGAAGACTGTCCACAAATCGGCAATCGAGGCGGCTCAAAGCGTTCGATATATAAATAATGTATTGCGGCGCTTATTTTAAATCCACATCCAGCGACGGCGGTAACGCGCAGATAATATGCGCGCAATTCATACGCAACGTCAAAGTAGGCTTGGATTGTTCCGTTCTGCAAGGACCCCAGACAACCAAAATGTACGCATAACGAAATCACCTGGAGGCTTTGTATGTGCAAAATTTCACTTATAAGATGTCGCGAAAAGGCCTTCTACGTACAAAAGGGGAGGCGATATACGTGTATATATTGTGTGATGAATAATAGCATACAAGGCGAGTGTATAAATTTTCTACCGAACTAACCTGTGATATTATGCGACTTAACGTATGATAACAAATGTTGATTTGACAGCTGCTACGGATTGGTTCGACTAGCTTTGTACGAATTTATGGGACGAAACCAAATGTACAAATGAACTCAGAAAAGAAGCGTTTTATGCGAGGAAACTCATCAATCTAACGATTTTATCCACCGTGTTTTGCGGGTTTGATGTAATTTTAATGAATAAACGAGTTATTACGTGAGCTTTTATGCGATTTCTGGTTGTCTGGGACGCAAATGTTCCAAAGTTGCCTAATCTGAAACATTTAATGATTTTTATTATCACTGCGACGGTATATCGCGATTTTCAGATAAACGCATTCCGTGGATTTCTCTTGCAGAGCACAATAAATTTATTTTGAACACTGCGAAGAAGGTCAATGGGAAGGTAATGGTTTTATACAACGAATGTTGCTTATGAAGGATTATGACGAAGTGATGTGTGCTGCTTCGAAGGGGGCAGTTGGTATGCTTGTTTTTGAGACTGTGCGTATTTGAGGTGCTGATAGATGTCCGTCGAGAAACAAGTGTAATAATTGAAAGTCACAGTTCTGAAAACTTTCCAAACTATGCAGTATGAGCTTTAGATAGGAAAAACGATCTTCTGTAAAGACAGAGATGTGACACAGAAAAAAATATGGTGTGTATTCAAATAAGGTGACAGTGGAGATACGACTGACAATAAAAAGCCAAATGATCAGTGATTGTTGATTGTTTTTGAATGTTGAGGTTTATCACACAAATTTGATACATTTGTAGTAAATATGTTTAACGATAGAAAAAATGTATTGATCGAAAACCCATAGGAACACTCGCCTCTCACGCCGAGGACCTGGGATCGAATCCCATCCCCGACATAGTCACTTATGACGTAAAAAGTTATAGTGACGACTTCCTTCGGAAGGGAAGTAAAGCCGTTGGTCCCGAGATGAACTAGCCCAGGGCTAAAAATCTCGTTAATAAAGTCAAACCAACCAACCAAACCCATAGTTTTGTGCATAACTAATATAAGAAATAGAATGATTCGAAGACAAGAGGTGGAAGATCTATAAAAAACACACACACACACATAAAATGATGGATTGGATTTTGATCTAAATAGAATAATTAAAAAAAAAATGATGGCAATTAAGTCCATGAGTTCAATCGAATTATGTAAACTGATGTTGTAAGCATAATCAATGGAATCTTGTGCTGGAGTCACCGAGAGAACACAAAACTGATTATTGTGTTGGACTGTGATTAAATTCACTGAGCGCTCAGAGTAAGTGCTGTGATTAGATTCACTGAGAGTGCATAAATTCAATGTGATTGAACTCATTGAGACACAAAAAAAAGCGATTGAAATCGATGGATATCAGGAATAGTTGTGAGAGCGCTAATAAAGCGCTGTGATTAAATTCACTGAGAGCGCAAAGGAAGCGCTGTGATTAAATTCACTGAGAGTGTGTAAATGCACTGTGATTAAATTCACTGAGCCAAACATAATCGATTGAAATCGAAAGAAACCAGTAGCAGTTGTGATTAAGTTCACTGAGAGCGCACAGTAAGCGCTGTGATTAATTTCACTGAGAGCGTAAAGGAAGCGCTGTGATTCAATTCACTGAGAGTGCCAAAATGCACTGTGATTAAATTCACTGAGATCGGAAACAATGATTGAATTCACGAGACATCAAAAGCAGCTGTGACTTAATTCACTGAGAGTGCAAAAATGCACGGTGATTAAATTCACTTAAAAAAACAGGAATTGAATTGACTGGACACCAGAAGCAGTTGTAACTGAATTTAATAAGAAAACAGCCTAAGTAACAACCAAACGTTTAACGCTCCAAATGCATTGCTGTAGGTGATATGGTTCTGTGATGGTACTATGTACCCAATTTGGCAAAATATAAGACTATGTGTGCTTGTTGGTTACCTGAGAATTATAAAATTTCGGGAAAAAAAAATATGAATTTATGTTGAACCGGCAATCTTTAAATCTATGGAGACATTGTAGCACTGATTGGTGAGGCATAAGTAGATGTTATTTACTGAGAACAAACAAGAATTATTGCAGGTAATGTCACTAATATCGCCATGATAAAATTTAATTCACAAGTAAAAAAAAGGAACCTGTGATTGAATTCATCAAAAGAGCAAGAGAAACGCTGTTATAATATTTATGAGGATTGTAATAAAATGTTAATCAATTCCTTACACGCACATTAAACAGTTAAGGTCTATCAAGCATTTGAAAATAAGTTCGGTCCGATAAAAAAATTATCACAAACACTTTAAAATGCTTCATTTGTTCTATTAAATTTTATTGATAGTTTGAGAAACATTTTTTAATTATGGTATATTTACAGAAAGCAATGCGGAAAAAAACACTGGAAGCGAGAGGGCCCGAGTTCTGTACAAATAATAATAATACAATCCATTTGACGAAGTTATTCAATGCATATTTGAATAATGAAAAAAATTGGCAATTAAATGGGAAGAAATACATAGATAGTTATCGTGTTTGTATAAAGCATATTCTGCTGTCTGACAAGACACTTTGATTTAATTTGTTACTGAATTTTCTTCTGTTAAAACAATCGGTTAAACAATACTTGTTAGATTTAATAAAATCAACGAGTAATAAACATTACACGCGCAAAGAAAGCTTTACGGAACACCTGAACCTGAAGTTTTCAGAGAAATCGTAAAACAAATATTCATTCAAATATTTTGTGTACAACAAAAAAAAAAACAAAAATTATTAAAAAAAACCTTGACATCTGAGCAGATTTTCATTACTGGAGTGCTGAAATTACTGGAACAATTGGTAATTGCTGCGATAGCACGTGGCGTTTGCACTGCTGGTAAGTTATGACCATCTTGGTGTTCAAAACAATACAGTAGGTGCGGTAGCGGTCAACGCGTAGCTCTTCAGCAAGACCAAACTGAGAATCCTGGATTCGAATTCCACCGGTCGAGGTTCTTTTCGGAGAGGTAACTTTTTTTTCGATTCTCATGAGAATAGAGTATCTGCGTACCTGCCACATGATATACACATGTAACATGGTCAATTGACAAAAAAAAAAGTTCTCAGTAAATAACATAGAAAGTACGCATAAAAACACTAAACTGAGTCCCAGTAAGGACATAAGCCCAGAAATTGAAAGAAGGTTTGAAATGAATGTTGGAAGGAATTGTATGTATTTCACGAAGACTGACAAACGTTACATTTCTCTAGGTATGTGTGAATTAGGATCGCTCTTGATTCCCGACGGCAGTACGACTAGATAAATCTCATGGGCAGCCGAAATAATCCACCAATCAATCATATAAACAACGACTGGTTGCTCATTATAATCTTCTGCTTATGATCAGTTATTTAATTGAAGTTAGGAAAAAAAATGTTGTTAATATTCCTTAAATCATAGCAAATAAACATCTATCCAGAGTTAGTAACTGTGGACAAACCAGGTTCCAGCGGGCTTATTTTGACAATTGTGTTTCTGCTCATCTGCTATTTATAAAAACGCAGAATACTTAACCATAATCATCAAACTGAATACATAAAAAGGCGGTCAGAGTCTTTAAACAACTACAGAAGTAACAGGCCATAAGTTTACACTCCCAAAATGAATTGTTTTAACCTATATATAAGAATGCAATGAGCCGGGAAAAGAAAAAATAATAGTTAATTTATTTAGTAATTTTATTGTAGTAAAATTGAACGTTATTGCAGTATAATGTATTAGGGAAGAAAATATCATCAACAAATGAAATAAGTTTTTTGTTTAAAAATAACCCAAAAAATATATATACGATATAGAATGGATATTGGTAAGAACAAGGATAGTAGAATAACTAAATTCTAAATTGCAGGAATAATTCCAATTTACGGTACAGAAGGAACACAATGCAATGGAAATTAATGCGCCTCCGATGTACTTGAGATTTATTTTATTGACGTTTTTGACTTTCTAGGCATAATGGATGCTATTTTTGCTACTAGTTCATTGGATGCAGTACATATAAAAGAAGCACAATATTATAGCAAAATTAGGTTTGGTGGAAAAAAGGGAGAGCTGGTACATGTGCATCTTATAATAGTTGAGAGTATAAATATAAAAATAATTAAACAAATGGTCACAATCATTTAAATATTCTAGAAGTGAATATTTACTGATTCGAAGAACTTCACGGAGGCTAACGTCTGATGATGAACAAATATGTACTGTAACTTCAATATAATAATTTGTACTAAATCGTTGATTCACTATAACTAATTTGTATAATGTCTTAGAATTGACATTATCTTGTAATTCAAACAATTTAAGCCAAGGGACAAATTTAGTTTAAAGAAAAGGGGATGTGGTAATGAGCGCTCTGCTCATTCACACTCATATACATTATACCCTTCATACAGTACACACCGAATAGTGCCATACCTAGCACATGATCTGTACAGCAGCATTCAGTCTGGTATACACGCTCGATCTATGAACACGCGGTTACCACAGGCAGAACAAGGGTAAAAATTTACCCTTTTTGCGATTAATAGATACAAATAATTATAATTATAACCTCAACTAAAAAAGACCATTGAAATAAAATTGTCAAAAATAAGGGGATTTTATTATAGAAATCAATGACTTACAAAATCAATTACTTATCAACTAGGTAAATTTGATTTTCACACCATCTGCTCCGTTATTTGAACGGTGGCTGGAATCACCTGGCATCTGTTATAGCCTGTAGGAACAACGACAGTACAAATTGAATTTATAATATTGATATTAGTTTATTGCAATGCTTTATAAGTGCATAACTTACTGCTTGTTCAAGTATTGTATAAAAATAGTGGAACTAAAACAAAACAAACAATTTATATTTGAACTTAGCAACTGCGCACAAGACAACAACTGATATTTATGAAACGTGTGCTAATTAGTTTTTCACCCATAAAAGGGTTTTAAAACACCCATTTTTAATCTACATTGGCTTTACTATAATGGGTGTTTATTTACCCATTTTGTATTTCTGAATTCCCCCATTTTTTGACAGATACATGTTCTATTTGAAACTGAGTAATTTTTCACCCTTTAAAGGGTATTCACAAACAACCGTGTACACGGTTGTTTGCGATTACCCTTTAATGGGTGAAAAAATACCCATTTCCGCTAAAAGTGCCTCTACCCATTTAATGGGTAAACCCTGTTTACTCATTAACGGGTAAAGGCAGTTTATGTCAAAGGATGGGTATTTTTTTACCCACTTTGTAAATCGTGCTCACGACGTAAAAAGGGTAAAAATTTACCCTTTTTGTGAATGGTATCAGGTATCAGAAGGTATCAGAAGGCCGGCTCCAGAGGCACGTTCCCCGCCATTTGGGAGATTTGTGCCATCGCCATGTTTGAGCCTATTTCATCATCTACCCGATGGGAGAGGAAAGGGAAGGGGAAGATGGGAGGAAATAGGAGTGGGGTCCCTTGAAGAGGGAAAATCGCATAAGCGAATTAAGAGCATGTAGCTCCATACCACAATGGGTTCGAACAGCGCCCTAAAAAGGGCACTGCAAAACGCATGAGCGTAAAGAGAGCCTATAGCTCATTACCACAGCGGGATAAGAATAACAGAAGGTCCTGAAGATTCAGGTTACTGAAATCAGTTTCACCTAATAAGTGTTTACCAAGTAATTGGAATCGCCATTACGCGAGAACTTGACAGTTACATATCAGGTGATAAGAAGTTCCATAATCGGAATCACAACTATCACACACAAATGTATCAACACACTGAATATTTGCCATGTGATAGTTGAGTCAGCAGTGGCCAGTTAAGGTTGTAACCAAGCGACTGCAATTCTGCTTTGACAGATTTGTTAAATACTTAGCCACCTTTGGAGTGGCTCAGTAATGTACAGACATCCACTCGTCCCGCGAAGGGAGTTGTGGGGAACATTTTCTATAAGCAAAGTGACAAGCAATTTTGAGATCACTCAAAGCAAGGACAATTGTGTCCCAATTCACCGGAAGTGGGAACATCCAAATCACTAGGATTTCCAATGGACGGAGAAAATCCATGGAATTTGGTCACAACCAATTCACAGTTTGTGGAGTATAACAAATGCATAGTCTGCGAATTTACATTCTTATGTTCATATAGAGATGTAGGCGATTTCCTACAATAAGTAATCCAAGATTAGAACTACTTAAGCATTCCATCAGACTGGAGCTTCTCAAATTGATATCTGAGCTGCTCCAGATGATGTGATGAGTATCAGCATCACTGCCCACAATCAGCAGAAGGCCTTTTCATAGACAGTGAACGATAACTCGTTTGAAATCATCCATTGGGGATGGTTCATCATGTGGTAAATACACCACAAAACGAAAGACGTATTTCCTATTGAGGTCACATATAGAAATATCAATTGTGACAGCACATACATCTCTGGTTGTTAACTCAGAAATGAGTGTAGCGACGTCAGCGCTATTCACGAGCACGTATGCACGAGGCATGGCACGCGAGTATGCCATTTCATGTTTCTGAAAGTAGCAAAAACTGGGTCCACTAGGTTACCTAGATAAAAGTTCACAAAAGTAAGGTTTTTGAACTACCGCCACTTGAGCTGTACCATTTGCATGAGTCTACAAAGATTGATCGTTGCTGACATTTTATGCTGGAGATTGATCTAACTAAGCTATCCTAGCCGTAGCCACTACCCAAACTAGGCAGGATTAAGCTTTTCGCCATCTCAGAACGAAAAAGATCAGCAGCGAACAAAAACCAGATCGGTAGCTCTTAAAAGTCGCCAAAGGCGAAAAGCACAGATTACACTGCATAAAACGCATAATGCGAAACCATAGAGGTGAAAATTTAAACTAAATTACAATGTTTTAATAATCCCACCCTTATTTAGCCTCAGGCTTGAGACTGAAGAAGGGCAGCCGATTATCTCGGAGAAACACAAGGTCACCTGCACCATTGCTCCGGGTAGCACAGGAAGGGCATAATACTGTAGAGGGCGCCCTGGAACTCCACAGGCTCCGTTTGCGGCTAGGTTTTATTTAGACCCCCCTAACCATTCATTCTTTGGCACGGTAAGCTTAAAGCCGTATGAATTAGGGGTCACCTGTGAGGTGGACTTTTACCACCGGAACAGGCAGTCCGTAGTGTTAATTCTTAGCCAGTTGAAACAACCGCTACCGACACTACGCGGCTATCTAGGCTGATCGGGAAAAGGAAGTTAACATTGATGATTAACTCCTGACGTGCCCAAACAGCCACCAAAACAAACAATTTATATTTGAACTTAGCAACTGCGCACAAGACAACAACTGATATTTATGAAACGTGTGCTAATTAGTTTTTCACCCATAAAAGGGTTTTAAAACACCCATTTTTAATCTACATTGGCTTTACTATAATGGGTGTTTATTTACCCATTTTGTATTTCTGAATTCCCCCATTTTTTGACAGATACATGTTCTATTTGAAACTGAGTAATTTTTCACCCTTTAAAGGGTATTCACAAACAACCGTGTACACGGTTGTTTGCGATTACCCTTTAATGGGTGAAAAAATACCCATTTCCGCTAAAAGTGCCTCTACCCATTTAATGGGTAAACCCTGTTTACTCATTAACGGGTAAAGGCAGTTTATGTCAAAGGATGGGTATTTTTTTACCCACTTTGTAAATCGTGCTCACGACGTAAAAAGGGTAAAAATTTACCCTTTTTGTGAATGGTAGATATGGACATTTATAATTTCATCAATTATTACGATTATTGAAAGAAAATATCGGAAAATGCAGTTTTATTTGTAAAAATCATTATTATATAAACTTTATTAATAAATACATACACACATAGTGTTATTACACTAATCAATTATGTATTCTCAAGGATGCTGGTCCTCCAAGATGCGTGCAGCAGGAGCAACGGAACCATCTGAAAATTATTATTGTTGATTATAATCAGTTTTTCTAAATAACGCTTAGTATTTGAAGTCACAACTTACCACTTCTTTAAATGTTTCCATCGGGAAATACGATGCATGCAAAGAGTAACATCAATGCGAGTTGAATTATTTAAAAACTCCGAAACTGCGCACAGCTGCAGGTGATGTCAGCCAACTATTTTTTCACCCATAAATGGGTTTAAAATCACCCGTTGTTTAACAGCCATTGCTTCTCGAAAATGGGTATTTATTTACCCGTTTTACATATATGAATTTACTCGTTTTCTGACAGATCCGGTCGCTATTGATGGCGCAGGTGGACAAACGGCAGCAGAGAACAGCGTACGGGAATCGGGATAGGAAGCACGAAAAGATAAACTCGCGAGAAATACTTTTGAACAACTTTTATTTAATAGCGAAATGAAAACACGTTTGGACGCGTCGATGAGAAAAACAGTAGTGAAAAATAACCGCCAACATTTGCTGCTGTTGCCGGTTTAGCAGAGATGGATTCTGCAGTCGCATGGAGTTGCATTCTCCAGTTGTGCACACCGAGGGGCGTGCTGATGTGTAGCAGTGCAACAGTGCACCTCCAATACTCCTCCTCAATGTGGAACTGCTTCACTGGTTACCTACCAATCCCAGCAGCTCACAACACTTCTTGTGTTTCAGCGGACCCAACGGCTTTGTGAAGACGTCCGCTAGCATTTCTTCAGTCGGGCAGTATTCAAGATTTATCTCCTTCGTGACGCACAGCTCGTAAACGAACCGCTGCTTCGTGTCGATGTGCTTGGACCGACGACTCTGCCTCTCACTCTTCACGAAGGTTAGACAGGACTGGTTGTCCTCCATTATCGTTGTAGGCTTCGCTTGTCCTTCGCCGAACTCTCGAAGCAGCTGCCTCAGCCAGATGGCTTCTTGACAGGCCTCGCTGAGCGCCACGTATTCGGCCTCCATGGTCGAAAGTGTAACGCTGGATTGTCTTCGGCTGGCCCAAGAAATGACGCCGCCGGCGAACAGGAATACGAACCCCGAAGTCGATCTTCTCGTACCGGTATCTCCTGCCCAATCGGAGTCGGAGTAACCGATCAAGTCCTGCTGCTGATCTCCTCCTAGTTGTACCACGAAGTCTCGGGTACCCTTCAGGTAGCGCAGTATCCGCTTTGCTGCACTCCAGTCAGTCTCAGTGGGCGAACAGAATTTCCGCCCCAAAATCGTTGTGCTTGCAACGATATCCGGTCTAGCCACAACGCCTAAGTAGAGAAGCGCTCCTACTAGGCTCCGGTATTTCGTCACGTCGTCCATGGGTTGGCTTGTATCTTCGGCCTTCAGGTAGCCAACGTCCATTGGGGATCTAGCTGGCTTCGCATCCACCATGCCGAACTTCTTGATCAGGTTGTCGATGTAGGTTCCCAAACGTAGCTTGTATCGATCACCATCGCGACTCACTTCCAGGCCAAGGAAATGGTGCACTTCACCCAAGCTTGTCATCTGGAACTCCTTCTGCAAACTCTGGAAAAGCTTCGCAATCTCAGCCTCTTCCGACGATCCGATGAGCAGGTCATCAACATAGACCAACAGGTAAACCATAGTCGTTGCTGTTTGCTTGATGTAGAGGCACGGATCAGAATCAGCTGGTTTGAATCCGTACTTCATCAGGATCTCGTTCAATTTTCGGTGCCAGCACCTTGCCGACTGGCGAAGGCCGTATATACTACGTTTAAGCCGACACACCATCTCCTCCTTTCCCTTAGCTTCGTATCCAACAGGCTGTTTCATGAACACCTCCTCTTCTAGCGATCCGTAGAGGTAAGCGGTTTTAACGTCGAAATGCTGAACGGTCAAACCTCTCTTGGCCGCTACAGTCAAAAACGTACGCAGGGTAGCATGACACGTAACCGGTGCAAACGTTTGCTCGAAGTCAACGCCAGGGCGTTGGGAGAACCCCTGTGCTACTATTCGAGCCTTATGCTTCACCACTTCACCGTGCTCGTTCCGCTTCAGACGAAAAACCCACTTCGAACCTACTGGCTTTCGTGCAGGCGGCAACGGCACGAGTTCCCAGGTACCGCATTGCTTGTGCGATTCCATTTCATCATTCATTGCCCGACGCCATTGCGGGCTCTCGACGGCTTCTTGGAAAGTTGATGGCTCTTCCATGGCGCAAGCAGCTATTCCAACGTCGTAGTCCAGTACGTAGTCATCGAAACGTCGCGGAGCCTTACCGCGCGTTTCCCGATGGGATCGTCGAACGTCCTCCGCAGGCTCGACCTCTTGATTTGCAGACTCGAATGAATCGTTAACACCTGATGTTTCACTCGCCGGAAGCTCTTCATCCTCCTCCTTAAAGGGTATCAGCTTTATCTCGCTGTCCACTGCCGGCTGCATACCAGGATCTGACGCAGCTATCGGAATCTCGACGGAAGACGTGCCGTTTCCGAGCTCCAAAAACTTTGCGTCCCTGCTTATCGTGATTAACTCCGTTTCCGGATCGAGAAAACGGTAACCTTTGTGCTCGAGCGAATATCCGACGAAAACTAGCTTCGTTGCTTTTCCGTCCATCTTACTACGCTTGACATCGGGAACATGCACGTAGGCGTGCGAACCGAAGACCCGCAGATGACTCAAGTCCGGTTTGCGGCCCCACCAAAGCTCGTGCGGAGTCTTAGGGACAGATCGGGAGGGCAGACGGTTCTGCAGGTACGTCGCTGTCAACACCGCTTCGCCCCAATAACGCTTGTCGAGTCCGGCGTCCAGCAACATACACGTAGCCATTTCAGTGATGGAACGGTTCTTTCGTTCGGCCACTCCATTCTGCTGCGGCGTGTACGGTGTGGTGAATTGCGGTTTGATGCCTTCTTCTTTGTAGAATCGACGAAGCTCTCCGTTGTCGAATTCACCACCACCATCCGAACGGATCACCTTCGGTTTGCGGCCAAAAATGTTCGCGGTCCAGCGAACATAATCCTTCAGGTTCTGTGCAGCTTCGCTCTTGTTTCGTAGCAGATACGTAACGGTAAATCTGCTGTAGTCGTCCACGATATGCATCACGTACCGATTACCGCTCGGCGTCGTGTGCTTCATCGGGCCACACAAGTCTGTGTGCACGATATCCAAGACGGCAGATGATTTCCGGTCTGTCACCGGAGGAAAGGGACTACGGGCAGATTTGCCCTCCAAGCAGCACTCACATACTAATTTTAGATTGCAATCACTCACCTTTACGCCACTCGCTAGTTGCTCTTTGTTGATTCGCTCGATGGCCGCCCAATCGCGGTGGCCCAACCGGCGATGCCACTGGTGTTGGCAGTTCACCAGATGCTGATGACCGTCGCTGGCCTTCAACGAAGATTCGCCGCACCGTAGGTAGTACAGGTTGCCACAACGACCACCCATAGCAACAACGTAGCCAGCAGAATCGACCACTCGGCAACTCGTATCGTCGAAACACACCGTCAGCTGCTTTTGCGCCAGCATGCCGACGGAAATCAAGCTAGTAGATAGCCCAGGCACGTACTTGACATTCGCCATGGTAATACGCACCGTTTTGTTGTTGTCATCAACGCCGATCAGCAATCCGCTTCCTTCTCCTTGGATTTGCACCTTCTTGCCATCGGCCACTGTAATCCAGCCGCCAGGAAATTCCCGCAGCTCCTCGAAAAACGACCTATCGCTGGTCATGTGGGCACTTGCCCCACTGTCGATTACCCACGACGAACATTTTTCACCGGCAGTGAATGCCACACTGCGGCTGTCACTGTGGGCGGCTTTGGCCCCTTCGTTCTTCGGTTCACTTTTAGAACTATTTTCGCCTCCCGACTTGGAGGCAAGCAGCTTCCTACAGTTCCGGCGGAGATGGCCGGGCTTCTTGCAGTGGTGGCACACTCGAGACTCCTTACCGCTGTTCCATTTATTTTCCGTCGATCGCATTGCCTTCTCAGCTTTCACCTTAACATCCCCACGCTCAAGGCGACGATGGTATTCGTCCATCAGCTTTGCCTTAACCACGTCCAGGGAAATGTCGTCATCCGCTCGTGAATCGAGCGCCGTAACGATACTGTCGTACGAGGGAGGCAGGCTGCGGAGCAGCATACATATTTGCGTGTCCTTGTCCAGGTCCGTTCCAGCAGCGGTGAGACGATCGAGAGTTTCGTCAATCGTCATCAAATGCTGCTCAAGGTCACCATTCTCCGGGAGATTGGTCGAACAAAGCTTCTTCAGCAAACTCACACGGACCGAGCGGGATGTTTTCTGGTGGTAGTTTCGGAGTGCGGTAAAAACTTCCTTGGCATTCGTTTTGCCTTTCACCAGCGGCAGCTGGTTATCCTCCAACAACAGCACCAGCGTAGCTCGCGCTTTCCGATCGGCAACTTTCCACTCGGCGAATTTATCGGCACCAACTTCTTCTTCAATCGGAGGGTTTTCCTCGATGACTCGCCACAGGTCCTCACGGCAAAGCAGCATTTCCACCCGCACACACCACGTTTGCCAGTTCATCCCATTCAATTTTGGGATCTGGAACTTGGCATCACTCATTGTTTATTATTTTAGCGTCCACTTTTCACACAAAATTTATTCGCTCTTTCGCGGTTCACTTGTCTTCGCTCCAACAGCAAAATGTTCACATGGAGCGGAAATCACTGGCTTACGCAACTCTTGGCTCTCTTGGCCGGAAACACTTTTCGCACTTTCTACTCCGTTCCACAGCCGGGACCATAACCTGATGGCGCAGGTGGACAAACGGCAGCAGAGAACAGCGTACGGGAATCGGGATAGGAAGCACGAAAAGATAAACTCGCGAGAAATACTTTTGAACAACTTTTATTTAATAGCGAAATGAAAACACGTTTGGACGCGTCGATGAGAAAAACAGTAGTGAAAAATAACCGCCAACATTTGCTGCTGTTGCCGGTTTAGCAGAGATGGATTCTGCAGTCGCATGGAGTTGCATTCTCCAGTTGTGCACACCGAGGGGCGTGCTGATGTGTAGCAGTGCAACAGTGCACCTCCAATAGCTATTCGACAAAGAGTATTTTTTCACCCATTAAAGGGTATTCACAAACAACCGTGTACCGAAATTACTTGAGCTGTACGCTGCTGAGAAGTAGAGCTGGTTTCATAACGTCGGTAACGCCTGCTGAACAAATCAAATAGAGCTGTCACTTTTCCTCACGGAGAAAATGACATACTCAAATTTGGGTTCTTTTGACCCAACTCGGCACGTTACTGCGTTACCCCAAATTTGAGTAAATAGCCTAGTACTCAAATTTGAGTAATTGTACCAAATCAAATCGGTGGGTGATTTTTACTCAACGTTAACTTGGGAGTAAAAACTCAAAAATAGGTATTTCCATACGAAGCGAAATCCAAAACAAAAAAAAACAAAATTGATATAATAAGCATGTGTTTGTGATATATAAAGACCAAAAGATTAATTAAAAAAAAACCTTTATTCGCTTGAAGCTTTTAGTCAACGATGTGGATGCCAGGAGCGACGTTCACGGTGCAAAAAAAACATTTGGTATCGGGTGTGAAAATTTACTGCAATTAGGCGGTGGCATTGGGTGGCTGGAACGGGAAAACAAAGCTCGGAGCGGGGTGCCATCTGTCGAAATCAGTGCGGTAATTCTTTTATCAGTAACCAGCATCTCGGTTCCGGAAATCGTTCACAACGAGTGGCAGGGACGACAAACAGTAGTTATGATAGTGGACCCAGGACAACTGAGGATCTGAAAAGAAAAAGTCCGTTCGATATTAATTTCTTCGGCAAACTGGACTCTTCGGAGGAAACTAAGTCAAGGACACTTACCTTTAAAAAATCACTACACTAATCCACCAATTTTGCGACTATTTTTTAGAAACGATCACGATTTATCCTTCACCGACGATGACTAACATGGAATGATCCGTGTTGACATTTTAAAGTGGCTGCTACTTTTTTTCATCCAAAATTGTGTTTAAATTACCCAACGGCTAGAGCGCAGCCTAAATGACTGCAATAAATTGAACAAGTTGATTTTTACTTTAATTTGAGTTTTCGATAGAGAACTCAAATGTTGGGTTAAATGTATGTAATTGACAGAATGAAATTTACCCACTTCTTCAGTTCGACTGCTTTACTCAATTTTGAGTATAAAAAAACTTATTTTTGAGTACTTCGTTTTCTCCGTATACGGAAAAATGTGCCGCTCAATTATTCCGCAAGTAAAAGTGACACTTTGCTCATACTGGATCGGCTGTCAAAATTACTTTGGTAAAAAAGAGAAATTTTACTTGAGCGCATTACGTTTCAGGTGCATACTACGCATAATTGAGTGGAACATTTTTTTGTTTGGAAAAGTAACAGCTCCATTTGATTTACATTGCAGGTGTTACCGATGTTACGAAATCGGCTCTACTTACCAGCAGCGTACAGCTCAAGTAATTATTCATTCCTTGACCGATTCTTGTCCTATCTTTTTGCTCAGTACTTATGAACAACGTACTACCCATTAAGATGTTCCAGCTCACACAAAATTTAAAAAATAGGCATAAAAATGCGTTACGAGGAGGAAAGTGGGTGTCAAAAATTGAGATTTTTGGCGTTATGAACTTTGTGAACAAACTTTTTAAGGGGACGTCTATTAATTACATAACATAATTTTTAAGATTTTCAAACTCCCCTTCTCCCATGTTTTTTTTTTCGTACGAAAGTAAAAAATAATTTGTATGGGGCGATTCTATAACATTTCCCAGAGAACTTATCCCCATAATTCCGTTCCGCAGAATCTCATTCCTTAGATTAAAACATTTCCTAGAATTTCACATTCCAGAATACACAATTCACCTGCAAGCTATACGCTTCCAATCGCAAAACGCAACATACTGTTAGCCATCTATACTTTGGTAGCGCAACTAGTCAGATGATGAGAGATTTGATTTTTCACGCATTCATCACATGCCGCTGTGGGGGAAAATGTTTTATTTTCCTGATATAAGACGGTTCACAGTGAAACAGTTAGGGGAAAAGGTAGGAATATCCATTCTCTATGTTCTACATACGTTTGTTTTGTGTATTATTGCGCTACTTTCATAAAAATGGAGATCCGGCTGGTAGGAGCACTAGTTTGAGGTTGGAAAACCAGGATATGTGAGGTTAGTTTCATTGGACCTTTCGCCTGAGCGATTTTTGCGCTTGAATAAAACACGCTTCGGGACATTCTCCGCTGCCCCTAAAAATACCATTGGGTAGATAAATGAATTCTCTACCATTAGGTCTCATTCAATTTCATACATAAGTGAAGTAAGCGGTGAAAATAAATATTTTGTTCCGAATGTTTTGAAACCATGAATGAATTTGACATTGCTCTCGTCAACCATCATCATGACGACAGCAGCACACCCCACTGGACGAATTGTCGTATTGGGAGCGAATAGTATTTGTGTAAGTTTACTAAATCTTTTATTGAAAAACATCTAGGGTAATATTCGGTGCTTATAAACATTATATGTCATTTTCGTTTTTAGGAACTGGATCGGTGATCAACACATAAACAAACCAACTTCAAGCAAATTGTAGTTTGGTCGAACCTGAATCGGGTTGGGGTTGAAACTGTGATTCAGAACGGGTTACGCTTACCTTAGCCAGAGAGTCCGCTTTCCCATTGCCCGGAATGGAGCAATGGGAAGGGACCCAAGCTAGGGTAATAGTGTAAGAGCGATTTTACAAAGCACTCAATGCTTGGCGTATTCTATTCAGGAAGTACGCTGAGTGCTTCACCGGCTTCATTGATCGAACAGCCTCCAGAGAGCTGTAGTATATAGAACGAGGCCAGGAATAAAGATAGAAATATTAAAAATGTCTTCGGTTAAAAAAGTTTGGTTCATTTATTCCGGTCTATTCATAAGTATTTGGCATCACTGATAGTCGACATAACGAGACAGATGTGGGAAAATGGAAGCGGCTGACGTTGAAGGAAGACAGACATAATATGTTTACAGAATGTGGTTCTCTAGTTAAAGAGAGAAAGGACGAGATTAGAATGCTGCTCCGAGTTTGTTGCTAATCTGAAGCGGATTCTTTGGATAGATTTTGAGGTAAACGGACGTGTGTAAGATGGCGTCCACACTATTTATTTTAAAACTGATTGTGTTTTGTTGTAGAGCTTGGCGGATGAGTGTAATTTACGACAAGAGCTTAGACCAGTGATTCCCAAAGTGGGTGAATTCGCCCCCCTGGGGGCGATTTCCAGGCTCAAGGGGGCGAAAAATTGCAAAAAAAAAAATTGGGGGGCGAAAAACACGGGAGCATTTGCAAATAATTACTCATAATTTTTTTAGGAGACACATCTGAAGGTTAATCAATTCCAAACATAACTAATTCTAGGAATATTTTACCTTGGATTGATATATCTCCCATTAGGGTCATTTTTAAATTATGATAGACTACACTTGATAATTGTCAAACACATGCATTCAGGTTTTTTAATATCATGTGAATTTTAAGAATGGTCGGTATTTGAGATTTTCAAGGTCAGATGTTTGATCACAGATAACATTTAAAACACAACATATTTTGAATGTACAAAACATGTATCTAAGAATTTTAAAAACTTTTTGCAAATTCCAAATATTTTATATAAGGATGTTTTTATGCATGAACATTGAGATTAGTAAGATAATATTTCTTTCGTCAGCTTTTTTACAGAAAAAAAGAACATTCAGTTGCATTCTTTCTTATCATTTCTCATGGTACAAATCATTTTAGAGACAAATATTTCTTGGTGTTAGAAAAAAAAGTAATTTTATAAATAAAAAATAAATCAGTATGTAATCACAATTGACGAATCATCCCCCTACTACGTCACAAGTTGGCGCCTATGCATAATATGCATTGCATATATTACATTCAAATAGTTTAAACTGGGCTGAACTTGTATCAAAAACTGATTCAGTAACCTGTAATGCACGCAAAATATTGTTAAAATTGCTTTTATAAATTGCAATATAGTAAATCATTCCTAATAATTTTGGGATATCGATATTTAAGAAAATATTGTTAAATGTAGATTTTGTAGACATGCAAGTCAAAGACATTTTTTGACGAACAGCTTTTAATTACATAAAACATTGAAATTACATATCAGGGGGGCGATTCTAGATAAATGTTGGCCTCAAGGGGGCGAAAGTTGAAAAAGGTTGGGAAGCACTGGCTTAGACTGTCGGAAAAAATGAAGAAGTGCTCGGGTGGGAGAGAACGGATGTACTCTAAGGTGTAATGCATAGCTGCTAGCTCAGCAACATACACAGAACATGGCTTTTGAAGCATGAAGGAGGCGGTATGAAAAAAGTTGTAAACACCGAAACCAGTGATATCATCCATTTTTGACCCATCAGTGAAGAACTGTCGGTTCTCGCTGACATGCCCGAATTTACTTGCAAACATGGGAGGGATAAACTTTGAGCCCCTTACTTTTGTCACGAATGATCTTCCCGTGCTCCGGAAATAAGGTTAAAATGACATTAATAGAATGAAGCTGACTCTCTTGTACATTAATTCTGGGGAATGGAATTCTGGGAACGGTTTTTCTGGAGAATGTTATAGAACTACCCTGACGTAATTAAGGGACAGCCCATAAATAACCATCTGAAAAATTAAATAGAATATAAGGATTAATATTGATTATTTTGATAACATAAATCGGTCATAAAGTCACATAAGTCTAGCTTGGAATAGTTTTTGATGAAATTAATATATATTGATGTGCAGTTAAGTTGGAATAAAGTGAAACGAATATTTGATTCTTTCCTTAAGTTAGCCTATGCATAATATAAAATAAAAGTACGTTGAAATTCTAATAATTCATGATCATTGTTCCGATGGAAACAATTCAAACTTGCGCCCGAACCTTCTTCGGATCGTACGTAGCTTTCTTCAGGTGATGATAGTTAGGCAAAATTTTCCGCAAATAATCCATCTGCACCATCTGGGTCTGTGGAACAAGAATCAAATGTTAAAACTATTCTGAATCAGTAATTCCATATCGTCTTACCTTCTGCATCTCGATCGCTTCCCGCATCTGGCACTGCCTCCCATGGACGATGGTCTTCTCCGCCAGGACCTGCTCTCCCACCAGCCGGCATCCGGCCCCAATCACACACCCATTCGTGACCACTACGTCCGCCGAAACGTAGCTCTTGCACTCGAACAAATTCCGTTCGCCAATCTTGAGCGCTTCGACCGTGCTGCCCACCTCGAAGATGTTGTCCGGCCCAATGATCAACGGTTTGACCGTTCCGTCCAGCACACTCTGATAGGCAGGGTGGTGCTTCGGAATCCGGTACAGGATCGTGGCGTACTCCTCCACGATGCAGTTCTCGCCCAGCACGATGGGCCCTGACTCGGCAATGATGGTCGTGCTGGGATGGATAACGCACCCGCCGGAGATGGTGATGTCCCCACGCAGATTGCTGTCCTCGCAGACCATCGAGCGGGGCATGATTTTGATGCTGCGAGGGGAACGTTTGGTATTGAAGTAAAACACTGCGACTAGATCTCTATGTTACATACTCGTTTTTTAAGCTCATCTTTGGGATGCCGTTTTGAATTATTGACGAAAATTTCACCAAAATTATAATGCAATGAAGTCACTGTTTACGAAAAACACGAATAACTGTAATCGTTGTTATTGATTTACGAGCGAATCAAAAACAGCTGATTTTGACAACTAGTCAACTGTTGTAGCGTTTACATTGACTGGAAAATGAAACAACGCGTCGCGGCGCTTGGAGCCAGATGCTCTTCTTGATTTTCTGGTTTTTCTCACTCACATTAGACATCGGCGTCGGCGTCGTTTGGTTTTCTGATTTGTTTTGTTTCGGTCAGTGCACTAAAGACCGCAAATTGGGAAGCAACAGTTTTCTTTCCCTGGTTTCGAATTCAAAAGTTTCGCGAGAATCATCGTAAAAAATACCCATTGCCAGGCGAAACCATGAGATGTTTTGTGTTCGGGTGCCCAAGTGACTTCCACGGTTACAAATACTCCAATGAGGAACCGCCGAAACATTCGTGCCATCGGTTCCCGAACGATCTGGAACGCCGGTCGGCTTGGATCGAAGCGATTTCCGCGGCCTTGAACCGGCAGCTAAACGTTGACACCATCCACTTCAATGCTGTTCGTGTGTGCTCGAACCATTTCCCGGCAAGCGAATTCTACTACTCCAAAGGGAGGAAGCATTTGCAGAAAACGGCAGTTCCTTCCCTGTTCGGGGAAGATGCTGTGGAAAATGGGTAAGTTTCATTGGGGTTTCAAGTTTGAAGTAGATTAGGGAAAGTGTGCCAATAATGACTATAATGGTTCCCTGTTTGGCCATATACAGTGCCGGATTTGGGCTTCGGGGGGCCCGGGTCAGATCTTTTAAAGGGGGCCCCTTAATACAAAATTGAGCACGTTTTGGGATTCCACAAACAAACGTATTGAATTTGAGTTTTGAATGAGATGTTAGGTCCAAAGTTATGAGGGGCCCAAATTCAAAGGAGTATAAGTGAAAAATGAAGTTGAAAAATTCAACTTTTTCAATAGTAATTTTAGGTGATTTTCCGTCCAATGGGAAAAAATAATAAATAGTAGAACATTGGCTTGTTTTTTGTGTTCCATATAATTTGTATAAAGTGAAGAAATACAGAAAAGCTTCAAAGCCGTTATTCTCCCTCATATAGAAAATTGCATCTTTCCACTCTTCTAATGTTTCTCAATTAAGCCAAAAAGAACAAAGACACTAATTGATATAATAATAAACACATTTTCCTTAATTGTATATTTCCACAATTGTATTGTGCTTCATACAAAAAACGTTCTCTCTTCCCCGGAATTCCCCATATACACGAAAGATTCTGGCCTTCATAAATTTTGGAGCATTACACATTTCAAGATACTAAACGAACCGATTATCTCTTTTGAATCCTTTTAAACTTGATAGAGAGTTCTTTCAAGTTATTCTGTGCATGATATTATTAGTATCCATTTTTTAAATGCAATTGATCAAATTTATCTTTTATTTCTAGTTGTTAATGCTTTCACTGAAGCGTTTTTGACAATTGGCTCGTTATATGGATCTTTTTAATAAACAAAAATATGAAATTTTCTTTCATAATCAATTTTGAAAAAAAAAACATATGCTTTATTTTCTATGGATTATACTCAAAGTTAACTATAAGCAAAAAAATGATGCGCATTTTTAATTCCAATATTTTTTGAACACTAATTTGAGAAGAATTTTGAAATCTTTATCTCACCATCCATTATTTTTTTGTAATTTATCGAAGGATAGAGAGTGACTAAACCTGTGAGATTTATATATTAGGCAAATAAAAAAAATCTACTCAAATATTCGAATATTGACGGAAAAATTATTGAAGACCATTTCAAAATGTATTTTGTTATTTATTTTGGATCCACGGGGGGCCCCTCCAATCGGGAGGCCCGGGGCATTTGCCCCCTTGGCAGCCCCCCAAATCCGGGCCTGGCCATATATTATATATATATTGAAGGCGCTTGGTGAAATTCAAACAAGCGGATTCGTGTTAATTTTATGTGCCACCGGAATGATTTCAACCGAGGATGGATTACCAACTGGTGAGCTCGTTTCATGCTTGAAATAACACAAATTTGTGTCGCGGCAATGTTGCATTTATTTAATTGTTTAACATGCTATGGATGGGTAACTTTTTGTAATTTTTAGATAGGATCTCTTTAACTGTTCAATATTTCAATAGTTTCAGAATAATCATAGTTTAATTTAAAAGCTAACAGAAGTATTCTAGAAAATGTTTTTGATTTGCATTACTTACTTACTTATTTGGCTTTACATCAATTATCTTGATAAAGCCTCGCCAACAATATTACGCCAATTCACTCGGTTCATGACCGCTTCTCTCCATCCTCGACTCTGACCCATGCTCTCCAGGTCCTGGTGCACCTGGTCAATCCACCTAGCTCGCTGCGCCCCACGCCTTCTTGTCCGACCGGATTCGTAGCGAACACCATCTTTACAGGGTTGTTGTCCTGCATTCTTGCAACATGCCCTGCCCAGCGTATCCTTCCAGCTTTAGCTACCTTCACGATACTGGGTTCGCCGTAGAGTTGAGCGTGCTCGTGGTTCATCCTTCGCCGCCACACGCCGTTCTCCTGCACGCCGCCGAAGATCGTCCTTGTAGAGATGTACCGAATATTCGGCCGGCCGAATATTCGGGCCGAATATCTCGATTATTTTGAATTTGCCGAATATTCGGTCTGCCGAATAATGAAATCTGTTATTCGGCCGAATAGGCCGAATAGTGACCGAATAATAACAAAATAAAATAAATTGTAACAAAACATTATGTTTCATACGAAGGAAAATTAAAAAAAAAAAAACGATTAATTTATTCAAGTGATAATACATCAAATTTTCCCTTTGGTGGATTCCATGGATGGAGTTTGATACTAAATGCTTAAAAATGTGAGAATTTTTCCGTTCTACGGCATTGCGATGCTGCTCAATATACAAGCCATTCAATATTTCACTCATCTTGCATGGATTGTGTTGTGGCATTATTTTTACGTAAACTGAAAGTGCTTTTCACCTTGGTTTTGTAAAAAATATGGAAACAACGAAAATTCAAACTTTTGCATTTATTATCGCTTGTGCCTATAGGAACACATGTGACTATAGTAGCACTATTTCTAATTCCTGTTCCAAAAGCTTTACGGCGTAGGCAAAACAAAAAAAAATCAAAATCGTATGTTTATTAAAAAAACAAAGTTTCTCTACTATAGGAACAGTAGGTGCAAGGGAGCTAGAATTTTAAGCAAAAAATCATTTCTTGAACAAAATTGAGCTGTGAATCAATGGTACTTAGATAAATAACTCCTAACATTCATGTCAAAAAATATTTTGCAACGATTTATAGAAAAACGGTCGTAAAAAGCTACTAGTGCGAATAAAGGGGACTGTCTACTAAGGGAACACCGACCCTATGCGATGTATTTGCTCTAATAAATATGAAGCACTTCCAGAAGTCGGATGAGAAATAAAGCGACGTATTAACCTAGTTCCTTAAAAAGTTAAATGGATCAAAACTGCAATCAAAAAGATACAAATCCCTTACTTTAGAAATATAAATCCTCAGAGCTTTAAAATTTTGTTATTTCTTCACACGGTTTCAAAAGCTTAAAACGATCATTCCGATCAATTCTTCACCGTTAAAAACTAGGTGTTATTCGACCGAAATTAACGGTTTTATTCGGCCGAATATTGACGCATTATTCGGCCGAATGTTCGGCCGAATATTCGTTTGGCCGAATAATAATTTCTCAACTATTCGGTATTCGGCCGAAAGCCGAATAGTGCTATTCGGTACATCTCTAGTCCTTAGCACTCGGCGTTCGAAAACCCCAAGAGCTTGCAAGTCCTCCTCGAGCATAGTCCACGCCTCATGCCCATAGAGGACTACCGGGCTTATGAGCGTTTTGTACATCGTGCATTTGGTGCGGGGGTGAATCTTTCTTGACCGCAGTTTCTTCTGGAGCCCATAGTAGGCACGGCTTCCGCTGATGATGCGCCTTCGTATTTCCCGACTAACATTGTTGTCAGCCGTCAACAAGGATCCGAGATAGACAAACTCGTCCACCACCTCGAAGGTATCCCCGTCTATCGTAACACTGCTTCTTAGGCGGGCCCTGTCGCGCTCAGTTCCGCCAACCAGCAATTTGTTTTCGACGCATTCACCATTAGCCCGACTCTTGTTGCTTCGCGTTTCAGGCGGGTGAACAAATCTGCCACCGTTTCAAATTTTCTCCCAATAATATCCATGTCGTCCGCGAAGCAAACAAATTGTCCGGATCTCGTGAAAATCGTGCCTCGACTGTTAAGTCCGGCTCTCCGCATAACACCTTCAAGCGCAACATTGAACAACAGGCACGAAAGTCCGTCGCCCTGTCGTAGTCCCCGTCGAGACTCGAACGAACTGGAGTGTTCGCCCGAGATCTTCACGCAGTTTTGCACACCGTCCATCGTTGCTCTGATCAATCTTGTGAGCTTCCCGGGAAAGCTGTTCTCGTCCATGATATTCCATAGCTCTACGCGGTCGATACTATCGTATGCCGCCTTGAAATCGATGAACAAATGGTGCGTAGGGACCTGGTACTCACGGCATTTCTGGAGGATTTGCCGCACGGAAAAGATCTGCTCCGTTGTCGAGCGGCCGTCGATGAAACCTGCTTGATAACTTCCCACGAACTCGTTTACTATAGGTGATAGACGACGGAAGAGAATCTGGGATAGCACTTTGTAGGCGGCGTTTAGGATGGTGATTGCACGATAATTTTCACACTCCAGTTTGTCGCCCTTTTTGTAGATAGGGCATATAACGCCTTGCTTCCACTCCTCCGGTAGTTGTTCCGTTTCCCAGATTCTGACTATCAGCCGATGCAGACAAGCGGCCAACCTGTCCGGGCCCATCTTGATGAGTTCGGCTCCGATACCATCCTTGCCAGCGGCCTTGTCGTTCTTGAGCTGTTGAATGGCATCCTTAACTTCCCCCATCGTGGGAGCTGGTTGGTTTCTGCTGTCCGCTGTGCTGACGTAGCCATCGCCTTCGCTGTCCTGACCTTCTGTACCTGTGTTCTCTGCGCCATTCAGGTGTTCATCGTAGTGCTGCTTCCACCTTTCGATCACCTCGCGTCCGTCCGTCAAGATGCTCCCATCCTTATCCCGGCACATCTCAGCTCGCGGCACGAAGCCTTTGCGTTTCTTGAGAACGGTACAGCAACTCCATCTCTTGGCATTCCACCTCTTCCAGGCGGCGCATTTTGTCCCGGAATAGGCGGGTTTGCTGTTTCCGCTTCAGTCTGTATCGTTCCACGTTTTGCCGCGTTCCATGCTGCAGCATTGCAGCCCGCGCTACATTCTTTTCCTCTATAACCTCCTGGCACTCCTCGTCGAACCAATCGTTTCTTGAGCTCCGTTCCACATATCCGACAACGCTTTCGGCAGCGTCGTTAATGGCTGCTTTGACTGTCCTCCAGCAGTCCTCAAGAGGGGTTCTATCGAGCTCGCCCTCATCCGGCAACGCTGCCTCAAGATGCTGCGCGTATGCATTGGCGACATCCGGTTGTTTCAGCCGCTCGAGATTGTACCGGGGCGGGCGTCGGCACCGTACATCATTGATGACTGATAGTTTTGGGCGCAGTTTCACCATCACCAGGTAGTGGTCGGAGTCAATGTTAGCGCCACGATAGGTTCTGACGTCGGTTATGTCGGAGAAGTGCCGTCCATCGATCAAAACGTGGTCGATTTGCGATTCTGTCTGCTGAGGTGATCTACAGGTGTACCGATACGGGAGGCTGTGCTGGAAATAGATGCTACGAATGGCCATATTCTTGGAGGCGGCAAAATCTATCAGTCGTAGGCCGTTCTTGTTCGTCAGCCGGTGGGTGCTGAACTTTCCAATCGTCGGTCTGAACTCCTCCTCCTGGCCAACCTGAGCGTTTAAGTCTCCTATGATGATCTTGACGTCGTGGCTTGGGCAGCGGTCGTACTCGCGTTCGAGCTGCGCGTAAAATGCGTCCTTGTCATCATCAGTGCTTGCGGAGTGTGGGCTATGCACGTTGATTATGCTGAAGTTAAAGAATCGGCCTTTGTTTCTTAACTTGCACATTCGTTCATTGATCGGCCACCACCCGATCACGCGCCTTTGCATATCACCCATCACTATGAAAGCTGTTCCCAGCTCACGTGTGTTGCCGCAGCTCTGGTAGATGGTATGATTACCTCTAAACGTTCGCACCAATGCTCCTGTCCAGCACACTTCCTGCAGCGCTACGATGTCGAAACCGCGGGTCTTCAGTACATCGGAGAGTATGCGAGTACTTCCAATGAAGTTGAGAGATTTGCATATTTTTGAAATTAAAAAATGTTTGGAGGAATTTTTGTTAATACGCATAACTATTAACTTATGCGCCACTGATTCACGTTGAAATGAATTTTGATTATGACGACGTATTTTTTTTTTCAGTAAACGATGTGCTTCCATGCCTATTGAAAGTTACAGTTCAACGCCTTGCATTCCCCCACCCTCCAAGAAAAAGATCAGCGCCAAAACAGCTCAACAGCAGACCACCGAACTGAAAAACGGCGTACTGAATTGCTTCGCGCGTGACAACGAATGCTCCCCTCCCAAGATGCGCACAACTTTCCGACTGGAAAATTTTCCCCATGTCTGCCGGCTGTGTCTGAAGACGCCGAAGCCCCAAACGGAAGTGATGGTTCCTGTCGATTCGCCTGACCACCTGTTGGATGGAACCTGCATAGGCGAGTTTATCGATGAAGTTCTGCCGACGAAGGTCGCCTTAGACGAGGTAAGTTTGCTAAGAAGTCCGATAAAGACTTGTCTGGATAAGTCGAAATCAATACAACCTTCCTTAGTCCCAAAGAACAAGTTGCGCTTTAAGATTTAGGATCGTTTGCGACCCGAGCATTTGAACAGTTCACAAAAATCAATATGTTGACCAATCTCGGTTCTGCTGTTGGACTTAAATAAAAAGCATATAGGGTTTTGTTCTACTTCGTCGTAAGCGCTAATATTCGTCGTATCAAACTTTAAATGTTCCACTACGGCGGATATTCAAACTTACCTGCAACATAGATTCATTATCCAAGTGTAATTTTGTGAAAGCTGTTATGGTTTGTACACTTGTACACCAAAAATGCAATAAAACTACTGTATTTCGGTAAATAACTGCAGTTCAATTATCCACTTTGCACTTTTTCACCTAAATCGCATGGACGAACACGATTTGAGAGAAATGCTTAGCGATCGACTGAGCCACACCACTTTCCAACACAAGTTTCTTCCCGCCCCCGTGGGTGACTTACTTCGCCGAGCACTTATTTTCACTATGGAAAACCTTCGTACTTCTTCACTGAAGGATTTCATTCCAATCACACGCCGTAAAACTTCAATAAAGCACCAAATTTTACGAAATTTCCTCAACCGCCGCGTATAATTGAGAATATAAACAAAGTTCAATCCGTCGTACTGCGAAAAAAAAGCTTGTGCGCATCAATGTGTGCGTGACGCTCGACGTAAAAATACGGTTCCTTTGATTGTGTTGTTTTCGCTGTACTGTGAGCAAAAGCCATAATTGTACGGTCAAAAGGAATTGTGTTCATATGTTTGGGCTGAATTTTGACGACGAGCAATTAATTTTAAATGAAATAAGTATATTCCATCATGCTGAAGGAATGGAGGGAGATGCCCGTAGATCTATATATTCTAGTAAAACATTTCATTATAGCGTTGATATGTTTTGTTTTAACCATTCAATACACACAGTGAGCCGTAAGTTGTGAGACGAATCTGGCCTTTAGACGGAGTACACTTTGGAATTTTGTGTATTTTTTCGTAGCTCGGAAATCAAAATGATTTTATTTTGGGCTTAAACCTTGACTCATAACACGCATATGAAAAAAGTTGTTTATGACTTTTGAAACTTTTTTGTATTTTTGAAAATTGTTTGAAAAATTGTATTCTTATGTAACCTACAAATGCCTGGGGTTTATTTAACGTGTAATATAAAAAATCATACCTTTTATATTTTTCTACTATTAACCTATAACAGAAGAAAAGCTTGGTGGTATTAAAATAAGTTCAAACCCGTTTTTCCGTTAATTACACGGAAAATAAAAATATTTTCAGAAAAATATTTAAAATGTATTATTTTTAAAAGTACCGTAAAACTTGAATTTTTGTTATTGCTAAAAATCAGTAACTAGAAGAGGCTTCATAGAAAAATGAAAAAGAGTAGGGATGTTCAAAAATAAAAATTATAAAAATCAAAAACCAAAATTCATAGATTTGTAAATAAAAATAAATCATTGTCCAAAACGTGTTTAGAACGATTTTAGATAACTAAAAATGATATTTAGATTGAAAATAAAAATTTGGGTATTAGAGGGTTAATACGATGGATACTAGCACACCACCCTATGTCTCCGGATTTGATCACTGTGGTTTCTTTTTAGAGGTAAAGTCACTTTTTAGCTGAAATAGTCTCTAAAGATAATTTTTTCTGGTGTTGGAGTCCAGAGGTGTAAGAGAAACCTTCAAAGACGCTTACATGACATGATTTTCTGGAATTTCTTTTCAGACTTCTCTTGGAAATCTTCAGCAATTTGAGTGATCTTCAAAGATTTTTACTGGAATGTTAGAATTTAGAATTCTTCCAGTAGGTGAATTCCGGCGAACAATTTCTTCGAAAAGAAGCATTTTTCTTCCATTACTCACCAGCAAGAAAACTTCCTTTTCTTCGAAGAAAATACGCGCCGGAATTCGCCTACAGATCTTGAGACTCCTTGACCAATTCTCTCACTTATTTTGCAAGCGATTTTTAGAGGCATTTCTCCAGAATTAGGTTCAGGAAATCTATTGAGTGTCGTATCCACAAGGGAGCAACGTTTCCATGATGATATCACTGAGTACTTTTTTTACCATCACATATCACCGAAAAGCACAAGCCGTCCATATTCTCAATATTAATAAAACCGAATACATTATTGTAAACACTGACGTTTATTATTATTAATTAATTATTTTAAACACATAAAATATCGCGTCAAAACATTTTTCATCTCAATTTTACGGTATAAACACGCACCAACCATTCGCGCAGAAAATCGCCAATAAACTGATTTGCTTCAACTCGATTATGTTCGTCCAACTCTCCACGTCTGTCCCGTCTCAAAGAGTCTCTCCTATCCCTTTTCGTCTTTCATTTTTTCGTTCTCTTTCTCTCACATTCGTAGTCGTGCGTTGGCATACATTCGAATAGGCCTTCCATCATCTCGGCGCGATCGGTTCGCAAGAGATCTGTGCGAAGATAGAACACACTGGAAAAATAGCTAAATATTTTTGTGTTAGATTCATTATTCAATACTATCTGATATGCTCCATCCATTATACTACATTGAGCACTATGTTAAGCATACTTCCAGGAATTATTCCTGCAATTCTTCCAAGCATTTCTCGAGTAATCTTTTAAGTGAGATGTCCATGCATTCTCCAATTGTTTATTTAAGGTTTCACCCCAAGAAATACTACCGCTATCATTCCAATTATTTCTCTTTTCATGAGCTCTTTCTGACATCCTGACATCCTCTTTCCTGATGAACTCCGGCAATGATCGCTGAATGAATAAGAAATACATCTTAAAGAGTTTCTGGAAGGATCCCCGATGTTTACGTTATTTCTGAAGGTCTTAGAGAAATCTGTGGTTGGAATAACAGAAATCCTTTGGATCTATGGTTGAATTTGAAGACATTTTTTGAAGGAAATGCTAAGAAACCTTCGGAGGTATCTCTAGATAATTGACTGAAGAGGTCTCAAATAAAAGACTTGGAGGAAGTCGTAAAAAGTCGATGGAAGCATCATTAAACGAATTCCTAAATGACTTGAGAAATTACAAAAAAAAATGTTTTGTGGAATTCCTAGTGTAATTTTTTATTTTATCTTTTTAACGAAATGTTTATTCCAGGGCTAGTTTATCTCGGGACCAACGGCTTTACTTCCGTTATAGTCACTTATGACGTAAGAGTTATAGTCGTCACTATAACTCTTACGTCATAAGTGACTATCTCGGGGATGGGATTCGATCCCAGATCCTCGCCGTGAGAGGCGTGTGTTCCAACCACTACACCAGGTCCGTCCCCTTCGTAGTGGAATCCTTCGACAAATTTCTGGGGTTATCCTTATTATTATCTTCATTATCGAGACTTCCAGCACGTGGCTGATTCGTCTCCATCATTGTGTAGGAGAGGGCTTCGCGTTGAGAGGTCCCGTGTCATACAAACTTTATATATACCGTCGATGGGGGTGACAATGGGTCTAGGGGGTGAGATTGGGTCAAAACGGAAAATTATAATTTATGAAATATTTCAGCTAATAACGCTGATATTACTAAAAAAAATAATTCATATGTTAGGGAACATAGTATTACATGTAATTCATCACAATATACATTTTTAGAAATAGTAGTTTTCGTTTACTTTACCATTAAACTTGTATATTGAAACTAGATAAAATTTACCACATTAAATTTCTCCTGTGCAAAGTATCAGGCATGTACTATGACCTCTATCGTTATTTTAGTAGAAGGTTGAAAGTCTTTTCATTGCACTTCACACGTATTTTCCGGAATCTATTTGATTTTTCCAAGAAAATTTAATTTTTTTCGGTACGGTGTCTTAAACAACAAAAATGGGGGTGAGATTGGGTCAAGCAAGAACGATAGAAAATGAAATTACAAGTCCACTTTTTTGACATTTTACGGTGCCGGGGGTTCTTTTTTTATTAAGAAGTGTTTGTTCTTTCTAAATACAACATCTCTGAAACATCAAACAAATCTACTTGAGTATTCCTTGCGTTGAATAACAATGCAACGCATTTCGACTTCTCAAACCAGCAACTGTGTTTCGTGCGCAGCAACATCATAAAATTTTATCAAGTGGATTTTTTTTTCGAAATTTAATTATTTATCAGTGATTTTATATTATAGAAACATCTCACGTAAATGAGTTGCATCGCTGAAATACTGGGATTATGACGTCAACATCTGCCTGAAATGTATTGATCGTGGAATGTCGCACCGAAATTTAACTATTTGTGATGGTTTAAAATAAGCACTGTTTCAGTACACCTTTGGGGAAACTGAATAGGCTTTATGGTAATGGGGATGAGACTTTGAAGAAAATTTAAGGGAAAAAACAAGAAAATTTATGTAAACTTGACGATAAATGTTGGATTTACATATTTTTCTCATAGCTCTTCAATTTTTTGGTATAATCGTTCTTTTAAGTGGGTTTATCATACCTGTGAAACATCTTATATATCTTCTCGTCTTGTTTGCATCGTATTTTATCAATATCTTTCAGTTGTGAATGGTTTTTAAAATCATCAGGGTGTCCATCCATCCGGGAAAAGCGGGAAAAACACGGGAATTTCATTTGGCCGGCAAAAATTCGGGAAATAACCGGGAAATTGTAGAACACACCGGGAAAAATATGTATTCCGAATATAAGTGAATCAATTGTTTTCAATTTTAAGTACCTAGGTACTGTAGACAAAACTGAAAAAAATTGCCTCAAGATACACAACTGACAACTCAAACTTCGCATTATGATTAACTTTTAGTGCGATGCTAGAGGGATAGTAAATGGTTTCTAGTGATCCTAATTAACGAAAATCGTTGGTTCCTGAAGAGATTTATGGCATTTTTTGTATCCATTTCTACCGATTTATTTTGAGATGATTTAAACATTTCTGGCGTCAAGATATTGAGCCAATTCAAAGGAGATTTCGTTAAACATCATTGAGATCCTTGAAAATTTTGTAGAAGGACACATAGTGATTCCCGACAAGCTTCTAGGTGAGATGCTTGATGGGTTTAAATAAAGATTCACGACATATTCTTGATGAGATTCTCACGGGAATCTATGCGATAATTGACCAGGTAATTGAAGGTGCTTTGGAAAATAACTTCGAAGTTAAGTAGTGGATAGCTTATAACACTACAAACAAGATTTATGAAAGATTTTTTTATTCTCAGTAGAATTCAAGCGCTTAGTGGAAAGCTGACCTATAAAGATTTTTTTTGAGTGATTTTACTACCAAAAGTAGAAGTATGGGCCAATTTATTACGAGTTTCTGTTCGGCGGATTATTGGAGATGCTTATTCTTGGTTAAGGCTTGGTAAATTATTCTTGGGCAGATGGATTACTAGAAAGATGCTGTTATGGATTTATGTCAACTTATCAATTTTTTAGTATGCTTCATAGAGGAACAATCAAATCGACACTGTTCCTTCATAAGAGTTTAACTGACATGAGCGGATTCTTTTCATCGAAGTTAATAGCGAAATAACTTCGCCAAAATAAATAAATCTATAATATTTGTTGTTTATGAAGTTACTTATTCTTTTTCCTACAGCACGAAAACATGTTACGAAAAGTAGATTAGTTTTCTGCAATAATGCAAAGTGAGCAACGGTGAAGAGAAATCGATGAAAAAATCTATGTCGAAATGTTCTTTTTTTTTATTCTCTACTAGTGGTCCCAGCAAACTTCGTCTTGCCATCAAGTAGGCTATTGAAAAACGCTATGGAACATTCCATACAAAATGACAGCTCCATTCACGCTCGTTTTTCCCAAATTTCCCGTTGAATATCCTAGGATTTTTATACACACGAACACGTCGGAACCCTTGATAAACAAAACGGAGAAAGAATGATTTAAATCCGTTGACCCGTTCGTAAGTCATTTCGTGACATACAAACACCATTCCATTTTTATTTATATAGATTTACTTAATTTATTGAGCTCTTATTCGCCAGCATGGGCATCACTAGAGCGAATTCAAATTTGACAGTTGTTCTTTCTGCTTTATCGATTGAATCAATTGTGGATCTGATCCAACGTTACTTGTGATGTTGCTTTTCCAGAGAGAGTCCAGAGAGAAATCCATTTTTCTTTGCCGTTGGTCGATCGTCATGTTATCCAGGTACATTAGAGCATGTTGGCTCAGAAGAGGGTCAGTTGTCAGTCCGCTTTCAGACGGCCATGGTGTTGGACGGGTGGAGCTCGTGTAATTTTCAAGCAGACTGGCAAAGAGTTTTTTGTTGGGGGGCTGGGTATCAAACCCATGACGATCCGCTTATGAAGCGAACATGTAGCCAACTACGCCACGTTGCCCCCTTAAAATGTTCTGCTAAAAATATAGAGTTAAGAGTTAAGAGATATAGTTTCTGCTAAAAACATCTTTCCTTGGATCCAATGAGATTAAGATTTCTTTAGGGTTATGGGTCATGCCTAACGCATAATTTGTAAGGTGTGAAGTGAATGGATTGGCTATTAAAATTTTCTATTTTGGTGTGCTATGGTCAACATTTAGATATTCTCCTTGACTTTTCGTAGTTAGTGCGACCGACTGAAAATAAATACTGGAAGCCCAATGTTTCGGATAACACAGCACAATTAAGCTTAATCAGTTGGTCATAAGTTAATGAATAGCGTTCTATTCAGCTTACTTTTTAAATTACTCATCGAATTTGAGTTCACAACAAGTTGTTTTCTGCGCTTGATAGAATGCTATAAAACTCAATAACAAACTTAAAAATATTACACAAACATCAAAAAGCAGCTGTTGCATGTTTTCTTCCTATTATTGTAATTTATTATTACTGGTGGATTTTCTGAAAGGAAACACCTGCCACTATTTTATTTTTAGTTAAATGTATGAAGAACATTACATCAGTCTTGAACACGGATCCTCCTCTTTGTATCTTGAGTACATACCACTGATCCATCAATGCGTTGAGCAAATCCTTATGATTTCTCTCAATATGCTGATTACGTCTATTTGTGCTTTTACACATTAGAGATAGAACATTATCGGAACTTTGAAATCTCCAAGAAGTGGAGATATAAACCAATATATATTTGAAAGTATCAACAAGTTTATTACGATCTTTTTGTAAACTTGAATCATATGACATTCCTTAGTTTGTTTTGAATCGCGATTGATTTATCAAATTCATAAACTACGGGCTACAATACTTGTGCAATAAAAGTAATTAAAAAGTCATAACAAAATAAAATAAACGTTATAATGCAATAGACGCCAGTGACTAGGTTTGTGGTCAAAGATTAAATGAAGATTACCAACAAAGCTGAAACCCCCAAGAAGCTGTAGGAACTTTGCTTGTTGCCGATGAAAATGCCGTTGTTTGATGCAATCGCTATTTAGCGCTGGAATTTTCTTTTCTTCCTACATCTATTTGAATAGGAATTTTAGTGTGTTATGTAATACAGTGGAAACTGTGCAGTGCATCAAACTACTCATATAAAGATGTTTGAAAGTTTTTTTTTCTTCTGCTCTGTTCACTTTTCCAAAGTCCAAAAGAAGTTCCAAACCAGTACGGTTATTACTTAATCTTAACTTAGTGTACGAAGTTTGAAACCAGTTCAATTTTTCCAAGTTGCTTCAAAGTTACCATTTGAACTTACTGTGTACTTCCATATCAAACTAAAGTTCATTATAGGTGTGCTTAGTGCTTTTATTGAACTTGATACTTAAGTTCAAATCGAGTTCATCATAAACGATTTGATCAGCAAAAAAGTTCCAAAAACCTAATTCCGGACCAAGTTTGAACTTATGAGTTCACTAATAAAGTGTAATCTGAACTTTTGATGGCTTGGGAGGTTATTTCCGCCGTGCCAAATACTTTTTTCACCGGATTCTAAAATTTTAAGGGACTTTTTGATCAACGATTTGAATCTCTTTAAAAGAAAACGTTCAAAGACCTAGTATAAAAATAGTTTAAGCAGCAGTTCTTAGTTCTGACATTTTTTTATGTTTGTTGAAAAGATCTTCAATGTTGTTTTTATTTTGGACTTTACAATAAACCTTTGATATCTGTTTGTCCAATGCTCCTGCGGAATTCAAACCAATATTATTTTAAACCCAAAGAATTTTAAAAATATCATTCAAACAATTCATAAATAACTTAGATCAAGTCCTCCGAATTAGCACTAATGGAATGAAAACAAAACGAAAAAGTAGCAAATAATTTCTACCTAATTCTGAACTACTAAACATGCTAGAGCAAACAGCTGTAGAATTTACAAAACCCTGATAATATGATTAGATTAGATTTCAATAGCTATTAAATCCTTTATTCTATTTAATCTAACATGTAACTGCAATGGTATTGCTACTTTTTACAATATTTGACAATCTTTATATAAGAAAATAAAATGATCTAATATTATCAAAAAGTATAAAAATCTTTACCGATGAAAAAATCTTTTGAAATTGAAAACGAATATTTTGAAAGTCAAATCAAATATCACCACTTACTAGCAAGTCGAAGGATTTTGATGTAGTTCGGTTTAAAATTTTCAGGCACCCGGGAAAAATCCGGGAATTGGAAAACTGATTTTGAATGGACACCCTGAATCATATTCTCAAAAACAAGTTATTTTAATTACAGTGACCCAATGTCACCCCCTCTATGGGGTGAGATTGGGTCATTTTTCATTCACTTGTGGGGCCGCTGTGAATAAATATTTTTCTTTAATTTTTTTGAACAGTTGTTAATGTACCATCAAAGTACATACACACCAAATTTGAAGTTTATTGGAGTTAAATTGCGATAGATATTCAATAAATAAATCGTACACATCCCTTTTTGACCCATTCTCACCCCCAACGACGGTACATTTTAATATCGTAAATTATTATATTGTAAGCGTTGAAATCCATACAGTAAGCCAAATCGTTACAGGGTTCGTTTCAGGGTTTCAAGGTAACGTGGGTTCTTTTCAGGGTTCGTTTCTAGGCGTTAGAGTCCTTCGGTAATACATATCGCTAGCAAGTTGGTATCAGCGTTGTCGTGTATCGTTTAGTGGTTTTAAGATTACATCTTTAGTGTGTCTCAAATTTTGTTGTAAAGTTCAGCATCTTTGAGAAAAAAAAACTATTATTACATTATTAGTGGTGGTAAGCTCCATCGAAGTTAATACGCCAATCGCGTATTATCCTCGATTTTACTATAGTAAAATCGAAAATAATACGCGATTGGCGTATTAACTTCGATGGAGCATACCACCATAGGAGCTTCATTCATTGGGACCCAGATAGCCGTAGCGGTAAACGCGCAGCTATTCAGCATGACCATGCTGAGGGTCGTGAGTTCGAATCCCGCTGGTCGAGGATCTTTTCGGGTTGGAAATTTTCTCGATTCCCTGGGCATAGAGTATCATCGTACCTGCCACACGGATATACACATGCAAAAATGGTCAATCGGCAAAGAAAGCTCTCAGTTAATAACTGTGGAAGTGCTCATAAGAACACTTATCTGAAAAACATGCTTTGTCCCAGTAGGGACGTAACGCCAGAAAGGAGGAGCTTCATTCGCAAGCGCATCTCTGATACTATCGGAGATATCGTACACTCAAAATAATCCAAACGATATTGTTAGGGGAAGTGGTGGTGAAATGAACAGGGGTGGTAAAATGAACACCGTGCCTTTTACCGAAAAAAACAAATTTCGATTATCATTATCACGCACGGACGATTTAGAGCATACATCTGAGTGTTCGAGTTGATGCGTAGGTCAATTGAAGTGAAAATATTAACGAAAAATAATATTTTAGAAAACCACGTTTGGAAATTATAACTGACGTAACTTTTAGCTCGGAAGACTTGAGGTTTTTCAGTGAGGTGAATATCGTTATGATATGATGTCAAATCTGATACCTTTAGAATTCTGTTTGAATAGGTTACAATCATTAATGGATGTATTTTCGGTGGGGCAATGAAAGTTTTGAGAAATATTTGTTTTGCTCACGTGTTTTGCGTGGTGTTCATTTTACAATAGCCACACTAAAAAACTGATTTCAAAATGCGGCGAGTTGAGGCGCGTCGCGAGTCTCACTGGCGCGATCCGGTTTGGTGGCGGTGCGACAATAGCGTTCTACGGCTAATGCTTCTACTGATATTCCACAATCGTAGGTAATCGGAAAGCCATCAGCTAGTGTTGAAATTTTCTTCAGCTTCTCAACGGGATTTTTGTTGCGTAGTAGCAGCACGTACGTGATTCCTCCTTTTCCGTGTAGGCGCAGTCTATCTTCACTTCCAGATAACTTTCCACAGATTTTCGAAGAAGAAAAAGAGCTTGGAGAAGATTCCCCGAGACAGCTTGCATTCTCATCACCAATTGACCGTGATGACCTTGAGGATCTCCCCATTCAGGAAACAGAGGGCCTGCAAATTCTCCATCACGACAGTTGGACGGTCCCGTGTCCCCTAGGGACCAGCCCACTGAAGACTGCCAAATTTTATACGCTCAACAATATTTGCTTTCTCTAAAATGGATATAATCAGTCTGCGCTGCACACCATCTGGTTTGCAACAGAGTATTGTCCGCAGCACTTTACGCTTACCGAAGGTTTTCCGGACATAGTGATTTCCTGGATGGTTTCCGAAATTGTGCACCTATGTTAACGATCAACGTTCCGTCATCGTAATCATCGTCATCATCGAAACTTCAAAAGCAGTTTTTCTGTTCATAACTCAAAATTATTCGATGAAAATGTGTTCACTGTGTTTCGGTTGGAGAATGGAATACAGTGAACACATTTTCCTGTAAATTTTCTTGATTTTGAACGAAAAAACTGCTTTTGAAAATTCAGAAATCAATGACGGATCCTGCCCCCTTAAGGCCCAACAGAAATGAACTCGGTCTACCCATTGATTTTTGCGAGCGGTTTGAAATTTCTGGTCAAAACCGTCCCAATTTATAACGGCTGTATTCTGTCTGTATTCTAGATTTCCATAAAACAAATCATCAAAAAGTTTCAAATTACTAGGTTATTGAGTACAGTAATAAAATACATTGATTTAAAATGGGATGAAACAGACCCAAAGTCCTTACTAAGGTTGTTAACACATCGTTCTTCTTTCAGCACAGCCAACGTTTCCTACCGAGAGCGGTTTGTCTGCCCTGCCTGGAGCTCCTGAAGTTCTTTGCCAAATATCGAAGCAAGATTACGATCGTCCATTTGCTGATGAACTCGTTGATCGATCTGAAACGACGCAAAAATCCCAAACCGCTTGCAGACCTCTTCAGTCATCAATCCGACCAGCTAAAAACGGTGATCAAAGACATTGGCCTGTGCCGAAGAGAAAAATATAGCGTTAAAACTTTGCTAAAGGAGTTTTCCCGCTATGACCTGGCATCGTTTGAAGGATTCGATAGCGATGAGGTGATTCAAAAGCAGGAACAATGCGAAAATCTTGTAGAAGAGTTATCAAATTTGCCAACGGAATCCGGTGCTTTAATTGCCGAGGAATGTACTATTGAGGAAATCAACGAACTGACCAAGGACAATCCGGATCTTCAGGTGGTGGATAACTCGGATAGTTTTCCGATTCCTAAGGAGAAGAAACCTCCCGCCAAATCTAAGTACGGAGGACAAAAACTAGAAGAACCACTGCAGTGTTCCAAATGCCGTTATACAACGTACTACAAACGTAACTTCCAGACTCACCAAGAGGTACACGAAAAACGGGAAGCCCGAGTGTACCACTGTAAGGAATCCGGTTGTACGGCGGAGTTCAAAACTCGGAAAGAGTATAAACTTCACGGTCCGAAAGCGCACAAGGCTTTCATCTGTGATAATTGTGGATTGCGTTGCTCGTCAAAATCCGCCCTCAGAGACCATATGGCTCGTCATCAGATGCGATTGGACCACAAATGTCCCTACTGTAAGCGGGGACACAATACGAAAGCGGATCTGCGAAACCACGTCCGGTTTGCACATCTATTCAACATCAGCTATCCGTGCGAACTTTGCGGGATGACCTTCCAAAGGAAGTTCTCCTTGAAGGAGCATCTGCTGACGCACAGCGACACCTACAACTATCCCTGCACGATCTGCGACAAGAAGTTCAAGACGAACAGCTATCTCAAAAGCCACATTAGCGTTGTCCACGAGAGGGTTCGCTTACGCTGCAGCTATTGTCCTGCGGACTTCGAACGTAACTACAAGCTGCACAATCACATCGAAAACACCCACGGGATTCAGGTTAGGTTCGTTTGCGACGTCTGCGTTCTGACGTTCCAGAGTCAGGAGAAGTTGGACAGCCATCGGGCCCGGCACAATAATCCCCACGAGTTGGAATGCGGACGGTGTCTGTCCGGGTTTCAGTCGAAGGATCTGCTCGCCAGTCATCTGTGCATCACGTACAGGTAAGTCCCGTTGCTTGTTCTATATGGTATGGATCATAAAAAATATCGAATCCCTGAGCCTGTTTGTTGTGAAACGATCTGCCGGGGTAGGAATTGGCAAGAATCGGTCCGGCTAACTACATAAAACGCCACAAAATGCAAAATAAGTGTGCAAACATTTTATTCATGCTCTATAACATCTTCTTCCTTTTCCTACTCTGCACCCTAACTAGCTAGCTAAGCTTTTCTCCCTCATGGGTATTATCTTCTTCTGTGAGTACTCACGATTGCTTTCTCTATCATGCTGAACTGCACTGGTCGACCCCCAGGGCTGGCATCAACTCGCACAATGCGCGCAAAGAGCAGAATTTAACCACTGCACAAAGAGGAGACAGACGCGCGCAAAGTGTAACAACACGAACACAATGAGGACACGCAGTAGGAAAGAGAGTGTAAGCGATTACGCAAAGAGTAATGCTGACGGAGTGTGTTGGCAAAACATGCTCAAAGTGTACACAATTTGGCTCTTTTTACCTTATAACATGGGTATTTTTAAAACGAGACCAACGAATAGATGTCGGATAGCGATGTCCGTAGTTGTTTTGGAACTCAAGATGGCGACTTCCGGTTTGTGAAAAGCGTTTCAAACCCATGCAATATGGGTATTTTTGGAACGGGGCCGACGAGTAGATGACGGAAATCGATGTCTGACGCCATTTTGGAATCCAGGATGGCGACTTCCGGTTTGTGGAAAGCGCTTCAAACCCATGCAATATGGGTATTTTTGGAACGGGCCGACGAGTAGATGACGGAAATCGATGTCCGGTGTCGTTTTGGAATCCAAGATGGCGACTTCCGGTTTGTGGAAAGCGCTTCAAACCCATGCAATATGGGTATTTTTGGAACGGGGCCGACGAGTAGATGGCGGAAATCGATATCCGGTGTCGTTTTGGAATCCAAGATGGCGACTTCCGGCTTGTGAAAATCATTTTGAACCCATGCAATATGGGAAATCGATGTCTGACGCCATTTTGGAATCCAAAATGGCGTCAGACATCGATTTCCGTCATCTACTCGTCGGTCCCGTTCCAAAAATACCCATATTGCATGGGTTTAAAGTGATTTTCACAAACCGGAAGTCGCCATCTTGGATTCCAAAACGACAACGGACATTGATTTCCGGCATGTACTCGTCGGTCCCGTTCCAAAAATACTCCCATATATTCCAATAGAAGCTCCTATAGAAGCATTCGGTAGGTACTCAATGAGCCACACAAAGAGTGTGTGTTCACCATTTTCCATCAACACTTTGTGTCGAAGGATGCATTGCAGCGAGAGCAGAAACACAAAGAGGCGTCAAAGAGGGAAGAACCAGTGAGAAAGTGTAGCTGTCGCACTGCACTCAAATTCATGATCAACACAAAGTGCGCGCTCTTTGTGTTTTTCTGTTTTCACTGAGGAGATGCCAGCCCTGTCGACCCCTGGTCGATCTGCGCTAATTGTCGAAGATTCAGCTGCCCGCGATGCTACCGCTGCCCCGCGACCGCTCTCTAACGGGCGAATCGGATTTGGTCTAGGCAGTTCGCTCGTCGCAGTGGTGAGTCTTGACGATGTCGCTCGGGGTGTTGCCTGCGATCCTATCGTAGTACCGCTACCGCTCAGATGTCGTCCCGGGTTCGCCCGGAGGATGTCGCCGATCGAACGATCGCGACTCAAGCGTGCAGCCCTGCAACTGCTCCATGACGTCGAATTGCTCCAGACAATCCGCTCTTCGTGATAATCGTCCCCGCCGCCGTCGTTCCGGGTTCTTGTTCGAGCTATGGAGCTCTGTTGATGAATTTCGCCGATGCGAAGCTGTAATTGAACAAAAGAGCCCTACCGAGCGCTGTGCATTAGTCATCGTATGCCAAACGTCGTTTTGAGGCAGCTTACTTCTTCGTGAAGGCTCTTCTGTCTCGTTGGTGGTCTTAAATTAGGAGACGCTTTGAGATCGCCCCAAACGGCACGAACGGAGGTGGCTGCAGTCTTAAGAGACTTACTCGATCATTCTGTTGAAGAGGGTGTTATGTAGAGGATTTGTCGTGATTTGGCATGGTGACTGCGCTTACCGAAAGGCGTTTTCTACGGTCTACACTCAAGCAGTCGTCCTGGAATGTGATGAAATGGCTGTCTATTCCGAGTCCGTTCAGTCTTCCGCACGTGTCTCGCTCTGGTAACTGCTCTACGTGGGAAAATGATTCGGGTGATTACTGGAACATTCTCTCTAGTGTGCAAATTTCTTACCGGATCGTCACGTTGCTGATGGCTCTTGCGGAAGCTCGCCCCCTTCACAGAATCCTTTCCTTCGTTGGTCAATCCAGCTTCGCCTTTTCGCGGGTTGGTTTTAACCTCGCGGCCGATGAATTTAATCCCGTCTTCTGGCGGCACACTTTGGGTGAACCTGAGCGACTTCACTTGTAGCTGACTGGTGGAACACTGTATTTTTGTTCCACCACACTGATTTTTCCACTTAGGCACTCGGTGGTCTTTTTTCGGCGACTTTCGCGTGCACCCGTATCGACGAACTGCTGCAGTTTTTCGGCACGTTCCTTTCTCTTGGCGGAAGTCGTTTTTGACGTTTTGCCGGCTGTCGCGTCGGCTTGGAATTCGCAAGATATATTTTGACAAGCAATTTTTTTCAAGCAAGATTCCACTACATTCTAGATAATTTCAACAAATCTTTGTTTGAAACAACCGAACCTTTTGTTGTTTCGTTTGACATTTGTTGAAACAACCAAAAATTTAGGTTGTTTCAAACTAACAACAGTGGTTTGGTTTAAACAAGAATCTATTCAAAATAAACAAGTTTGCTGGTTGATTCAACCAATTTTTTTGTTTGGGATGAGGTGCAGATCGGTTTTTTATGTTTTTATTACTAATATTGATGAAAACAAAAATCTCACATGGGGTATTATTTATTTAGGTTTTTGCAATACATGTATTCTAAGATATTGTAATTTTCACGAATGATTAGACTTCCATGACAAAATTGAGAAGCTGCCAATAATTAGTGATCCTTTATATGAGAGATTAGCGGAAGTAAAATGGAATGATTTGGCAACAAACCAGCAATGCTGAGTTTGCTTGGCGTCGAGAATAATATTGTAACACGGACATGGCTTTCTCATTGCTAAAAAGTGTATTTTGTTTCGTTATAGATCTTTGAGCTACATTTCCAAACTAATAAACAGCAGAAAAAATCACTAACTAAATATCGCATTGACAAACATTCAAAAAAGGTAAATATTTCATATTGTTTGCTCTATGCAAAACAACTTTCACCGAAATAATTTCAAGCGGATTACATTACTCCTCAAGAAAAGTTCAAAACAAACATAACGCATGTTCGTTTGGCTCACGCTTTGACAGCTCTCGCTGCTCGATTGGCTCACACTTTGACAGAAATGTCAGCTTCCGCGTATTTTTTTTATAAAGGATCACTACCAATAATGTACTGAAGGTACATTTTCAAACACCATCCACCTTTCATCCTTGATTTCAGTCACTACCAGCTGGTTTTGACACAAGAACACGATCAGCTGGAGCATGAGAACAATAGCTGTGTTCAACGAGCTGCTCGAACTTGGTTGCAACCACTTGCGAGTCAGCTTTTGGTGTTCATTGAGCCACTCCAACCTACTTCGAGTCGCTCGGGTTTGTGTTCATTGAGCCGAGTCCAACCAACTCCGAGTCGCTCGAAACAGGTTGGAAGCTAGAGTCCGAGCTAGTTCAACCAGCTCGCAGTAGCTCGTGTTTTTGACGTTTAAAAACGTAAACATTGAAAAAAAAAAAGCAAAATTCCGAAGCGATACGGATTGTTAAGTGCGCGAATTTTTTTTTCACGTGGAATTCCGGTAAATTAGTAAAAAGAGTAAAAAGAGCGTTCATTGAGAAAGCAGCTTGGAGTTGCTCGAAGTAGCTTTGACAGTTATTTGTTGACAAAAAATACGAGCTAGTACAACCAACCCCGAGCAAGTTCGATCAAAGTCATTGAACACAGCTAATTACGATAACTGTAAACATCGGAGGACCAGCTGTTTTTGTTGTGTACACAAGAGCAGCTGGTGAGTCGAGAACAAAGAAAAAATGGTAAACATTAGCTGTGTTCAATGACTTTGATCGAACTTGCTCGGGGTTGGTTGTACTAGCTCGTATTTTTTGTCAACAAATAACTGTCAAAGCTACTTCGAGCAACTCCAAGCTGCTTTCTCAATGAACGCTCTTTTTACTCTTTTTACTAATTTACCGGAATTCCACGTGAAAAAAAATTCGCGCACTTAACAATCCGTATCGCTTCGGAATTTTGCTTTTTTTCTCAATGTTTACGTTTTTGAACGTCAAAAACACGAGCTACTGCGAGCTGGTTGAACTGGCTCGGACTCTAGCTTCCAATCTGTTTCGAGCGACTCGGAGTTGGTTGGACTCGGCTCAATGAACACAAACCCGAGCGACTCGAAGTAGGTTGGAGTGGCTCAATGAACACCAAAAGCTGACTCGCAAGTGGTTGCAACCAAGTTCGAGCAGCTCGTTGAACACAGCTATTGAGCCGGCCGGAGAAAACTGTCATGAACATCAGGCTAGTTACATGGGCGGCGGTGATCGAAAAGGGGCAGCGAAATCGAAGGCGAAATCTGAGAAAGACGAAATTCAGATCACTAAAGTCTAAGTGGTAAAAAAAATCGCAATAAATTATTGAAATAATTGAAACACCAGGCTCTTCAAATCGAACGAAAAGCTGCACACCATTTTCCTCCAAAAAATACTAAACAGCGTCATGGTTAGTCACTTTCTCCAGTCTGTAATTATATTAACATGCCTTTTATTTGCACATCCAAGAAATATGAGAAAATCTGTCTTACCTCTCTGGTGAGCAATTCGAGAGAAAAATAAGGCGTCAGCAGCAGCATTTATTGTTCGTTGTCATAGAATCTTGAAAAAACAAGTAAAAGTATTGAATAAACGATATATAGAATAATTTATAACTTAAATTACCTTCACACGCAACTTTACTTGAAATGCTTTTCATAAAGAATAAACTGCAGTTACTTATTATACATTTGAGCTGACTAATCTTGCTTTCGCAGAAACAACACATGAAGTTGATTTGTCACAAACTAAAATTTTGGTTGTTTCTAACTCAAATAAAATCTTAGTTTGATTCAACGTAATGTTTTGGTCGAACCAACCCGTTATTTTATATTGATGCCTATAGTTAACCAGAGAAACAAATAACCTAAATTTTAGTAAAATCAAACAAGCCGTTTGTAGAAACGAACTAAAAACTTAGTTTGAAACAACAATTATTCACATTACAAGAACACAAAGATGTTATGTTGAAACAACCTAATAAACAAATTAGTTTCAAACAAAACAATGAGTTTGGGACAACAAATTTCAGATTACAAATAACAAAATTGTCAGTTTGAAATTCAACAAACATTATGGATCAATGCACGAGTTCACTAAATTGACGTTTGAGCGGTGCCAAATTCATTCGTTACCATGGCCACATAAATAACACGGCACCGCTCAAACGTCAAATAGTGAACTCGTGCACAGGTCCATGGACCGATGCACGAGATCACTGGTTGACGTTTGAGCGGTGCCGTGTTATTTACGTGACCATGGAAACGAATGAATTTGGCACCGATTAAGCGTCAAATTAGTGAACTCGTGCATTCGTCCATGGACCAATGCACAAGTTTACTAATTTGACGTTTGAGCGGTGCCGAATTCACTCGTTGCCATGGTCACGTAAATAACACGGCACCGCTCAAACGTCAAATAGTGAACTCGTGCATTGGTCCATAGGGTGTTTTTTCTCCGTGATGGCAACGGGTGAATTCGGCACCGCTCAAACGTCAAATTCGTGAACTCGTGCATAGGTCCATAGTAACGAACAGTTTGGTAACTGCCGGCGAGGGTGTTCTTTCTGGTGTTCTCTTGTACTTTCTGACGCATTTTTGAAAACCAACGCGTCGGTGTGCGACGCCTTGGTTAAAGCGCCGTCGACAGAAGCGTCGCGTCACTCTTCTGGGCTGGTTTGTTGTCAGCCAGAGCGTTCTGTTTTGATTTCAACCAATGTTCGTGAATGAAACTGGTCGTGAACTCGCCGAACTCGCAACCGGAAACAGTATAGCTTTTGAATTATTAACGTTACGTTCGGGAAGTGATATTGTTTTGCACCGTCAATCATCGCCATGAAATGTTTCGTAACCGATTGTAGAAGTGACTTTCGTGGCCCTCAGTACGCCAGGCAACAGACAAAATATACACGACACCGGTTCCCGCCCGATCCGGAACGGAGGGCTGCCTGGGTCTACGCCATTGCCAGGGCCGAGAACCGGAAGCTAAACGTCGACGGGATAAACTTTGATGCCGTCCGGTTGTGTTCCAATCATTTTTCCCAGAGCGATTTCTACATCGCCAAAGGGAGGAGACTTTTGCACAAATCGGCAGTTCCTTGCCTGTTCGGGGACGATGCCGTGGAAAATGGGTAAGGCTTCTGTTTTCGTTCGAAAGGTGAAAGAAATTTCAATTTCCACGGATTTTCCAGGCAAAGATATGCTTTGAAATGTATGGAGAGTGGTGAATTTCCGCAAAGCATACCACCGCCCATTAAGATTAAGAAACTTGGCAAGGAAACGCAAAGACAGACCAAAGAACTAATTGACGACGTTTTGGGGTGTTTTGAGATTTACGACCCGCCCGAGGCCTCCACCGTGTTCCGGCTGGAAAAATTCCCGCACGTTTGTCGGCTCTGCCTGAAGGCACCGAAATCACGAACGGAAGTGATGATTCCCGTGGAAGCGACCAACTACCTGTTGGGTGGAATCAGCATCGTCGAATTTATATCTGAAGTCCTGCCGAATAAGGTCTCTTCCGACATGGTAGGTTCGTTAATAAGGTTGTAGGACATTTCCCAGAAAGACAAGCCCCAGAGAGACATTCCTCAGAATGCTTCAGAATTTCATTCCTCAGAATGCACAATTTTCCAGAAATCCATTCCCATGAATCCTTTTCATACATTTTAAAAAAGCCAGGACAAAAATTGGTTTATTCAACTTTATTGTCGTGAAAAATGTATCAATCTTAATATGTTTACTTACATTCTAGCAATTTTTAGTCCAAATTTATGCGATACTTTGAATACTGAATACTGAATCTGCATTAGACAGCTCGTTTCAGTTTTTCATTCATGTTCAAGAGGAACGCGAGAGAGGAGATAATCTGTAATTGTTACACAAGTCATTAAAAAACGTAACGCGAGGTTTTTTTGTGAATTCGTTCCAAAGTTTTTAAAAAAGATTCGTTTGGTGATTTTTTCACTAAACCCTACGAGGATTCCATCAAAAATTCAAACTTTGATATTTTCCACTTATTCTTCCAACCATTTTCATATGGATTCCTTCAATAATTCGTTGGTTTCTCCTGATAATTCCTCCAATGATTATTTCAGATAACCTATTGAGAAGTCTTTAAATAATTTTTATTTAAATTCTAACAGTAATTCCCCATGAATTTCATACGAAACTTTCTGCATCAGTATATTTAGAAATAACTGCTGAAGTTCTTCCAAACATTTCACGAGTAATTTCCGGAATAAAATCATCTTGGACTTTTTTTTCAAAAGTTCGTTTATGTTTTCATGCCAGCAATTATAACAGTAATTCCACTCATCATTCCTATACAAATGACTTCCGCCAGATGTTTCGCAATTCTTCATGACATGATCCGATTGATTTTTATTTCAATAATTATCTTGACAATTCAAGTTCCTTCAGAAATTACTTTAAAATTTCCTTTAGAAGCACCTCTCCGATTTTGGTTACTGTTTGGTTTCGTTTGGGTTCCTGTTTGGCTTCTTTTTCTTTTCTATTTTCTGACATGAAGTGTAAAGTTCCTGTTTCAAGCACTCAGTCGCTACTATCATTGCATTATTCTTCTTGCAAATATCTCATATAAGTTATATGATATAACTATTGTGCCGAAGGAAACTATTCTTCTGCTAATCTGCTAATATCAACGCACCCCCTAGCCATGGCCAATCTGCGTTGTTTACACAAACATCCCTATAAACCCCCACGCTGGGAAATACGTTTACCGAAAACGACGTTATGAGGCTCTGCACTGCATTCCTGTATTGGATTTACTTTAATGGCATTGTTGTTAGCAAATTCACAAAAAGTGAAAGAGAAAGAAAACATGATTTGTGCAGGCAGAGCCCCATAGGCCATGCTATACCCGTTAGCACGCCCGACGCCCACCGATGACAGAGTGGGTAGGCTCGCACCATCGTCCCGCCCTTCTTACCTATTTTTGAGTTAGGCAGATCTGTCAGGGTGTAAATAGTTATTATTATACATGTAATCAAACCGATTTACGACCTTCCACGTGTTAACGATCTTGAGGTGGGGATATTTGCGTGCCGGGTATGCGTATCTGTAGCAGTACCATGAATTTGTAATTATAATTTGTAAATAAATAGCATTAGTAGAAAATGTAATGAACTTCACCATTGAACTACCCCTTGAAATCGACCGCTCAGTTTGAGTGAATATTAGCATAGAACTCAATGAACTCACTGAGCTCATTTACTCCACACCGCAGTCCATAAACTAAATGAGTTCCAACTAGCCTTCTGGCGCCAAACCTCAGCAGCCATACGAACTTTGTTGAAGCGACCATGTGACGATCCTCGGACATCGACCTGTCGAGATCGTATTGAAGAATCGTTGACCCGGCCTTTCCTATTCATAATCTTCGGGAGGGAAGCGATTTGGAAGATCTATCTTGGGGAAAGGGGATGCTTTCACCCGACGAATTTGGAACTGTTGGGGAAACTTTTGGGGATCTTAACGAGCACGAAACACCACGGTTTGGGATGTAATTCAGAGCTGTAAGCTATGTATTTAATTAGTGTAGTTCATTTTCATCTTATCATATAAACTTACATTGGTCACCCTAGTTATTTTTCGCTGTCCCCAACAATCCAAACAATCGTAGTTCAGCAAACTTGATGGGCAATCTATAATGTTAAGGGCACAAACTCGCTGTAACCTACGTGTAGTATACAGAATAATAACTACTTACTAAATCAATTCTCGATTCGACACTTAACCCCTAGTTTTCGGCCTAACAGGTTCACTGTCGTTAATCTACCTGCCAAAGCAATTTGGGATTAATCAAATATTCTTCGCTTTTGCCTAATTACTTACGATAATTATCGGTTTAAGACGATTTAATTCTTGTATTATAAAGCTCCCACAGATCATAACCATCTAACTTCTACACATCTGGATGTATCAGTATTTCTGCTCATCATTCCAATTGACGTTATCGTCTACGTCTCCTACTATGACAGAATATAGCTGTCAGGCTCTCTGTCATTCGCAGTCTTCATTCGAGGGGTATTGAACGGTACTATTGGTCGCAAGGGGTTGGTGCGAATTACCGTAACAGTTCCCCGACCCGTAAGGCTGATCAGGGATCTCCGATCCAGCTTTACCTTCAGCTATATCCAACCGCGCCAACTTTGCGACTGGTCTATGAACCATTCCGTTAACAGTCTGCACTACCGCATCACGTACTCGCCCGTCACGTCCTACGACGATCTTGGCGACTCGTCCCCGTATCCATCCATTCCGTGTCTTCTCCTCTATGATGATAACCAAATCTCCAACCTCGATTGGTTTCACCTCCTCGAACCATTTAGTACGACGGGCGATGGTCGGAAGATACTCTCGTACCCATCGCCGCCAGAACTGGTCTACCATAGTCCGGCATAGATTCCAGTCACTACGACTAGCTTGATTCGGGTTCAGCAATGTCTTTGGAGTCTGTGTTGTACCGCTAGAGCTGAGGAGAAGGAAATGGTTCGGCGTTAGCGCTTCCTGCTGCGCCGTTTCCAAGGGAATATACGTTAACGGTCTCGAATTCACGACACTCTCAGCTTCCACTAAGACCGTCGCCAGCGTTTCTTCGTTCGGTATACGCGAGGTGTGCATCGCCGCAAGTGCAGTTTTCACCGAACGCACAAGGCGTTCCCAGACCCCACCCATGTGGGGCGCTCCCGGAGGGTTGAACAACCACTTCGTATTAGCGTTAGTAAACGTTTCCGCTAGCTGACGATCGATTTTATTCATCTCGAGCCTCAAATCATTGCTTGATCCCACGAAGTTCGTGCCCCTATCACTCCGTATCTCTACAGGCGCTCCCCTGCGTCCGATGAAACGCCTGAACGCCATCTTACAAGACTCAGCGGAGAGTGTGTGGACAATCTCAAGGTGTACTGCTCGAGTAGTCATGCACGTAAACAGCGCGACCCAACGTTTGACAGTGCTACGGTGTACTCTCACTGCGATCGGTCCAAAGTAATCTACGCCTACATACGAAAATGGTCGTACGTAAGCTTGAAGTCTGGCCGCTGGCAGTGGTGCCATTCGGGGTATAACTGGTATAGGTTTCTTTATCTTGCACACTGTACAATCTTTTGCTACCTTGCGTACAAGCGACCTGAGCTGAGCGATGTGAAAGCGTTGTCTTATCTCATTAACGATGGTCTCACCATTTGCGTGAAGGTACCTCCTGTGATACCAATCGATAAGCAGCCGCGTCCCTGGATGCTCCTTTGGCAGAATGGTAGGAAATTTGGTATCGTATGCTACAAATGTTGCAGCAGCGATCCTACTGTCTGAGCGAATGATTCCATACTCGTCCAAAAATGGTGACAACTTGCGGATTGTACTGCTTTTCTCTAGCCGCAGTTGCTCGCTTAACTGTTTACCCATGTTATGCGAAAGAGTCTCCAATTCGTCTGCATAGTTCTCTCTCTGGATCCAACGGTAGATTGTGGCCTCAGCCTTGCTCAGCTCTTCTTGTGAAAGTGGTCCGGTCATACAAGATCGATTGGTCACCTTTCGTTGCAAGTTCAGCGAGTATCGATGAACAAATCCTAATGCTCGCACCAAACGCGTCCAGCTTGAAAAGCGCTCCCATTTCACGAATTGTGGAATTACCGCTTTGTGGTGCACCATGCACGTCCGTAGTTCTTCTTCTGTCTTCTCGTGGGACAAGTGGGTGCTTGGTTTCCATTGGTCTTCAGGCAGATACAGATCTTCCTCTCCCCGAAACCACCGGCTTTTCGGAGATAGTCGGGGGCCTTTCCCCCACTTGGTCGCCTCATCCGCCACGTTTTTCTTTGTAGATGTCCAGTGCCACTGTTCAGGTTTCGATCTGGACAAAATCTCACCCACCCTGCTGCAAGCAACGAACTGCTTATAGTTGCGATGGTCTGAGTTGATCCAGGCAAGAACCGTCTTTGAATCGCTCCAGAAAAAAACCTTCTGTATATCCAAAGAATGTCCATTGAGTACAGTCTGAGAGAAGCGGACACCGATAACAGCGGCCATTAGTTCCAGTCGCGGTATAGACTGGGCCTTGAGCGGAGCAACTTTTGATTTTCCTCCCACCAACGCTACTCGTATTCCGTCAGGAAACACCGCTCGCAGGTATCCAACGCAGGCGTATGCTTCTTCACTTGCGTCAACGTAGACATGCAGTTGCAGCGATGAAATGTCGTTAATCGAATGGTAAGGGAAGTAGCAGCGCGGAATGCGAACTTGCTCCATGTCGTTAAACAATTCAATCCACCTTAACCATTTTCCACGCAGCTTTTCCGGAATCGGCTGATCCCAGTCCGTCTTAGCTCGCCACAAATCTTGTATTAATATTTTGCCGTGGATGAGAAAAAACGATAACAGTCCTGCGGGATCGAAAGGGCTCATGACTACACGAAGCGCCTGTCGTTTGGTCGGTAGCTCAAAATCCATTCCTGATATAGTAGAAAATGTGAAAATATCTTCGTTTGGCTTCCAATACATCCCGAGCACACGTTCAGTAGAACATGTCTTGTCTAGCTGAAGACACTTTTCAGCTGCTGGGTCATTCTCCCCGACCCGTGTCAGGACTGCCTGGGAGTTTGAAAGCCAATTCCGTAAATGAAATCCACCGAGGGAGTGGACATGCTTAACTTCCTTTGCCAGCTTCACAGCTTCCTCCACGTCATCGGCACTGTCCAAATAATCGTCCACATAATGTTTCCTGATTATGGCGTCAGCTGCGGCAGGAAACTTGGACGAAAGCTCCTCCGCGTTCCTATTCTTAACGAATTGTGCCGAGCAAGGCGAACACGTTGCGCCAAAGGTTGCGACGTCCATCAAATATACTTCAGGTTCCTGAGTTGGATCCTCGCGCCAGAGCAGCCGTTGCGCATGGCGGTCTTCCTTTCGAATCTCTATCTGGTGGAACATCTCTTTTAAATCCGCGCACAGAGCAATTCGCTTTTCTCGAAATCCAAAGAGAACGTCCAGCAATGTCCTGAGAAGATCCGGGCCTTTTAACAACATACTGTTGAGAGAGATGCCATCTACCTTCGCCGCTGCATCACAGAAAATGCGAATCTTCGACGGTTTTTTCGGGTTTATGACAACACCTAAAGGCAGATACCACGTACGTCTTGGATCCGAATCGTCGAGCTCCTTCTGCGTCGCTTTGTGGATGTACCCTTTCATCTGATATTCGGACATCTGTCTCTTCACACTCTCTCCAATTACCATGTCATTCTGCATTCGCCTCTCCAGACATTGCAACCGACGAACGGCCATTTGATAGCTGTCCGGAAATTCGAAACAGTCGTACTTCCATAGAAGTCCCGTTTCGAATCGCTGTCCGATGCGCTTGGTGGTTTCCTGCAATATCCGTTTAGCTCGTTGGATTTCCGCTGACTCCGGACACGTGACTTCCATTATTCCCAGGCTGTCAACGGTGAAATACTGCTCAACAAGGTCGTGAAGAGTCTGATCGTTGTCCCGGTACTCGCAAATATGAAAACTGTGGACTTTGTCTACAGCTCTCTCTTGGTTAGAGCCGTAAATCGTCCAGCCCAATCGTGATTTCGCTGCAATCGGCTCTCCTGGCTGCCCATCTCTCAACTTGAGAGTTGATGTCACGTGAGCGTTATCATTTCCGATGAGAATGCGAGGTTGCGCGTTATCGTAATCTTCAACAGGAAGCCCTTTCAAGTACGGGAATGCTCTCGATAACTCAGAATACCGCATCGATTGCTTCGGCAAGTCCAATTTACTCACAGTACGCACGTCCGATAGGGTATATCGTTTTGAATCCATGCGCCCTGAGATCTCCAAAGCGACTCGTTGTGAATTAGCTTCTGTTCTTTTCACGTTCGAGGTCCACTGGAGACACAAAGGTTGGCTTTCTCCGGGTACGCCCAATTGTTTCACGATCTCCTCGTCAATCAACGACTTCTCCGATCCGTCATCCAGAAAAGCATATACGGACATAGTACGATTGTTTCCGTGTAACGTCACAGGAATGATCCTAAACAGCGTCGTTTTACCAGTAAAATGGTGATGCGTGGCGGCCTTGGAACTACACGACCTTGGTTCCGATAACTCTAGTGGAGTTTCGCCTCTGCTCACCTTGAAGTTGTTTCCGGGTGGTATTCTGTCGCATTCTCCTTGCTTCTCTTCTTCTACGCTTCTCTTGTTCTCGATTTGGTCCTGTCTCGAGTGCAGCAACGGATGATGCCGCCGCTGACATCCATCGATATCGCAGTGTTTGCGGATCTTACAAGGTCTCCTTCCATGTGCTCCAAGACAAAGACGACATAAGCTGAATTGTTGAATAGTCTTCCAGCGGTCATCGACGGTCTTTTTGCGAAACTGCAAGCAATCCTTTACCCGATGTTCCGGGTTCTTGCAGATCAGGCATGACGGGTTTGATAAGCGCACGGTTCTCCGTTCCTCTTCTACCACTTTTGCCGCCCGTGGCGACTCTTCTGATGCGTGTGCTCCGCAGAAATTTTTATCTCTTACGATTTTCTCCTTAGACGACCTCTGCTGTTGCGATTGCTGTTGTCTCGGATCATACTGTAGTGTTACGTCGGTTGCTGCCCGCACCAACGTCTGCATGTATTGGGCAAACGAGCGAATATTTACTTCTTCGCAGCGTTGTTTGTATAAAGCCCAGTCGAGCTTCATATGCGCCGGAAGCTTCTCTACCAACTCGAATAACAGCATCGGGTTGTTGAGATGCGCTTCATGTCTTCCGGCCTCCAAATGATCGCTGAAGTGCTGCACTGCCATACCAAACCCGATGAGTGTATCGAGTCTTTCCTGCTTAGGTGCTGGAACTCCCCTAATCTTCTGCAGTAGTGCATGGATCAGCAGCTCTGGCCTCCCATACAGTGTTTCCAACGTAGCAAGTACGTGTGGAACACCCACTGGCAGAAGCAAACGACTCCGAACCGATTCAAGTGCATGCCCTTTGAGGCAACGCTGCAGTCTCGCTAGATTTTCGGCATCCGAAAATCCGCACGCTTGCGTAGAGTTGTGGTACGCACTAATAAACAGCGGCCAATCTTCGGGGTTACCGGTAAAAATTGGTAGCTCTTTAGCCATCACGTGTCTGGCTGCCAATTGTTGCGGTGTTGGTCCACAATACACTGATTCCTGAAGCGCTGGAACTGGTTCCGTTTGTGGCTGGTATGCTGAATCACGCTGTGGTCCGACTCGACTTCTATTTGGGTCTGTTTGATCACCACGGTGACCCTGTTCAGGTTGAACGGCAATCGATCTCATGGGAGGCAATCCCCCTCGTAGATTAGTCACAGATAATATTCCACCACTTTGATTAGCACTGTTTCGATTTATCGCGGACGACTGCGCGGCGTTTCGAGAACTCGGATTATCGACTTGCGAAGTAATCGAGAGATTGTTCAAGGAAGGCTTATTAGGAGGCAAAGGCATGCCGATATTTGAGACGGGGGGGACATGGAAACTCTGAGAAGGCAATTGATCTAGGAGCGTTCTTTGTGTGCTAAAACTAGTCCCTAACCGAGCCGTGGGAGGCAGGGGAGCGTTCATCGTTTTACCAGCTGTCGATACAATGGTGCTTTCTATTCTACCAATTAGACCTCCTAACGTTGGCTCGTTTCCTGATTGCCCTAACGAAATACCTGCCATTGCGTCTTCCAAAACTCCCTGTTGGCTAGGCGGTTGCTGATCACTACCCTGCCTAGCTGGTGTGGTCCCGGTCGCTGACGTTGATTCGTTACCATTCGGGTCAATCGGTGGAGCCTGCTCCGCCGAGGCCACCATCGTCGAATTGAATGCTCTCCACTTTCGAACCTTGCTAGTCGCACTTTGCTCGGATGTAACACTCCTCATGTCGTCGTCATCGGCTTCCTCTTGTGCAATTATCTCGCGCAGACGGAACGATTCGTTGATAACTGTTTCCTCCATTTGTAGCTCCAGCTTTTGTAGTTCAGCCTCCTCTTCCGCCTTCTTCTGTTGCATAATCAACTCCGCCTCCTTATGTTTCCGCTCTTGTTCTCGCCGCTTGAGCTCCAAACGCTTCACTGCCAGAGCTTTCTGGGCTTCGAGCTTCTCAAGTTCTAAGCGCGCTTTGGCCGCCCGGCTAGAACAAGATGAGCTCACGCTCTTCACCTTTTAATCAGCTATTCTGACCACCGATGCTTGTGCTGATGGTCGCTGGCATTCTGGGCAAGTAAACATCCGTTCGGGATCGGCGATGCTGTCGTTTACGCCCACGCATTCATAATGCCACCAGGAGCCACAGTGACAGCAGCTAACCATCCGGTCATTGTCCGCCTCTTTGCAGGCCTTGCAGTGATTTTTGGCACTTCGTGTACTTTTTGTACTTCTCGGCATCGCAGATATTGATCCAATGCGATCTGGATACAATCTTACAGATTTGTTGGGGAAACTTTTGGGGATCTTAACGAGCACGAAACACCACGGTTTGGGATGTAATTCAGAGCTGTAAGCTATGTATTTAATTAGTGTAGTTCATTTTCATCTTATCATATAAACTTACATTGGTCACCCTAGTTATTTTTCGCTGTCCCCAACAATCCAAACAATCGTAGTTCAGCAAACTTGATGGGCAATCTATAATGTTAAGGGCACAAACTCGCTGTAACCTACGTGTAGTATACAGAATAATAACTACTTACTAAATCAATTCTCGATTCGACACTTAACCCCTAGTTTTCGGCCTAACAGGTTCACTGTCGTTAATCTACCTGCCAAAGCAATTTGGGATTAATCAAATATTCTTCGCTTTTGCCTAATTACTTACGATAATTATCGGTTTAAGACGATTTAATTCTTGTATTATAAAGCTCCCACAGATCATAACCATCTAACTTCTACACATCTGGATGTATCAGTATTTCTGCTCATCATTCCAATTGACGTTATCGTCTACGTCTCCTACTATGACAGAATATAGCTGTCAGGCTCTCTGTCATTCGCAGTCTTCATTCGAGGGGTATTGAACGGTACTATTGGTCGCAAGGGGTTGGTGCGAATTACCGTAACAGGAACGTTGGTGTGCGTGAAAGCGAAGTCTTGACCTTCGCGAAATTAACTTCGTTAATTTCGCGTAATATCCGGTGACGAAGACCTTCACATCTCGCGCCTTATCTGAGGATCTTCAGACTTAGCTCGTTCACTTCGTTCAGGTCCGCGGAAGAGGCGAGAACGGTCCGAATTAGTTATCGCGCCGTGGTGTGTTCCAAAAGGTGAACTTAGAAAAAGTGTGAAAGTGCTTTGAGTTTACTTAATTAGATTTTCTTTCGTTTCCCTCGAATAGATTAGGTAGAGTTGCTAGCAGAAAGTGCGTAGTCGTGCGTTTATTGCGGTTTAAGTGCGAGTGTAGACTTGCGGATTAAGCGGTAAGACCTTTGTGCATAATGGTGCAGTGTACAGTGTTCAACACCCGCCATCAACCTTTTTTTTAATTAGATTTGTGGCACGTTGCGAGCCCGTCGCACCACCCCCATATCGTTAGAGACCGTTTTCGACCCCGCTTTCCTGCTGCGAAGGAAGTCCCGGCGGTACACGTGGCCGGAGAGGGCAGCGTACGTTACTCCAGCGCCCTTGGCAGGGCGCCAAGCAACGAGGCCGGTTTCTACCGGCGAGGTTCTCAGCTCCGACGACGTTACGTCCGAGTGAGAAACAGTGAAGGAAAAAAGTTCCCCGACCGGATTCGATCCGGTGACCACCAGCGTGAGAGGCGAGGACCCTATCCACTAGACCACCGTCAGTGTCGATCGTTGGTGAGACGGCCGTACCCCGTCGTTGAAGACCACAAATCTGCGTGGGATGCGCCGTTGAGAACGGCAGGCAAGACTATCATCGAGCGAGCGAGCAAGTAGCATCCAGAGTCGAGCACCGGAGAGGAGACCGCGTGTAGTACACGTGGTACTAATAGTCCAAGCCCGCAAACCGCAAATGCCCCCACGACAGTAGACAGCGTCCAAATCGTAAGTAGCATGCATGCTTTTTGATTCCCATGCACATGGTGAGATTTGCCCCTAGCCTTAGCCAAATCAGCTAGTGTGGCCGCTGCAAATAGCCGTACCGTTTGGCCGCGCGTGAGCGCCGGTAGCAGGCTTTAAGTTTTGAATTTGAGTCGCTCATCGAAATGAACACCGCACCGCACAAGAATACCGCACGATATTAGATTTATAGTTAGCTAGCGTAAGAGGGAATGAATAGTAGATAGATAGGCCTATAAGCAAATGAACTCGATGTCGATAAAGAAGAATTATAAATACAAATGTTGAAATGAAAAGTTGAATTAGTTGAATAAATGGGAGTTTGGGTTACACGATAGATCAACAGTTTTTGAACAGCATTTCGTATGAGAGAAATCTGAAGCGGTAAATGTAGAAGTATTTTCACACTTCGGTCGTTTTTTTTTGTAGTCTCTTTTGAAGTATTTTCTGGGAAGGTTGGTCCTGAATCCAACCAAGGATTTTTCTCTCATCGAACGTGGCTTGTTCGAAGTGTTTACTGGTGAAGTCTGCCCGTGATGATACCCCTCGCGACAATTGTCTAGTTACCGGCAGAGTTCGCTTTTTCACACACAAATTTTCTGATTCGCACGACTTCACCGTCGTGAGGCATCTTGTTTCCCTAGGTCAGCCAACTCGTTTCCCGCCCAATAACTTTGGGAAAATCTTTAACCCTCCCCTGAAGGGTCTCAAAAGGTCGGGCAACCTCCAAAAACGGTTAGTGGTCTCCAATCGGAGTGGCGCATAAGCCACTTTAACTTACATCCGGGAAACTCGTAAGGCTGCCGGGTTACAAATGGCTTGGAGGTTTCCTTCTTCATTTCGGTTGTTCTGGAAAGATAATAAAACAAGGAAAGGAAGGGGCCACATCACTCCACAGAATGGCGGCCCATCTGATATTAGTTTTGTGTTAAATAATTATTGTTGTGAGTAGAGATCCTGAAAGGGAGAAATGCGAGTAGGCGGTAAGCCGCCAATCGAACCGTCAAAATCCCTTTTCAAAATGCTTTTCATGTGCTAAGTAACTTGTAAACTCCTACTCAATTATGTTTTGTTGGCCTGCACGTTTTATTTAGACATAATTTTTATTTAGAAAACTATTTGGATCCGAGATTTTAGGTGCAGATTGAGCATGTTTGATAAACAAGCATCCTGTTTTCAGTTAAAGAAAGTTTAAGAAGTTGATGATTCTGTCATTTATGCTAGCTATATACAAGAATTCACTGAATAAGTTTCAACGCGCGATTATAATACTTCAGTTTTTGTGCTGTTGTATTGGTGTAAGTAGTGGGAAACCAATCAGTTTGGTGATTCTAACTGTATCAATAACAAAAGCGACTAGCTGAGAGGTCGCGGCGGAACTTGGACAACAATCGGTAACCCGAGAACACGATTCGGACGGTCGGAATCTTTCTACCGGCGGAACACGCATTGAAAATACGGACAAACTTGTTTTCACGTGTTTATTACTCTTCTGTTCGAATACAAAGTGGTTTCAATTATTTTTCTTCTCTTCGTAGATGATGCAAACAGTGTTGCCCGATACAGCAATAACGTTAGAAGATGCGTTGGTCGCACAGTGGTTCAAATTTCAGCAAAACTCCCCAAACATCCTCCCCGCCTTGAGGCGAAGCCTTAATCCGGAAGGGGACACAGTTTCTGTACCGGACGTTGGTATTCCGATTTTCCTCGGCGGAGTGTTACGGTGCGTACCAAGCCTTGCTTGTCAGGATGAACTTCAACTACCCGTGCCAATTCCCAGGCGGTCGGCGGCGTATTATCATTTTTGACCAATACGAGCTGATGAGGCTTGATGTTGTCTTGGCGATTTCTCCACTTTCCACGTGGCTGCAGTGTGGCAATATACTCATCGCGCCAACGACTCCAAAACTCGGATGTAAGTCTCTGCACTTTCTCCCAGTTATCCAGTTGGTTGGCTTTCAGATGACCGATGTCCGGCTCAGGCAATAGGTTCAAAGGTTGCCCTACCAGGAAATGCCCCGGCGTGAGGGCTTCATAGCTGTCCGGTGATGTGGAAATGGGGTACAAAGGCCTCGAATTCAGGCATGCTTCGATTTGACACAGTACAGTTGACAACTTCTCGAACGTAAGCTTTTCGTTCCCAACGACTGGTCTCAAAAGCTCCTTTGCACTCTTCACAGCTGCTTCCCAAATGCCACCCTGATGCGGACTGGATGGCGGAATGAATCTCCAGCGAATGCCTAGATTGCTGAAAAAGGGTTCGGTTTTCTTGCTATGAGACTGCGTAGCTTCGTATATTTCCGTCAGCTGCCGGTTGGCACCGACTAGGTTCGTCCCATTGTCTGACCACAACTCGTTACAGTATCCTCGCCGAGCAATCATTCGTTTGAACGCTCCCAAGAACGTATCCGCTGAAAGATCACCTGCTACCTCCAGATGAACAGCCTTGCTCGAGAGGCAAACAAATACAACAATATATCCCTTCGAGCAACGTTCCCCGCGAGTATTACTGCACCGCACAAGAATCGGACCGGCATAGTCAACTCCAACATGACTGAAGGGTCGACATGCGGTCACTCGCGCCGCCGGCAGGCTGCCCATTAACTGCTGTGCTGTTTTGGCTTTCTGTCGGCAGCATTTGACACAACTTTGGATGACCTGCTTGATGAGATGCTGGCAGCCTTGAATCCAATACTTTTGGTTGATTGTTGCTGTCAGGAGTGTTGGACCCGCATGGCAGTTCTGCAAGTGTAGTTCTTCAACCAGCAATCTCGATACGCGATGATTCTTCGGGAGTATCGCCGGATGCTTCACCTCGAAAGGAAACGATGACTGCTGCAAACGTCCACCGACTCTAATTGTACCGCTGCCGTCCAAGAACGGGTACAAGCTGCTGATCTTTGACTTCGGATGAACTTCGTTTCCCTTCGCCAACGATTTTGCTTCATCTTCGTAGTGTTCATGTTGAGCTAATCTGATGAGCTGCAATCTTGCTTCATTCAATTCGGAGGGCAGGATAGCACCAGAACGTTTTTCATAGAGTGACGATGACTTCGATCTCATGTTGTAGATGAATCGCTTCACACCCGCCAACTGTCGGCATGCAGCGCCGATGGTCGACCGGCTGTCGAGTATGTGCTTCTCGATCACGTACGTTGTTTCTGCGTTGCTAATAGAGACATTCAGTGATTGAAAACGTTTACGTACCTCCAATGTAATTTCATCCAATTCGTCCGAAGGGCTGGTGCGATCCCAGGTAGCAGAATCTTCCACCAACCATGGTGGACCTGACCACCACAGGTGATGATCGACGAGCTCTGTTGGAGAAATCCCACGTGAAGCACAGTCGGCGGGATTTTCTCTCGATGGAACGTGGGCCCAATGTTTACGTGGCAAAATCTCCAGTATCGATGATGTCCTATTGGCCACGTATGTGTTCCATTTACGAGGGTGTCCTGAGAGCCACTGAAGCACTATCGTCGAATCCGTCCAAGCATACTGTTCTATCTGGAAGCGCTTGAGAGACTCAGCAATTTGCTTCATCAGCTTCGCTAGTAGTGCTGCCGCATTGAGTTCGAGCCGTGGGAGAGATACCTGTCGCACAGGAGCGACTTTCGTCTTTGCTGCCAACAATGTAACGTGAATTTTTCCATCGAAGTCCACGGATCGGAGGTACACTACTGCCGCGTACGCTTCCTCAGAAGCGTCAGAGAAACCGTGCAGTTCGATTTGATTATTGTAGTTGGGTGCCCATCGTGTAATGTGGATCCTCTCCAGCTGATGCAAGTTCTCCTTCATTTCGATCCATTTTTCTTCGACGGCAGGGGGAAGTGGATCATGCCAGTTGAGGTCGTATAACCAGCAATGTTGAAAAAGTATTTTGGCACGAATGATAACCGGCGCAAACCACCCGAAAGGATCGAATAGTCTTGCGGCGTCGGAGAGCAGTTGATGCTTCGTGTTGGGCCCATCAGTTTGCATGTTTACCTTGATCGTGAAGACATCCTTATCCGGAACCCAGTGAATCCCCAGAGCTTTCACCGTATCACGCTCGTCCGGAAATTGTATTTGTTGTGATGCTGTCGTGGTTTGAGGTAGCGATTCGAGAACCGCTGTCGAATTGGAGCTCCATTTGCGAAGCGTGAATCCTGCGCTCTCCACAATCTCGTTGATCTCCTTGATTAAACGAATAGCTTCCTCGGTTGTCCTCGCTCCTGATGTAAGGTCGTCCACGTAGGTACTTTTCTTGATTCGCTGTGCTGCTTCAGGATATATTCCTTCGTAGTCATCCGCTGCCTTCTTGAGTGCCGCCATGGCAAGGAATCCAGAATTCTTGAGCCCATATGTCACCGTACGAAGCCGAAAGTGTTGAATCGGCTTGTCCGGCGAGCTTCTCCATACTACCCGTAAATAGTCTCGATCGGCAGGATGCATCAGTATCTGCCGATACATCTTTACCGCATCCGCAGTAAATACCACCTCGTAGAACCTGAAGTCCATCATAATGTCGAAAATATCGGAGTTGATATTCGGAGCATCAAGCAGCAAATCGTTTAATGACGCCCCAGAAGTGGTGGCACACGAAGCGTCGAATACCACTCTAAGTTTGGTCGTACTGCTGTCTTCTTTCACGACCCCATGATGCGGCAGATAGTAGGATCTAGTGCACTCGACTTGCACCTCTGCTTCCGGAATCAGATCCATGTGGCCCAAATCTTGGTACTCCTGCATGAAGGCAATATATCTTTGCTTGAAGTTCTCGTCGGTTTCGAATTTCCGTTCCATGGCTCGTAGCCGCTTGACCGCTGCGGTTAGTGACTCCCCCAATTGCTGCTTGGAATTGTCCATCGGCAATCGGACGATAAAGCGACCATCATCCGCACGTGTGTGAGTCGAGTTGAAATGATCAACGACCCTTTGCTCTTCGCGTGTCCACTGCTTCGCTTGACGTACCTCCTGGTCCTCCCAGAATAATCGCAGGGTGCGATCGATGTCGAAATCCTGACGAAGATCAATCGCCGAGTGATGTGTATGTGTACACCATTGCTTGGAGATTCTTCCTGCAACCATCCACCCAAAGATAGAACGTTGTGCTACAGGAATACCATTCGTATCGTTGACTTGACCAGCCTCCAGTATGGACAGGAAGACATCCGATCCCAGTATTACGTCCACTGAACCCGGTTGGTTGAAGTGGGGGTCTGCGAGTGGTAGATGCTTCAAGTACGGCATGCTTGCCACGTCGAAACGCTGGCACGGCAGGGTTGCCGTGAGCTTTCCTAGCACATATGCAGCTGTAGTAAGTTTGGTTTCCTCATCGAAACGCGACGAAATCACCAGCGTGACAATGCCGGCTGTGGTACCGACTGCTTCCCCGCTGACACCGGTGACTTCCAAAGATGCATTACGGCGCCGCAACCCAAGACGCTTGACACACGCTGACGTGATGAGAGATGCTTGGGAACCACAGTCGATCAAAATTCTCACTTCATGTAGTTTCCCGTCACCTCCCCGAATGTTCGCCACCACCGTAGGCAGCAATGCAAATGCAAACGGTCCTTGCTTTTCCGCAACCGCCTGCGCCACATTGGTGGAGACTGATGGAACATCCAATTCCGGTTCTGAGCGTTCATGAACTTCTTGCTTGTTGTCTTGCTGCTTGACTTCCTTTTGGCAAAGTAGTGTGTGGTGCCGCTGGTTGCACTGTGGGGTACGGCACACCGATTTCGACTGACACTTTTTCGCTGTATGTGATGAACGCAGGCAATTGAAGCACAGTTTTGACGTCAGTGCTAATTCCCTACGTGACGATACATCCATGGCCTTGAATTGATCGCAATGGTACGTTGGATGGTCCTTACTGCACTTCGCACACGACACCTGCGTCGCGCTGGAATGGAACGCTTGAATCTTCTTCTCGCTTGCACTGAACTTCGGAAGCTCCTTTTTCGCAGTTTCTCCTTGCTTCCTCGAAAACGCCGAACATGTTTCCAAAGCGTCACAGCGTTTCTGCAGGAACTCGATGAAATCTGCGAACATGGAATTTTCCTCGTCGATTATCTTCTGCGCCCACAGTCCGCGGGTCTCCCGATCCACTTTCTCGAGCAGCAAATGGATGAGCCAAGGATCCCGTGTCTCGTACTCGTTGCCCAAAGCTTTTAGTTGTCGGATGACGTCATCAGAAGTGGTCACCAGTTTCTTCAATCCAGCCGCGTTAGTGACTGATGGCTGGTCAACGAACTCCCGCACTAGGGCAAACACTGTGTATTTCTTTTTGTCGTAGTGTGTCACAAGTGTTTCCCATGCCTCGTTGTAATTTGCATCGGTAATGGGGAACGAGCTTACCATTCGCTTTGCTTCTCCGTCCAAGTAGGACAACAAATACTGCATTTTGACGGAAGCCTTCAGATCCTCCCTGGTGTGGATCGTGCTGACAAACAAATCTTTGAACGAATTCCACGCTTTTCGCTCACCTCGGAAGACGGGAATGTTGAGTTGCGGAAGCTTGACTTGTGGCTCATGATTCGATACCTGACCACCCGATGCTGGCTGCTGCGGTGGTAGATCCCGGCGGTCGAGCATCGCCTGCTGCGTTTCTAAAAGGGCCTTGATTGCATCCCGTAAATCGTTCCGCGTCTCGCTTCCAGCACTGTGCCACGAAACGCGGTCCTGATTTGCGTCCAGGAACTCAGTGTAAATGTCTTTCACTTTGAAATAAACTTCTTCGAATTGTGTGCGGTAATTAAACACCGACGTGACATCCATCAGATTCGTCGTATTCTCCTCAATCGTAGTTTGCACGGCATCAAAGTTTGTTGCAAGTTCCGTGAGTTTGTCCCGGCGTTCACACACTTCTCCGAACGATGGATTCCGGACGTGGAGTGCGTTCGCGACGGAAAACTCCCACTTGATTTTCGCAAACATAACCTCTCGCTTGGCACGTAATCTTTCCAGCTCGGCTGGCTCCATTATGCGGTTCCGAAGGACCAAAACTATGTATCAATAACAAAAGCGACTAGCTGAGAGGTCGCGGCGGAACTTGGACAACAATCGGTAACCCGAGAACACGATTCGGACGGTCGGAATCTTTCTACCGGCGGAACACGCATTGAAAATACGGACAAACTTGTTTTCACGTGTTTATTACTCTTCTGTTCGAATACAAAGTGGTTTCAATTATTTTTCTTCTCTTCGTAGATGATGCAAACAGTGTTGCCCGATACAGCAATAACGTTAGAAGATGCGTTGGTCGCACAGTGGTACAAATTTCAGCAAAACTCCCCAAACACTAACGGTAAAAAATAGCACGACGAAAGGAAAGTTGATAATCTATCATCATTATGATTTCAGTCCTAATTTCATGATCCGTTTAATAAATTCCGCGTATGATTCGGCAATTTTAACAATTTATACATGTGTATTCGAAGAAAACAGACTACGAGCATTTATTACCTTGCAGATATTTATCATTTTCTACAGCCTAATTTAATAATACCTACATTGGTTGTAACAAAAATTTTATCTTGGGATGTTGATTTGCCTCCTAATCATAGTTTCGACAATAGTCACATGCTTAAAATCCCTTATGGCAGTGTTGTTGATTCTATTGTCTATCGCTCATCAGTTTCGCGCCACCCGGCAGGGACTTGGTCCTATGTACCCAATACTCTGCTGTGTCTTAACTTCACGCAATACATTCTGTAGATGTGTGATACAGTTTGCGGAATATTATGATTCATCACTTCGTTCAGATGGAAAATTCTGTTATGGTACCATATTCACATATCAGATAACTCCCACCTGGAACGATGTAATACATCGGAGACATGTAGATTCAGATGTATGTATACGATCTATGCCTAGTTCGGCTCTGATCGACAGGCAATCAGTGTATTCAGTTTTCAACTAGCTTGAAGCGATGAACGTTTCAAGACAAGCTCTCCACTATATCTGCTAGCAATCACCGGTCGTCGATAGACATTTCGGTTCTTTTCTGCTAAAGAAAGATCGGATTGTATGCCAAAGACTATGGCTCATGCTTTTCAATACAGCTGGAAAAACAAGAACTACACCCAGCACCAAATAGTACGTAACTATGAGGCGGACCGGAAGGTTTGATGAGCAATCCCCACCAACTATTGTGCCGAAGGAAACTGTTCTTCTTCTAAAAATGCTTCGAGAATCACGTAGAATTTTTGATCTCCATCGCTTTTGAACAACGAGTTGAATTTATTGTGGAAGTCTCTATGGCAGTGATTCCCAATATTTTTTTTAGCCACGACCCCTTTCAAAGTTCTACAACAGGGTGTCTACTACCTGGAGAACCTGGAAAACCTGAAAGTCTCAGAGAATTTCGATTGTGATCGAATGGAAATTATTTTGAGGCAGTAATTCGTGGTAGAATATGTTCACGACAAAGGATTTTTGCGTCAAAGCCCAGAGCAACCATTATATGCCTGAAAATTCTCTGAAATCTAAACAAATTTCGGCTGTGCCGCTATCAAGGCGCCGTTTGAGCTGTTCAGTGATGATCCTTTCGAGTATGAAATTATATCGACTTACCAAAACATGATTGACGTTCTTAATATCTCTATATTTAATTAGTAAACGATTAACATATTTAGGGCTGGGAGCAGGTTTCTTTTTAGAGAATAAGTCTCTGTTTCTATGCAAGTCTCTAAGAAGTCTATATTTTTGATGAAAGGTCTCTGAAGTCTCTATTTTAACAAAAATGGTATCTGAAGTCTCTTTTTTCCTTATCTTGCTAACGAATAATTATAATACAAAATTTCTTCTCATATTTTTCAAGAACAGCTTCAGAAATTACCCTGTGTTTTCTTAAGAGATTTCACCTAAAATACTATCAGCAATTATTACAGGGTTCTCTCCAGAAATTCTTTAAGAGAATCTCCGCAGAATTTGCTTCCGGAAATCTTTGAGCACTTCAACGTTACTACCTCCAGTAGTTTTTAAACGAATTCCCCAGTTGTTACTCTAAGAAATCTTCCGAAGATTTCCACAGATTTTTTCCAAGAAAACCCGCAAAGGTTTATTCCAGAGATTTTGGTCAAATTCGTTCAAGGATTTTTTTTTGCCAAGAAGCTCGACAAGAACTTCTACGCCATTTCATCTACGGTTATTCCAAAGAATTGCTTCAAAAATCCTCGAGGGGTTGTTCGAGTGAATCTATAAAGAACATTTCAAATAATTTCTTAAATCTCAGGGTGTCTACTACCTGGAAAAACCTGGAAAACCTGGAATTATCAGGGAATTTTATTCAACCTGGAAAAAACCTGGAGTTCTCAGGAAATTTGAACTACAACCAGGGAAATATTTTGAGGCAGTAATTCATGGTAGAATATGTTCACTTCAATGGATTTTTGTGTCAAAATCCAGAGATTACCATTGCTTTCCAGAATACTCTCTTCAATAAAAAAAAATCGGCTACGCCGCTATCATAACGTTACCTAAGTTATTCAGTTAAGATCTTTTCAGATATGGAACTTTATCGCCTTATGTAAACATCAAATATCTTCAGGTATATTTGATCAGAATTGGATTCACATATCTTGGGCTGGGGGCAGGGTTTTTTTCAGAGACTTGGTCTCTATTTTTTTTTTTCAAATCTCTAATTAGTTTTTATGATGAAAGGTCCCTATTTTAACCAATATAGTCTCTCAAGGATCTTTTTCCCTATCTTGCTTGTAGTGAATTCTGATGCAATATTCTATAAGGCCTCGAGAAACTTTCAGAGCCTGTTACGAGACTATTCAACTAATTCTTTCAGAAATTCTTCACATATTTCTAGAGGAAATGTTCCAAGAGTTTTCCTTGTGTTTTCTCCAGATATTTCATCTGAAATACTTTCAGGGACTAATACAGGATTCTCTCCAGAAATTCTTCAAGAGATTCCTCTACCAATTCTACCAGCAATTTTTCAAAGGATGCTTAAGGGAATATCACCAGAATTTGATTCAGGACATCCTCGAGCAATTCAACGTTACTACCTCCAGTCATTTCCTTAGAGATTACTTCATTTTTTTCCAAAGATTATTCTAGGACTTCCTTGAAATATTTTTTTCAATAACTCTTCAACCGAGTTTTCCAGCTGTAACTCTATCAGATCTTCCAAAGATTCCCACAGAATATCTTCCAGCCCGCAAAGGTTGATTCATAAACTTGAGTTTTTTTTTAAGAATTTCTTCGCCATTATGTCCACATTCACTCACCATTATGTCCACAATTTTACCAAAAATCCTCGAGTAATTAATCAGTAAATCTATTAGGAACATTTCATATTCGACCTGTGTTTCGTGGTTTAGTTACTCTATTATTTATTTTTGGAATTTCCTCTGCATTTCAACCAAGGATTACAATTGTCCCAAACATTCCTTCATCCAAGATTCCACATTAGTTACTACTACAACTATTTTTCCAAGAAATCCTTCGATCATTCCTACCAATTTCTTAGCGATTTCGTTTTTCAAGGAGTTGCTTCACAGAGATTCAATATTGATCTGTTTTTTTTTTCAATAATTTTAACAATTACTCTTAAGTTTTGTCAAGAGTTTCTCTAAAAATCCTAATTTATCAAGAATGACTTAAGAACTTACACAAGTTTTTTTAGAGGTTGCTCTAATATTTGCTTTGGAAATTCGTCACGAAAAACTTATGGAAGAATGCTGGGCAAAATCTATGAAAACTTCATTGAGAAATCTCTTAATTTTACAGGAGGTGTTACTGATACTAGAATTTCCTCGATTTATTGTTACTTCTTCTTCTTCTTTCTGGCGTTACGTCCCAACTGGGACAAAGCCTGCTTCTCAGCTTAGTGTTCTTATGAGCACTTCCACAGTTATTAACTAAGAGCTTTCTATGCCAATTGACCATTTTTGCATGTGTATATCGTGTGGCAGGTACGAAGATACTCTATGCCCTGGGATGTCGAGAAAATTTCCAACCCGAAAAGATCCTCGACCGGTGGGATTCGAACCCACGACCCTCAGCTTGGTCTTGCTGAATAGCTGCGCGTTTACCGCTACGGCTATCTGGGCCCCAAAGAGCTCATTTGGGATAAAATTGAAAAATTGGTGTTTGGCAACATAGGTTATAAACTTCCGGATTTTTTGTTAGTGGTTAAATTTGTTGTGAAACCGCAAGAATAATGGTTCCAAATGATTATTCCAATGGAAAATAGTTCAATAATCGATTGATTATTACCTAATTTTTGGGTTGAAAAATTGAATTTTGGACGTAAACAAACATTTTCAGTGACATTTCTTTCATTCATCCCTAGCGACCTCTATGATGGTGGCGCATTATATTTGCTTATACAGTTTACAATGAATTCCGTTTAGCTGCTATTAAGATATCATTTTTTGGGAGTTTGGATGGAAATGTGAAATGACAAAAACAATTATTTCACAAATCTTCCAAATACTTTGGTGATCTTTTTTAAAGATTGAAAATCTGTTAAAAAAGATTATTTACCTAAATATTAATTTTTCTGTTTTAAAAAATTGTAGGCAATAAATTTTGGAAGTATGTACAATACAAATTTCCAAATAAGGTACTAAACTAGACATACTACCTGCAGTAGATCATATTGTATATTCCCTATCATATTGGATATTGATCGTATAACAATATAATAGAATTGAAATAAAACTGATTACGGTTTGATTTTCAAGTCACTTCTAGTCACTTTTTCGCAGTGTTTGGATTTCGATCAGAATAAGCCGATCGAACCATATTCGGAGAGTGTTACAGTTCGCGAACTATAACAGTTTGTGGCACATGGCATTCGGAGAGCCCTATGAATGTAAACATTCACTCTCTCGTTTGGTACGTGGCACGAGAGCGTTCGAGAGCAGCAATTCTCACAGACTGCAACATTGCACTATGGTCCAGGAATCAGTTTTACGCGGAAAGATGCATTTTAAGCTTTAGAATGAAACATTAGACAAAAACGGTCTTCTACAAAGTTGTTTGTGTTAGTTAAGCCCTTTGTTTGGTGTTATTGAAAATTAGGGTGGACCACATTTTCATAGAAATTGTGTAACTAACTTTCTTATTTGTAGAAATTATATTATACATGCTTCAGCAAAGTTGTAGACCATTCAATTTCAAGCAACTTTGCTTAAAAAAGTTTTTTTGTATCTCTTAAATTGACCGATTTAGAGCTTTTTTCCTACGGTGACATAGGGTGGTCCGAACAAAACTGGTTTTCTGGCTCTAGAGTTTTCAATTCAAATTTCTCATCAAAGTAGTCTATGAAACAATTTCAGAGCTTTACAAAATGCGTAATTTGGTGAGTGAAGGAACTCGCTATCTCCTTCCGTTTAGGAGTTATTGTTGTTTTTCTCTCAAAAACATGCCTACTTTGATTGTGAATATCTCTGATTGGGGCAAATATAAAAAATATCTTTTGACGGCATTCAAAAGACAAAATAAAATTGTATGTTATATCAAAAAATTACAGATGTGTTATTTTTGTAACTCTAATAAAATGCCTTGAAAAACAAAGGATTTTAAGTAGAAAAACTTTAATAACTTTTGAACCAAAATAGATATCATCAATATTTTTGCATGAAAATGTGTGTTTTGTTAAGTTCTAAAAGTCGTTCATAGACGACTTTGACGAGAAAATAATATTAAAAAAACTAGAGTTGAAAAACTTTTTTTTGTTGGACCACCCTGCGATGATTAGGAAAAAATGCTCTAGATTGGTCAAATTTTGAGCTACAGAAAAACTTTTTTTGGCAAAGTTGATCAAAATTTCAAGTTCTACCGCTTTGTCTAAGAGCATATACCAGTATTTTTGCAAATAAAAAAGTTGATTATATGATATGTGTGATATTGTGGACCACCCTAGTTTCAAATGACACAGTATGTAAGCTTACATTTTAAGAAACAATTTTGTAGAAGACCATTTTTGTCTAAAATTTCATTTTCATGCTCAAAATGCAAAATAATAAAGAAATACATACTATGAAAATCTTCAAAATAGTTTTAGAGCCCTATGTTTCTTATTTTAGATTTCTCGTCAAAGTCGTCTATGAACGACTTTAAGAACTTAATAAAACGCAAATTTTCATGCAAAAATATTGATGATATCTATTTTGGTTCAAAAGTTATTAAAGTTTTTCTACTTAAAATCCTTTATTTTTCAAGGCATTTTATTAGAGTTACAAAAATAACACATCTGTAATTTTTTGATATAATATACAATTTTATTTTGTCCTTTGAATGCCGTCAAAAGATATTTTTTATGTTTGCCCCAATCAGAGATATTCACAATCAAAGTAGGCATGTTTTTGAGAGAAAAACAACAATAACTCCTAAACGGAATAAGATAGCGAGTTTCTTCACTCACCAAATTACGCATTTTTTAAAGCTCTGAAAGTGTTTCATAGACTACTTTGATGAGAAATTTGAATTGAAGACTCTAGAGCCAGAAAACCAGTTTTGTTCGGACCACCCTATGTCACCGTAGGAAAAAAACTCTAAATCGGTCAATTTAAGAGATACAAAAAAACTTTTTTAAGCAAAGTTGCTTGAAATTGAATGGTCTACAACTTTGCTGAAGCATGTATAATATAATTTCTACAAATAAGAAAGTTAGTTACACAATTTCTATGAAAATGTGGCCCACCCTAATTTTCAATAACACCAAACAAAGGGCTTAACTAATACAAACAACTTTGTAGAAGACCGTTTTTGTCTAATGTTTCATTCTAAAGCTCAAAATGCATCTTTCCGCGTAAAACTGATTCCTGGACCACTGTGCATTGTCGAGTCGTTCGGGTGATTTATGTTTTGCATAAAATTGGTAATAACTTTCATATTTACCGATAATGCAGCCTTTAACAACCTAATTATAATCTATTGGATCATTGAACATCTCTTTGGTTACAAACATGTGTCTTGTTTATGTTCATAGCTCGTTATCTTTAACGAGAGGTAAATGTCATGGGCGTTGCATGAATGTAGGCGAATAAATGGGATGAAATTATGGCTCGTGTGTCAATGATCGTTAAATTTTCGAGAATCGAAAGTCACTTTTTAGTCACTTTTTTCTCAAATCTGGTCACTAAAATAACTTTTTTCGGTACCACTTTTTTGCTACCAGCCCTGCACTAAGCACCAACTGCTTTTGATAATGAAATAAAAATGCTAATTGGTTTCTAGAAGCCAACTAACGGTTATTTTTCCGCAAAGTGCGTCGCCGTTTCCTGCAACACCGTTTCGAAGAAAACAGATCCCTGCTACGTAGACTCGAGGCTGAATACAACGAGTGCGTCTCTTCATCCTTCCGTGAGTACATTTTCCGCATCGAAGATGAGGTTAAGGCGGATCCTTCCGTGTTTTGGCGTTTCTTCAAAGAAAGGAAAGGGGCACAATCACTCCCATCGGAAATGTCTTTTGGTGGCATAACAAGTCACAGCCCTACGGAATCAGTCGAACTTTTTGCTGATTTTTTTAAATCAGTGTACAATCCCTCGTCTCCTTTGATATCTGCGGATGCGTTGGATTTGTTACCATCTTTCGATATTCATTTTCCGTGTCCGACGTTTTCAATAGCAGATGTCACCGAAGCCCTGAACGCCATCGACTCATCGAAAGGCCCAGGATCAGATAAACTTCCTCCTGTTTTTATCAAACGTTGTGCTGAGGTACTCGCAATACCTGTTTGTCGGTTATTCAACTTATCCTTGACTGAAGCAATTTTCCCAGACGCATGGAAGTTATCTGCAATTACACCGATACATAAAGCTGGAAACCTTCACAAGATTGAGAACTATCGACCGATTTCGATCCTCTGCTGCTTAGCGAAGACTTTCGAACGCTTGATTCACGACAGAATGTATTCGGCTGCCAAGCCCCTAATTTCACAGTATCAGCATGGCTTCATGAAGAATCGCTCTACTACTACCAACTTGATGGCGTATGTTAGTTCGCTGAACTTCAGTATGGAAAAACGCTTCCAAGTGGATAGTATTTACGTGGACTTTTCTAAGGCGTTCGACAAGGTACCGCACGACTTAACCCTAAGAAAGCTCGATAGACTAGGTTTTCCTGATTGGTTCATTAACTGGTTGAGATCGTACCTGCATGATAGAACCGCTTATGTTAATTTAAAGTCTGTTGAGTCTACGCGTTTTCCAACTCCTTCGGGTGTCCCACAAGGTAGCCACCTGGGACCCTTGATATTTATAATTTTCGTCAATGACTTAATCGATCGAATCAATTCACATCGTCTCATGTATGCGGATGATTTGAAAATATATCGAATTATAAGCTCGTCGATCGATTGTGCCGCGCTACAGCAAGACATCGACACCGTATCTAGTTGGTGTGTATTGAACGGTATGGAGATGAATGCGATAAAGTGTAAAGTGATTAGTTTCACCAAATCGCGGGCGCAAATGAGATTCGACTATAGCGCGAATGGAACGTTGTTGGACCGCGTAAAATCTATTAAAGATCTTGGAGTTGTTATGGACGAAAAGTTGAATTTCAACGAGCACGTTGCTGCGACCACTGCCAAGGCCTTTGCTGTACTAGGATTCATTCGACGAAACGCATCCGAATTCCGTGATCCATATGCTTTAAAATCCGCTTACTGCTCGCTCGTAAGAAGCATCCTGGAATATGCTGTTCAAGTATGGGCTCCTTACCACGAAACTCAAATCGCTCGTATAGAAAGAGTGCAACGATGCTTCGTCCGATATGCCCTGAGGAGATTACCGTGGTCAAACCCGATCGTGCTGCCTGCGTATGATAGTCGGCGCCAACTAATAGGGCTGGAGTCACTACGCCATCGAAGAGTTTACCTTCAAAGGATGTTCGCATATGACGTAATAAGTAGCCGGATCGACTGCCCAGAGCTTCTGCAACAGGCGAATTTCTTTGTCCCAGCGCGTCTTTTACGTCAACGTTCTTTAATCAGGATAAGTCGACACCGTACTGTTTTCGGCCAAAATCATCCACTCGAAAAATGTTTTAATCTTTTAAATGATGTAGATATTTTTGATTTTACTATTGATAGAAATCGTTTTAAGAATATTGTGAGACAAATTTATTAGTAAGATTTAGTAAGTAAGATTAGTAAGATCAGTCTGTACAGCAAAGCTGAAGACGGTGTTAAATAAATATAATATTGGTTCAATTTGTTAAAAATTTCACTAGATGCTCTTGGAAACTTGTCAGATATCCATATATTATTATTGTAGAATACTATGTTACGACTTTTTTTGTAACAATAATTGTTGATTGTTGAATGTGTATGTGAAACAACCAAATAACATATGAAAGTCCCCTAAGGCAAAAACCTTATAAATTCACTTGAATGAATTATCAAAAAATCAGAATCAAGCACGTGACCAAATTGCCCTAAAGTGGGCAATCAAATTGAGACTTTTCTTCTTTTTTTAAAGACACTACACGTTAATGCTTCCAGTGGGCTTTTTTTCCTTCATAGGAAGCACCACACTAGACAACGGACTAGCATGCAACGCCCAGTGGCACAGTCGGAAAACATTCCTCTGGAAAAGTTTTTCGGTCTGAGGCGGGAATCGAACCACACACTCCCTAGCACAATGCGGCTAAGTGCCTTGGTGACACTAACCGCACGGCTACGAAGCCCACAGACTTAATTGATATGCGCCAATAGATGTTCGTGCATTTCAAGGCTTTTCGACCCCAGACATCAAATTTCTGAATTCAAGGGGGTCGATTCAGTATAAGGGTGCCCTGTAGAAATTGGAATCTGTACTAAATCACAGGTATGAAGACAAAAACTATGCAATGTAGACTAAAAGCACAGTGCTAAAAGCCTCAAGATAAGTAAAACACAAGTATTTATATACGGGATGGACTTTAGGACCCAAAAATTTAAAGGGAAATCTCGTCATCCCGTAGGACTCAAAGCCTCCCAAAGTAGTAGATGGAACGTTACAAATGTAATTATGTTTATTGTGAAATCTGAAGTTGCGTAATTTTCCTTAATTTATTTATTTATTCATTGTAAGAATTGTAAAATATTTCAGGATACCTCTATTACATTTATCAACCTATATTCTATTATCCAACTTGAGCCAACCGTTGGAAAAACTTTATATTTTGTAGCTTTCAAAGTATACTCTCCCTTCTTTTGAACATTGGCTGTTATTCCTAGGTATATTCACCCCTATTATTGTATACTTTCGAATGCTCTTTCGATCGAAAACCGTTTTGCATTCCCGTTTACGCCAGCAAAATCAAGTGGGCCTTGGATTCGAACGAATAGGATTCGATCGAAAGTTGGAATGAGGGTGAATACATAATTGAATAAATCTAGTCTTCTTCTCATTCCTAAAAACTGTTCTTCGGAAGATTTACAATGGTAACTTTATGGCCACACAATATCGTAGTATGTGTGTGAGGTGAGCACATTTTTGTCGTTTTGTAGTGATTTTACTCTTGAATCTGTATATTATAGGTATTCAAATTTTAAAGCAGCCTTAAAATCTCGTATTTTTTTTCTGGGTAACAGATTTCTAGGGAATGGGTTTCTGGGAAATGACCTAAAATCGTTTATAATACCACGATCATCGCCCTAATATATCACCGTTCTCTACAGAACTGCGAAGAATTCCTCCCAAAAGAGGTTTGTCTACCATGTCTGGAGCTTTTGAGGTTCTTTGCCAAATTTCGATGCCGGATAACGGTCGTCCATATGCTCATGAATTCGCTGGTCAAGTTGAACCAGTACAAAAATTCCACACCGATTGTAGACCTCTTTGCCAGCCAATCCAATCTGGTGCAAACGGTGATCAAAGATCTTGACCTGTGTCGAAAGGACAGCTTTAGCGTTGAAGATTTGCTGGAGGAATTTCCTCGCTATGACATGGCATTCTCTGAGGATGGGGTCTTAAAACAAGAGATACCAAATCAAGACCAAGGCGAGAGTTTTGCAGAAGAGTTGCCTAATTTGCCAATTGATACGGGTACAATATATGCCGAGGAATGTACGATTGAAGAACTACAAGAACTTACCAAAGACAACCCGGATCTTTTGGTGACGGACAGCTCCGATGACTATCCGGTCTTCAAGAAGAACAAACCTCCCATCAAATCCAAGTATGGAGGGAGAAAACTAGATAAACCGCTACAGTGCCCCAAATGCCCCTATTCAACGTATTTCAAACGTAACTTCCACACTCATCAGGAGGTGCACAAGAAACGAGAGACTCGAGTGTACGCCTGTAAGGAACCCGGTTGTACGGAAGTGTTCAAAACTTATCGAAAATACAAGCGCCACGGACACCAAACGTTCATCTGTGATAATTGTGGGCTGCGGTGCGCTTCGAAGGCTTCCTTGAAGGGCCATTTGGCTCGTCATGCGATGAAACTGGAGCACAAGTGTCCCTACTGTCGACAAGGATACAACACGAAAGAGGATTTGCGACTCCACGTTCGACATCAACACTTGGGCACAATCAGCTATTCGTGTGAAATTTGCGAGATGTCCTTCAATAGGAAAAGCATTCGGGACGGGCATCTGTTGACGCATGGAAAATCTTTAGACTTTCCTTGCACAATGTGCGACAAGAAGTTCAAAACGCACAAATATCTTCAAAAGCACATTAACGGCGTGCACAAAAAGCTTCAATTTACATGTAGTTATTGTAATGCGGACTTCCGAACGACTTACTTGCGGAACAATCATATCGAATGCGTACATGGGATTCAAACTCGATTCGTTTGTGGCGTGTGTGTGCAAACGTTCGACAGTCAGGACAAGCTGGACAGCCATCGGGCCCGACACGAGAACCCACACGACCAGGAATGTGGGAAGTGTTTGGCGGTGTTCACATCCAAGGATCTGCTCGGCAGTCATCAGTGCATTACGTATAGGTAAGTGACATTTTTGGAAGTTTCGTTCTATATGGAATGTTTGATCTACTCTACACGGCTCATGATAAGTAGGGTAAATGATGGCTTCGGCACCCTGAGGGTATTTTCGGCAGCACTAACTTATCGTCCTTGTTTAAATTTATCTACGGAACAAGAGTTAACTTCAATGTACTCAACATATTCCTTGAACTATAATCTTCCATGTAAACCTTATCTTTCACAAAAATATTATATAACATGGGTTTTATCATTGAATGAAATAAATGCTTATGAAATTATCGTCATTCGTGAGCTGCCGAATAAAACAACACAAGAACAGCTTAAGAAAAACTCACCACTTTGAAAGGTCCAATTCTCCGCTCCAATACCAATTTGTCACAAAAGCTACGCACCGATCACTCATGCACTATTAAACTTTTAATTTGTCTATAAATCACTCGAAAATAGTGAATTTTTATGCTTCAAATCAAAAATTAAAATTAATGCACTTAGCTTTCCTCGGCAATCACTTTTTATTACGGCAATAGGTTGCCAGAAAACCATATTCAATCGCGGTGTATTTTTTATTCACAATTCAAATTAATTGAAAAAATCAAACACAACTAATTAATTCATTGGAATTAGGCAACAAAGCATGCATTGGTAATAATTGAGCCTTTCAATACATTCCTTATCTGAAGATTGTAGCGCATAAACTTCAATATACTGAGAAACATATAAAATATACGTCTTACAATAGGTTAACTATTTTGACAACACTCCTGTTGTTCTACAGGCAATCAGAGGATGATGTATTTGTGTCAAATCATAAGTGGATTGATTTGAAAAGGGCCTATGAACTAATCTACGATGACGTCACGCTGCAACTTCCAGCGGGAAGAAAACCTTTACTGCGGGCCGTGTTTACAAAAAATGAACGATTTCGTTGTACATTCAGCCACTTCGTGTTCATCCGGTGAACAGTCGTTATCCGGATGTTGGTCCGGATGTCATTTAATGTAAACATTGCCCGCAAAGAAAAAGAAAGTCGAGGATAAAAGAAGACCGTGGATAAGTCCATTCTGATTTTCTCATACACAGAGAATAATATGAACGTAAAAAAATGTAAAAAAAGCCTGTAGCATTTTCAATTTCGCGTCACCTTTTAGCGATTTTTTACGCATAGACACTAGGGTGTGGCTTATTTTTCAAAAGTTCTCAAAACCAAAAATTTGGGTGCTTTTATGAATTCAAATCATATTAGAAGAGAAACCTCAAAGTTGAAGCAAACCAGCCATTAAGATTTAGGGTGGCGCAAGCGTCTTAAGGTGCTTTTTCAAGTTATAAAAATGGTCTTCAGTGAAGTCACCATAACTTCGGTTATTTCTAACCAATTTTGAAACTTTTAGCATCATTATTTTCAATATTAAATTTATTAAAACTTTGTAGAACATCAAATTTGTCTTAAATCAAAAAGTCTTTGTTAAAAGTAGTTTTCTTGAAAATTTTCTTCATTTAACTGAAAAATTCATATTGATTGATCATAACTTCATAAATACTCAACTGATTTCAAAAATTTGTATGTACAAGTTCTTGAAGCAAAAAATAGTTGTTCCCATATTGTTCATACAACACATTTTTCTAAAAAATGTTTTTAGCTTAGTTTTGTAACAAAAACTACCTAAAAGCATGATTTAAAAAAAAAATCGAATTTCTTTGGATTATTTAAGTTTTTTTTGCGAAAAATTACATTTTTCCTATAAAACTTCTGTTTATAAAGCATTTTGTTTTAATTACGAGTTGAATAGTGCATACACGTGCATATAATTTTTAAAATGAGCAAATATATTATTGTTTCAAAATAATTTAAAATCCTTTTCAAAGGTTTAACAAATGAGCCAGCCAGTTTCAGCTTTAAAAATATTGTTGATCTGCCAAAATAAAAAAAAAATCGACGTTTTTCGTTAAAAAATCATGTTTTTGTGCAGTTTTTGATGAATAACTTGGTCAAAACATTTTTTTAGTGAAATATGGTGTATGACAAGTTTGAAATAATTAAGTAAGCTTCTAAACCATGCAAAAAGATTTGGAACCGGTTGAGTATTCATGAAGTTATGGTCAAACAAAGATATTTTTTTGTAAAATGAGGAAACATTCGAAGTAAACTACTTTTTATTGAAACTAGTTTGGATTTTACACAAATTTGATATTCTACATAGCTTTCATAAATTTAATTTTTAAGATAATGGTGCTGTTTTTTGGTTTTTGGTTTTGAGAGCTTTTGAAAAATAAGCCGCATCCTAATAAACAGTAGTGTGAGGGCCTGCATGTAACCCATTCAAACGCAACTCTGACATTCAAGTTATCCGATAATCGTGTTCCGTGGATTTTTCTTGCAGAGCACAATATCATGAATCAATTAACCATGACGTCACGCTGCAACTTCTAGGTTAGATTCGCACTTGCTGCATGTTTATAACCATGACATGGCAATTTTTACAGCCGAAATGCTGCCATAGTGAGATTTAATACAAAAAATATTCGATAAAATATTTATTTATTTTTTATTTAAATGAAAACGACATTAGGCAGCGTCTATTTAAGACATAACGTTAAAATGTACAATTTTCGACCATTCCCCCCTCCGCAACGGTCTTCGCATGAAAAAAATAAATCTCGATTACTTTTTCAAATCGACGTAAGTAACTTTCATACGGTTTTGAGAAAACTAATTGAGAAGAATCACAACCTGTCTTCTAAAACTGTTTTAAAATGAATCACCTTTTTAACATTTTTTCGCCGTGTACATCGCTCAAATTTTGCATACAATCAGATTGCGTTCAAAAACTAGGTAGCTTCTATTATTTTCAACAAAAATAATTATAACAAAATGATAAGCCGTTTCACACAGTTACTTTCGACGTTTTTCTACCAGTGTAAAATCGGCTCAAGTAGTGTTTTGTTTTGATTCGTGGTTAAGTCACTTTGTCTCTCCATACAGCGGGGCGGCGAAAGTAGTGGTTAGGTTGAGAAAGTTGAAAATCTTACTTTCGTCGTTTTGTAAATCCGAAAATTTAACGTTCTAAAAGAGAATAATCGAGTTATTTCAGAGCGAAACCTGTAGAATTTCGTCTGCGAAACACGTAGGATCGATAAAGTAAGTTTGTAAACTTTTTTGACTTGAGTCTATATGAATAATAATAATAATAATAATAATAATAATAATAATAATAATAATAATAATAATAATAATACTTGAGCCGATTTTACACTGGTAGAAAAACGTCGAAAGTAACTGTGTGAAACGGCTTATCATTTTGTTATAATTATTTTTGTTGAAAATAATAGAAGCTACCTAGTTTTTGAACGCAATCTGATTGTATGCAAAATTTGAGCGATGTACACGGCGAAAAAATGTTAAAAAGGTGATTCATTTTAAAACAGTTTTAGAAGACAGGTTGTGATTCTTCTCAATTAGTTTTCTCAAAACCGTATGAAAGTTACTTACGTCGATTTGAAAAAGTAATCGAAAAATGAACGACGTGGTGGCCCGCATAGTTTTTCTATCTTAATTTATTACCAAACAAGTTACCGTTAAGTCACCAGTCACCGTGCGGCCTCCATTCACCGTGCACATATACAGATTCCTACAGAATATTCATAAAAATTATACAAATTATTGTTTTGTTAGCAAAATAATACAAAACTGATGAAATGAAGTAGTTCTTGTCACAATGCTTTTTGAAAAATTTAGTTTATGTAGTCAAAATCAGGTGAATTCTGTTTAATAATGAGATTTCTTCTGTTAGTTTTTGAATGTATTGTTCAAAACGCAAAACTTTTCACTTGCCCTACCCTTCAATTTTACATAAAAATCAATTTCAGTATACTGCTTATATTTGGTGGAAGTCAAGCTAAAAAATAAACACGACCTCATTTGTTTTGATTTAAGGTCTCTAGAATTTGAAGAACTCCAGATATGCGAAATCCATTACCCACTTGCCCCACGGTACCTTATCCTATTTTGGATGTGATACAAAGTAAAAAACTTTATTCAATAAATAAAAAATATTGATAATAAATTTCACACCAACTTGAACTGTTTCGAATCAAACGTTCGTTGCAATTGATTTATAAAACAAAAAATATTTACGTAAATTTCTGCTAGACTCATAATTTTTCGACGATTTTTTGCCAGATTTCATAATCTTAGCGCAGTTGTTAATTACACCTATCGTTTGTCTGGTGAGTTGCACGCTTACTGTCAATGATGATGTCACGCTACACGATAAGTGTTCATCTGCAACAACCAGACAGCTCACCAATCCACCGCGAGGTGGATCGTGCTGAGTTGAAGGAGAGCGAAAGAAGGAAGGCACAAAAGTCTGTTTGACAGCTCTGCAGAAAACGCGTGCGCACGGACAGAGCGCGTGCGCACGGAAAGAGCGCGTGCGCACGGAAAGAGCGCCAGTTCGGCTCGATTTGCAATGATCGGTTATTATTATTATTATTTTTTCGCTATTGGATATTCTATGGTTTGGTTGATCGATGTTAAAGTTTGTTTTAAAAGCAGCTCCACTTATTTTGAAACATATTGCCGTGTACAATAGTAGACAACACAACTAATTTAATTAAAATAATTTGAAATTATAATTAGTACATATACAAAAGGGGAAGAACGTTTAGGCTGGTTGTGCATTACGATAAAATCTCTTAACATAAGCAATGCTTGTTGTTGGTTCTTGTGGAAGGATCAACATGTTCGGCTTAACGAATCTTATTTTAAATATCGAATAACACCACATGCAATTGAACAAAAAGGATGTGATTACAATAGACTTTTGATATTTTCAATTCTGAACCACCGCAAAAAAAAATATTGGGAATCAAAATTCTCCTGAGAGGGATGATGTGGGGGAGGCTCATTCTAATTAATATTGTCGTTCAATTATGGGGATAAATTAAAATTGTTATTGTTCTATAAATACTTATTTATTATAATTACCTGTAAATATTGATACAGCACAATTCAAGTATTTAAATATCAAATAGCAAACATAGATATGGTCGGTGTTCAGACAGACTGAACCAAGTGTTTTTTTTTCAATCGAGTAAGAAAAATGTACCCCAAACATGTGAAACATCAAAATATTATAGATATTTACTGTAATAATGGAATTTATCTATTTGATGATACATTTGTATCAAAATAACATGGAAGATTTAAAATTGATGGAGTTCTTTACGTATCCTTAGAGCTCCAAAATTCATCTAGTCTGGTCTGTCTAAACACCGATCATATGATTCTCAAAAACTCATGAGAATGGTATTTTACTCTTTGAACTGTTACTTAATTTGGATGTGTTTAAAAGATTTATAAATTTAATTTATTATTGATGTTACGAGCTATGTCTGTAGTTAAACTTAATGCTTCACAAGAAATATATTTGAATCAAAGTATTTTTATATATAAATCATATGAAAAAAAAAATGTTCCAGAAAGTACTCTAGAATTCTTTGGGAGCGTCTCCCGGGATTCTTCCTTAAATCATTCATGAATCCTTCAAATCCTCTCTGGGATTGTTCTGCTGAAAATCTTGAGATTATTTCTGAATTTTTTTCCAGATATCGCTTTGGGATTCATCCAAAAAAAAAACGTTACCATTCCGATATTACTTCTGAGATTCTTTCGGATATCCCATTGCGATTATTCTGGACATCTTTTTGGATTTTTTTGCAGAACTCTGTATGTGATTTTGCGTTTATCTCCTTAAGGATTACTTTTGAAATCCAGGAAATTAAATTCTTTGAAATTCTTGAAAATTGTTTTCGCAATACTATGGAAGATTTTACCATAAATCCTGATGCAATCCATTTGGATATTTAAAGAGGATTTTATCAAAAAATGTACGACTCTACTAGAAATTCTTCGAGAATTCCTCCGAAAATAACTCTAGATTTTTATCCGGAAATACTTCTTGTATTCTTATGAGAATGCCTCTGGTATTCTTCCAAAAATGACTAGAGATGCTTTCGGAAATCTTTCTGAAATTCTTCAAGAAATTCCACTGAGATTTTTACGCCAATATCTTTGAAATACTCCTGGGACTCGTACAAAAATCCTGTTGGAGTTTTTTTTCGGATATCTTTCTATTCTAAATTTTTCAATAAATTTTGCTGGGATTGTGCTGTAAAACCTCCTAAGATTCATCCAAAAATACGACTGTCATTCTTCCGGATATCATTCAAGAATTCCACCGGAAGTTTTCGTGAGATTCAACCGTAAATCGTTCTGGTATTTTTCAGAAATTCCATTGAGATTCTTAAAAATATCCTTCTGAAAAATTTTCTGAGAATTGTTTTGGGATTATAGAAGGATTTCCAGAAGAATTCCAAGGCGATTCACAGAAACATCTCTTCTGTATGAAGGATTATCGTTAATATCTGAAATAATCCCATGAGAATTCTAAATCCAAACTACAGTGATATTCAAAAGAATCCCAGAAGTTATTTCGCCAGAATCCCTGAAAGATTTAAAGGATATTCACAGACATCCAGAAGATTTCATGAATATTTTCCAGAATAATTCCGATGTCCAGATGAACTGCAGAAAGATTCATGGAATAATTTCGAACGGGATTTTCGGAATCATTTGAAAGTAACTTTTAGAAGATCCTCAGAAAAAAGAAATCAGTAATCAAAGTAATCGAAAACATCTCATTATTTCAAGCAATGCTCGTTGGTTCATGTCGAAGGATCAACATGTTCGGCTTAACGAATCTTATTTTAAATATTGAATGACACCACATACAATTAAACTAGTATGTGATTACAATTCTGAATCACCGCAAAAAAAAATATTTAGAATCATAATCCTTCTGAGAGGGATGATGTGGTGGATGCACATTCTAATTAAAATTGTCGTTCAACTATAGCGATAAATTAAAATTGTTATTGTTCCATAAATACTTGTTTATTATAATTACTTGTAAATATTGATACAGCATATAAAAAGACATTGGTCCAGAAATTACTCCAGAATTCTATGGAGTTTCCCTCCTGGGATTCTTCCTTAAATCACTTATGAATCCTTTAAAACCTCTCTGGGATTGTTCTGGAAATCTAAAGATTATTTCTGATTTTTCTCTAAGTTCTTCTGGAAATCACAGCATACTTACAGATATCGCTTTTGAACTCATCTAAAAAAATCGTTAGCATTCCGGTACTATATCTGAGATTGTTTCGGATATCCTTTGTGATTCAAATAATGGAAATCAAATTCGAATCGAAATTCTCGAAGATTCTTTCGGAAATTCAATGGAAGATTCTAATAAAAATCCTGATGCAATTCTTCTGGATATTTTTTAGAGGATTTTGCCAAAAAATGTACTACGACTCTACTACAAATTCGTCGAGAATTCCTCCGAAAATAACTCTGGCCTTTTTCCGGAAATACTTCTGGGATTATTATGAGAATACCTCTGGTATTCTTCCGGAAATCACCTGAGATGCTTTCGGAATCCCTTTAGAATACTTTCGAGGATGCTTCCGAAAATCTTTCTGAAATTATTCTAGAAATGCCACTGAGATTTTTACGTCCGTATTCTTGAAATTTGTCTGGGACTCTTCCAAAAATCCTGTAGGAAATCTTCCAGATATCTTTCTAGTATTCTTTTGGGAAGCCTTCTGGGATACTTTCGAAAATCTTTCTGAGGATCCTTCAAATCCTTCTGTTAAGGATTCTTGCAGAAATTCTTCCCGAATTACCTCTAGACTCTGGGAGTTTCCTAAATTTTTCAAGAAAACTGTTATTATTTCGACTATCTCTCTAGGATTCTTTCGGAAATTCTTCTACAATACCCCCAGATTTCTTTCTGTTATCCTGCTGGAGGACTTCAAAACATCTTTCAAAGATTCTTCCAGAAATTTTACTGGAATTTTTCAAGAAATTCTGCTGGGATTCTTCCGTAAAACCTGCCGAAATTCATCCGGAAATACGACTGGAATTCTGCTTGAATGATAAGCATTCAAGAATTCCACCGGAAGTTTTTGTGGGATTGAACCGTAAATTGTCCTGGTATTTTGTTTAAATACATTGAGATTCTTAGGGAAAAATATACAGGATTCTTAAAAATATCCTTCTGAAAATTCTTCTGGAAATTGCTTTGGAATTAAAGGAGGATTTCCGGAAGAATCCCAGGTCGATTTACAGAAGAACCACAGAGAAATCACTAAAATATTATCAGGGAGATTTCTAAAGGAATTATTTTAAGGATTCTCGTAAATTCCTGAAACAATCTCAGGAGAATTTCGAATGGATTTTGAATGTTTTTTACAGTGATATCTAAAAGAATCCCAGAAGTTATTTCGCAAGAACCCCTGAAGATTCAATGAAAAGTCACAGACATCCAGACGATTTCATGAATATTTTCCAGAATAATTACGATGTCCAGAAGAGCTCCAGAAAGATTTACGGAATAATTTCAAATTGAATTTCCAGAACCATTTAAAAGTCACTTTCAAAAGATGCTCAGAAAAAGAAATCAGTAATCAAAGAATCTCATAGGTATTTTTTTAAAGTCCCAGTGACTGTCCGGTAGTTTTCTTGGAGGATTTCCATTTGAAGTCAAGAGGGATTTTCAGAAAATTCTGCCAAGGATTTAAGAAAATTTTCAAGGAAAATCAATGATAAATCACGAAAAAAATCAAAAACACTTCCTTATGAATTTCCAGAAGAATCACAGAGTTTTTTTTTCTCAAAATATCTTAGAAAAAAATTCTAAAGAATCACGAAGGAATTTTTGGAATAATTCTGGATATACAAAATTATCTCAGGCAGAAACAATAAAATCAATAGCAATAAATCTGTAAGAATATAAGAAGGATTTATAAGGAGGATTTACAAACAATTACAGAGGAATTTTCGGATGATTTCCATAAATAAAGATTTAAAAAAATCTCCGTCATCTGGAAGATTCTTAGCAGGATTTTCGGAAGTATTCCACAGGGATTTCTGGGAGAATTCCATTGGGATTTACAAAAGAATTCCAGAGGAATTTCCGAAAGAATCCCAAGAATTTGCACGGAAGAAAGTGAAGTGAAATAATAGATTTTTTTGATTATAGTCTCAGGCGTCTTTCCGAGAGTATTCTAGAATAATAGGTATAATCTAAGACATTTTTCGGAAAGAATCTCAAAGGGATTTTGAAGAACTTTCAAAGAGTTTCACGGAAGAAATACTGAAGAATTACGAGGAAAATATCAGAATTTAAATAATAATTTCGTTTATATTTCCAGAAGAAATCCCGAGAAATTTTGTGAGAATCCCCGAACCCAGATTTTTAAAATAGATTCCATTACACTGGAAAGCAATCATTAAATCATTTTCGGCAGAATTCCAGAATTTTACGGCAGAATTCCAGAATTTTACAGCAGAATCCTGAAAGGATTTCCATAATAACCCAAGATGGGTTTCTGGGATAGTCCAATAGGAAGTCTCAAGGAGGTTATTGGAAAAATCAGAGCGATCAAAGAAATAACTATATATAATAATTTCAGAAGGGTTTCTGAAAGAATCTCAGTGAATTTTCAAGATGTCCTCTAGCAACACAACTAATATTTACAACTCAATACTTAATTATAAATTGCGTTAAGGTGATTATAGAACAAAGCCACACCTCAAATTTTCAAAAGCACAAGACTTGAGAACCAAACAGCTCTCACCGTTGAAAATTTATCCCATTAGTCACCACCAGCAAGCAAGCAGATTGATTGGTTTCCAACGCAAACTGTTGTCAGATTCTCCAGTCTTGTGCCCTTGTTTGGCTTCGTTTTATAATCACCTTAAGCTGAGTGTACGCCATCCAGTTTGGGGGCGGATTGACGGTATCGAAGTGGATTAAAAAAAATTATAGGAGAACGTGTGGAAAATACATATGAACTGCGCAGAATACATCAGACCGATTTAGCATTGCTGCGCACTTCTAAAAGTATTTTATTTTTATTAAAATGTTTGATAATAGTAGAACGACAATGATCATCAGTTGATTTTCCGCTACTGTTTTTTTTTTAATCACAATTGTTATTTCTTTCTGTGCACGCGCTCGGGAAATGAATCTGGCCATGGTGCAACAACCGCACTACATTCGATTAATCCTATGCGACAAAAATTGTCGGCGCTATCCGTCAAATTCGCTCACCAAAGCTATTTTGGTGACTTTAACATCACAGCTCTTGTTTCCGATGTGCAAGCCATCTGTCAGTCAGCGTCGGCCGGCGTCGTCGACGTCGTTGTCGTCGTCTGGTGGGACGTCGCATCCGTCGCATCAGAGTGTTGTTTTGTTTTGGTTTGCGAAAACGAGTGATTGAAAAATTGGCCGCGGCCGGAAGCATTTCTTCCGTCTATTCTGTGGTCATTCAGTTTTAAAAGTACCGAGAAAACCGCGTTGTGACCATGAAGTGCTTCGCACTCGGTTGCCCAAGTGATTTCCACGGAAAAAGGAACGTCAAGCCGGAATATTCGCGCCATCGGTTCCCCATGGACTTGGAACGGCGAATGGTGTGGGTCGAAGCCATTTCCAGGGGCGAGAACAGAGTGCTCGACGCGGACACCATAAACTTCAAGAGCGCGAGGCTGTGTTCGAACCACTTTCCGGAGAGTGATTTTCACTTCCACAAGTGTCGGAATCGGCTGAACGATACGGCGGTGCCATCGTTGTTCGGGGCCGCTGCTGTGGAAAAGGGGTAAGAATCGGTTGTGGTTCCGTAGGATATGTTCAAAGGACGATGTACTTTAAATTGTCTTGCACAGGCAGTTGCTCATAATCATTAGAAACAAGGATAAATTTACTAATCAAATTGTTATTGGATTACGTTTCTCTAATGGATCCAAATAATAATTTAAATATTTTAAATTGGAATGTTCGTTCTTCGAATAGTAAGAGGAGCTGTTTTATTTTCTAACAGCACTTAACATACATTTAGCAGTTATTATTAAAACTTATTTGAAACCTGAATCCAAACTCAAAAGAGATTCACACTTTTTTGTTTATCGAGAAGATCGACTGGATGGAGCATCAACATCAACTTTTTTTCGTCATTTGAAACTAAAGTTTTTGAAACTTTAGGTGTTTCTGTTGAAACACAGCTTGGTAAATATACTTTCATAGCTGTCTATTTGTCTTTTCTGTTGTAATAACTATGACTACACAAGGCTATTCCTACTACACCGCAGGCTACTGACTGATATCGCTATTAGCCAGCTCCTCTCTTTTATTTCATGTCTGGGTATTCATATTTACAATCATTTCAACTACCTCTACAATTCTTGCCCAAGACATCTCCGCTGCAGGGTGTGTGATGTATCTGCACTCCAACATTTTCAATGCTCAAGGCAGCAAGTTTTGCGAAAATTGACTCGGAATAAGTCAAAATTTGTTGTCATTGGTGACTTTAATGCCAAACATCGGTCATGGAATAATTCTCAAAGTAATTCCAACGGCAGAATTTTATTTGATGAGTGCTCTTCAGGATATTTCTCAATTCAATACCCTGATAGCCCTACACGTTTTTCCTCTTCTAGAAACGCGTCTATTGTAGCCAACTGATTACTCATGCTGATTTTGATTCTGATCATGTCCCTGTTACATTTCAAATATACCATCAAGTGATTCTCAATTTTATCAGCTCTACTTTCAATTATTTTCGAGCCAACTGGAATAAATATGAAACATACATCTATAGTAATCTTGATGTTAACGTTTCTTAACTAACAAAACATGATATTGACAATGCTGTCGAAACTTTAACAAATTCCATTGTTGAAGCCAGGGGCATTGCAATACCAAAATGTGAAATTTGAAGCCGTGATTATAGACGATGATCTCAAACTTTTGATCCGTCTTAAAACGTGAGAAGAAGGCAATTTCAACGCACTCGCTATCCTGCTATGAAAATTATATGCCTGGATTTGCAGAAAGAAATTAAAAAACGATTATCACAATTTAGAAACAAAAATTTTGAAAATAAAATTTCTCAATTGAACTTTTGCTCTAAGCCCTTTTGGAAATTATCTAAAATTTTGAAAAAAACCTCAGAAGCCAATAGTGGCATTGAAAGAGGAAAACAAATTATTACTTACTAACTAATTGCGAAAAGGGCTCAAACACTTGCTATGCAGTTTGAAAGTGCGCACAACTTTAATTTAGGACTTTCTGGTACAATAGAAACCTAAGTTACTCAGGACTTCGAAAACATTCTCAATCAAGAGAACGTTTTCGAAAATTCCTGGGAGACTGATTTCGAAGAAGTGAAAATTATTATTCTAAAAATGAAGGCTCCTGGCGATGATGGAATTCTTTAAAACCTAATCAAGAAACTTCAGAGAGTAGCTTACCATTCTTAGTTGATGTATTAAACAAATGTTTTCTTTTGCATATTTTCCTGACAAATGGAAAAATGCTAAGGTTGTACCAATTTTAAAACCAGACAAAAATCCTGCAGAAGCATCTAGCTATCGTCCAATAAGTTTGCTTTCCTCCATCAGTATACATTTTGAAAAGGTCATTTTGAACAGAATGATGGTCCACATCAATGAAAATTCAGTTTTTGCCAATGAACAGTTCGGATTTCGCCATGGACATTCGACCACTCATCAACTTTTACGTGTAACATATTTGATTCGTTACAACAAACCTGAATGCTATTCTACTGGTCCTGCTCTTCTAGGCATAGAAAAAGCATTCGACAGTGTTTGGCATGAAGGCTTGATTGTAAAATTAAAAAACTTTAATTTTCCAACATACATTATTGGAATAATTCAAAGTTATCTGTCAAATCGTATATTTCAGGTAAATTATCGGAACTCCAGGTCTGAAAGACTTCCTGTAAGAGCTGGTGTTCCTCAAGGCAGCATTTTGGAACCAATATGATACAATATTTTCACATCTGACTTACCTGAGTTACCTCAGGGATGTCAAAAATCCTTGTTTGCGGATGACACAGGCCTCTCTGCCAAAGGAGGAAGTCTGCGTGTCATCTGTAGTATGTTACAAAAGAGTTTGAATATTTTTCTTTATTCTTGCAAAAATGGAAGATTTCTCCTAATGCTTCCAAAATTCAACTAATAATATTCCCACATTAAGCTCTTTATTTGAAACCTTCAAGTATACATGTTCTCACGATGAGAGACATTCCAAAAATTTGGTCAGATGAATTTAAGTATCTAGGGCTCATGCTAGATAAAAATTTAAATTCCAAAAATCACAATGAAGGCATTCAAGCCAAATGTAACAAATATGTAAAATGTATTTATACCCTTATTAATAGAATAAGTTCAAGAGCAACTTCCTGTGAAAAAAATCTGAGGTACATCAAAGTTTCATAAATAGCCCTTTTGGACATATCGTGATTCCGTTCGAGGAGAGCCAGAGTCATATTCCGTCTTTCGATTTCCAGAAAGCGATGTGCAACTGAACAACAGAAAAACAACATCTTCATACAGTGTGAGGAGATGCCGCAGAGCATCCCAGGGCACATTAACACCAAAAAGTGTGCCAAAACCGCGCAAAGGGAAACGAGAAATCTCATAAACGGAGCGCTGGGTTGCATGAGGAAGTATGCAGCCGAACCCATGTCAGACGACTCCACCGTGTTCCGGCTGGAGAGGTTTCCGCACGTTTGCCGACTGTGTCTGAAGGCACCAAAATCGCCGAAGCAGGTTATGGTTGCCCTCAATGCGACTAACTACCTTTCGGATGGAATCAGCATAGGTCGGTTTATCGTTGATATCCTGCCGGCGGAAGTGACTTTGGACCAGGTAGAAATAAGATCTATATTGCAATATATTATTGTAATACCCTTAAAAGTACTGGGTGCCGACATACAAGATTTAAAATTCTATAGCTTTGCCATCGTTTGGTCGAATTTGCTGAAATGTTCAGGAAAAATCAAAAATGAATTGTCTGGGGACATGGTCACCGGATATCCGTTCCGGTATTGACTTTAAATGGTCACTTCCTGGGAGAGAGAAACCAATACAAAATTTATGTACGTCAAGGTGAGCCGAAATTTTGCTGTCACGAACTGTCACTGTGAGCCTTGATCTTAAGTAGTGGACAAACATGATAAAAGCGCGTAATTCACCAAAACATATTTTTGCGTTTCATCAAAGTTGACCACAATCGGTTGAAAATCAATCGCTACACATTCAAAAGCAATGCCACAATAGCACCTTTTTACTTTTATTGAATATAAAGTATTGAAACACGCTTCTTTTAACTCTTTTCCAATAAAAATGATAACAAAATGCACAGAACACTTTGGCCATTTTCTCATGTTTGTCCAGAAAGAGCGAAGGTGCACATAAAAAGAAAACCAGCGCTTTTCCTCAAGCCTGCCTTGATTGTCGTTGGTGAGCTGGAATTATTTTTTTTTCCAAAATTATATTTTAAGTCACTTCACTCCAGAGATACTATTACAGATTCTTACGCAACTTTTTCATAGTTTTTCAGGAATTTCTTCACAGATTCCTCGAAGAATGTTTTTATGAATTATTCTAGTAATTTCTTCCGAAATATCTTCTGAAATATTTTATTGTAGGGATTCCACCAGAAAATCTGTAGGAAGTCGTACAGGAATTCCTTCAGCGATGCTGAGAGAAACTTCTCTTAAATTTGCTCTACTACATTCTTGAGCACTCCAGTGCTAATTACAGTCAACTCTATCTTACTCGATATTCTGTAATTCAATATGTATCGAGTTTGAGAACCATAGTAAAAGTTGGTTTTCATGGCTACCTCAATGATCCTTTGGATCGCATTTTCTCTGTTTTTGTCCCTTTAAAGTTTGACTGTACCTCCATTTATTTCTACAAGGTATCCCAATTTTATTTCTGCAAATTATCCCAAGATTTCTTTACCAGTATTTTGTTTTATCAATTTCTCCACGATATACGAATGCAAAAATGACAATTTAGGCAAAGAAAGCTCTCAGTCAATAACTGTGAAAGTGCTCTTAGAACACTACGCTGAGTAGCCGGCTCTGTCCCAGTGAGGACGTTAATGCCAAGAAGAAGAAGAAGAAGTTCTTCCGAGAAAATCCACAAAGGTTTATTCCAGATTTTTTTTTCAGAACTCGTTTGCTTATTTTTATTTTTTTAGAAGACCCTTCAGCAATTCCTCCAGGAGTTCAATAGCTGAGTTTTTGGATATTCCTACTGCCATGTCCAACGAAAATTCCTCTTACGATTCTTACGAAACTGATAATTAAAAAAAAATCCCAAAAAGAGTTTGCTCTGGAAATTTCTCATAGGGTTTCTGGGAGAGACTCCCTGGAGTATATTATGAGGATACCTTTAGATAAACTACTGGTTGAATTCTCGAAAAACTCTTAAACGGAAAGCTGGAAATCCCAGAAAATTAAATGGAAAATTCACTGGATGAATTTCTGGAAGACTTAGGATTTTCTTCAGGACTCCTTTCTTTCTGGAAGAATCATTGGAGAAATTACAGAATGGATTCTTGGTGGTAATTTAGTTTAAAAGAAAAAGCACTGTTTTATTTTCTGAAGGTATCCTGAATAAAAATTGTATTCCTTGAAAAGTTCGTAAACGTTTTAAAAGTCATAAACACTGGTTATACTCTTGACGAAATTCTCGAAGAAAACTTCGGGTAAGCAAACACCTTTATTAGATCTGATGAGAGTCTTAAAGAAAATCTAGGTAAAAACACATTCAGAAATTTGCGCAGTAATATTTGTCGTAATGCCGCTTGGAATAAAAAAAAACACAAATATTGATGGAGAAATGTCTGGTAGAAATCTTAATGAAAACTCATATTTTCTGACTCCTATTTACTTTCATTTTGTTTTCTTGATTCTAGTCTGGTCTTTTTCCAGGTATGAGGTATCTAGAGTTACTTTTTTAAAAACCCCCAGTCGCTACCAGCTGTGTCAGAGGAGTTTCTTTAGAATTTGATCCAGCAAATCCAACGCAACTACCATCAGTAATTTCTGCCGGTAGAATTCTGAAAATTTCCTTAGATGCTATTCCAGGATTTCCTTTAGAGATTTTTCCAACCATCTTCCAGTACCTAGTTACTTTAGATCTAGGTACCTACTAGATCTTCCAAAGATTTCTACAACAGCTCTTCAAAAACAAATTCGTAAATAAATTCAACGTAAATTCCCGTATTTTTTTTCAGTGATTTTTCAAAAATTTCTAACAAAATATTGCTAACAATTGATGGAAGACATCCCTGAAAAACATTGTTAAGTTCTTGGGGAATATTTCAAAAAAGGTTTGGAGGACTTACATAAGGAATCAAAGCAAGAATCTTTGGAGTGATTCCTGATGGTGACTAAGGAAAATTCCTGCTTGAAATCTACAAGAAATTTGCCATGCCATGAGCCCGAATGTCAATAACCAGAATATAAGAGGAGCTCGGAACTATCGTTGCAGCAATATAACACGAAAGAACAGCAAATTTTTCAAAGAAGGAATAATTTCAACGGACTTTTTGATGGGTCTTGGCGTCAATTATATGAAGGTGATAAATCCAGAAAGGATAGCCGATGATTAAAAAAAATAATGACAAAATTTAACCTTTCGGCAGTCGGCGTTTTTTTTGTTACTAGCGTTATCTAGTTGTTCAATTAAATATAGAAACACCATCTTCGACAACGTTGAGATCAAGGGCTGACATGCGGTGGTCAGATTCAGGATTCTGCCAACAGGCGGCTCTAGTGTATATGGAACTTTTGTTTTGCCTATCTCAGGAGCCTGATCACTTAGAAAAATGGCGTCTTCAGCAAAGTTGTTCAGTAAATCAAGGGCTATCTTTCTTTGTGCCATAGGATTTATTTCAGCTTTCAGAGATTTGAGATTTTGCCAGAATTCTGAGAATTGGCGCATTTCAGTCGATGCTTGTAGATTGGGCGTATGAGGGCGTCTTACCTAACGACCGTTACATAAAAAAAACTGTCTGTTTTTCTATTTACGAAATCTTTGAATGGATCGTCATCATAGGTGTCGACAAATTTTATATTTAGTCTTCATTAATGTCAATAGATGATTTTTACAATTTAGGTTGCATGAGTCTCATCACTTATCAAGGTAAATCTAGATTTTGTAGCTGAATCCTTCCCGTGACAACAATGAAGATGCAGAGGTTTAGGGGTCATGCACAAATTACGTCACGCTCCAAGGGGGGGGGAGAGGGTCGAGCCAAGCGTGACAAGCTTTACAACATTTTCGGACGACTTACACAAAAAGTGTGACCAAGGCGGGGTGTCGAAAAAGTTGAAATTTGCGTGACATAATTTGTGTACCATCCCATACTCGGTCCTTAGTAACAATGGATGTCACACTAAAATTCCTTCCCTTACCCGAAGACCGTAAGGACGAGGCCAGCGCCGTTTATTGATTTTGTAATGTTAGAATTCTCGAAACTATACATTTAAGATGGTAGGCTACTCCCAAGCTCTGTTTGTTGGTTCTGGTCAATGATGGAGTAGCAACTACGAATTGTACGGTCATCTATGCCCATGTTAATACTTAAAACGCTCATCGATAATGTAAGAACAAACAACTTTGAAAAAAAATTTCAATAAAATAGACACAAAATTTTACTAAACATGTTTTCAAATCCAAAATCGTATAAAATTTTCAGAGTAGTAACAAATTTATAATTTTTCGTAAATATATCAAGTATAAAAACAGATTATCGTACGAACAGTGGTGCTTAGTTCAATCATCTTCATAAAGGTCATTTTGATAAAATCTGTTTTTAAAGGTATAATCGATATTAAATAATGTCCTGCCTACCTCTAACAACGAATTAAAAATTGTTAGTGCGTTTTTTTTTTTCTTAAAAATCGATCCTACGATGGCGAAGTCATAGAATTTTGAAATCGGCATCCAGTAACCTACTGTAAAGGATACAAACTAGATATGTTATTTCATCCTCTTCAGAGTAATCAACATTTCCTGCCAAACTCGGTTTGTCTGGAGTGCCTGGACATTCTGAAGTTCTTCGCCAAATATCGGCGCAAGATAGCGGCCGTCCATTTGCTCATGAATTCGCTAGCCGCAATGAAGATTCGCGGCGATTCCGGCCCGATCGTAGATCTTTTCAACAACCAGCCCGACCTGGTACGAACGGTGATCAAAGATCTGGACCTATGTAGGAAGGATAACTACAGCGTCGTTGATTTACTGAGGGAGTTTCCTCGCTATGATTTGGCATCCTTCGAGGGGCTTGTCATTAAAGAGGAAGAATTGGACAATGAACCGGAACATGTGGCAGAACTGCCGTTGGAATCCGATGTAACGTTCATCGAAGAAAGTACATTGGCTGAATTGACCGAACTGGTCAACAATCCCGATCTTCTGGTGACGGACAGCTCCGATGACTATCCAATTTTCAAGAAGATAAAAGCACCTATTAAATCCAAATACGGAGGAAAGAAGCTGGACAAAGCGCTGCAGTGTCCCCAGTGCCGCTATTCCACCTTCTACAAACGTAACTTCCAGACACATCAGAAGAGGCACCAGAAACAAGAAGATCGGGTGTACCCCTGCAAGGAACCCGGTTGTACGGAGGTGTTCAACACGAATGCAGAGTACAGACGGCACATGCCAATAGCGCACAAGTCGCTCATCTGTGATAATTGTGGATTGCGGTGCGCCACGCAAAACGCCCTGAATACGCACATGGCCCGACATCAGATGAAACTGGAATACGAGTGCCCATACTGCCAGCGGCGACATAACACGAAAAGCGATTTGCGGACCCACATCCGGTGGAGGCATCTGACCAAGAAGGTTTTCCCCTGTGAAATTTGCGGGATGTCCTTCCACAGGAAATCGATTCGGGACGAGCATCTACTCACTCATAGTACCGTCTATGCCGTTTCCTGCACGATCTGCGACAAGAAGTTCAAGGCGGAAAAGTTCATGAGGAAACACATTAGCGTTGTCCACGAGAAGGTTCGCATGAACTGTAGCTACTGCACTGCGAACTACCAAAGTATCTACAAGCTGAACAATCACATAGAAAGCGCCCATGGGGTGCAAAGGCGATTCGTTTGCGATGTGTGCGTTCAAACGTTCTCCAGTCGGGAGAAGTTGGACAGTCATCGGGCCCGACACGACAATCCGCACGAGCTGGAGTGTGCAACGTGTTTGGCAGTGTTCAATTCGAAGGATCAAATCGGGGATCATTCGTGTATCACTTATAGGTAGGTATGGGTCTATATGCGTTTCTTTAAAAACGCACTGGATGGTGAACATGTATTCCGGTTATGTGTGTTTCAACGACATTAGAACCGATCATAGAGCTACATTTCATTTGGACCACCATAATTTTGAATAACGACAAACGAAGGACCTAGCTAATACAAACAACTCTGTAGACGACAGTCCCTACTGGGACAAATGCTGCTTCTCAGTTTAGTGTTCAACGATCACTTTTACAGTTATTATTCGAGTTTTCTTTGTCAAAATAACAATTCTCGCATTCGTATAGACTGAAATTAATTGTATTGTGAAATCTATTGAATCCATGGTAAAATAAGGAACCGCTTTGTAGTCCCGGGCATTACCACTAGGCTGACCTGATACGCGCTGAAGTTTTGAAAGATTTAACGTACAGCAAAAATCTGGTCCGTTTTATCGATCGGCTGTCCACGAAGCTCGCTTGACAACCTTTTACAAACTCGTCTAGGGATCGTCCATATACTATGTGAACAACTTACAGGGGTAGGAAATATATAAAATGGCCACGTGAACATCATTTATATGATAAACGAAATATCTAACTTGTTACCTTGATGGCTGTTAAATCCGGTAACTAATATTTGGAGAGGTTTAAATAAAAACGTCCAACTCGATTTAAAGTCACGATACAAGAGATCGAAACGTTGGGTTTATTTATGCTTCATACCTTACATCTGTAATTTCGAGTTCACTAACGTGATTACTATAATAAAGTTCATTTGATATAATCTGAGGGTTTTGATCTTAAAGTCGAACATAACAATTCTTTCCCCTTTAGTGAACAAATATCGAACGATTTAACAATCTTGATTTTTTTAAATAGGGGAACTTACGTATTGTCGGCAGCCTAAGCAGATGAACTTTTAAGAGGGCAATTTAAAGCAACAATAGAGCACAACAATTAGCAGCAGACACCTTAACTACACCTGAGAACTCTTCATTTGTTAATTATTATTAATAATTAACAAATGAAGAGTTCTCAGGTGTAGTTAAGGTGTCTGCTGCTAATTGTTGTGCTCTATTGTTGCTTTAAATTGCCCTCTTAAAAGTTCATCTGCTTAGGCTGCCGACAATACGTAAGTTCCCCTATTTAAAAAAATCAAGATTGTTAAATCGTTCGATATTTGTTCACTAAAGGGGAAAGAATTGTTATGTTCGACTTTAAGATCAAAACCCTCAGATTATATCAAATGAACTTTATTATAGTAATCACGTTAGTGAACTCGAAATTACAGTTGTAAGGTATGAAGCATAAATAAACCCAACGTTTCGATCTCTTGTATCGTGACCAGTGATGGAAAGTGGCGAACGCTTCATCTGAACTGGAACAAAAACAAAACCAAACGCTCCCGAGCGGCAGAGCGCTGGCTTACTCGCATCTGTCGACTCCCGAGTAACTGAAGCAAAAAGTGATTCGCGAACGTGTTCGGAGCTGCTCAGAGTCATATTGTGCTTTTGGAAAAAAAGCTGCTTACCCTCCGAGATTTATGGTTTTCAAGGGCTTTTGACTTAAAACTAGTAGTTTACTATCGATATGATGGTTATACAATTAATTTGTCTGTCAAAACCATAATAAATCACACCACGCTCGCGAGCTTGTTGCTACTTCTTTTGACATGTTCTCCCGAGCAGACGGGTGCGGGCTTACTCACACCTAGCCAGATCCCGAGTCTGTGATGTTTGTTATGGGTTGGTATTCACTCGTGAGCAGCATCGTAATGCGAACTTTTCAAGCACTGATTATTATACACAAAACATTGTTTTTTTCTCTTAATCTTCTATTTTACCTCACCAAACTCACGAGGCACTTGTTCTTTTATCGGTAATGCAATTACTATTGTCGGCAACAAAAATGTTCACTTCGGCAATCCAAAACTGCGCAAAAACTAGTTTATGTATTGGTAACATTTCGTATTTGACAAATCCTGAAATTAAATGTCACTCATTATGTTCTACTCGTTAAAAGGGTCAATGCAGAAAAATACAGACTACACTGAGAACAGAATTGCAGTTATAAATAGAATAGCAGAGAGTCAAATTGAATACACAACGCCACTAAATTTGTGCAGACTATAAGGCACCGTCCACAAATTACGTAACGCTCTAGGGGTAGGGGGAGTAGGCTCAAACACAAAATTTATTTTTTTTTTTTCATGCAAAGACCGTTGCGGAGGGGGGAATGGTCAAACATTGTACATTTTAACGTTGTCATAAATAGACGCTGCCTAATTTCGTCTTAATTTATTTTATCGAATATTTTTTGTATTCAATCTCACTATGGCAGCATTTCGGCTGTAATGCCATGTCATGGTCTTGCAGCAAGTGCGAATCCAGCCTACAAGTTGCAGCGTGACGTAATGGTTAGTTGATTCATAATATTGTGCTCTGTAAGAAAAATCCTCGGAACACGATAATCGGATTTCTTGAATTTCAGAGTTGCGTTTGAATGGGTTACATGCATGCCCCTATTCGCTACTCACACTACTGTTTATTAGGGTGCGGCTTATTTTTCAAAACCTCTCAAAACCAACAATTCTTGTACTCTTATGAATTCGAATCATATTAGAAGAGAAATCTCAAAGTTTAAGCCTAAAATATTAAGATTTAGAGGGGGGCAAGCGTCTTGAAGGTAAATTTTCAAATTATAAAAAATGGCCTTCAGTGAAGTCACCAAAACTTCGGTAATTTCTAACCAATTTTGAAACTTTCAGCACCATTATCTTAAAAACTAAATTTATGAAAACTTTGTAGAATATCAAATTTGTGTAAAATCAAAATTAGTTTCAATCAGAGTGTCGTATTTCGCATGTATACCTGAATGAGCTAGTGTGCCATGCGATACTTCATATCGCAGCTCACAGTTTATGTGAGACACGAGATGCAGATATGTACAAAATATATCTTAGTGAGCGAGTCTCATGAGACATTTCGTGAGGCTCGTCACATGCGCTTACAAGGAGTACTTTTATGCAGTTATGTTTGCCTAGTCCAATAACCCCGCAGAAGGAAACGGCTTCGGTCTATGCCTATGCTTCTTCGGTTGCCAGCACAAGTTTTTCAATTCAAATGCTAAAATCTCGACCGCGTTGAACTGCATCAGTCCTTTCAAACTGCCTACGGGCAGTTTCATCCATTTATCCTTTCCCTTGCTTCTGGAACCTTCGCCTGCGAGTCTCAAATGCACTGTCACATTGAGATTTTCTCATGAGACGACGCATGAGCCAGTGCAGATGTGATCGTTTGAGCTTGTACATTGCTACACTGCCTATAAAGGCATAACTGTCCCATATGGAATTAGTAGGCATTGAGAAAACAGCGCTCAAAGTTTGAAATTTTCATTTTCATACAAATGTTTATAATTTTCTAGTAAATTTTGGAATGCAATATTCATCTAGCTCCACCCTACAGAATATTCATTTTTCTAATATTGATAAGTAAAACATATAAAGTTGAACATAATTCCAGTTTTGCAACTGCTATTGGGGTTCAAAGTTCATATAGAGACTTTTATGCCTTTATTTTTCAATATGGGACTGTACCAACTTCATCTTTTGCCACAACATTATCAAACAAAGTGTATAAATTTTCATATGCGTGGTTAAGTGTATATTAAAACATGAATGTTGCGATGAAAAGAGGTGTTGGTTCGAAAATCAATATGGGACCGTTATGCTTTTATGGGCAGTACATGAATTCTAAAAAATGTGTCTCACTATAGCACGTGCTCAAGCGCGCGGATATTTTGTGCGCTCATGGCAAGCTGATCTCAAGCTCTTGATATGAAGCTCGTATACATGATGTCTGGTTTCAATAAAAAGTAGTTACTAAAATAATATCTTTGTTTGACAATAACTTCATGAATAGGGGGAAGTCTTCTATGCCCGGACACTTTTTGTTTTTTGGTAATATTTCAAAATCTATATTAGTTTTACCGTTAATTTTTGTACAGTATAAAATATTCACATTATTTTAAGTAAAAACTCACATGAGAACAAAAATTAATCTGCACAATTCATTTTTATGATGGATTACATTATGTATCAAAAATGGTGTGCACTGAAATGTGTCCTCTATGGCCGGACACTATGTCTTCTATGCTCGGACACTATAATTTTCACCCTCAAAGTTTTCACCAAACCCACAGAAAATCCAAGGGGTGCTTCGTATGTCAGCACATGCTTTGTGGGTTCAATCTTTGCATGATGTATAGCGTATGAAGCACATTAGCGAAATCATAGGTCAGTTCCATAAACTCCTCTTATTCAGCGCCAAAGATCGATTCGCCATATGTCATAGTCTATGTTGCATTAGCGGTTGCTCGTATTCAGATGAAAATGTCTTCGGGAATTCAACGCGTTTATAGTTCTTCACAATTTATTTGTCAGCTCGAAGGTTGAAGTGTGCTCTTAGGTACAGTCAATTCTCCCTTACTTGATCTCCGTATCTCAATATCCTGTTAGAGAACCAGAGTAAAATTTGGTGTTCATGGCTACCTCGATGGTCCCTTGAATCGCATATTTACACTGGTTTAGTATTCTATAACACGATATCTCCCTAACTCGATGGTCCCTTCATTATCGAGTTGTGGAGAGATCACTGTACATCATATCTTGTGGCTGCTTCTCGTGCACTCATTAGCCTTATAAGCATCATGTTTACAAGACTTTATAAGGGGGCCTTCCTTAGCCGAGTGGTTAGAGTCCGCGGCTACAAAGCAAAGCCATGCTGAAGGTGTCTGGGTTCGATTCCCGGTCGGTCCAGGATCTTTTCGTAATGGAAATTTCCTTGACTTCCCTGGGCATAGAGTATCATCGTACCTGCCACACGATATACAAATGCAAAAATGGCAACTTTTGGCAAAGAAAGCTCTCAGTTAATAACTGTGGAAGTGCTCATAAGAACACTAAGCTGAGAAGTCGGCTCTGTCCCAGTGGGGACGTTAATGCCAAAAAGAAGAAGAAGATAAGGCCTCCAACAGCGAAAGTTTTGTTGTTTATGCTTTATTTTTGTTGCTGTTTGTTTTTTGTACCCTACATTTATGAAAAAGCAAATTATAGATTAGATCCCGGTTACTAGGTTAACATTTTCACTGTCCGGTCATAGAGGACAAGAGGTTTCCGGCCATAGATGCAATGGTTTACAAAAAAGGTTGCTTTTCTTTGAAATTCTACATTTTCTAATAAATTTTGCTTTGTGATTGCTGCAAAACTTACTGAAGTCAACGTGTGGAGACAGTTTAGCTTAAATTATAAGAAACATTAGTGGCTATACTTGTATGAAATTGTATCGTTTCACATTTTTTGGTAGATTGTATCAGAGTGAAACTTTTAACAACTACTGTTTGTTTACGTTTGGACATGAAAACGTCATCGTTTGTATACACTGCAAACATGTGTTTTGGTATAATCCTGGACTACTAAAATCTTAATATCTTTATTAGTGTTTGGAAAATTCAAACTGTCCGGGCATAGAGGCTGTCCGGCCATAGAGGACTTCCCCCTACTCAACCGATTCCAAATCTTTTTGCATGGTTTTGAAGCTTACTTAATTAATTTCATACTTTTCATTCGACACATTTCACTAAAAAAAAATGATTTGACCAAGTTATTCAACGAAAACTACACAAAACCATGATTTCTTAACGAAAAACGTCAGTTTTTTTTTTTAATTTTTGTCAGTTAAACAACACTTTTAAAGCTGAAACTAGTTTTCCTCATTTGATAAACCTTTAAAAAGGACTTGTCAACAATTTTTAAATAATTTTGAAACAATAATATGTTATGTTAAAAAAATATATGCACTATTCAACTCGTAATTAAAACAAAATGCTTTATAAACACAAGTTTTATAGGAAAAATGTAACATTTGGTGAAAAAACATAAATAATCCAAAGAAATTCTTTAAAAAATCATGTTTTTGGGTAGTTTTTGTTACAAAACTAAGCCAAAACCATTTTTAGAAACATATGTTGTATGAACAGTATAAAAATAACTTTTTTTTGTGGGATGCTTTCTCCGTCCTGATGAAAGTTGTCTTCGGGCTAAAATATATTACTATTAATATAGAGCATATTGGAGTTCAGATCGGTTATACCTGTACCCGTCTCACGAAGCGAGCCATGGGATTATTCAGAGTAGCATCTTCTTCTAAACCGTTTGAACCGAAGGATTTTTGAAACTAACAATGGCGATTTTCCCACGACAAGATTCACAGCCGCGGATTTGACAGTTCGTGCTGCTACGTCACCGAGTTCAGTGATGCAGGGCTGTGTTTATCGAACAGTCAGCTTTACATTTTACCGACATCGGTGGTTCGAATTATTTACCGATTTGTCAGTAAAAATGTTTACCGTAATCGTCAAATCTAGATAGAATCACTGACTGTCAGCAATTTTATTTGCAGTTTTCGATGAATGTGCTGTTATTCACCGATACATTTGTATTTTATTTTTTCACAGATTCAAATCGGTGAAAAAAGTTACCGAACTCAGAAGGTCTGTTTAAGTATGTAATAGAAGCCTAAGGGTTACTCTTCAATATTCATTATACACTGGTCCCACAGTTATGAATCATTTAAGGCTCGGCTTAAATTTGAAACATTATAGAGAGTAAAATAAACAATATTTTTCAATGAAATCAATTCCGAATGGTAAAGTGGGGTATATACGTGCAGTTCATGCACAATATTGTTATTAAAATTTTTGAAAACATTTGAAATTTTTACTTATTTGAACGTTATCTTAAACCACAATTTATGAATCGGCAAAAAAGTTGTCCACAAATATGAATCAATGTGAAGTTATTTACTTTCAATTATTTTGCAATTAAATGCTATATAGTTCATATGTTTATTAGCACACTGCCTCTGACTAAAAATTATTCAATATAATAATCTTTGAGGCCTTACATAAACAACGTCCACAATTTTTATAGCCATATATGACTATGAACCCTCTAAATAGCTTCTTTCATAAAAATTTGGTTCTTCGAAAATCATGGAAATTCATTTGTATGTTCAGATTCCTTTTCCACAAAAAAAAATCGTACTTTTGCTCTCCCGTAACAAAATTTTACATTGGAAATTATTTGAAACTAAGAATCATTTAAAAAAAAAGCACCAGTAGTTTGAACGTTGATTCATAAACTGTGACTGGTGTGTATATTTCCCACAATTTATTGATCAAGTATTTTAATCAAAAATCTTAGCCAAACCGTATAAATACGCATTTATCTCTCATAGCTATGTTTATTGAATCTGTAAATGTTGTCTGGGGCTTAATCTCTCACAAAAAATCTTCGGAACAAACTTTAAAACGTCGTTTCTAGCTAACCGTCAATAGACACACGGCTTACAAAGTTGGCCAATAAAAAAGGCCCAAATAGCTACAAAAAGAATTTAGTAATATTGTTAATTCATACCGCGATCAAGAGCTTTTTTACTGAGATAAAAAGCCTTGAAATGGCTGAACACTATGTGTTGCTTATCAGTAAAAAATATTCTGTGATGTTTTGTGATAAGTTTGATAATAATTTTGTCTTCTAAAATCAGCTGATTCATAAATTGTGGGTGATTCAACTGCGTGGGGTTACTGTAGTAATGACTACGAGAGATCGATCATTAGGGTACACTTGCTAGTTTCGAGAAATTGTTGAACAGACAATGAAAGTGACTCATTTCTTTAAGGATATATGAACGGAATGACCAATAAATACTTTCAACAACAAAAAAAAAAAACAAAATGAACTAGAACTACTACTAAACAGCCTAATTTTGTCAAGACTTGACGACAATTGACATTTAAGACTCTAATCTTACGTAAAAAACAGGAATAATCAGAATAGCATGACTAAAAAGGACGCTTGAGGCTAATTTTCGTTTTGGCAACAATGATGACTCTTCAGCTTGCATTTCAAAGTGATAAAACTCAGTCTTAAGATTAATAGTCAATTGATAGTTTATGTTGACTTGAAAAAGTATCACTGTACGCACTAAAATGCATAGAGTATGCTGACACTTTTTCCGGTGCGTCAGTGCAAAACCAACAGATTTCCTTGGATTCGAAATCGTGAGATGAATTTGCAACAATCATCAACGACGCGTACAAATTTCAATGACGGCCTACTTCGGCCTTAAAATAATGTAATCATAAGTTTTAAGGCCTATGCTGCCGTGAATCGCAAGTCAGTCCCATCTGTAAAAAGTAGGCATTGAGAAAATAGAGTGTGAAGTTTTCAAACTCGTTTTCCATACGAATATTTAAAAAATTATAGAGAATTGGAACATGTTCAAATCTTAATGAAACTTAATGCTTTTCACTACGATATCTTTCTGGGGAAAATTTTAAAATGATCAAAACGTGGTTCATTTTTGTGTTACACGGTGCGGAAATCTGTAGTGGGACTGATATGCGATTACTTTTCATTATGGGACAATTTGACTTGCTGTTTTTCCTACATTTTCCGAATAAATTTTATTATCTCATTAGGGCTACTAAAAGAGCATTGGAAGATATGTTGAAAATTGAACTCAACTCAATTTTGAAGAAAATGCAGATGGGACTGATTTGCGATTCACGGCAGTATGACGGCCTTAAAACTTCTGATCCCATCCCCCAAATGGTGAAGTGCCCAATGGAGTCATAATTTGATCAGTTCATAAGGCATATGACCAATGGAAATCCCAACTATTTCTTGGCTCATCCTGAAGATCAATCTCATCTTTGAAAAAATTGAAAACAACATTAGATAAATGGCATATATGAGGACCGATTTTTTCCTTTTCATAAAAAATGACCATAAAGTTTACCAAGCTCCCCCTAGAGCCAAATCCTGGTTGCGCTAGTGGAGTGTGACGTATGTTTGTCTGTGACTAAACTATTGTATATTACATATGTATAAACCCAATTCTGGAATACTGCCACCTAGTATGGAACCCGTACCATGTCATACATGAAGAACGCATAGAATTAGTACAGGAGCAATTCCTTTTATACGCCCTTCGGAAATTAAATTGGACTGTACTGCCACTTGCGTCATATAAAGCTCTTGTACCCTTCTCTTTCCAGCAACAAGATCAAATGAGATATTTTGTTTGTTGTTTTCATACGGAAACGGTTTCCGAAACTTTAACAACAGTGTTTCTGTTCAAAACTGAAATTTATACGACGAAAATGCCGTATAGCGTAGCACTATCTGCCTAATTAGTTTTGCTAGAAAATCATGTTCAGACATTATCTACCACCGCGCATTTCTTTTCGCTGAATCGTACGCCGCCTTACAATCAATCAACAGATGATGAGTCTACAAGTTATACTCCTGGAATTTATCTAGGATCATTCACAAGGTAAACATCTGGTTTGTTGTTGAGCGGTCAAGCTTGGTATTCACCGATGAAGGACTCCTCCTTTCTTCTTCCTCCCATACTTTCAGAAGTACTCGATGGATCGACTGGTAAAGCTGTTCACTTGAGAAGCTCGACCGGGATCTCGTCCTTCCCAGTAGCCTTGCAGTTCTTCAGTTTACTTTTTCACCGTTCAACAGTTGCTGAAAATGCTCCTTCCACCTGGCAGCCCCCGCCGTTTTATCGGTCAGAAAATTTCCTTCTTGATCACTTCAGCTCATTTGCAACATTGTTTGTCCAAGTAATTCTTATAAAAACGCATTTCTCGTAAAAAAAATAGTCGATTGAAGTCGTGTGAAAAAAGGGTTAACCTAAGTGTTGAATGATAAGTGCTCTTACTTATCTTATAAAGCACTTACTTATCTTTTTTCGCGAAACATCTCCAAACTATTCAATAAATTGTTTTTATCAACCATCCTATGTTATTTTCCTATTTTCCAGAGATGATTACGTTTGCTGTGGACGAGATTTACGCTACCATTACATCTATAATAAGCACATGCTTACGAAGCATGGTATCAAAACGAACGTACGGGTGAAACCTGTTCCGGGACTCCTGATGGGTCAAATGAGAGCTAAAAGGGTAATTGATATTTTAGTTGCTAGTAATTTTTCTTCGCTAACAAATATTTTTTCTTTCAGAAACGTATCGAGTCGTGCCCCAAGTGTGAGAAAATTTTTGCCACCCGAACGCAGAAGAAGCAGCACATGGAAATCTGTACGTTCAACGAAGAGCAAGGCGCGAAAGACAATGCGGAAGCGGAGGGGACCATGGCAGCAGAAATCCTGATGGAACTAGATGAGGTTATTGAACATGAAGTTGAAGTCCAGTGAATAAATTTGTTGTTAAGTTAAAGTTCTCAGACAATGAATATGTCCGTAAGCCCTTTAGTGATTCATGATATTACAAATTAGGATGATGAGTTCTGTGGTCGGATTCTTGAGGAATACATTCGAAATCCATTATATTCAACCTTATTCTACGCATGGAATCAGTCGAGACGAGCTAATTTTATGTCACGTATGTAAGATGAGCAATTCTCGCTGAAACCAGGCCGCCATCGGCACCCATCGTTAGAATTCCAATTTTATGTCACTGATCGCTAGCTTTCGATAAAACTTAAGGGTGGTCCTTTTTGTTTTCTCAAATTGGTGGACCCCTCGTACGCCTGCTAGCTAAACAGTTTGCAAAAAAGCCCATTTTTTGATAAATCTTGGGTATTTCTTCATGTGATATGTCTCATATTTCCCTTGGAACACATACCAAACTTAATGGCATCGTATAGTGAAAGGATATAGCTTTCATTTGAAGTTAAAAAAAAATCCGGCGGCCATCTTGAATTTTGTTAGAAAAATCGTTTTTTCACCATTAGCGCACCGCTCGTTTTGAATTCTGAGATCACCATCAGAAAGCTGAGGAAAAATTGCGTAAGATAGGCTACAGAAACTAGGTGTGCAATTGTATTTACCCTATGAAATGAACGATTTTCTAAAACATGTTCCACGATTTTGACGTATATGGCGAGTGCAATCAATGCAAACATCATTTTTTGTACAACAAAGATACAAGTTTTCAATAGTTGGTGTATTTTTCGAGTCAGATGAAGAATAGGAGTATTATTTAGAGTGATAAAATCTGGCGGCCATCTTGGATTTTGACGCCATCTTGATTTTGACTAGTAGAATGAATTTTTCACCTTGATAGCACTCAGCATGTCGAATTTAGAGGTTACCAATAAAAACAAGGTTACGTATACTCTTTTTCTTATTATTCTTCATTTTCCTGACGTTACGTCCCTAGTGGAACCGAGCCTGATACTCAGCTTTATTAGTTATAAATACAGGTTATTAAATAGGAATTTTCTTTTATAATACGATTTTTAATAACAGAATATTTCTTCGACATATCTTTGAATTCAGTTATTATGAATAAATAAATTTAATGAATAAAAATCGTCCAAAAACATTGATTGAAATAAACAAATTTTTTTTTACCATATGCTTTTTTGTCATCGAATGAAGTTTATAAATTGTGCGTTGGGACATTAGTAAGTTTTGTGGTAATATCTGTAGTTTTAACGTAAAACATTTCCAAAAGTGCATTAATTTAGAATGGAAATCTTAAATTTTTAAGCAAAAAAAATCCTTGATTTTCTGAATCATAAAGTATTGTTTTTACTAACACCCAACATGCATGTGAAAAATAGCGAAATTGAAAGGTGAGAAGCAGGCTTTGTTCTAATGTGGACGTAATGCCGAAACTCAGGTGAATCATTTTGAGTTTGGAAAATCTGGTGGCCATCTTGGATTTCGACGCCATATTAGCTTTTAGCAGTAGAATGATTTTTTACCATCTCAGCGCTCTTCATGTTTAATTAATTAAAGATCTCCGTTAAAAAACAAACAGATTCTTTATTTCTTATCTTATTTTAGCTGTTCAACAGATTGTTCATTTCTATCAATGGTTTTAGACCAAATAAATGAAAGAATTAATGCTATTTTTCAACTCGCAGATATGCAGAACAATCATTCAGGTGGCAAATAAGCGTTAAAAAATTCTACTTGTTAATTTATTTTTGAAGCTTAGGGGCTGGCTCTATTCTAGTAGGGACGTATCGTCAGGAAAAAGAAGAACAAGAAGAATAGTAAGTGTAACGGTGGCATTAAAATTCAACATGTTGAGTGTTATCAAGGTGAAAACTCATTCTACTACTTAAAACCAAGATGGCGTCAAAATCCAAGATGGCCGCCAGATTTTTTCACTCAAAATAATACTCCTATTCTTCATCTGACTCGAAAAATACACCAACTATTGAAAACTTGTGTCTTTGTTGTACCAAAAATGATGTTTGCATTGATTGCACTCGCCATATACGTCAAAATCGTGGAACATGTTTTAGAAAATCGTTCATTTCATAGGGTAAATACCATTGCACACCTAGTTTCTGTAGCCTATCTTACGCAATTTTTCCTCAGCTTTCTGATGGTGATCTCAGAATTCAAAACGAGCGGTGCGCTAATGGTGAAAAAACGATTTTTCTAACAAAATTCAAGATGGCGGCCAAATTCAAAATGGCCGCCGGATTTTTTTTAACTTCAAATGAAAGCTATATCCTTTCTCTATACGATGCCATTAAGTTTGGTATGTGTTCCAAGGGAAATATGAGACATATCACGTGAAGAAATACCAAAGATTTATCAAAAAATTGGCTTTTTTGCAAACTGTTTAGCTAGCTGGCGTACGAGGGGTCCACCAATTTGAGAAAACAAAAAGGACCACCCTTAAGTTTTATCGAAAGCTAGCGATCAGAGACATAAAATTGGAATTCTAACGATGGGTGCCGATGGCGGCCTGGTTTCAGCGAGAATTGCTCAGATTTCTTTTGACCAGGGACCCATTGCTTGATTTCAGGAGGAAACCGGCCTAAAGCCCCAAGCTGGATTCGGATCATAAGGATTCCCTTGACGAGAAATACCAAACGATTTTTCCCTAGAAATAACATGTACACAAAAGGGGCCTTCCTTAATCGAGCGATTAGAGTCCGCGGCTTTTTTTTTTTTTTTTGTTTTTTACAAGGGGGAAATCTGCAAACAGATCCCCTGAGAAGATAACTCAGGGAATGCGGGGATGACGCACCAACGACGACCCGCTAAAACCAGCCTATGCACTGTGCATGAGCAATTCATTTAGAATTGCTCAAGTGGTGAACAGTGCATCGACATGACCCTTGGACTCAGACCCTCATCTCCCCGGAACCACCTTACGGTATTTCTTCGGGAAGGGACCAGTGCATATAGCACAACACGTGTAGCAGAAGTAGCCTAGGCAAACTGCTTCTCCTAGCCGACTTAAACAATGTTACAAGGGACCAGCCTCGGCAGGGCTAATCCTCTGCAGCCAACTCTTGGTCGGCGCGCCATAGACGCTGCAATTCTAACATAATGTGAGTGACAGCCGTAGTTACTGCATTCCAGCACTCGGCATCCGCACACATTCTCTCTATAATATTGTCGGGGGACGTGTCCCCTCCGCATGTAGTGAGCATGCGACCTCTCACAACAATGAAACGGGGGCAATCGAACACGACATGCTCCGCTGTTTCCTCTACACCAGCACAATTGGGGCACGCAGGAGATTCTGAGTGCCCGAACCTATGCAGGTACTGTCTATAGCAACCATGTCCTGACAGAAACTGCGTCAGGTGGAAGTTCACTTCCCCATGGCTTCTACCATACCAATCTGACACATTTGGTATTAGTCGATGGGTCCATCTACCCTTAGTGGAGTTATCCCATTCCTGCTGCCAGCTTCTGAGCGTTTCCTCTTTACACGTGTCGCGGACTCCTCTGGTACCCCTTTGGTTGAAGCATTGAACATCTTCCTTGATGATGAGCCCGATGGGCGTCATCCCGGCTATGATGCACACGGCCTCTTTAGATACCGTCCGGTATGCACTTGCTACTCTTAAGCACATTATCCTGTACGTGCTTTCCAACCGCTTTAGGTTTCTGTTCGTTCTAAGCGCTTTTGACCAGATTGGTCCTCCATACCTTAGTATGGATAGCGCCACGCTTGCCAGCAGCTTGCGTTTGCTGGCAATTACAGCAGAGCTGTTAGACATCATCCTCGAAAGCGACGCTATAGCCGTAGATGCCCTTTTACAGGCATATTCCACGTGGCTAGCGAAGCTCAGCTTGTCATCGATCATTACCCCAAGATGCCTAAGGGATCGCTTGGACTCTATGGTGCAATCACCTACCGAGATAAGCGCCCGTTGCTCGGACTTGCGGTTGTTGACCACCACCACCTCAGTCTTGTGACGGGCCAGTCCTAGTTTCCTAGACTTCATCCATTCCTCAACCAGGGAAATAGAGTGCGCTGCTGTCAACTCTACTTCCTCCATCGATTCACCATAGACCACTAGGGTGATATCGTCGGCGAAGCCAACAATCTTAACACCCGTCGGAAGGGGCAGCCTCAGTACGTCATCGTACATCGCATTCCATAACAGCGGGCCCAGGATTGAACCTTGAGGTACTCCCGCGGTAATTCGAACGCTTTTCTGCCCCTCCTCTGTGTCATACAGTAGAATCCTACCATCAAAATAGCTTTCTAGAAGCTTACACAACTGCACCGGTACCTTGAGGCGGTGAAGCGCGTGTGCTATTGCTTCCCAGCTTGCGCTGTTGAACGCATTCTTCACATCCAGAGTGACAACCGCGCAGTAACGGGTGCCGCTCCTTTTATGCTCGATTGCCACCTCAGCTGTTTGAACGACCGACTGGATGGCGTCCAGAGTAGATTTACCTTTTCTGAATCCAAACTGGTTGTTGGACAGGCCGTCCGCACTCTCCGTATACGGTACTAGTCTGTTGAGAATCAACCTCTCCAATAACTTGCCCGTCGTATCTAGTAGACAGATAGGTCTATACGCCGACGGGTCACCTGGTGGTTTCCCCGCCTTTGGTAGTAGCACCAATTTCTGTCGCTTCCATACATCCGGGAAGATTCCTTGATCAATGCAGCGTTGCATCGTGGTTCTGAACATGTCCGGATCCGTGTTCACTGCCGCTTTTAAGGCAACATTCGGGATACCATCGGGTCCCGGTGCCTTGTTTGACGCGAATGATTTCACGACTTCTGCCAGCTCTTCGTTCGTCACTCTCGCCACTTCTTCTCCTTCATCTGCCGCATACGGCGCTGGGGGCCATGGGCTTATGGGATGGTGCGGGAAGAGTACATCGATTATCGATCGCAGCAACTCGGGCGATTTCTCTTGGGGCGCTATGGCTCCTTTGGTCTTAGCCATTACCACTCTGTAGGCGTCACCCCATGGACTAGAATTGGCACTCTCGCATAGACTTTCAAAGCATGCCCGTTTTCGACTCTTGATTTCCTTTTTGAGAGCCAACTTTGCCTCTCTGAATGCTGCACCGCGTTCCTCTCTTTGTGCTTCTGTGCGTGCGCGTTGCATTCTTCGTCTAGCCCGAAGGCAGATTGCTCGAAGATTTGCAATTGATTCGCACCACCAATACACTGGCGGCCTGTTCTCTCTAGGAGGGGCTTTTCTCGGCATGGAAGCATCACACGCTCGTGAGTCCGCGGCTGCCATGCTGAAAGGGTGGTAGGTCATTTGACATAAAGCCGTTTGGCATAAAGTCGTTTGGCATAATGGTCATTTGGCATAAAGCCGTTTGGCATAATGAGTCTGAAACCAAGCATTTCTTAAGATGATATTCGGATTTACGTTTCTATTGAATCTCTCTGATGACATCAGGCTTGTTTTGGAGACAATCGATACAAAATGACACTTTATTCAACAATGATATGCTCTTGAATAAACTAAAGCATGTAAGGAAAGTTATTGCCAATAGTATTTTATTATTTATTCAGAAATTACCGTTCTTCCAAATATTACTTCTTCTTTTTAGTTACGCTATTGGAATGAATGTTTGCACTGGAGATTTTGATATATTTGGCACAATTTTGCCCTTCTTTCAAACATCGGATGTTCTTTATAAATATGATGTAATTATTATAATAGGTTAAAAACTGTTAATTTAAAATTTAAATAAATTTTACCTTCGTTTATACATAGGAGCTATATTTTTCAGATATTATTTTGTTTTGTTTCCAACTCACAAAAAGGGCTGCAATCAATAACATAGATCTGCTCAAGTTATCAGCGAAAAGAGAGTTTGATTACCACAATTATTTCAATGGGTTGTGATACTTTTACCCCAATGTTGGTTCGCCGAATGTCGTTTCACCGAACCCAAGTTCCCCGAACGCAAGTTCCAAGAATATCCCGTTTCCCAAAATAGCCCGCTTCCCCGAAAAGTTTTTGGCACTTTTGATGGTCGTAACTTCATACATTTCAGGGTGGTGAACGATCTGGCCATCTAATATGCACCCTTCTTTATTTAATTGGCGATTCTTTCTTTTACCGTCCTCAGCATTTTTTGCCAACAAGTGTATAGCCGAGAATGACAGAATACCTCCTTCTTTCAATTGTTTCTCGTTCTATCTCGTTCACCATCCAGCCACTGAAGACTATTATAGCACCTATTCAAACTGCACCACTTTTCGGGGAAACGATTCATTTGGAGAACAGGGGGGGGAACCGAGATTCGTAGAAACGACATTCGGGGAAAAGTGGCACAATCACTTCGATGGTTCTGAACACAATTTTTGATGTCTTTTCGTTTTATTATGCCGCAATAATGTTTGGCTTCCAATCTTCTGTTGGTTTAATCATAAATTTTACCTTCTTTTAAAAATAGGCTGTTCTTTATATTTATACTGTTTCAAATTTTATTATTTTGTTAAGCTAATCGTTTTTATATTTTGCTGTTTTAATAATTCTTGCAAGACGTGCTGATAGAATGATAATTACTTTAGAACCTGCCAATATTCAACATATTTTTTTTTTTTGCTCCTTTCGAGATATGCTGGAAGAAATATTATTTCAATTTCAAATTTCCCCTTCTTTTGATAATAGATAGTGTTTTTCATGTACACTTTCAAAATTAAAATTTATATTGAACCGTTCAAAAGTTTTGCCACTAATAATTTCTTTTGAAAATGTATGGTTAATTTGAGTTGTGCTGTGAGATTTTTTTTTCGTTAGAGACTTATATATTTTAAACTAAAAATAATCTCAAAATAAATTGAGTAATTTTCATCAAGTTCCACGTTCAAACTGGGACAGAGCTTGATCTGCAGCGAAATATTCTATGAGCGTTTGATCTCGGTAAAAGCTACGGAAATGACGATATTAATTCTAAGTCAATCATTATGCCAAACGGCCATTATGCCAAATGACCATTATGCCAAACGACTTTATGCTCAACGGCTTTATGCCAAACGACTTTATGCCAAACGGGGTACAATCTGCTGAAAGTATTTGGGTTCGATTCCCGGTCAGTCCAGGATCTTTTCGTAATGGAAGTTCGTCGTACCGGGGCTACCCCGTTTGGCATAAAGTCATTTGGCATAAAGCCATTTGGCATAAAGTCGCTTGGCATAATTGTCATTTCGCATAATGGTCATTTGGCATAATGAACGTTCGACATAAAAGGAAAAAAAATAGAAATTTAAATATTGCTACTTAAAAAAGGGTCTGGTGATCAAAAGAAGGAAAAATCGTCGATGAAAATGTTAGTAGTTATAATGCAAACCACTAGTTTAACAACGTAATGAGAAAGAACAGCCTATGATCAAAAGAAGGGAAAATCACATATGAGAATGTTAGCAATGGTAATGCCAAAAACATAGCAACTCAGTTTTCAATGATTATGCCAAACGTCCATTATGCCAAATGACTATTATGTCAAACGACCGTTATGCCAAATTATGTTATGCCAAACGGCTTTATGCCAAATGACTTTATGCCAAATAGCGTCCCCCCAAACACTGAAGCTGAGAAGCAGGCTCTGTCCCAGTGAGGACGTAATGCCAATAATACAGCCCCCGATTTAGTCAGCTTTTTGACCCGATTTTGTCAGCCTATTTTGAATTTTTTCTAATAATTGTTATCGTCATGTTTTACCACGTTTACATTAAAATTGATGATGATGTTTGATGTCATGCACGCATGGGCGTAGCCAGAGGGGGCAATGGCAATGCCTTTTATCAAGTGTTAACAATCTATATTACCAATATAAGGGAGGGGGAGCCCCAGATAAAAAAAAAAACCTAGTACGGCCATGCCCATCGCCCTCTTAAAAGTCCATGTAACCATGTAACACGTCAAAATTTGAAAAACAGGTACAAAATAAAATGACCCGAATTTGTCAGGTTCCCCATTTTGTCAGCCTTAAATTCATCGAGGGGCTGACAAAATCGGGTCCTTACTGTAATAATAAGAAAAAGAACTTGTAGAAAAATGCTCTAACAATTACCTATCTGGGAAAATTCCTTGAAAACCCCGTGGGTAAATTTCTACCTTATGGAAATTTCTCAGGATGAATTCCTGAAGAGATGTCTCGAGTTGTTCTTGGAGGTATCGTTAGCTGAATTCCTGTTTGGAATTTTAAAGTAAACCTAAAAAAAATGAGGAAGTCCGTAGACGATACACTTGATAAATTTATGGGGAAATTTCTGACTAAACCACCAATAAGCTTTCCAGTAAATTGCTCTGAGAATCTCTGGAGAAATTCCTGAAGTAAGCCTTTTAAGACATCTCTGAATTCTTTAATGTAGCCTGAACGAAAAGCTTGGCTAAATGCTTTGAGAAATACATGAAAAAATGAGAACAAAAACATCTGATTCAAATCATCCAAACAGAAACCAAGAGAAAAGATTTTTTTTTTTTTTTTTTTAATCTTTATTTGAGTGTATTTTAACGCACGAGGGCTAGTTCTACACTTAAAGAGAAAAGAGTTGTTTAGTTGTATGAATATTTCTAAGAGTTTTATTTTTGAATTACGGCAGTAAGACAAAATAGGAACTGAATTTAATTTTTCATAATTTTCAAGGATTTTATCTGAAACTAATTCAGATATTTTGCTCAAATGTTGCTTCAGGTATTACTTCAAAGATTTCTTCAGGAATTCATTCAGTGATTCTTTTACAGACTGTCTAAGCATTGGCAAAACCTATGGTATTCGGCGTTCGGACATTCTCCACAGAAATCTTTAAGTGACAAACATTTATTACCTTATACATACTACCTAACGTGAGTAGCTAACATTAGTCCTAATCCTATGACGTCCTCCAGCAGCTTGCGCATCCTCTCCTCTACACCACTTCCAACTTTTGCATATCCGCGTCCTCGTCCGGATCGTAGTTGTCGATGTACTCGATCTCGTAGGTGGTTTCAATCGGCGGGACAGATACCACGGACGCACTTCCAACTCCTTCAACGCTCGGCGCCGTATCGGAAGTTTCTGCGACCCCGCCGTCCCCAGTACTTCCGGTCGCGGTGATCGTGTTCGGTCCCCGGCACGAAAGCATGTGCTGCTTCTTGAGGTTCCGGGTGGCGAATTCCTGCTCACACCGAGGACATCGTTCCGCTTGTTTCTGTATGCGATGATATGAATAGAAGTTTTTTATGGCCGGAAAATAAGTGAAGGGGAGACGGTTACATACCCTTAGAGCGCGGATTTGTCCCAGCAGAAGGCCTTGTTCAGGTTTCACCCGAACGTTGGTCTTCAGTCCGTGCGCCAAGAACATGTGCTTGTTGTAGTAAAAGTGGTACTTGAAGTCCCGGTTGCAGCAGATGTAGTTGTCTCTGTAAATATGAAGAAGGGCATTGGTAGGAATTTTTACTTTAAGTAGTGACCACATGCCGGTAAAATGGAACCGAATAGGAAGCACAAATATATATAAAAAAATGTAAATAGATGTTAATGCTTTCATAAGTTTTTTTTCGAGAATTCGGTCAGACATTTTTCAAAGGATATTTATTAAGATGTTTCTCTTGGGAATCACGGTGCTGGTAGAAGGTCTTTTAGTTTTTAGACTTGGTCTCTATATTAATTGAAGTCTTTAAAAAAATGTATTATAATGTCTCTATTTTAACCAAAATGAGCTTGAGCTTGATTGGCCGCCCGTGGATGCTACTCCAGTATCGCCAGATCAGCTGCACTTACACAAGGAACCAACCGAATGACTGCTCGGGACTAACAGACACCCTCAGTGTATAAGTGCTAACGATCTTCTATTTTTAGGCAACGATGGCGCCTGCCACGTCAGAATGCAAACCAATGTGAGGAATGGGGAGGAAATAATGTTGCACTTATACTGGTCCACTGTTTTTTTTTTTATTCATAGTAGGGTACAAAAAAGTTTCAAAAGCCTGGCCTGTTGTGTGTTGGCACGGTGTGGGACTCTAAAAACTAAAAAATTCTCCCTACTGCTCCTGTGCCTCGATCTCCCCCGGAACTACATCAGGCAACTTCATCGGGGGAGGGCTGTCCTCATGCACTTCGTCAATCTCAGCCTCTAGCTGTTCTGCTAGTTCGCCGTTGGAGCTTAATGTCGTTTTGCCCAATTGGCGGTTGAAGATCTCGCCGGGACATTGGACAGCTTTCTGTGCGACGACGCATACTTCCCTTAGGCTGGCCTCGCGTCAGAGCCCTGTTGAACTTCTTCTGGACACTCATGTGCACTTCGTTGCTCTACGACGACTCGTTCTCCGTTGCTGCTGTTCGAGCTCTCCTAGTTGACCAGTTGGATGCCGAGATCGGTCCAGCGATTTCGGTTGGAGGATGACTTCCGGTTCACTGGCGCCCCGACGACCCAAAGCTGGTTTGTGACGATCGATGCTACTCGGCCTAGTCCCCGACGGTGGAGCTAGCCTACTCCGGCTACGCGCTTCTTCATGCTTCGATACTGGCCGGTGGAGTGCCGAAGTCGGTCCAGCGATTCCGGTTGGAGGATGTGTAACGGTTCGTAGTACTCCCTCAGCAGGTTATCGAGGTTTATCGCGGTTAGTGTAGTTTTCGTGTCATTGAAAATTTATAATTCAAAAAAGTGTTTGTGTTGTGTGGTCACCCGATCGATACGCAGCCTGCCAAATGCTACCATAACTTGAAGCCACAGACCAATAAAGGACTCTGCCTAAATCTCATGGGATCAACCATTGGTAGCAGGCCATGATAAGCATTCAGGAGCTCCGCAGTACTCAATATCGGCCATTTGCCCAAGTATTCCCACCAGTGCACAGTGGTCCAGAAATCAGTTTTACGCGGAAAGATGCATTTTGAGCTTTAGAATGAAACATTAGACGAAAATGGTCTTCTACAAAGTTTTTTGTATTAGTTAAGCCCTTTGTTTGGTGTTATTGAAAATTAGGGTGGACCATATTTTCATAGAAATTGTGTAACTAACTTTCTTATTTGTAGAAATTATATTATACATGCTTCCGCAAAGTTGTAGACCATTCAATTTCAAAAAACTTTGCCAAACAAAGTTTTTTTTTATCTCTTAAATTGACCGATTTAGTGCTTTTTTCCTACGGTGTCATAGGGTGGTCCGAACAAAACTCGTTTTCTGGCTCTAGAGTAGACCTATTCATATTTTGAAAAATGTCTGAAAACTCCCCAGTCAACCAATACTTTAATTTTACATGTAGAAATGAACTTCTGGTCAAAATTTCCGTCAATTTGGAGTGAATTTAGGTGTGCTTCAATTCAATTATGTGTTTTGGGCTATTTTCAAGCTTTAAAAAATCATAACTACCGAAAGGAACACCAAAATTAATCTGAAATACCTCTACACAGTAATTTATCCAGTTCTACGAACTTTTGTCGAATACGGTTTTATGATTGGAGCAAGTTTTAACATAGTTTGGTTAGGTTTGTGTCTCGAGGTTCTTGAAAATCTCTATTTTCGGGGAATGTTTTCTCTGGAAAGCATACTTGTATGAAAATTTCAGATTTTTAATTTTCAGACATGATAACTATGCACATCTAAAAGTCAATCCCGTTCAAAGTTATCATTTATCTTACGAAAGTCAATTATAAAAAAATAAGTAATGATGAAGCACATTTGTAAATCCGCTGTGAGTGAGCCAAAAGCACCACCGTGAGCTTCAAAGATCATAAAAAATGAACACGTTAGCACTGCCTTTTTTCAGTCAATGATGATGATTGTTTTCAAATCGTTTCAAATGGTCAGTGAAATGCGATCAAAACAATCATCAATTGGAAAGAAAAAGCAATGCTAACTTGTGGCGAGATGGACCAAACCTGGTCTTAGCCTGTCTGAACGACAAATACAAAGAAAAAAATGCTAACTTGTTCAATTCATTCATTCGTCGGTACATGTGTCACGCACGATTTAACTTTCATCAGGTTGCGATGCTATGTTCGATCTTTGGGCATTTTTTGTAATTTATTGCCCCAATCAACATGTAAGCAGTTGATGATCAATGAATTCATAGATTTATTATGTTTGATTCCCGTTGACTACGGCTTGAAGAAATAATGTTAATGTGTGTTTTCTATACCGTATATATTGAGAAAACTGGGATTTTTGGGTACTGTGGCGAACATTGCGAGTTTTACGGTTCCCCAAAACTAACATAGATGTACAAGAAGCAAACAGATTTTGTAAACCAAATCAAATGAATTCGGCTCCGTTATGCCTGTCGGCGCTTGAGCCTACCAAATAAACGAATAAGTAAAAAAAAATACTGTGGCGAACAAATCAGGATCAAACAATGTTAAAACTCAATTTAATCTTATTAGCGTCTTCGACAAACTTTAACAAAATAAAATTAACTTTCAAATAGTGGTAATAGCAAGTGGTTTCGATTTCCCACATGCCAGTTATGATTTTTCAAACCTTGAAATAAGCCCAAAAACACATTTTTTCAATTCAAATTTCTCATCAAAGTAGTCTATGAAACACTTTTAGAGCTTTAACGACGGCATTCATAAGACAAAATAAAATTGTATATTATATCAAAAAATTACAGATGTGTTATATTTGTAAGTCTAATAAAATGCCCTGAAAAACAAAAGATTTTAAGCAGAAAAACATCAATAACTTTTGAACTAAAATAGATATTAACAATGTTTTTGCATGAAAATTTGCGTTTTGTTAAGTTCTTAAAGACGTTCATAGACCGCTTTGACGAGAAATCTGAAATAAGAAAGATAAAGCTCTAAAACTATTTTGAAAATTTTCATAGTAATGTCTTCTTCTTCTTCTTCTTCTTCTTTCTGGCGTTACGTCCCTACTGGGACAGAGCCTGCTTCTCAGCTTAGTGTTCTTATGAGCACTTCCACAGTTATTAACTGAGAGCTTACCATGCCAATGACCATTTTTGCATGCGTAATATCGTGTGGCAGGTACGATGATACTCTATGCCCTGGGAAGTCGAGAAAATTTCCAACCCGAAAAGATCCTCGACCGGTGGGATTCGAACCCACGACCCTCAGCTTGGTCTTGCTGAATAGCTGCGCGTTTACCGCTACGGCTATCTGGGCCCCATATTTTCATAGTAATGTATTTTTTTATTATTTTACATTTTGAGCATGACAATAAAATTTTAGACAAAAATGATGTTCTACAAAATTTGTTCTAAAAATGTGAGCTTTCATACTGTGTCATTTAAAACTAGGGTCCACAATATCACACAAATCATATAATCGAATTTTTTATTTGCAAAAAAAGTATATAGTCTTAGGCAAAGCGGTAGAACTTGAAATTTTGATCAACTTTGCCAAAACAAGTTTTTCTGTAGCTCAAATTTTGACCAATCTAGAGCATTTTTCCTAATCATCGCTGGGTGGTCCAACAAAAAGAAGTTTTTCAACTCTAGTATTTTTAATATTATATTCTCGTCAAAGTCTTCTATGAACGGCTTTTAGAACTTAATAAAACACAAATTTTCATGCAAAAAGATTGTTGATATCTGTTTTAGTTCAAAACTTATTAAAATGTTTTTGATAAAAAATATTTGTTTTTCAAGACATTTTATTAGAGTTACAAAAATAACACATCCGTAATTTTTTGATATAACATACAATTTTATTTTTTCTTTTGAATGGTGTCAAAAGATTTTTTTTATGTTTGCCCCAATCAGAGATATTCTCAATCAAAGTAAGCATTTTTTTGAGAGAAAAACAACAATAACTCCCAAACGGAAGGAGATAGCGAGTTTCTTCACTCACCACAAAGTACGCATTTTTCAAAGCTCTAAAAGTGTTTCATAGACTACTTTGATGAGAAATTTGAATTGAAAACTCTAGAGCCAGAAAACCAGTTTTGTTCGGACCACACTATGACACCGTAGGAAAAAAGCACTAAATCAGTCAATTTAAGATATACAAAAAACTTTATTTGGCAAAGTTGCTTGAAATTGAATGGTCTACAACTTTGCGGAAGCATATATAATATAATTTCTACAAATAAGAAAGTTAGTTACACAATTTCTATAGAAATGTGGTCCACCCTAATTTTCAATAACACAAAACGAGGGACCTTACACTCAAAATAATCCACACGTCATTGCTACGTGAAAACATACGTGGATTTTTTCCATACTACTTTTCACGTAGCACTTACGTGGATCATAAGTAACACAAAATGAACGCATGAACTCTCGAACTCAATCCATTCCATCGGAGTTTCACGTAACAGCTACATGGATTTTCACGTAGCTTTTACGAAGCGTTTACATCGATCCTAAATGTTATTTCATTGAAAGTTATTGAAGTATGTTTATAGAAGCCACTCTATTTTTCAAGTATTTTTTTCAATTCGAATATGTTGAACGATTTATATAGACGTAATTATGTACTGAATACAGGTGATACAGGAACATATTGAATCAAATATTTTCATCATAATAGTCGAATCCCGCTGGTCAAGGATCTTTTCGTAAAGGAAATGTTCTTGATTTCCAGGGCATAAAGTGTATCTTCGTACCTGCCACACGATATACACATGCAAAAATGGTCAATCGGCAAAGAAAGCTCTCAGTTAATAACTAACTGAGCGCCAGAAAGAAGAAGAAGAAGTCATCAACAGTTTATAGGTAAACTAATGTTCTGCTAGTTTGCTGCATTGTATTGCTGGGTGTCACGGCACAATAATGAAACCGCCGACTTCGTTTGTGGTGAAACCGGATACATAATCTAGTTCTGAACACTAATTCAGTTGAATGTTACGAAATACTCTAATTAAATATCAACTATTTACAAACGCACTATCTCCGTTCACTAATAAAAGTCCGTCCAAGGCCAGTTCCATCCGTAAATCTTTCGGTACTAATTTTTACTAGTTTAATCGATCCTGCTGTTCGTTTCCTAAAAGACATTGATGAAAATATTTGTTGGTATATTAATTGAGCTAGAATCCTCAAGAATTCAAACCATATTTACCTTGAAATCGAAATAAAATACGTTTTCAATACTGTCCGCTCTCAAAGTTCTTGGAAACATCAACAGGCTCCATCTTGAAATTTGAGCTAAACACAGAATGAATGCGATATGCAAGTGTCAAAATGAATTTAAGTGGCTACGTGAATTTCACGTAAGTGCGATAGGTTAACTACAGTAAAAATGACCAAGTCTTCATTTGGTGTTTATATAGGTTTTGGTAATCATTACCTTAGTCAGGTGAAGTCTAGGCAAAATGAATTTGGAATGATCTACGTGACTTTTTACGTAGCAGTGACGTGTGGATTTTTTTGAGTGTACTAATACAAACAACTTTGTAGAAGACCGTTTTTGTTTAATGTTTCATTCTAAAGCTCGAAATGCGTCTTTCCGCGTAAAACTGATTCCTGAACCATAGAGGTGCAGTGATAGAGGTGGGACAGTGAGTGTGGTGTCTGGGGGACACAGGAATAATTTGGAGACCTTAGTTGTGAAAGGCAGTAATACCTCTGCACATGTCAAGTACCATGTCAACATTTCCCTCCCATTCCCAAATTGACCTGCATTCGGACGCAGCCGGCGCCAGTATTGTTTGTTATAATAATGATAGCATCAGTACTTACATATTGAAGATGCTACTGATCCTGAGTATCATCTGTTGATTCCTTGTGTAAGTACAGCTGTTCTTGCAATAACGGAGTAGCAACTGCGGGCGGTCTTTAAGGTGAAACATCTCGGAATCCAAAGATGGTCGGCACAATGGCCGACTTGTGCCCATACTCACGTTTTCAAAGCACTAAACTAGAGAAATAGTTGGAAAATGTTTCTGATCTTCTTATTTCAGGCTTTCTGCTAGTGCACAAAGCCAAAATAAAAAGTGCACTGTTGTTGGATGCTTTATTCGTGAGATTTGTGCCTTTGAAGTTTCAGTGCAATCTTAGAAGTTGATTCAAAGGGTTTCAGAGCGTCTTGTTGGGTAGTGCTTTGTGAAGCCCAAGCAGGACAGTTCGATTTTGCGTCGTCAGATAAGTTTTGCTCACGGTTTCGCGCGTGTTTTCGTCGCCGGAGATTTTTTTTTATTATATTTTTTTTTCCTATTTCGGAGCGTCTTGCTGGGTAGTGCTTCGTGAAGCCCAAGCAGGACAGTTTTGCGTCGTCCGATAGGTTTTGCTCACGGTTTCGCGCGTGTTTTCGTCGCCGGAGTTTTTTTTTTCTGCGCGTATCGTTATTTTATACAATCCGATGACTCTCGAGGGGTTGGTTTTGCTTTTTACTGGCTATTGAGCAAAAATATTACTGCACAATCGACAAGCATTTCGCGAAATACTATTTATACTATAAATAAACTATTGTTTTCTCTTATGATTGCCGGCATTCAAAAGATTAAATTGAAAACACTTAAATAACAAATGTTTATGGTCTATCGCCAGCTTTCTAGGCGAATCCTGACAATATACCTTCCCCAACCTCCAACTCCGTAGCACTTATGAGGGTGTCGCTGAGTCGGTGGCCTTTCATTAAGTAAGTGCTACATCAACATTTCCTTCCCCTATCCCAAGTTACGGTTAAGATGGGCGTGGCCGGGAATAATGATATTCATGCTTTTAGTATTCTTGTTTATGATTTGAACAAGGTATACTCCCCTGCCTTGTTCCTGGAAGTAGTCAGGATGAGATTATTAAAAAGAAACATGAATGTTGCTAGTATCCAATCTACGAAGTATACCGTAACTACGCTAACGCTAATCTTAGAAGTTGATTCAAAGCTGTTTCACCTTAAATCGTTGGAGGATTTGTTCAAAAACCCCAACAAAAGTTCCTACACCCATTTTCTCGTTATTTTTTTTAGACATTTTCATATGATTTCTTCGAGAATTTATCCATGGAGACTCCCAGGACTTTCTCCGAAAATTCATCCAGGGACTGTTAGGGGGATTCCGTCCTTCTTCTTCTTGGCATTTCGTCTTCACTGGGACAGAGCCTACTTCTCAGCTCAGTGTTCTTATGAGCACACTTCCACAGTTATTGACTGAGAGCTTTATGGCAAAGTTGCCCTTTTTCGCGCTTCGTATATGATACGCTATGCCCAGGAAAATCAAGGAAATTCCCATTACGAAAAGATCCTGGACCGACCGGGAATCGAACCCAGACACCTTCAGCATGGATTTGCATTGTAGACGCGGACTCTAACCATTCGGCTAATGAAGGCCCCATAACAAGCAAATTACTGCTTTTCAAAATGCTCTGAGGACATATTGTTCCCGGAATACAGAAAAAGGGAGAAACTCAGGATGACGAGGCACTTACCTGTAGCTGATGCAGAGATGTTGCTGGTACTCTTCGGGCGTCACATGAGCGGCCAGACACACTCCACACTGCAGCGGTTTCGGATGCTCGTGGTGCGTCTTGTGGTCGTCTAGCTTTTCCTTGCAGTTGTACGATTGAAGGCAAACATCACAGACGAAGTATGTTTGGATCTGAAACGTAGATTTCAAGATTAATCAAGTTGATCCCTTTGGTTCAGGACTTGATCACCTACATTATGAGTCTTCTCCATGTGCATCCGCAGTTTGTCCTTCCGACCGTACGATATCTCGCAGTGGTCGCACTTGAACCGCACGTCCTGGTGGACCGATTTGATGTGCCTGTTCAGATGGGTATAGGACTTAAACCCATACCCGCAAACGCTGCAGGTGTGCGTCCGCTGGTTCGTATGGGTCTTTATATGTTGATTCAGCGTAGACTTGGTTTTGAAGCTGAGTCCACAGTCGGGACACTTGACCTCGAATGCGTTCAGGTGCGCCTGTTTGACATGCAAAAGCATCTCCGGTCGCGTGTAATATTCCATTGGGCAGTACTCGCATTTGAACTGCCGCACGCTCTCGTGTCGCTTTCGGTGCGTCTCCAGAGCGAACTTCTGCTCGAACGATAGGCCACAGGTGTCGCACATGAAATCCCTGTGCTCGAGTCGTTTGTGCTTATCCAGCTCCTTTTTCGACTCGAAATGCAAATCGCACCGTTTACAGCGTTGTAACGTTGGGTACATTTCCCTCCTAAAGGTTAAAGAAACGAAGTACAAAAGCTTAGTATAATCACGCATGCAATGCATAACGAACTGAAAATTATGCAATGCATAATGGACTGAAAACGTTGATGATCTTCTTATCTTAAGCTTTCTGCTATTGCACAAATCTATAATAAAAAGTGCACTGTTGTTAGATGCTTCTTGCGTGAGATTAATGCCTTTGAAGTTTTAGTGCAATCATGGAAGTTTGATTCAAACTGTAAGAAGTGGTCATCAGAAGTGCCCGACCATGTGTCATCTAATGAATATTTGTCAGATCCAGAACGATATTTGTCGTTCCTGTACATGGAACGCTAAAGCTTGGAACAACAACTCTGCTGTTGTAGGGCTTTATACAAGCACAGATTTAAATTTCTGAACTGAGGCTGTTTAAATTTAACAAAACATTACAATTAAATGATTAACAAAACTGAAAACAAGACTTAATACCTATAACAATAACTTACTTGTAATGCTTATCCATGTGCAGATCGAACGTATGCGGATAGTACGTCTTGAACTTGCACTTATCACAATGCATCAGCTCGCTCCTCCTCTCCGACTTGACCGGCGACCGTTTGCCCTGCTTGCTTTTCCGCTTTCCGCTTCGCGCCAACAACGATTCATCCAGCTGGAAATCACCCTCCGAATCCTCGTCCTGCTGGTGGCTGTCCGTCGTATTGTCCAGAATCTCGGACAGATCCCGATCGGCGTAGTGTTCGGAAGCATTGGACAGCCGCTCCTCGATCATGTCGTCCTCGTCTAGGACCATCTCCATCTCTTCTTCCTCAACAGCTTCAGAAGGTTCATCCGTCTTCAACCGTTTCAATGGCCTGTTGTCCTCGTCTGACTCTTCGATGGTTTTCTTCGGTCGACCGGGTTTTTTCTTCGGCGTGTCCTCTTTTTTAATGACCTTTGGACGTCCCCGCCTTCGTTTCACAGCGCTTTCAAGATATTCCACGATCATTCCGCTGTCGTCGACCTCAACTTTGATCAACGCGTTCTCCATAACTTCATGGGTGCTGTCCTCATCGTCCCGGTTCTCGTTCTTAACATCCGGCATACTGCCCACATCGTACTGCGGAAATTCGTCCAACAAATCACCGAGGTCTACTTCCACATCCACATCCAGCACGTTCAAATCCTTCAACAACGCCGAGAGATACTCCTTCTCTTTGAACAGTTCGTCCAGCGTGGAAGTGTCCCCTCGCTTGACGAGCGCCAAACCGAACGCTAACTTCAGAACGTAGTTCAACCGCTTCCGATAGGCCAGAAACCGGTCCAACTCCTCCAGACATGGACCACAGATGGCACTCGGTACGAGATGCTTCAGATCCTAAAAAGAAGAAACATTATTAGCACCATCCAGCTGCATTGGATAAGGAAACCCAATTCTATGACTCTATCTTGAATGTCGACATTGCATCGAAAAGGTAATTGTGTTAATTTTCACCAGGTTTAAGGGCTGTTTTTTTAATTAACGGATTTGAATATTTTTTGTCAGTATACTGGAGTTATTCCGGTGAGTAAATGGGTCAAGTCAGATGGAATACAGCTATTTTTTGGGACATGCCAAGCTATCTTTATTTATTTGCAATGACATTCATTTTAAATTGCATAAACCATTAAGATCTGATATTCATCATATAAATGAAGAGGTTTGCACCATTTAGAATGTACCGGATGTCTCCACTCGGACAAAATGCCCTGAGGAGCTAGCAGTAGTATTGATGGATACCAAAACGTTTCTATTTTAGGAAACTAGATATCAAACATAACAATAATTATTAACAAGTGCGTTCCCATGTGCTTGGCACAGATGTTTAGATATAAATTACAAGCATAATTCTTCATTCCGACGTAACTGCAAAAATAAACAAATCGAGATTTGCTTTGCATGGGTTTGACAAACGCATAATCTACATATTGAGTCCAAAAAAGTAATCCTAAAACATTTTTTTTATTTTTTGAAATAAATTTCAATTCTGCCCTATGTGCACTTTACTCAGTGTTTTTAATTTGGCTACATACACCCTACCATTGCAAAGCGACTCAACTGTCAACATTTTTCATGCTAGCACATACACCGTACATATGCTCATAGCAAAGCGACCTATATGCAGAATCAAAACATAAAATTTTAATCAGCAGATACGTCATACTGTTTTCGAATTACTAAACATGTTGGAAATCGAGAGATTCGGATTTTCACAGCTGCAGTAAGCTGACGGGTCGGCAAACTGATGTGGAACATCATCAGTATTCGGTTTTAGACAAATTTCTCACCAAATTTTTCACAAGAACTGTTCTCCATTTACTTTTGTTACTCACGGCTCCGTCCGGTGATCCTGTTAGTCGAGTTGAAATTGGAAACATTCAATATTCGTTGTAGTTGAACGTAGAAACTGACGAATAGAACAAACAGTTTGTACTTTATTATATTTTATGGGAATTTGCAAACCGGTGTATGTGCAACTTCAAAACAATACTGGTGTATATGACGTGACGCATGTGATAAATGAGCTGTCAAACCGACGCATCAAGCAAGGTGTATGTATCAAGCAAGGTATGATATCGACGAATCATCATGGTGTATGTGAGCAGCACAAAGCAAAAGGGTTTATTCGATAATTTCACCAGTTTTTCAATCTAATTCAAAACAAATCGGAATTGTTTAATAGTGGTTAGAAACGGTGTTCTTTTTTTCAACTTATAGAAGACACAACAATAGAAAAAATGCAAAACATTTTAAACAGGATTTAAAATGCTTTACAATATATTGCATCGCATTTTTCTCGAATCCTTCCAAATGTTAGATACGCCGATTTGAAAAATTAGGCTTGAATTGACCACTTTATCGTAAATTTGAGGCCTATACGGGTTAACATCAGACTCTGTTTTGGTAAATGCGGGGTAGTGACATTCTGTATTGTGTCATAAAATCGGTCACTTACCGCCGGGATGGGAAAGGTCAGATCGTCCAACAGGTCATCCAGTTTGGTGCCGCCGTATTTTTCGCTGGGCTCGCCGAGATCGGTCATCTGTTCCGTGGCGGCCTTTGGCTGCAAACAGGACCGACAGACATGCGGGAAGCGCTCCAGCTTGAAGATGGTCATTGCGGCTATCGCTCGTCGATACTTATCTAAACTAAAAGTAAAACTAGCACAAAATGTAGGGGAATCTACGAAAATTTCACTGAAATTTAAGTTTTGAAGCAATAAAGCCACCAATTTCAACTTTTTTCTTGTAAAATGTATGTAAACAAACGCCAGAAGCCGCCGTCAAAACACTGTTCTGTCGCACGGGATGCACAAAATTGCATCAGGGGTGTGCTGCAATTTTGTCGGAGTTCCTGTTGAATTCAAGCCTAATTTTTCAAATCGGCGTATCTAACACTCGGATGGTTTCGAGAAAAATGCGATGCAACATATTGTAAATAATTTTAAATCCTGTTTAAAATGTTTTGCAGTTTTTCTATTGCTGTGTCTACTAGAAGTTGAAGAAAAGCACACTGTTTCTAACCACTATTAAACAATTCCGATTTGTTTTGAATTACATTGAAAAACTGGTAAAATTATCGAATAAATCCTTTTGCTTTGTGCTGCTCACATACACCATGGATGGTTGGTCGATACCATACCTTGATTGATACATACACCTTGCTTGATGCGTCGGTTTGACAGTTCGTTTTTCACATGCGTCACGTCATATACACCAGTATTGTTTTGAAGTTGCACATACACCGGTTTGAAAATTCCCATGAAACTTAATAAAGTTAATCAATTCGTCAGTTTCAACTTTCAACGACAACGAATGTTGGTTTCCGAATGTTTCCAATTTCAACTAGACCAACAGGAGCACCGAACGGAACCGTGAGTAACAAAAGTAGAAGGAGAACAGTTCTTGTGAGAAATTTGGTGAGAAATATTGTCCAAAACCGAATACTGATGATGTTCCACATCAGTTTGCCGATCCGTCAGCTAGCTGCAGCTGTGGAAATCCGAATCTCTCGATTTTCAACATGTTTAGTGATTCGGAAACAGTATGACGTATTCGATGTTTATAATTTCAGGTTTTGATTCTGCATATAGGCCGCTTTACTATGAGCATATGTACGGTGTATGTGCTAGCATGAAAAATGTTGACAGTTGAGTCGCTTTGCGAACGAAGGGTGTATGTAGCCAAATTAAAAACACTGAGCAAAGTGCACATAGGGCATAATTTAAATTTATTTCTAAAAATCAAAAAAATGGTTGTAGGAATACTTTTATAGACTCAGTACGTAGATTATGCGTCTGTCAAGCCCACGCAAAGCAAATCTCGATTTATTTATTTTTGCAGATACGTCGGATTGAAGAATTATGCTTGTATTGGTTTGTTTAGGGCAGAGTTTATGAATGGAGAGTTGCGCGAAGAGTGAAACCAAATCTACCTATCGAACTGTCAAACCGTCTACCTATCGAGTAGACCAGCTAAACAGATAGAGGCTATTTTCGAAGACGAAGAAAAACAACCATTCAAAGAAGTCTCTTCGCGCAACTCTCCATTCATAGACTCTGGTTTAGGGGTATCCTGTTTTTCACATTGTTACACCTACCATTATTAGAACTACCTTGCCCTTTACTTTTGACCCAAATACCCCCGGTATTGAGTAGTTGCGCTTCAGTGTGTAGCCAGAAGAAAAAGGAAACCGTTAGTAAAAACACGCGTTAAATCATGTCCGCCGTCGCGGTTGTAAAACTAATTAATGTAATTGAAAGTGATTAATAAATTGAATTCGTCGATTAGCTGTTGTGTTCATCATTTCTCTCGGCCGTCACAACAGTTCTGGCGACGAGGATGGCGAATCCGGACGTTGCTGCTGCTGCTGCTCTTGCGGCTCGTGGTGCTCCTGCTGCTGAACGTGCTGTACCTGCTGCTGCCCGTGATGTGCCTGCTGCTGGTGTTCCGCCACCCAGTTTTGCGATAGATCCCTTCGACAAGCGAAAGCTGAAGTGGATGCGGTGGGTGCAACGATTGGAAAATGCGTTCGCCATTTATGCAATCGACGACGAAGAGATGCGGAAAAATTTGCTGCTCCACCATATGGGCCCCGAAAGCTACGACATAATTTGCGATAAAATCGCACCGGACACACCCCGTGCGAGAACATATCAACAAATTGTTGACATCCTGGAGACGTTTTTTCAATCCTCGCCCGCTCGAGATAAGTGAAAACTTTCGTTTTAAGTGCCGTCGCCAAGGTGACAAAGATGCGGCTTCGCCGGATGAGTCCGTCGATGAATATTTGGTTGCATTGCGACGGATTGCGGTAACCTGCAACTTTGGCCAGTACCTGGAAACTGCGCTCCGGAACCAGTTGGTGTTTGGCATCAGGAGGAATGACATCCGAAGCCGGCTGCTGGAAAGACGAGAGCTCACCTTGCAGGACGCTCGCGACATCGCTGTGAGCATGGAGCTGTCGAAGAAAGGTGGAGCAGAAATCGAGGGCAACCAAGGTAAGCTGGATGTCCACAAAGTGCAGCACCAACCAGGTAAGCGGAACAAATCGAAGACCAAAATAAACGAAGGGGAAAAGCGTTTCAATCAGAAGGGGGCAGGTGGGAGTGATATCAGCTGCTACCGTTGTGGCGAGAAGTCTCACCTGGCTAATGCTTGCAAACACAAGCAAACCGAATGCAAGTTTTGCGGCCTGAAGGGACACCTTGAAAGAGTGTGCATGAAAAAATCTGGCTCGAAGCCCAGTAGTGCGCGACCGTCGGGCAAACAAAATACGGTGCAAACGAATTTCGTGGACAATTCCGGAAATGCCTGTAAAGATGCGTGTGCCGTTGTGCGTGAAGTGTGTTCGGTAAACTCCATATCGGACAGTGCAAAAATATGGATGAAAGTGCGCGTGAATGGAGTCCAGTTGCGGTTTGAGGTAGATACGGGATCGCCCGTCACCATCGTGAGTGCGAACTGTTGGAAGGAACTGTTCCCGGCAGCTCAATTGCGGAAGTGCGATACAAATCTCGTGAGCTATTGCAATACGAACATTGAAGTGCTCGGGATAATGGACGCGCGTGTCGAATTCGATGGACAAAACTCGCAATTACCGTTGTACGTCGTGAAATCGGAGAAACATCCGTTGATCGGGCGCGAATGGTTGAGTCGGTTGTCGGTCGACTGGAACATTTTGCTGCGGAACAAAAGTGCGGTTAATGAGATACGGCGAGGTGTTTCGGGAAGCAATGCTGCTGCTTCGAATGATACTGCTGCTGCTGTGAAGATGGTACTGCAAAAGTTTCCGAGGGTATTCGAGGATTCCATCGGAAAAATCTCCCGTGTTCAAGCTAATTTGCCGCTGAAGAAAGATGTCCATCCAGTCTTCCTCAAGGCACGCAAAATTCCGTTTAATCTTCAGAATGTGGTCGAAGCTGAGTTGGACAAACTAGTTGCTGAAGGAGTTCTCACCAAGGTCAACCAGAGCAACTGGGCGACGCCGATTGTGCCGGTGAAGAAATCCCACAACCGGGTGCGTATTTGTGGTGATTACAAGCAGACTGTCAACCCTAACTTGGCATCCGCTCCCTACGGTGGACGAATTGTTCGCCTCGCTTGCAGGTGGGAAGAAGTTTAGCAAAATTGACCTGGTGCAAGCGTACTTGCAGATGGAAGTCGCTCCAGAAGACCGCGAAATTCTTACCCTCAGCACTCATCGTGGCCTGTACCGGCCGAACCGCCTCATGTACGGGGTGGCATCTGCGCCTGCCATCTGGCAGAGACAAATGGAGTCATTGCTGCAGGGAATTGAGGGTGTCAGTGTGTTTTTGGACGACATTAAGGTGACTGGACCCGATGACGAGACCCACTTGCGCCGATTGGAGGAAGTGCTACGCCGGCTGGACGAGAACGGTATCCGGGTTAACCGGGACAAGTGCGAATTTTTCGCGGAGAAGATAGAGTACTGCGGATACCTCATCGATGAAGAGGGGATCCATAAAATCCAGAAGAAGATGGAGGCCATCCAAGAAATGCGGAGGCCGAAAAACAAGGACGAAGTGCGCTCCTTCGTAGGTCTTATCAACTACTACGGTAGGTTCTTTCGGGACCTAAGCACCGTTCTTTATCCTCTCAACAATCTGCTGAAGAACGAGGTGTCGTTTGAATGGAGCACGCAATGTGAGAAGTCTTTTCAAGCGGTGAAGGAGCAAATGCAAGCTGAAACCTGTCTCGTACACTATTCCCCGGAATTGCCTTTGGTGCTGGCTACCGATGCTTCGCCTTACGGGGTGGGAGCCGTTCTGAGTCACATCTACCCGGATGGCTCGGAGCGTCCTATCCAATTCGCCTCCCAAACGCTGAATCGAACCCAGCAGGCGTACTTACACGTGGACAAAGAGGCGTATGCGATAATTTTCGGCGTCAAGAAATTCTTTCAATTCTTGTACGGCCGGAGATTCGTTTTGGTTACAGACAATCAAGCAGTGACCAAAATTTTCGGGGAACATAAGGGATTGCCTGTTATGTCTGCTCTTAGGATGCAACACTACGCAACCTACCTGCAGTCCTTCGATTACGAAATTCGATTTCGTAAGTCGGCAAGTCATGCTAACGCCGACGCCCTATCCCGAATTCCACTGAAGTTAACGGATCCCGACAACGTCATTGATGAGTCGGACTTAGTGGAAATGCACCAAATCGAGACACTTCCCCTTACTGCTGCGGAGTTGGCCCAGGCAACTGCGGAAGATTCAACGGTGAAGAAATTGATCCAAGGCATCAAGTACGGTGTACTCGTCGAAGGCAAGGACCGATTTGGAATTGACCAGAGCGAGTTTGCGATGCAAAAAGGTTGCCTGCTGCGCGGAATCCGGGTGTATGTGCCTGCACCCCTACGGAAGCGAGTCCTCGAAGAGCTGCACTCAACGCACTTCGGAGCAACTAGGACCAAGTCACTGGCAAGAGGTTATTGCTGGTGGAACGGAATGGACAACGCTATTGAAGAGATGATCGCCAATTGTGTCGAGTGCCAGTCGGTCAGACGTGAACCGGCGAAGATGTCGTTACATTGCTGGGAAACCCCTACTGCGCCGTTCCAAAGGGTCCATGTGGACTTTGCGGGGCCATTCATGGACACATACTTTTTCATTCTGGTAGATGCATTTACGAAATGGCCGGAGATTAGAGTGTGTAGTTCCATCACTGCTGACAGTACAATTCGGATGTGTCGTGAGATTTTCAGCACCTTTGGAATACCGTCAGTGCTCGTCAGTGATCACGGTGTTCAGTTTACGTCCGAGCAATTTCAACAGTTCTTGCGGATGAACGGCATCGTACATAAGATGGGTGCGCCCTACCATCCAGCAACGAACGGGCAAGCTGAGCGGTATGTACAGACTATGAAGCAGAAACTGAAGTCGCTGAAGTGTACGAAGGCCCAGTTGAACGTCGAGCTCTGCAACATACTGCTGACCTACCGAAAGATGATACATCCTGCCACCGGTCAATCACCTGCGATGATGATGTTTGGCCGGCAGTTAAGATCGAGAATCGACCTGATGTTGCCGAAGAACGAAGTCGTTGATGCGAAGAATTATACAGTGCGAGAATTCAAAGACGGTGATCGTGTACGTGTCCGGGACTTTTTATCTGCCGACAAGTGGAAGTTCGGCAGGATTGCTGAGAAGGTTGGGAAACTTCGTTACGCTGTCCGCTTGGATGACGGGCGGTGCTGGGAGCGTCACATTGACCATATCGTTGGTGTGGGCGCTTGTCTTCCGGATACTGCATCGAACAATGCTAGAATCGAGAATCGGGATCACCACAGTCCGGGAGTTGCTCCATCGGTTGGAGTAGCGACTCCTGAACGACCTGACAATGCATCATCAGCTACGTCAAGTGCTCCGGTCTGTGCTCCGGAGATTCAAGCTGGTCGACGACTAGCGCCACCTGATCCTGTTCCAGAACCAGAGGAAGGTCCTCCATCTGCCGGGGCTACACCAGTTCCGACCCAAGAAGCTACACAACCCTTGAGACGTTCTACCAGGGTAGTAAAGGCTCCCACAAGGTTGAATTTGTGATTTTTTTGCAGCGAACTCTAAGAACTTTCTTTTTACAAGGGGGAGAGATGTTACACCTACCATTATTAGAACTACCTTGCCCTTTACTTTTGACCCAAATACCCCCGGTATTGAGTAGTTGCGCTTCAGTGTGTAGCCAGAAGAAAAAGGAAACCGTTAGTAAAAACACGCGTTAAATCATGTCCGCCGTCGCGGTTGTAAAACTAATTAATGTAATTGAAAGTGATTAATAAATTGAATTCGTCGATTAGCTGTTGTGTTCATAATTTCTCTCGGCCGTCACAACACACATATTCTGATTCTACGTTAAAAACTGAGCCAGAATCCAAAGTTTCATAATTTTCTGTGCCCTGGAATTATTTTTAAAACACGTTTGAATTTAGTATGGAAATCGCGTTTGAATCACCCGGATAAAAAATACAATACAAAAACAATATAACGTATTATAACAGTACCATTCAATATATTGTAAAAACAATACAGTATATTGTAAAATGACAATGCAATAACAGTACAATATATTGTTTTGAACAGTTCACTGTTTAGTATTTGAGATTTTTGCAATATAATGTATGGGTGGTTAAGTATCGTAACAATACAAATATAGATATTTTCTCATACATACCTTTTGAAAATACAATACGATATATTGTTCATGTATTGTCTTGATTAGCAATTCGTGTATTGTTGTTCAATATTGCGCACTTTGTTCACTACTGGACTCCACACTTCATAAGTGCGACAGCTCATGGAGTGCGGGATGAAGTGCGAAACGTCAAACGAAATGTCATGTTGTTTTGTTTTGATTGTGTCTGCTGCTAAAAGTGATTGTGTAAAGAAGCATTTGATACGAAATTCAAAGTATTTAAATTATGTTTAATCAAGTTTCTAACAACATTATTTCGAATATTCAGTACCGGAGAGCTAGCTTAAATACAAAATACCACTGTTTGTATGGCTACTATTTTCTGGGTTTGTCTAGAGCCCGGTTATCCGTCATCTATCGGAAAAGTAAAACTACGATATCATGCTGGATCCACGAATATGAAGAAGGAGGATTTCTCACAGAAGCGCAAAGAGCAAGGGTGTTCCGGAAGTTCAACGTCGAACACCGAAACTGTATCATTCAACTTTCCCTCTCACAACCCGTGCTTTTCTTGGACGAATGCTGTGAACTCTTCTTAAAGCGTTTCAACATAACTATCAGTGCTGCTAATGTTTGTCGTATATTGCATGCGGAAGGACTAACATGGAAGGTCTTGGAAAGAAGGGCCATTCAAGTAAGAAAAGATCAAATCTTTCATTTCTTTGCTGAACTTTGTTCTATAGAATGGGATCTGTATAACTTAGTCTTTCTCGATGAAGTGTCTCTAGATAGCAGAGATATGCTTCGTAATCGAGGTTATGGAGTAAAAGGCAAGAAAATTATTTTCCGAGGTGAATAGGGTCCTAAAGCCCTGCCCAATTTTAGTATCAAACGCTTAAGTTTAGGGCAGAAACACATGTTTACTCAATTTTTAAATGATTTTCATTGATTTAAGTACAAAAAACATTTTTCTAGGATTTTTGAGATTTTGTCACGCCCCTTGGTTTAAACTCAAATTTTGGGTATATTTTGTTTTCCGTGTCCCTTCCGAAATGTCAGATAGGAACAACCCCAGTGTTAAAACTATAAGCCCTGTGGCAATTTTGTCGAAAAAGTGAATGTCAAACATGATCTCAAGTGTCAAGGTTCATATTTGGAACTATTTTTAAAATTGAATTTTAAAAAGGTTATAGCCGTTATTTGAGCTAGAAAAATTGCTAAAGTAGTTGCAAGAACATGCTCTTTCGTATTATTAAATAAAAACAAGAATTCATTAAACATTTTAGGACCCAATTCGTGCGGCGACCGAGGGTTTCGTTTCTTTGTTTTTTTGGGACTGCAAGGGATGCTAGATGAATAACGAAAATGTTCGTAGTTATCCCGGTCGTAATTCCATATGGATCATGGATGGCGCCAGAATCCATTGTGATGAAAACATTATATACTATTTGCGGTCTATTGGAATCATACCAATATTCCTCCCACCATACTGCCCATTCTTTAATACAATAGAGATTATTTTTGGTCTTACTAAATCTCACATGCGCCGACAGTACAAAGAAAACAGCAATGAAAACGCCTCACATATAGCTGTTTCGGCATTTTTCTGCATATTCAACATTTGACTGTTCCAATATATATCGAAATTGTGGATATCTACCTAACGGAATTTTTGATCCCAGTATTGGACTTAAGCAGAATACAAATAATTTTGATTTCGATACATCAGAGAACTATGATAACAGTTAAAAATAAAAAACTAAATGTAATAAATATGGAATATGTAATCATTCAAATAACTTTATTGAACATTGAACTTGAAAATAAAGGCCCAAACGCAATGATAGCGGAACCAGGTCCGTCACACTCGGGCTCAGATTGGGTACCACTTCTAGTACTGCATTTGGTCCCTCGGTAGTGCAAAAGGTACCCAAGTTTGACAGATCGCAGTACACTTTTCACGGCATTCTAGATTACCTCATGAGCCATAAAGTTTTGGGCAACTACAAGAAAGGTCTTTAATTTGTCTTTGGCGGAACCGCAACGGAAACGGAATTGGTTTAAGTCAACAAGCATGTTATATTTAGTTCATACTGGCGAGCCAATTTCGTTTCCGATGCCGTTCCGCTACCATTGTGTTTGGACCTTAATGCTTACATATGATCAACATCTAACATATCCGAAACGTTTCCAGCAATAATGCGACTAAACTCATTTTCTTCTGGTCTTACTGCAGAACTCAAAGCATCCACAAGGCTTGAATTTACTGACGTTCGAGCAGGTCCGTCCCACTCGGGCTCAAATTGAGTACCACTTCTAGTACTGCATTTGGTCCCTCGGTAATGCAAAAGGTACCCAAGTTTGACAGATCGCAATACACTTTTCACGGCATTCTAGATTACCTTATGAGCCATAAAATTTTGGGCAATTGCAAGGGACATGGAGGTCTCTATTTGTCTCTGGTTCGAGTGCGCAAATCCACTACACGATTTTTCAGGCGTTGTGCCATAAACAGCAGCTGTTCAGCATCTTCCTCCAGAGTTTCCAACGCCGAAACAAACCCTTGGTTGATTGTGTTGGCCACAGTCAAGCCACTCCGAACAGACTCTAACTTGACAGCTTCGGAAATTGGAAAGCTCCGAAAGAATTTTAGAAGATGTTGTGGTGGCATTTGAGACATCCTATGGTCGCGTTCGTGTGCCGGCCCTGCATGGATGTAGTTCGCCCACAATCTCCAGGCACTTGATTGGGCTTGAAAATGATGATCATGTTTACGTCGAAGTTCCTCAGCCAATGAAGTTAAAGCCTGGTGTAGCATCCACCCTAGCTACACCACTGGCTGTCTGGTACAGCAGTGGAGATCGTTTGAATAAACTATCAGTTTATCTACTGACTGCACACCCGAACAGACGCGCGTTTCATATCATTACGTTTACCTATCACGGTCTCGGTCATAAGTGATTAATTAACAGTTTAGAACCCAATCTCCCACAAGATATTACAGTGGCGACGAGGTGGAGATTTGTTTTCGCGTCCCGGGAAGTGCAAATCAGTGCGAGTTTTTCGGTTTGCCAGTGATCTTTTGGCGATTTTCCCCTGGGAGAAACAGTTTGCGAGCCAGCCATTCATCCCGTTGGGTTCAGTTTTGCTGACGGAGGAGAGCAACAGTTTGCGCTGCGCAGTACCTACACTGCAGTAGGAGTTAGTTTGATTGGTTTCACTTTGCACAGGTTTGCTGCAAAAACCGTAAGTTTTTCTCAAAAGTGGAAATAAACAGAGAAAAAGTGTTTTAATTTGCATGCCGTTTGTGTGTTAAAGTGAGTTTTATGAGCCATTTTCTTCTGCCTAGCAAGCAAAAATTTTTGTGTCTCATTTTGTTTTCCCGTACTGTGACCCGGCTATGTGTGTGCATAATAAAAATTAAATCAATCACAGCCGAAGTGTTTGTCACGTACGAGGAGTTTGTTTCGCCAACATTGTAGTGTGTTGCGCCAAAGTTTGTTTGCAACAAAGTTTGTATCGCGAGAATTTGGTTTGTAGCGAGAGATTGTTGCACTTGTTTATGCTCATGTTTGATAGCAACCGAAGTTTATGCTAGTGTTGAGCAACAAAATTGTTTGGTTTGTTTGTGTGTTTCACGTTTCGTTGATAAAGTTTGTCGTTGCATGTTGCATACGATCGTTTCGAAACAGTTGAAAAGTGTTTAGTTTGACACAGTAGCAGTTTATGTTTTGCACTGTGGGACAAATTGTTTCAAAATTGGACAAAAAAAAGTTTTGCAAAAAAGTTTTTAAATTTTTGCGTTTGTTTAATCAACTGTTTGTTTTGACCAAGTTTATTCGATTGTTACACTGAAAGAAATTTATAGGTAAATTTCGTGTAATAGTTTGTCGAAACGTTTTCAGTTTTTTGTCGTTTTTCATCGCTGTCAGTATGCCGTTGGTGAATCATATCGAGCCGTATGTACTCGGCACGATTCCGTTTAGCCAGTACTTGGAGCAGATGGAATGGGTGTTCATCGACAATAAGATGGCGGATGCAAATGAACAGAAGGCATCGTTTCTGGCGGCATGCGGAAAGGAGGTGTACAGCGAGTTGAAGCTTCTGTTTCCTGGAAAGGATTTAAAGACGGTGTCGTTCAAGGAGATCACCGATTCGTTGAAGAAGCGATACGACAAGACTGAAATCGACATGATCCAACGTTTCAAGTTTTATCAACGAGTTCAAGGCCCTACTGAAAGTGCGGAGGATTTCATCCTAGCTGTGAAGCTGCAAGCGGAGTTGTGTGAGTTTGGCGAGTTTAAGGACATCGCAATCCGCGACAAGCTTGTGTGTGGCATTCGTGATCCGGATGTGCAACAGCGTTTGTTTGATGAGGAAGCTTTGACACTTGCGAAAGCGGAGAAGATCATCATCAACAGGGAGCTAGCTGGAGCGAACCGAAAGCTAGTTTCTCGTGAATCCGGTCGAGTGAGTGTGTTGAACAGGCTTGGCAAGAGGCAAGAGCCAACAGTTTCACGTGCGAGATCCCGTGGTAGGAGTCGTGGACCAAGTAATCGGTACAGGAGCCGTAGCCGATCAGTTTCGTTTGACCGTAGAAATCGTTCTTCATCACGATCACGGAAGTTTCGCTGCAATTTCTGTGGCAGAGATGGTCACACGCGTCGTTTCTGCTACGATTTGAAGAGCAAGGAGAAGAAATCTGTGAAGTTTGTCGATTCTCCAGCAGCAAAGCCGAAGATGACGGAGTATCAGAAGAGTTTGCGTCGTCGGTTGAACAGATCTGTCTCGGATGACGAGGATATGGAGTGTTTGTTGATCTCTTCCATTGGAAGAATCAACGAACCGTGTTTCCGATCCGTTTTGATCGAGGGTATCCGTGTCGATATGGAGATAGACTGTGGAGCTGCAGTTTCTGTCATCAGCAAGGAGACGTACGAGGGAGAATTCGGCGATATACCATTGCAGAAGTGTACGAGGAAGTTAGCGGTGATCAACGGAAGTCGTTTGGTGGTCGAAGGACAGATTCCAGTGCAGGTTGAGTTGAACGGAAGACGAAAATCCGTTAAACTAGTTGTTTTGCGCTGCGGAAGTTCATTTACACCGTTGCTTGGACGTGATTGGCTGGATATCTTTTTCCCTGAATGGAGGAATGCGTTTGGCAGTGGTACAAATCTGAACCAGCTGTCGTTGCCGACTTCAGAGGAGCGTGTCGTGAACGATATTCAAAGTAAGTTTGCCAATGTTTTTGATAAGTCTTTGTTTACTCCGATAAAAGGTTTTGAGGCAGATCTTGTGTTGAAAAAAGGAGCAGCAGGAGCGTGTCGTGAACGATATTCAAAGTAAGTTTGCCAATGTTTTTGATAAGTCTTTGTTTACTCCGATAAAAGGTTTTGAGGCAGATCTAGTGTTGAAAAAAGGAGCAGCACCGGTTTTCAAGCGTGCGTATGACGTTCCATTGCGTTTAAAAGACAAAGTTGTTGAACATTTGGAAAGTTTGGAAAAAGATGGCGTCATAACACCGATAGATGCGAGTGAGTGGGCATCGCCGGTGATCGTTGTAGTGAATAAAGACGGCGGCATCAGGATGGTGATCGACTGCAAGGTTTCGATCAACAAGGTGATCATCCCGAATACCTATCCGTTACCGTTAGCACAAGACATGTTTGCTTCACTAGCTGGTGCTAAAGTGTTTTGTTCCCTAGATCTGACCGGAGCGTATACACAGTTGTTGTTGTCAAAAAAGTCAAGAAAAATCATGACCATAAATACGATCAAGGGTTTGTTTTCGTATAATCGTTTGCCACAAGGTGCTTCTTCAAGTGCTGCTATTTTCCAGCGAGTAATGGGTCAAGTTTTGAAAGGCATTGATGGTGTTTATTGCTACTTAGACGATGTTTTAATAGCGGGTGAGGATTATGAGGACTGTTTGAGAAAGCTTTATTTGGTTTTAGAGCGACTTTCTAATGCCAATATTAAAGTTAGTTTGCAAAAATGCAAGTGGTTTGTGACAAGTTTGCCATTTCTGGGCCATGTGTTGACTGATAAAGGTTTGTTGCCGTGTCCAGAGAAGGTCGAGACGATTCGTAGAGCCGAGGTTCCGAACAATGTCACCGAGCTTAAGGCATTTTTGGGTTTGATAAATTACTACGGTAAGTTTATCCCTAATTTATCCTCACGTTTAAGCTGTTTGTATCGTTTACTCAAAAAAGACGTTAAGTTTGTCTGGACCGATGAGTGTCGTCGTGTGTTTGATCAAAGTAAGCAATCGTTGTTGTCTTCAAAACTTTTAGTGTTTTTCGATCCAAAAAAGCCTGTCGTTGTTGTGACAGATGCTAGTAGTTATGGGTTAGGTGGCGTAATAGCTCACGAAATCAATGGAGAAGAGAGGCCCATTAGTTTCACCTCCTTCAGTTTAACGAAAGCACAAAAATCCTACCCAATTTTACACTTGGAAGCGTTGGCCGTTGTAAGCACTATCAAAAAGTTTCACAAGTTTTTGTTTGGACAGAAGTTTACTGTGTATACCGACCATAAGCCGTTGATAGGCATATTTGGCAAGGAAGGCAAAAATTCGTTGTTTGTGACGCGTCTACAGAGATATGTAATGGAACTAAATATCTACGATTTCGACATTGTTTACAGACCGTCATCAAAAATGGGCAATGCAGATTTTTGCTCAAGGTTTCCTTTACCAGTTGAAGTGCCAGTTTCGTTGCAACAGGAGTTTATCAAAAGTTTGAATGTTTACGATGAGTTTCCTTTGGACCATGTTTTAATTGCAAAAGAGTCAAAACAAGACGAGTTTATCCAAAGAGTTGTTTCATACATGAGGCATGGTTGGCCAAAAAAGTTGGAACGTTGTTTGTTGGACGTTTATGCACAACATCAAGATCTCGAACTGGTCGATGGTTGTTTATTGTACCAAGATCGTGTGTTTATTCCTGCTAGTTTGCAAAAGCAGTTGATGAAGTTGCTGCATTGGAATCACTCAGGAATTACCAAAATCAAGCAGATGGCAAGAAGGACAGTTTACTGGTATGGCATGAACAGTGACATTGAAAGTTTCGTCAAATCATGTAGTGTGTGTTGCCAGATGAATGCAGTTGCAAAGCCAGTGTCAAGTTCCAGTTGGATTCCTACAACAAAACCGTTTACACGTATTCATGCAGACTTCTTCTACTTCGACAAGAAGGTTTTCCTGGTCATTGTGGACAGTTTTTCAAAATGGATTGAAGTTGAGTATATGAAGTTTGGAACAGATGCCAGGAAAGTCATTTCAAAGTTTATGAGCGTTTTCGCTAGGTTTGGGTTACCTGACGTAGTTGTTACTGATGGCGGACCACCATTTAGCTCGAAAGAGTTCATCGTTTTCTTCGAGAAACATGGAGTGAAGGTGATGAAGAGTCCACCGTACAACCCATCGAGCAACGGTCAAGCAGAGCGCATGGTCAGAGTAGTGAAGGAAGGTTTGAAAAAGTTTCTGTTGGATCCGGATATGATTGGTTTGAGTACTGAAGACATGGTTTCGTACTTTTTGTTTGGTTACCGGAATACTTGTTTGGAAGATGGACGTTCGTTTCCGTCCGAGAGATTGTTTAGTTTTAAGCCTAAGACGCTGTTGGATTTAATCCATCCAAAGAATAGTTTTAAACATCATTCGACGAAGCCCAAGGAAGTGGATAAGCGTGTTGTATATAATCCTTGTTCTAAGAAACATGACTGGATTGACAAGTTGCGTCCTGGAGATACTGTTTACTATAAAAATTTCAGACCTACGGATATTAGAAGATGGTTAGAAGCCAAATTTCTCAGACGTATCTCATCAAATGTTTTTCACCCAAGCAGCACAGTTTGTTTCAACTCAAGAATAAAATAATCTCTTGAAACTAATCCAAGTTGTCAATGGTTGAAAATGTGACTTTCAATTGCACTGAATAGCAACGCAAAAAGCGCAAGAGGTGGAGTCTGTTTGCAACATATTTAAGTTATATCGCAATTGCTTATTTGTGGCAAAATACTTGAGAAAAAAAAAATGAAAACAAAAATATGAACGAGAACCAAACTTCCGACCTCAAGATCACCAAACTTCTCCTCTACTCATTACTCCACCAGCTCTTCGAACAATTGCTTCGCCAATGCACTATAAAAGCGACCACATGGCCCATTAATCAAAGCTTGTTGTTAATAACTTTACTGCACCCTTCGGAATACAAGTTCATTACTGTCGAAATTAGACCACGCCTGAAATAATCTAAACTTTTTGCAAAAACCTCCACGCAACATATGAGAAACACCATTCAAACAAACAAACTGTTGCTAGACCATGTTTTCGTTGTTAGATGATACGTAATGTGCAACTAAACCATATTGCAACTCGATTGAAACAAACAAACTTCTAGCTGTCATACACGTAGTTAAGTGCAACTTGGTCGCAACTGGGATGAATCTTCTTGAGTTGTGGGTATGGAAACGAAAATTGAATGCAAATTGCGGATGTTTTAAATGAAAGTAATTTGAAACATAACATTAAAATCGTCATTTTGGGAGAAGTTTCAAGAGTTTGTTTGAAAAGTTGCTGGAAACATCTTGACAAACTTGACTTCATTGCTATTTGCAAAGGACATTTGCAGCAGATCTTGTCGTTTCAAAAATGTTGAACGTCAAACAAGAAGTGAAATGCATGTTCATTGGAACGGAAATGAATCTTTATGAGCCTTGATATTGATATGCAACCGAACTAGAACCATGTAAGTTACAGATGCTTTTAGTGATACGCGATTGAAACCATTTTTGAAAAGCATCTCTTTGGAAGATGTTTCGTGTGCTACTTGGGCAGGTTTCCGTTGGAGGGAGAGTCTACTCCGCTCACCGAAATCAGCTCAAGCTGGTTGGCACCCCAAAGCGCCGAGGTTTGTTCTTGGGGAGGAGCGAGAGGAACCAACGCAGAAAACGAAGTAGAGAGGACGATGACGATGATGATAGGTTTAGCGACGACGACGAAGAGGACTTTTACGGCTTTCCTTCGGATTCATTCATCTACAGTGACGGGGGCGGTCGCAACGGTGTTTCAAGCCGTAGTCCTGAGGCGGAGGTTGGTGTTCCGCGCCGTCGAAGTGCGTCACACGTGGAGGAGGATCTACGAAGATCGTCGAGTTTGCCGGTTGAGCAGGTCGAGCCGCAGGCTGGTCCGTCGCATCGAGCTGTGTGCCAGTCGTCACCATCGAAGAATCGACAAGAAAATGTCAGGCGTTCTAAGCGTCCTAAGCGTCTGAAGAAGGATGTCGATTATGAGTACTACTAGTTGTGTTGTGTTTGTTTTATGCCATGGAGGCGTTCTAATGAACTTGTTTATCGGCAGTCATGTTTTGCCGTGTTCTGTAGTTTTGGTAGTTTTTACCGATCAAATTGTTTAGACGGCAGCGAAGTTTCGCCGTAGTTTTGTATGAAGTGTCCGGCAGTCGAGTTCTGCCCATAGTCAGTAGAGCGGCAGTCAGGTTTTGCTGCTTATTCATTGTAAATATGTTTTGAACTAAAAGGGGGAGAACTGTAGCATCCACCCTAGCTACACCACTGGCTGTCTGGTACAGCAGTGGAGATCGTTTGAATAAACTATCAGTTTATCTACTGACTGCACACCCGAACAGACGCGCGTTTCATATCATTACGTTTACCTATCACGGTCTCGGTCATAAGTGATTAATTAACAGTTTAGAACCCAATCTCCCACAAGATATTACACCTGGGTGTTAGGCGCACCTGACCTATCCGCATTTTGATGACGCACCAGCTGCTTTTCGACAACTTCCCACAGCGACTTGCATGAAATTGAGGTAGAATAAACATGCACGTGGATGCGTATTTGTTTCGATCTCCAGCTAGCAAGTAGTTTGCTATTCACCTTTTCAATGTTCACTCGCTTTTTCTGGCTTTGGTCCTGAAGAACAATGAACTTGTTCATGTCCTCGAACACTGGTTCTTCATCAGCCCATGTTGGAACTTGCACTCCGTTGTTTTCAATAAAAATCACTTCGCGACACAAAACAGTTTTAGACGTTTCCCAGATGCCGGTTAAGATTTCGTTAACAGTGTTTCCCGAAATCTGTCTGGTTGCAACCAATCCTCCAGATGTTTCCCCAACAAATCTGCGTCTGTAGAACTGCCCGTTAAGAGTGAAGTTAGCAGCTGATGCATTCAACTTAATCTTCTTGGTTTTGGTCGAGCAGCCTGGGATTGATGTCGGGTCGATTCTACTGTCCCCATCTGCATTGTTAGGGGCTGATTCCTGATTCAAATCCTCGCTAGTCATCTCGCCATCGTATACATATTCAGGATCAGTATAATCGTCCAAGGCCTCCACAATGTATCCATCTTCTTCCGCTCCGTCACTTGAAGGTGGCGAGTATACTTTACCCTCGGGAGAATTCATTCTTTAGGAGCTGGTAGTAAGAAAATCAAGTAAGGAATCGGTTCCATAAGTTCTATATTAATGTATTTACCTGGAGGTTTCACAACATAGCAATATTTAAACAAACAACTAGCTGAATCATTGTAAAAAACACTTTTCTTTCTTTTGCATGTGAAATCGATAGCGAACAAGAATAAAAACAAACGATTTGTTTTGATGAAGATGGTGAGAGAGATGTCATACCGTGGGCAGGGCTACCAGATTGGTTTATTTGTTATTCGATATTTATTGTTGATTTTCATTCCTATTGAAACCAACGGGATCGTGTTTCTTTTTTTTTATTTAAATTGTTACAAGAGTACTAAAATATATTATTTGTTTGTTTATGCATCTATTATCCTAATTATATCTCTCCAACTCACACTCATCGGTTTTTAAATCTAGTATATCAATTCCAAATAATTCCAATCACACTTTTTAATTCTTGGCAACCGGTAATTTCCTCCGATAAGTGCGACAATGAAATATCAGCAAAAGTCCAATAAGAGCCGCAAAGGGCAATATTTACTCACCCTTTCAGCGTTATAAAAATTGTGAATGGGCCCTTGGGTTTTGACTATCGTCCTGTTAAACCCGGCATGGATTAAACGAGTCTGCATAGGCCAGGGGAAGTGGTTCACCTAGAGTGAATTTATGTCAGAGAAAAAGTAGATTTTGTATGAGAATTGACAGAAAAATGAATGACAAGTCCATCCACTTCTCCTGGCCTATTCTTGAGACGCAATAAGCGTTTTCCGAAAATCTAGTCACCCTATCGAAAACCGCATCATCAGCCGAACTCCGACAGCCGATTTCAGCCCTGCAGCAAAGCACACCCGCGCTCACGCACACAACGCACCAGTCCGCGAGCCGCAAAACTTTTCCAAACGCGATTTTTCGCGAGAGCGGATTTGTTGCTGCATCACGGTGCGGCCATAGTAACGCGTCTGCGTCCGCGAACGCGATGCGATCAAAGGATTTCCTGTTGTTGATATTCTGCTTTGCGGGCTCGCACACGCGGACGCGTCGCTCGACGCGTTTACTATGGCAGCGCCCTCACGCTCACTCAACCGGCGTTCAAAGGGAACTTGGACTACGGCATGTGTGTTTGTGCAATGTGGATGCTTCTCTTTCTCTCAATCCAAGTAGAATGATGAAGCCGTGGACGGCGACGACGACGAAGTCGATTTCATTCCGAGCCAAGATGGAAGAGATGTCACTTCGCGATTAGTGGTGGACCGAGTTAAAAATGATGGAAAACTAGTGCTTTTTGGGACCGCAGCCGGTTTCAGCAGTACTTATTCGAGTGTTCCCCGCAAGGTTTCCCGGAACCATTGCCCCAAGTGTTGGAAAGTGTCCAGTGCGAAGCGAAAAGTGCATCGGAAGAAATGATTTTTCCCAGTGTTTGAAAAATTATACAGTGTGCAGAATATTCCACGATTATTCCGTATTTTGCGAGTGTTGGCCGAAGGCGAGGATTCCATTTTTTCCTTTCTCGACATATAAAAAACTGCCTGTGTGGTGGAGAAGAAGGGTGAGAAGGTGTGCGATTGGGTTGCTTTGATGGTGTGTGTGAAACATCGCGTCCGAAGTGTTGCGCGAGTAAAAGACCGTCTTTTCTAGCGTAACAACTGGAAGGAGCTTATAGGAGATTTGTGTCAAACCGGTTTTTCGATCTCGTTGTGTCTGTTCACTGTGGTGGAAGATTACTCTTATGTTGAAAAGTGTACTTTGTTTCGATTGGGATGTCATGTTCAGCAAAAGGAAGGAAACTCAGAAATGAAGAGCGGCTGTACCGAAGAAACCATTCTTCTGAAAGGGCAGGATTTTGAGATCATGTAATAATTCCCCAACAATATTAAACATTTTGTCGGTCAGATCGTATCCTATGGCACTACACTTTCCATAAACATTCCATAATATCTCGTAAGACCTATGAGAGGTCGTAGAGTTCTCTGCATCTTTCTTCAAGTAGGTGTTCAATCAATCATCCCATTCCTCAGCTTTCGTCAGGACGTGGCCTGTCCAGCTCTCGACTATTGGAGAATGCGTCAATCTTGTTTCAGATTTAGACGTTAGTCCCAAATTTCTGACTTTTGTAAAGGACGGGGAGGAGCAACCCTCATACAAGGATCTTGGACCAGCGTTGGCAACCTTTCAGATTTGTTTGGAATGTTCCAGATTTTTGAGGCCCCATTTTACAAAAATCTGGAAGATTCACACACAATTTTGCAATAAATTTGTAAGGTTTTGTAAATAATTTGAAAGGTTCTCCATATACGACATAGGAAATCCAGACTTTTCCAGACAAATTTTAAAAATCTTCCAGATTTTTGAAAAAACGACTTGGCATCCCTGTCTAGGACTGTATCACCTACGAATTTGTTAATTTTTTAGATGTGGTTGTATAGTTATGCTAGCTTTATATACACCATATTTATGAAGTTTTAAACGCTCAGGTTGGGGAGGAGTTCAGATCGACAATTGGAAAGTTCAGCGCAAACCGGCTGACGAACGAGAACGGCCTACGACTGATAGCTTTCGTCGCCCTCAAGAATATGGCCATTCGTAACACCTATTTCCAGCACAGCCTCCCGTATCGGTACACCTGAAGATCACCTCAGCAGACAGAATCGCAAATCGACCACGTTTTGATCGATGAACGGCACTTCTCCTACATAACCGACGTCAGAATCTATCGTGGCGAGCTCGATGGGGCCCCTTTTGAGGACTGCTGGAGAACAGTCAAAACAGCCATTAACGACACTCCTGAAAGCATTATCGTGAAACGTAGATCAAGAAACAATTGGTTCGACGAGGAGGTTTTGGAGGAGAAGAATGCATCGCGGGCTGCAATGCTGCAGCATGATAAGCGGCAAAACTTGAACGATACAGACTGAAGTGGGAGCAGCAAATCCGCCTATTCAGGGACAAAAGGCTCCGCATGGAAGAGGTGTCAAGAGATGGAGTTGCTGTACCGTTCTCAAGAAACGCGGAAGTTCTATCAGGAGCTCATCGCATACGGCAAAGGCTTCATACCTCGAGCTGAAATGTGCAGGGATAAGAATGAGAGCATCTTGATGGACGCGAGCTCATCAAAAGGTAGAAGCAGCACTACGATAAACACCTGAATGGCGCAGACGACACAGGTATAGAAGGTCAGGACAGCGTAGGTGATAACTACGTCAGCACAGCGGACAGTGGAAACCAATCTGCAACAAGGCCGCTGGCAAGGGTGGTATCGGAGCCGAACTCATCGACTGATTGTCAGAATCTGAAAGACGGAACAGCTACCGGAGAAATGGAAGCAAAGCGTTCCAGAAATGCCGTGAGTACCAGGTCCCTACGCACCACCTGTTCATCGATTTCAAAACGGCATATGACAGTGTTGACCGTGTAGAGCTATGGAAGATCATGGACGTGAACAATTTTCCCAGGAAGCTTATAAGATTGATTAAAGCGACAATGGACGGTGTGCAAAACTGCTTGAACACTCTAGTTCATTCGAATTCCGCCGGGGCATACGAAAAGGTGATAAACTTTCGTGCCTGATGTTCAATATTACGCTTGAAGGTGTCATGAGGAGAACCGGACTAAACAGTCGAGGCACGATTTTCACGAGATCCGTACAATTTGTCTGCTTCGCGGACGACATGGATATTATTGGGAGTAAATTTATGTCGAAATTAACTTGATAGATTTTTCAAAACGAACAAACTTGATTTGAGTTGGCATTGAAACTTTCTGCTTCCTTTTGACGTTACGTCCCAAATGGCACAGAGCAGCTTCTCAGCTTATGAGTACTTCCACAGTTATTAACTGAGTGCTTTCTTTGCAAGAATCAAGCATCGAAAATTTATTGCGGACAAATTAAGTCGAAGAACTATTCAAGAAAACCTTAAAGCACCACTAATTTTCAAACAACTTCTCCTTCTTTCAATTGTTACGCTAGTATTGTGTTTTTCCACGGCTACAGCAGTGTTGGTGCGATATTCGAAACGCTTCACGGCAAAAATCGCGAATCAAAAAGGAGTTTTTTTGTTACTCTCGTATCTCTCCATCTTCTGTGATTGGAAGTGTGAAAGGGTAGTTGAGTGGAAAAAAAGGGTGAAGTGCACGGCAAGCGCAGGAAGCGAAGAAGGTGAAGAAGACGTTCGGTGGGTGTGAAGAGCAAGAGAGTGGTGGGAGTGGGAGGAAGAGGACGCAGCGGCAGCAGTTTGGACGGGTTTGTGGCCGTGGTGGTGGTCGTGGCGGTCTGCCCGGTTGTCTTCAGCAGCTTCGCACCACCGAAACTACTACCCTGCTTGGACTCTGTCGGGGCAGTAGACGGCTGATTTTCGGTTTTTTTTGTCCGCTGTCTTGTGGCTGGCTGGTGCCTACCATAACTGACCGACTGACTGCCAAAAAACCAGTAGCTACAAGCGAAGATACGGCAGACGAGGCAGCATCAGCAACAGTAGCTACCAGAGACCTGTGTTGGATCGCGGATTTGACATCGAACGATCACTGGCTCAATTACAATGTGTGGATATGATCGGCTGAGGGAGAAGTAGCAGTGAACTGCAGTATGCAAACTGGTAAGTTATCTCTTATGCATTTAAGTAGTCATAATATGTTAAATTTATTTATCTAAATTTGTGCTTGTGTTACTGTTGAATGTAAACTTCTCACAGTAATGGTCAAGCCAAGGATATAATTTTTGAAGAAATAGTATAATCGATTAATAAACATGAAAATTGTCATGTAAACTAATTTAAAGATTTTGTACTGTCATACTGGTTTCTCATGTCCGAAGCGAAATTATCTATTTTACCTGGACATGGGTCCGCACAAATGTACTAATGCTAACTTTTACAAAAAAATCGTCAATTTTATGAATTTCTGATATGAAGAAATAGGAGAAATTTACTTCCTTTTTTGTTTTGCTTTCTATTTTCCATAACCAGCTCCTAAGCTCCATTGATTCTCGCCGAACTTGAGACAAATCAAATTTGACGAATATAATAGTTACTAAAATGTGATTACATACTCATCAGATCAATCCAATTTTTCAAACGCTTTATAAACAACATTATTTCGGTTAAAAAATATGCGATGAAAACCGTGGAAATGAAAGAATTATACTTTTCGTACTTATTTGAATTGATGTTAGAGTGTGTAAATCATACCAAAATGCTGTATTGAGTAAACTCACCTGCTACTAGAACACGACTAATGTCATTCGTAATAAAAATCAAACTTAGCACGAAGACATGATCTTGGGTAATTCATAAATTATATCCCATCATATTTGCAAGTATCAAATCACCATCCCTCTTCCCATCGTGGTCCTCTGCCCATACAAAATTCTAAGAGTTTGTATGGATCTTGGTCAGGGCCCATATCCGCTCTCGCAAAATAAGATGACGTAATTTATGGAAAACTCATTCGGTTGTTCAATTATGTAGCGAAATAAAGCAAAAAAAAAGCAGTTTAGTAGGATTTTCACATTCTAGCCGATAAACCCATGTAACCACAACGTTTGTAACCATTGGAAAACCAATTTATCTGATTTTTTTTCTGAGCTATTGTACCATAGTTTCAATAATTTGTCTGCCGAATTGTCTGAAACTTTACATTTTCACAATTGTATGAGGTTTGGCAAGCACAAAAGGCAGATTTTCAATTCAATAAAATCTCGACCGGTGGAATTCGAACCCTCGCTTCCTGAATAGAATGCGTTTACCGATGTGACTATTCATGCCCAGATCAGACCTTCTAAAATATTCAAAACATTGATACATTTTTCGTATTAATCTTTAGAATACTGGGTGCGAATATCAAAGATTATCTTCTCCATCGTTCGATCGATTTTTGAATTCGGTGATGCTTTCTGATTTGAGTCCGAATTTGTTCGGTTATCTAGGGTATAACAAAATAAAAATTACGGAGAAAATGCAAGAAACTTCATCAGGGAATTTAGAAAATCAATTGAATCAATCTATTAATGAACTACTTTGGTCAGGAAACATGGTCACCAGATATCGGTTCCTGTAGGGACCCTAAGAGGCCCATTCCCATTGAAACTCACTATTATAGGAACGCTCCACTATCATTGGTGCAAAGGAGCAAAAAAGTTTTCTACTATTTTCTTACTAATTTCCATTTTTTTTATACACAATCCTATTATTTCAACATGGGCCATGTTAGAAACATACAGCCATTCCATGGAAAACCGATCTAGTGCGATAAGGAACAAAATAGCAAATTTTCACAGAATTCGGAGACCCACTAGATCGGTTTTTCATGGAATGGCTGAATTTCTAGCTAGCAATTGTGGAACTTCAAGAGTTTCACTACGAGGAATTCATGTTCAAACACTTAAAACTAATCATTTGTAATTTCTCGGAAGAATTTCAGAAAAACGCTGCCAAGAATTCTTTAATACAATGTATAAGAGAATTCATGAAGAAATTCTAAATGAATACCTGTTTAGATTATCGGCGGTATTCTAGGAAAATTCCCAGGGGGATCTGGGGAACTTGATCAATTTTTGACAGAATCTGTAAATACATTATTAAATAAAAAAATCAATGGAAAAATTTCTAGACGAATACTTCGATCATTACTTGGAAAACTAACTAAAGAATGATAGAGTATTTTCTTAAGGCTATGTAGCCCGTCATTCGTTTTGACAGCCATGTTGATTTTGTAGCTTCAAAATCTGTCATCATAAGTAATATTGATTATGAAAAGTATCACTACTTGTGCTAACATGCAGAAAGTATGCTGATACTTTTTCAGCAATGTCAGTGCAAAATCAAGTGATCTTCTTTAATTTGCATTCGTTAGGGGCGATCCATTAATTACGTAAGACAATTTTCGGGGTTTTTCAACCCCCCCTCCCCCATAGTAAGACTTTTTGTATGAAAATTGAAAAAAAAATGTATGGCGCGTAAGAAATCTCAAACCCCCCTCCTCCCATAAACCCTTACATAATTAATGGATAGCCCCTTAGTTGAATTAGCCACAATCATCGATGCCCAGTACAAATTTCAATGAATGCCTACTTCGCCTTAAGAAAAGGGCCGCTGGTGGAATTGGTGTAAAATTGCTGGAATGATTTATGAATATAAACAAATATAGAAACTCCGGGAATAATTGAAGGTATCGTAGGCTGTATGGTTTGAATAATTCGTAGTAGAATTCACTTTATATTCTGGAAAAAATATTTGGTGAAATTCTTGATCAAAGACACAATAGCATTTATAGATAAATATCGAGTTATAGAGAGAAATTTACCTCTCACGTAACATCGACTAGTAGCGATATCGAGTTATAGAAATATCGACTTATGGAGAGCACGAAAGGACCGAAAAATCCACCGAGTTATAGTGTATATCGAGTTGTGGAGAATCGATTGTATATTTAAAAAAAAACTGTTGGAGAAATTCAAAATACTAGGAACTTTTGAAGGAATATCTGAAATAATTTCTGAAAAAAAAATCTCAGAAGTTTTTATTCATGCATAACAGTATGGTAAAATAGTGGATTTTATGGGAGATCCCTGTCCGAATTATTTGTGGAATATGTTTAAAGTTCTTTACATGAGGGTTCAACATGAATCCATGGAGAAATTATTGGAGGAATCTCTTGGAGAGCACCCTTGGAATGATTCTAGTCGAATTCCGAGCAGAAGTTCCAGAAGAAACATCAAATTCAAATTTAAAATTATAGATTTTCAAAAAAGAAATTTATCAAATAAACGTTAAGTGGATCGGCGATGGCTGCGTGGCCCGGCGATACACAACTATAATCTGTAGTATTTCTGAATGCAAAGTCTAAATCTATAACTATTAAAATTTTCATAGAAAACTGAAGTGAGTAGCCATACATAAAAATAATCTATATAAATAAAAATGGAGTGTTGTTTGTATGTCACGAAATGGCTCACGAACGGGTCAACGCATTTGAATGATAATTGCTCCGTTTTGTTGCTCAAGGGTTCCGACGTGTTTGCATGTATAAAAATCCTAATCTATCTATATAAATAAAAATGGAATGGTGTTTGTATGTCACGAAATGGCTCACGAACGGGGCAACGTATTTGAATGATAATTGCTCCGTTTTGTTGCACAAGGGTTTCGACGTGTTTGCATGTATAAAAATCCTAGGATATTCACCGGAAAAGTAGGGAAAACGAGAGTGAACGGAACTGTCATTTTGTATGGGACGATCCATAGCGTTTGTCAACAGCCTACTTGATGGCAAGACGAAGTTTGCCGGGACCACTAGTGATGTATACAAATGTACATCATTGTTAAAATGTTGGTTTTAACATTGAGCTTATAGCTCACTTGATATAGATTCATCACTGTATTCGATGATAGCATTGCTCTGACTTGGTATTGGTTTGTGATTGAATCTTGAAGAATGTTTATTTCAGTTCATTAATTGTTTGTAATAAAAATAGAAAAAAAAATCGAAACCAAAAAAATTGTTGTTATGTCGAGGTAAAAGTTACGTTATATTGTACATCGTTTATATACCTAAATTGCATCTTGAGCAACATTATAACTTGGGTAGGTCTTTCCGTAGGAAGAAAAGTAGGCCATTCTATGACTGATTAGATTAGTGTGATGAAAAGCAGCCTGTTAGGTACCATGAGAAATTGCAAAAAAAGTCTTTTGATGATCTGATGCGTTCGTGCACAATGAATTTACAATTTTTTACAAATTGTATGTATTAAACAAGCGTGGCATAATGAGTAATTTCCCACGTAATATAGGGGAGTTTTATGTATTCCCGGCAGTCTAAACCGATGCCGCGCTACTCTAGTAATTTTCTCGGACTTCAGCAAACAAAGTAGGGAGCCGGATCCTATTCTTGGCACTTTTGATTCATTATTGCTTGGCCGAATTGTGCTTCTTATTGCAAAGTTTCAGACAATTCGACCGTGAAAAACCCCCCATGTCAAAGTGAATCATGGAAGTGCCCAAGTAGCTCTGCACCCTACGTGTTTATCTGTTTACATTTATGCGCTGTTCAATCATCTATCGATTCACACCAGCAGACTTGTTCAAAGCTTTCTGGAAACGTTTTTACAACGCTTTAAACATCCCATTTCAGTGCGACTATTGTCGGCAGCCATATTCTCTTCGACAGCTTTCCCATAAGAACTGCAGGCAAATCTCTTCTTCAGCTTAAAATCAGACTAGAAATCCTTTATAAGAGAGATTCGCGGAAGCTGGCATTCCTGTCAAAGTGTGAGCCAATCGAGCAGCGAGAGCTGTCAAAGTGTGAGCCAAACGAACATGCGTTATGTTTGTTTTGAACTTTTCTTGAGGAGTAATGTTATCCACTTGAAATTATATCGGTAAAAGTAATTTTGCATGAAGCAAAATAAATGAATTATTTTTCTTTTTAAATTTTTTTCAATGCGATTTTTAGTTGTTGATTTTTTGGGCTGTTTATTAGTTTGAATGTGTAGCTCAAAGATCTATAACGAAACAAAATAATATTTTTAGCGATGAGGAAGTCATGTCCGTTATACAATATTGTTCTCGACGCCGAGCAAAATCAGCACTGCAGGTCTGTTGCCAAATATTTCCATTTTACTTCCGCGTATCTCTCTATATAGGATCACTAAATCAGACGCATTTTGAGGCGTGTTCATTTGAATTTATGACATCTCTGGTCAAATTGTTTGTGTTGTCTCGGAAATCTCGTTAACGGGAAGCTGACATTACAACGAATCATCTGAATGTTTTCATTGGAGTGTTTTGATAGAAAAATACTGAAATTTGGTTGCCGATAATAGTCGAATGGTGCCGAAGTCTACGTAACGAATCCATGCGACAATAACACAACGGTGCGGAAAAGCAGACCGTTTCATGGCAGATTTGAGTTATATCAAGACTAACAATTCAAAAGGCCTCATCTCCAAAAAGTAAACAATGAGAAAAATGCAATCTCGTTTTGTCAAACAATAAATCAAATTTATATTATGAATTTAAGCTTTTTATGTTATTTTATCGTCCAGAAAGTCGATGGATAAACTGATTTATAGCTATGAATATTCATTACTATCATTTTAGCAAAAAATCCTGCTAAAAAAACGAGTCAAAGGAAATGAGGCTTTTATTTCACCAAAAGCTGTGCAGCCCTTTTCATTTGTGCCCATAGACGCCGGCCGACGCTGATGAGGCCTGTGAGTTGACGCCTTTGTTTACTCTAAAATGTGTTGAGGCCTTCTAGTTGTGGCTTGTTTTTTCATCATCTTCTGATGTGGCCTTTTGAAAATCATTCAAAATTGATGATGAAATAAGAAATTTGAAGTGTAGAAGAGTGTTAAGTGGTGAAGTAAAGTACATGGAGATCCCTACAGCAAGAGAAGATTCGTGCGGTCGATTAAATATGTGATTGATTGAACCCTTCGTCATCCATGAACATTATGTATGTGCTACGCGAGTTTGTCGTCGAGAAAATGTATGGAAAATTGGTTCAATTGATATAATATTGCAATTAAACGTTATTTTTCATGCAATTGAAACCAAATCGTGTTTTTGTTGATAATTTGTGAAGTACAGACAGGCTGACACAGGTATTATTAGGTAGTATGATACAAAATACATCACTTCACAGGAACCCGACAGAAAATTTGATTATGTTCGCTGTTGAAACTATCGCTGTGTAAAATAATACAGGGAGCGGAGCGGCTGAAGTATAACTTGTATCTGCTAAGTAAATTTGAAACATTTTTTCGTAATTTTAGTTGCAATTTTGATGTTTGTTTAATAGGCCTCAACTCGGTTTCAAGTAAATATAGAAATGGGGCCTTTTTGGGAAAAGGCCGCATTTACGATTAATATCCTAATTATCGGGAAATGAGATGGGACCTTTTAGAAAAATGATATTTTTTCAACTTTCATGCATATTTTTGCATGACTATTGTATGTTACAGTAAGAATAGGCTCTTATACACTTAAATCAGCAGAAACCCGATTTGTTTACATTTTGGACTTGAGGCCTTTTCAATTGTTGGTCTTGATATGTAAAACTGCTTGGCAGTAATAGAATCAAAACATGACTGTCACAATGTCCGACTTTTGCTCCTCTTCACGATTTCAAAGACACTAATCTACAGAAATAACGAACGTTCGAAATCGATCTTCTTATTTTAAACTCACGAAGCAGTTTCAATTTTATAATTTTCATATATTTTTCTATCGGCATACTATTATTATGCCCAGCCCGCTCTAACAATACCTATTAGAATGCCCCACACTCAGTTCGCCAAAATCAATTGGTTTGTATCCAATAAAATCACAATCGCGTCTTCTACGTGCAACTATAATGCTGGAACCCACCGCGAGCTAAGTGAGTTTTGTAAGCGGCGGCACACCGCTTCTCGCAAAAAAAAAAAACCTTACCGGCTGAGCGGCTTCTTACATATGGAGAGAAGAGTTCGATGGGGCCGCCACTGGAGAGGAATTGGGGCCAGCCTGGGGGTACCAGCGGAAATAAGGCGATTTTTCTCCTAAGCAACAAAAATTGTAAATGGTTTTCGACCGACACCGAATCGGCAGCAGCAGCAGAAACGACTTCAACGTTCGACGACGGTCAGCTAGCTAGATGATGATGATGATGATGATGGCAGTAGCAATAGAGTAGGAGCGGAGCATTCGATGAAGATTCGCACACACCGGCAGCGTTACTAGGTGGCCAGAGTCTGTAGTTGTACCTAGTTTGGTATAGTTTCCCGATACCGCCGTCGCCGCACGCTGCTGCCGGAGTCAGAGGCTATACAATTGCAGCACCACACATGCACTGTTAGGGTGGGTCAAATCACAAAAAAAGTTTGAAATTACCATTCCTCATTACTTCCTAAAAATCTATAAGTTGAAAATAGAGTACTGCAACTGTGGGGCTTCCTTAGCCGAGTGGTTAGAGTCCGCGGCTACAACGCATGCTGAAGGTGTCTGGGTTTGATTCCCGGAAAAAAATTTCTATGACTTCCCTTGGTATAGAGTATTACCGTACCTGCCACACGATTTACGAATGCAAAAAATGTCAGTTTTGGCAATGAAAGGTCCCAGTTAATATCTGTGGAAGTGACGTGATGCCAAGAAGAAGAAGAAGAGTATTGCAACATTTTTAGCAATTTGATAGGTTTATATAAAAAATATATATATAAAAAACTAGACTGATGCAACCAACTAGGGTTTCCAACTTTCCCAGGAATTCTTGGAATCTCGGCTATAGCCCATATGACGCAAAATGTTTAGAAAAAAATCCCTTTTTCTATCTACAGTATGGCCAACGAATCGGAAATAATGGGAATTTGAATTCACCAGGAAAAAAGGGGAATTTTAGATGGTCACCGGGAAAATCCTTCTGAACAGCAAATATTAATGTTTCATATTTTATAACAAACAAAAAAGTTACAGAAAATGGTAATGTTTGAATTCATTGCTAACCAGCATCTGTACTTTTGAACTCGCAGCTTCGTTAAAATTGTGTGAAATGTAAACAAAATGGTTCAGGGATTGAATTTTGAGAAAATTTAGAGTATCTCTCACTTACCGCTCTCTGTAATAATTATGATCCGCAACACTATTGCTACCAGTTATTCAGTACAATAAAACACCTACCCCCAATGGTAGGTGATTCCGAATAAACAGGTTTTCATGATGTGTTGCGGATCATGATTGTTACAGAAAGCGATAATAGAGAGATACACTCAATTTTCTCAGGATTAAATCCCTGGGCCTAATACTACACAAATTTAGGGATATAGCTTCCTTATCCGTCGGATTGGATTGCAACTTTTTTCTTTGTGGTTTGAGGAATAAGGTTAAACTTAGAGATGATATGTTTGTAGTTACATACAAGTACTGCAATTTTATCAATACCGTCGTTGGGGGTGACAATGGGTCAAAAAGGGATATGTACGATTTATTTATTGAATAACTATCGCAATTTAACTCCAATAAACTTCATATTTGGTGTGTATGCACTTTGATGGTACATTAACAACTGTTTAAAAAATTAAAGAAAAATATTTATTCACAGCGGCACCACAAGTGAATGAAAAATGACCCAATCTCACCCCATAGAGGGGGTGACTTTGGGTCACTGTAATTAAAATAACTTGTTTTTGAAAAAAAAAATGATTTCAAAACCATTCACAGCTGAAAAATATTGATGAAATACGATGCAAACAAGACGAAAAGGTATCTAAGATGTTTCACAAGTATGATAAACCCACTTAAAAGAACGATTATCTAATGTTGTAAATTTTATCTAGTTTCAACATACAAGTTTATCGATATAGTAAACAAAAACTACTATTTCTAAAAATGTATATTGTGATGAATTATGTTCCCTAACATATTAATTACAAATTTTAAAAATATCAGCGTTATTGGCTGAAATATTTCATATATCATATTTTTCCGTTTTGACCCAATCTCACCCCCTAGACCCATTGTCACCCCCATCGACGGTAGTATACTTTTTTCCATAATGATTGTAAGGAAGATACGGGAGAAGGAACTTTTAAACTTTTTTGTAGATTGAACCGCCCTAATGCACTATACATACTGACTGTGGCTGTAGGAGAGTTCGCTATAATAATATGTAATCCACCAGAAGCTGCTGCTGCTGCTTTTGCTGTTTCTGAATGTGGCGAGGGTTGCACTCGCGAGATGCAAAGGGGGAATCTAGGCAGCTGGTACAAGTGCCAGGAAGAAGGGGCTGCGAAGCTAAGCTGTAGGTTAGGAGGGGGAGGACACAAAGTATTGTTGTTGGGATGATCGTTGGCTTTCGGCAAGGATTGAGATAAATGACGAACTTTAACGTGTGTGGATGATTATGGCCGATGATGATGGTTCAAGATGACATGACGACGACGATGGTCACCAGAAGACGGGTTGCGGGTGGTGGGCAAAATCATGACTTTTTGGTTTGGAAGGTTTTTGAGGTGTACACGAGGTGGTGCCGAATGGGGATGAAGTAGGTTGCGAGACGAGGAAAATGTAAATTGGAAATCAAAGAAGAACACGAAAAACTGGTACACGGGTGCGAACGAGAAAGTTGACGAGAGCCAGCGGGTTGGGGAGAGCGAGAGCGAATGAGAGATTTTAGTGTGGTATAGAAGAGAATCAGGTGGAATAAGAGCGAGCGATGTGAGTATCGATCTCTTTTCGACAGCTGGCGTTTCGGAATGGTATGTGCGGTGGAGGAATAATCGACCGACCGACCGTCCAACCAAAATGATGATCACAGCCTATACTGAGGGGAGTGATGATGGAACAATTTGTGTTTCGGGAAGATTTTTTATGGTCGGAAAATTCAATGATTAATGTTAATTAAGGCTCATTAAGGGGACACGGGAGACCGTGTTATTTTCCCTATCTTTCGTCTCACTCTAACAATAATCATCGAAACTTTGTGAAAGCAAATCTCGAGTTTTAATGAACCGATGAAGCTGAAAATTTATCGGGTTGTGCACTACATGTATAGAATCATAGTGATACATTTTTGCATCGATATATGGAGTGGTTCTTGGGATTTGCTTCTTGAAATGGATAGGGTGATTATGATGACGTCCCGTGCGGCCTTAAACTGAAACCTGCATCAGTTTGGGGTGGAAGTAGAGTAATCAAAATTCTAGAAAAGGTTTTGAAAATTTATATCTGGTATTTTATATTTGGCTGTTTTGTACAACAAAGCATTTAGAAAAAAAAAGACAAAGTCCTAAGTAGTTAAACGCTTTACATCAGAATAAAATTTAATGGTCTACAACAGTGGTTCTTTATCTTTTCGAAACTGCGACTCCCTATACAGATATTCAGGACAGATATCCTGGAGACCCCTAAAATGGATGTTCTGGAAATCAAGTTCATAGAAACAAAGATCTCATAATAAAGATGTATTCGGTAGGTACACCTAAGTGTCACGTCACCACAGATAATACAATAATTCTACTTATGACCTTCTGGACTAAATCCACTAAAAATGTAGGTAGGATTCTAGAAAATATCTTTACAAGAAACTTCTAAAAAGGGTCTTGCTAAACTCCAATACAAAATCTAGTACACAGTTGAAAAGAGTTTCCAGAACGTGGAACGTTATAGACGGAGACGACAAGAGCAGATCCGCCTCTTTCGGGAGAATAAAAAACGTCGCCTGAAGGAGACGGAGTGCGAGGAGATGGAACAGCTGTGCCGGTCTTAAGAACCACGGAAGTGCTATCAGAAGCTTAACGCATCCCTCAACCGCTTCGTGCCGCGAGCCGAGATGTGCAGGGATCCCAGATTTTGAAAGTTGTCAGACTTGTACACCCGCCTGAAATGCAAGGCAATAAAAGTTGGACTGGTGCTGGATGCGTCCAAGCAGGTGGGACTGAGCGCGACAGGGCTCGCCTAGTAAGAAGTGATACGATAGACGGGGATACGTTCAAGGTGGTTGACGAGTTCATCTATCTTGGATCCTTGCTGATAGCTGACTATAACGTTAGCCGTGAAATACGGAGGCGCATCATCAGCGGAAGTCGGGCCTACTTATAGCCTCCACAAGAAGCTGAGGTCAAAAAAGATTCATACCCGCACCAAATGTACCATGTACAAAATGCTCCTAAAACCAGTCAGGGTGTCTACTACCTGGAAAAACATGGAAAACCTGGAATTATCAAGGAATTCTATTCAACCTGGAAAAAACCTGGAATTCTCAGGGAATTTCGATTACAATCAGGGAAATTATTTTCAGACAGTAATTCATGGTAGAATATGTTCACGATGAAATATGTTTGCGTCAAAACCAAGAACAATAATTATTTGCCAGAAACTTCTCATCAATCGAAAAAAAATTCGACTACGCCGCTATCAACACACTATTTGAGCTTTTCAGTGAGGATCCTTTCGAGTATTAAATACTATCGACTTAATAAAACATGTTTTTAATATCTCATCATTAATCAGTAAAGGATTAACATTTCTAGGGCCGGAAACAGGTTCCTTCTTAGAGAATTGGTCTTTATTTTTGAGAAAGTCTGTATTTTTGATGGAAAGGTCTCTGAGGTCTTTATTTTAGCCTACTTTAAGGTGAAGATGAATCGAAGCCAAAGTTCAAATTTTCAAGAGCACGGATCTGGAGAACTTAACATCCGTTTAAGCTGAAAACTTAATCGATTGGTCACTAGCTGGTTGGGTCCGATCGATTAGGTTTTCAGTTCAAACGGATGTTTGGTTCTCCAGATCCGTGCTCTTTAAATTTTAAACTTTGGCTTCGATTCATCTTCACCTTAATATCTAAAATAATAGAATGAACTGATAAAGGGTTACTCTCCAGACATTTTTCAAGAAAATCATGTACTAATATTTACAGTAGTTTTTCAAAGGATGCTCAAAGGAATTTCTCCAGGAAATCCTGAACACATCATCGTTACTACCTCCAGTGATTTTCTCAGGGATTACTTTGAACAATTTTCCAAAGACTATCCTAGGACTTCCTCCAGATATGTTTTCATTAACTTTCCAACCGAACTCTCCAGTTGTTACTCTTTTTTTTTTCAAGAAACCCGACAAGAATTTCAATGCCATTTCATTTACGGTTCGAAGAATTGCTCCAAAAATTCCTCGAGGGGTTATCCGAGTGAATCTACGTATTGAGAACATTTCAAATAATTCCATGAATTCGACGTATGTTTCATTAGATTTTTACTAGGAATTTCTACAAATTCCATCCAAGCATTTTTCAACAAATTACTCAAAAAATCCTACATCAGTTAACACCGCAGCATTTTTTAAGAAATCCTTCAGTCATTCCTACACATTGTTTTAGGGATTTTGTTCTGTTTTTCTAGGAGTTCCTTCACAAAATAATGCTAGATATTGTCCAGAGTTTCATTGTTTTTTTTTATTATCTTAGAAATAATCTAGAAAATCTTCAAGGGTGACATAAAAAGTTACACAAGTTTTAGTAGAAATTACCCTAAGATTTGCTCTGGGAATATGTCACGATTTTTTATTTAAAAATTTCACAGCTTTCTGGAAAATTGTATTCACATTTCCTTAAAAAGACATCGACACGTTAATGCATCCCGTGGTCGATTTACCCTTTGAAGGAATCAACACACTAGATAACGGACTAGCATGCAACGCCCAGTGACACAGTCGAAATACGTTTCTGACGAAAAGTTTTCCGGACCTGTAATCGAATCGGAATCGAATCGATACTTCTTGACTCGATGCGGCTAAATACGGTCACGAAGCCTTCCTTGGAGGAATACATGGAATACTCCTGGAAGAATGCTTTAAATTTTGTTCGAAAGCATCCCTGTGAAATCTCTAAGAATTATTGGATGACTACCCAATGAAATCTTAGGAGCAATCTCTGGAGTAATTCCTGCAGGTATCCTTAGAGAAATTTCTATTTAAAGTCTTGAAGAAATTGTGAAGGACAATTATGTACAAAATCCTTAGAAATTCTTGGAGACGTCTGGAGTAGTTTCAGGTTGAATATTCGAACATGTTTCAAACGAGAAATAAAAAAAATGTTTTTTGAGAAATTCCTTAGGAAAATTTTTGGAGAGATTTCATGGGAAATATTCACCAAATGAACTTCTGAAGACAAATAAAAATCTCTCAAATAAAGTTATCTATACGTTCATTCAACCTGATGAAATTGTTTTCGTAATGTTATGAGAAATAAAAAAAAAAGTTTCAGGAATTCTCCTAGCCTCTGTTAGGTTCCGTTTTGTTTTTCGATTACCGTTTGGTCTAATTTCGTTCTCTTTTTGGTTCCTGTTAAGTATATTTTTCAGAAAGAGTTTTTTAAATTTCCTATTTTCAAGACACTCAGTCGTTACCAGGACTGCCTCATGCACAATTTTTAAAATTACTTGAAAATGTTTTCATTAACCTTCTTTTTCCCACGACTTTAATCGACTATTTATTTACGAAAAAAGCGTTTGCATTAAATTTGCTTGACAAATAGCGTTGCAAATGAGCTTAATTATTCGAAATCAGTTCAAAGAAACTACTTGGTTTTGAATAGAAAAATGGTTGTGTATTAATAGTTTTACGATTGCACAGTTAATTGAGTGTTGGGTTAATCTGATGTATATAGAATCATATTTATGTAACTATTGCATTGTATTTATCTGATCCAGTTTAACTTAAGTTCGTCAAAAACCAATGGAGCTCTAGAGCTACCATGGGAAAGAGAGGATCAATTTAGAACACTTTAAAAATGTCGAATGAAACGTATCAACTCTTCATTTAACCCAATTACCACATTTAAATCTTATACAGGTCGAACGCGATTACCCGGGGGCTTGATAATCCGTGTTTCTATTATCAAAAAAAAAAATGGATCCGTAGATCAAAAATTTTTACGGATTATTTGTATTAATTTTTATGGGGGGTAAACCTTATCAAATATTTAACAGATGACTTTTGTAACAACCATTAACACGATTCAATCAAGTTGAGATATTTTGAATGATTTGGCTATTTTTGCAGGTCAGACCTGTATGATTACTTGCGAAAAGCTATCTAAGGTGTCCAAATGACAAATGGATACGAATGGTGCATAATCCTTTTTTGCATAAGAACGCAGTACTTAAAAACGTTCAAGAAAAAGCATACTGATGCACTTGAAAGTTCCGTTCAGTTCACGATGATGAACAGACCTCTTACAAACAAAATAAAAGAATAAAACTTAAACTTTTGTATTGGAATAGCTTAAGCATGCGTTAAAAATGTCTATAAGTGTATAAATTGTTAAATCCAAAACACTTTTTTTTTTTTCTATTTCATTTATTTGAGGCTCAATCGCGTTTAACGCTTTACGGAGCCGAAATTCATTTTTTGTATTGTTTACAAATCATTCACTTTTTTGTACTAAGATTAGTATGGGATGGAGCCAGGGTACTCGTGGCAACTCGAGGTTAATGGTCACAATTTTTGGAAGGAAGGACATGGTGAGGATTGGGTTTAGGGTTTTCTGCAGCACATCCGGGAGGTATATCGTGGTATCGCGATGAACGTGTAGTGGCGTTGGTACCAATTTCTTGCCGGTATTCGTCTGCCGGATGGCCAGGATCCTCAATCCAACATACAGGGGACAAAACACAGAGAAAAAAAAAACTGGAGAAGAGAACACAGGAGAATTAAACTTTTATACTGGACAAGCGAAGAAAATCGTAAATTGCGACCATGTAAATGAGATCGCGGGTGCCCAACACATCTCTAACAGGAACATAGGGTTGTCTACCTCGGGCCGCAAGGGTATCCAAAAGTTGCGCTCTGGAGGCGTCCATATCCGGGCATTTCCAAACTACGTGATCGATGTCATCATAACCATAACCACACCTATTACAAACATTGCTCAGCGCGAGGTTAATCCTGTGCAAATGTGTACCTAGCGAGTAATGGTTGGACATGAGTCTTGACATCACGCGAATGAAATCTCGACCTACATCCAAACCATTCCACCACGCTCGCAAGGAAACTTTAGGAATTATGGAATGTAACCACCGTCCCAATTGGTCATTTAGCCAATCGCTTTGCCAACCGTGAAGAGAACTTTGACGTACTAAATGAAAAAATTCATCGTGTGAAATTTGTCTATCATAAATCTCACCTTCCTCAGCGCCCACCTTTGCGAGAGAGTCCGCCTTCTCATTGCCATAAATTAAGCAATGTGAGGGGACCCATACAAAGGTAATCTTATATGATCTTTCGACCAGTGCACACATCTGCTCTCTTATTTGTGTAAGAAAGTAAGATGCATGCTTAACATGTTTCATCGATCGAAGTGCCTCAATAGAACTGAGGCTATCCGAAAAGATGAAGAAGTGGTCTGCGGGCATGTTTGAGATCATCCCCAATGCGAAGTTGATTGCTGCCAGCTCAGCAACGTAAACCGTGCAAGGTTCCTGAAGTTTTCGGAAGGCGGAAGAGTTTTCATTGAAGACACCGAAGCCAGTGGATCCATTGATGCGGGACCCGTCAGTGAAATATCTCCTGTAGAAATCGACATTCTGGTACTTTGCGTTAAAAATACGTGGAATCGTTATACATCGAAGTTGATCTGGGATTCCATGAATAGCTTGTTTCATGGACAGATCGTATTCAACAGAGGAACTGTCATTGGTGAAGCGTACACGTGGAGGGTTATAACATGGAAGACTTATGTCAGATGACATGTAGTAGAGATAAACTCTCATGAATTTTGACTGAGTATTCAGTTTGAGCATTTCTTCGAAGTTTTCGATAACGAGTGTGTTGCTCACCCCACACTTAATAAGTATTCTTAGCGAGAGCTCCCAGAATCGGTTCTGTAGTGGTAAAACCCCTGCCAGCACCTCCAGGCTCGCATTGTGAGTCGAATGCATACAACCTAGGGCGATACGCAAACAACGATATTGAATTCGTTCCAATTTAATAAGGTGGCTGTTTGCTGCTGAGAGAAAACAGAAAGAGCCATACTCTAGAACAGAGAGAATTGTTGTTTTATAGAGTTTTATGAGGTCTTCCGGGTGAGCACCCCACCATGTTCCGGTAATTGTTCGTAGAAAATTGATCCTTTGTTGGCATTTTTCCGTTAAATACCTAGTATGGGTTCGCCAAGTGCCTTTTGAATCAAACCAGACCCCAAGGTATTTTGAAGTCAAAGACTGGTCGATGTCTGTTCCCAATAGCTTAAGCTTTAGTTGGGCAGGATTCCGCTTCCTTGAAAATACAACCAGTTGAGTTTTTTGCGGCGCAAACTCGATCCCTAAATTTCTAGCCCAAGTGGATAGATTATCAAGGGAATTTTGCAATGGTCTTTGCAAGATTTCCGCTCGTGGGCCCTTCATAGAGACCACAGCATCATCTGCAAGTTGTCTAAGCGTGCATGGTTCTTCCAAACAGTTGTCAATATCTTTAACATAAAAATTATAAAGCAAGGGACTTAGACATGAGCCTTGGGGAAGACCCATATAGCTAATTCTGGAAGTTGTCAGTTGACCGAGAGTGAAGCTCATGTGTTTTTCTGACAACAGATTGTACAAGAAATTATTCAATATTCCAGGTAGTCCACTATTGTGCAGGCTTTCTGACAATATCTCTATGGAAACTGAATCAAAAGCGCCCTTAATATCCAAGAAAACCGAAGCCAATTGCTCCTTGTCCGCAAAAGCTAGTTGAATATCTGATGAAAGCAACGCTAGACAATCGTTTGTTCCTTTGCCCTTGCGAAAGCCAAATTGAGTACTGGAAAGCATGTTGTTTGATTCGACCCAGTGATCGAGTCGGGATAGGATCATTTTTTCTAACAATTTCCTTAAACATGATAACATAGCGATCGGGCGGTACGAATTATGATCAGACGCTGGTTTCCCAGGCTTTTGAATAGCTATTACTTTGACCTGTCTCCATTCAGATGGAACAATGTTGTGCTCCATGAATAAGTTGAACAGGTCAAGCAACCGTCTTTTAGCGATATCAGGGAGATTTTTAAGAAGATTGAACTTAATCATATCGCGTCCCGGAGAGGAGTTGTTTGATGAAAGAAGAGCCATAGAAAATTCCAGCATAGTGAATGGCCTGTCCAACGCATCGTCTCTCTGGGTTTCCCAAAATGGCGGTTGAGCTGGAACTGAGTCTGGACAGACCTTTTTTGCGAAGTTGAATATCCAACGATTGGAGTATTCGTCACTCTCATTTGAGGATGAGCGGTTTCGCATGTTGCGAGCCACTCTCCAAAGCGTCGTCATTGAAGTTTCTCGTGAGAGGCCATCGATGAAATGTCGCCAATAGCTACGCTTCTTCGCTTTAATAAGATTCTTCAGTCTTTTTTCGAGCTTCGAGTACTCTAAATAAAGTTCTGAGGTACCGTATCTACGAAAAGCTTTAAAGGCATTAGATTTTTCTCGATACAACTGAGTGCATTCATCATCCCAACCAGGTGTGGCTGGTCGTCTTTTGAAGGATGCACTTGGAACTCGTTGCTTTTGGGATTCTAATGCACTATTATAAATCAATTCTGATAGGAATCGATACTCATCCAACGGTGGGAGAGTGTTGAATGATTCGATACCGAAAGTTACCGCTGATGCAAATTTTTGCCAATCTATATTCCTAGTGAGGTCAAAAGGAACCTGAATTGACTGTTCTGACCTTTCAAAATTATTTCTGATAGAAGTTATTATGGGCAAGTGATCACTACCATGGGGATCATCGATAACCTTCCACATGCAATCGAATGATAGTGAACTTGAACCCAAAGACAGGTCAAGGCGGCTTTCTTTGCCGTCGGATGAAATACGTGTCACTTCACCTGTGTTTAAAATATTCAAGTTGAAATCATCGCATAAGTCATAGAAAATAGCCGCTCTATAATCGTCATAAGATTCGCCCCATCCAGTACCATGGGAGTTCATATCACCCAGTATTAAAACCGGGAATGAGAGCATAGAGACTGCATTCCAAAGATGACGGCGGTTTATTGAAACTCTTGGAGGAATATAAACAGAAGCTACGCAAAGATCTTTACCCTTTACGTTTATTTGGCAAGCAACGATTTCTATGCCTGGATGAGTCGGGATGGGGATTCTGTAGAATGAATGGCACTTTTTGATCCCTAAAAGCACACCCCCGTAATTATCATCTCGATCCTGGCGTATAATGTTAAAGTCGTAGAAGTTAAGATCATCTTCAGAAGAAAGCCATGTTTCACAGAGTGCAAATATATCACAATCGGAATTGTGAAGCAAAAACTTAAATGTGTCTAATTTAGGTTTTAGACTATGACAGTTCCACTGTAGCACAGTGATCATATCTTGTACCTCACTTGATGAATTAGCCATCGAAAGATATGATCGAAGCAAGGAGGGGCCACGAGATAGTCAATTCCCGGAGATATTCTTCTATTGCGGGGAGAAAAAGGTCGAGTATGCCTCTGAATGAGTCTGAAACTCCGAGAGCATTACATATGCGATCCACCAGGGCCCTAAAAGTTATCAGTCCTCGCTTAGCCCGGGGCGTTTTCGAGGAAGAGCGAGGGACTTCAGTAGCATTTCTTTTGCTTTCTTGTCTAGAGCTTCTTTTCGAAGTGTATTTTATCTGTGGAGGCGGGGGCGGCAGATCTTTACTGCAACACGGAACGGAAGCATCAAAGACCTGTTTCTTCGGGTTTTTCAAATTTGCCCCACCTCCTTTGGAATTAGGCAAACTTCTGAGGGAAGATTTCAATACCTTACGGCGCAGTCCCGGAGAAGATGGAGACTTTCTTTTACCGGGTGCGTGTACCTCCGAAGAATCTCCCCCATCGGTTTCGTCGTCGTTCGCTTCATCGGAAGACAACTCTTGAAAAGAGTTACCAACTGGGATGGCTGATGAAGACTCTTTGGCAGGCGGATTCAAAGCTTTCAACATTTCCGCATACGTCTTCTTGGAGCGCTTCACAATTGAGCGACTCTCATTTCGAATGCGCTTTTTGTATGCCGGGCATTTTTGCAAGTCATGCAGATCCTTGCTACAGTAGCTGCATTTTTCAGCTTCCTGTGTGCAAGCATCTTCCAAGTGAGCTTGGTTGCATTTGCCACAACGGGGCTTGTTGTCGCAAAAGCTAGCACTGTGGCCAAGCTGCTTGCAGTTGGTACAATTGAATACCTTCGGCACGTAAAGACGCACTGGGTAAAAAACACTATCAATGCAAACAAATTTCGGGAGGACGGAACCAGGAAAAGTCACTCGAAACGAGGCTGACGGCGAAAAAACTTTCTTATTTCCTTCCATGGAAACTGATTGCAATTGTTTGCAATCCAGTATAGCCACATCAGGAATTGACCGGTTATCAAAAACACCTTTGCCAGTCTTAATGTCCTCACATGTCAGACTCGCGTCGATGATTTTCCCTTCCACCTCGACTTCTCGTGCCGGAATGTAGGTAAAGTATTCCACAGCAAAAGCCTCATGCTGAGCAATCTCATTCGCTGCTTTGTAACTAGGTGCAGTTACACGCAGCTTGGATTGCTTCACTTGGTGAATAACGGTCCCTGGATATTTACGCGTCAGCTCTCGAGAGATCGAGAGCACGTTCAAAATCTTATTTTTGCGCCGGAAATAGACAACCCAAGGCCCAGCCGAAGACGGTAAAACCGCGTTCGAGCAACGAGATCTTTTGGAGGCGTATCGCCTCCATCCGAATCGTCCATGCGGGAATAAATCCAACCGCAACCAAATCAACAAAAAATAAAAAAATGTGGAGAAAAAAAAAACGTTTGAAAAATATTAATTAATTAGTGGACTATTTTGTACACACCTCCCCTATACGGGCAAAAAATAATAATACTAATTAAAGAAGAAAGAAAAAAATATATAAAAAAAAAACTTAACCGATCAGTGGGCTATTTTGTACAAGCCTCCCCTATACGGGCAAAACTTGCACCGGGAGAGAGACAGAGGTGAAGCGAAAAACAACCTTGAACTTGTTTGTTCGGAAATGTAGAGCAATTCAATAGATATACAAATTGATACTTATCCGTATAGCAGCAGAACGTCCAAGCACCGTAGGTAGCAGACTGACCGAATCGCCTTCTGCTTCGATGTTGCTCTCGGTGCGGGAAAAAAAGTCAATCACCGTTGTGCCGGTGGTGATGACTTTTTTTTTGCGGTGGAACGATACTAGTTACACTAGTTCGCTTCCTTCGCAAAGCGCGATCGCCTAAGCACTTAAATGCACTAATAAGATTATTATTAACCGTCGAAACTAGACCAAAAACCCACGCGGTCGGTGGGAGAAAAAGGCCAAATAAACTTTGCAACTTTGTGCCGTGCGATGAGACCGGGAACCTGTCAACCGACTCGTGCAAGCGCTAAGCAAGGAATGGAATCCAAAACACTTTAAAATTTGTCATTATTTCGTTTGAGCCATATAAAATTAGGATTTTTCTTAAATTTGGAATTATTTGGTGAACCCTGGAAAAACCTGGAAATATCAGGGAATTTTATTTCGGTAAACGAGTAGACACCCTGCCGGTAGTCCTCTACGTACATGAAACGTGGACGGTGCAGTGATCTATCCTCCAAGAAAAATGAGCATTTGTATGGTTCCCTGTGAAATAACTAACAGATCGTTATCCTCAAAAGGTTTTAGGCATTTGAAGAAAAACTACTGATGGAAAACAAATTTGACGGAACTTGGGGGATTCCAGAATAACACTTATTTACTAATATTGAACTAATTTAATGTAGGATAGCTACAGGCAGATAGACGATGCTCGAAGCGGACCTGCAAGCACTTGAAGTCTTCAAACGCCGTGTGCTGTTGTTGTTGTTGTTCGAGAGGGACTTTAACCCGAAGGTCATTCGTCCCTTATTGCTGGGCTTTACAGTTGGTCCATTAATCCGGTAGCAGTCATGCATTTGATATAGAGCCATCAGTGTATAAATGTTGGAAATCGCTACTAGACTAGAGGGACATTGTATCGACCGCCAACGCTTAGCCACCTGGTAGCTTTGACCACTAGGCATGTTGTCAGATGATACTCAAAAGGTAATTGTCCTGTCTCGGCCATTATAGCAGAGGTGGGACTAGTGCAGAAAGCGCCTGATGCGTACCGAAAGGCTTTGTTGTAAAGAGGACTTAGCCTTTTGTTGACGAGATCCCCTCCTCTGCTGAACAGTCCAACACCGTAGAACATTTTGGGTAAAAGACAGCTATTGATTATTTGGTTGATAGTTTTCCTATGGGCGCAGGGTACTCGAGATCCCAGGACTTTAATAAGATTTATTCTATTGCAGAATTGTTTGCGAACGGAATTAGGATAGTGAATAAAACTTAGGGTTCGGTCAAGATGTATTCCAAGGATTTTTAGGGATATTTGAGATTTAATAATACAATTTTTGAGGGTTATATCAGGAAGTTTGGACATTTTTTTCCTATTTCGACTAATATGGAGGAGCTGAGATTTTTCGGGGGAAACAGTAAAACCATTTTAATCAGCCCATTTGGCTTTGGTGTTTACTGCGGATTGAATTCTTTTCCTAGCGAGTGATTTTATACTATGGAAAGTGATTATTTATTATGTCGTTTGCATAAACAAGGATGAAAATATTAGGAGGAATAGTTTTGAACAGGGACTGTATAGAAACAGGGAAAAGAGTAGGAGCTATCACCAAACCTTGAGGAATACCATTTTCCTGACATCTCAGCTCAGATCGGTTATTGCCTAAGATGACCCTGCATCTCCTGTCTTTGAGGAAGTTTTGTACATAACGACCCATGCGACCTTTGACTTTGCATTCCTCAAGTGATTTGAGGATGGGAAATCGCCACGCACGATCATAGGCCTTGGAAAGATCAAGAGATACAATATCACCATGCATTCCCCTCTTCAGGTGAGAGTCAATGATATCCTCGAGTTCAGTTAGGTAGTCGTCAGTAGATTTATCGGGGCGAAAAGCGAACTGTCGATCATCGATTAAACCTTGGGATTCCAAGAGAGTGATAAGTCTCCTATTGACCATCTTCTCATGAATCTTCCCAATGCAGTTCAAAAGAGTTATGGGACAGAAACTATCGGCGCTATTATTATCTTTACCGGGCTTAGGTATGGGAACTACTAGACTTTCTTTCCATGAATCAGGTATTTCACCTTGATTCCAGATATTGTTGAAGATTTTTAGCAGGATGGTTTTACCAATAAGGCGAAGATTCTTGATGAGAGGGTAGCCCACATCTTCAGGACCAGTAGAAGAGCCATGGACTTTGTGGAGAGCCCATTCTAATTCATTAAAGGATAAATTACGGTTGTAATCGTGGAAATCGTCTGATTCAAGATTAAGGGTTGAAGTAATTGGAAGAAGAAGATGATTGGGCAAAATGATCTGCAAGGTGATTAGTGATAGTGGAAGGGTCCTCAGTAATTTGGTTATTAATTCGAAGTTTAATGGACCGCCTGGCTTTTTTGCCACTTAGTCTATGGATTTTATCCTACAGTTCTTTTGATGAGCTTTCTGGGTTATGGAAGAAATTAATTGATCCCAACTATCCTGCTTGGCCGATTTGACTGTTGCTCTTGCAGCGTTTCTAGCAGCTTTGAATTCTGCGAATATTTGGGAGTTCTTACGATCCTTCTTCGGCAATCTCTGAAGGGCACGAAGTTTTTTTTTTACGGCGGAGCTTGACTGCTGAATGAACATCAAAATTCCACCAGGGAACAGATTTCCTACCTGGAGCACCACTGGATCGGGGAATGTGATTTGAAGCAATTTGAAAGAGTCGTTTTACGAAACCATCAGAAAAATTGAGAGGATCAATGGTGAAAGCATGGAAGATCTCATTCCAGTCAGCCTGCTCATACTTCCATCTAGGACGACATGTTGAAACAGGAGGAGCTCGATTCAGAGAAATGACAGTTGGAAGATGGACGCTACCACAAAAATCATTATGGACCATCCAGGATAACTGTGAACCAAGACTATGTGAACATAATGATAGATCAAGGGCTGATGAATATCCTGTTGAAGGACAAATTCGAGTATGGGTACCGTCATTCAAAAGAGTTAATCCAAATTCGTTGAAGAGTTGCCCTAACATCACTCCACGGGAATTGTGGAACAACCCCATAGAGTAGAATGGCCATTGAAATCACCCATCAAAAGGACTGGAGATGAAAATTGATCCAGAAGTTTGGAAATATCGGTTTTGATTGTTTGATTGGAGAGGTGGCCAGGTATGTATAAGGAAAGTAGTGTTACTTGACAGGGGTAATCTATTTCGATGCCTCTTGCGAGTACTGAGGAGGAGACATCAATTTTACGATGAGGAATATCACTTTTAATGGCAATTGCTGTTCCAGTTTCAGAAAGGTTTTCAGAGTTCTCACGAATGTACAGTGTGTACAATGTGTAGAGCTATGGAAGATTATGGACAAGAATTGTTTTCCCGGGAAACTGACTAGACTGATCAAAGCAACGATGGATAGTGTACAGTGCTGTGTGAAGATATCGGGTGCATTATCGGACCCGTTTGAAACAAGCAAAGGACTTCGACAAGGCGATGGTCTTGCCTCCTGGCTTCGACATGCGGGGCACGATCTTCAATAAATCCAGCCAGTTCATTTGTTTCGCTGACGACGTGGACATTGTCGGAAAAACGTTCCAGGTGGTTGCTGAACAGTATACCAAGCTGAAACGTGAAGCAGATCGGGTTGGATTGAAGGTAAATATCTGCTGGCTGGAGGAACCGAGCGCGATAGAGCTCGCATAGACAGACGCGTGACGATCGACAGGGATGAGTTCGAGGTGGTGGACAAATTCGTCTACCTCGGATCATTGATAACGTCGGATAACAACTGCAGCAGAGAATCGAAGACGTATCATTGCCGGAAGTCGTGCTTACTATGGACTCCACTAGACCTTGCGGTCTGGTAAACTGCACTTCCGTACTAAGTGTACCATGTACAAGACGCTATTAAGACCGGTAGTCCTCTACGGGCATGAGACGTGGACAATGCTCGAAGAGGACCTGCAAGCGCTAGGAGTTTTTGAATGACGTGTGCTTAGGACGATCTTCGGCGGAGTATGTGAGAACGGCGTATGGAGGAGAAGAATGAACCACGAGCTTGCGCAACTCTACGGTGAACCCAGTATCACGAATGTCGTCAAAGCTGGAAGGGTACGATGGGCGGGACACGTTGTGAGAATGCCGGACAACAATCCCGCAAAAATGGTGTTCAACTCAAATCCGGCCGGTACAAGACGAAGGGGAGCGCAACGAGCTAGGTGGTTTGACCAAGTGGAGCAGGATCTTGGAAGTGTGGGGCGATCGAGGGGATTTGTTCAAAAGGGTGTTTGATTGGGTATTTGGGGGTTGCAGTTGGTCAGTGTTGCGACGGTCTCCGTCAGTTGCTTGATGATGGCGTCCTTGGTCTTCAGCAGCTCCGATTCCGACGTTCCTTGGGCAATGACCAGGCGACTTTGGACTTGGCTGACAGAGGCGTAAGATCCACCGTCAGCTTTGAAACGTAGCCTGACAATCTCCTTCTCCGTGGTGCAGGAGCGGTTGGATGGTCCGTGATTTCCTTGGCAGTGGAAGCAGAAAGGTGCTTCCTTACATTCCTCCTCTATGTTCCTCCATGAACGCCGGGTGCTTAGGACGATATTTGGCGGTATGCAGGAAAACGGTGTTTGGCGGCGAAGAATGAACCACGAGCTGAACCAACTCTACAGCGAACTCAGTATCCATAAGGTTTTCAAAGCTGGAAAGATATGGTAGCCATATTTTGATAAACTTGCTAATAAACTCCTTAGAAGTCAGAATTCGTTGAAAACTTCGTCAGGAACTGTCGGAAACCCTCTCAGATATCTCAAAATCTTAGCAGAAGTTTTCGATAATCACTACTGCATTTGAATATCTCAATACGTAGTTCACCAAGTGTTAGTTGTGTACTAATAATTAGACCATCGACACCGCCATGTTTTTGGCATCTTAGTTGCATTTTATCTGCATTTGCACGATTATAGCAAACAACCACATCAATGGTGCTTCAATTCGTCTTCTTCACTTGGAATTACGTCATCAGCTTGAATTTTCAGACAACTCGAAACCAGACCTTTTTATTTCAATTAAGGACAATTTTGATGAACTGTTTTGTTCCGACTTGAATATTTTATCAGGGTGAAGCTGATACAACAAAGAATCATCTGAATGAATTCATTAGAATGCTTTCGATTAAAAAACTACCGTCTAATGATCGTTTAATTTTGATTCTCGAGATTAGTCGGCTGAATCCGTAAATTACCCTATTATAATAAAAGATCGAAATTGTAAACCAAAAATTTTTCACAGGGCAAATAATTATCGACATACTGTCCTACCGTTTTTTTCTGTTTTTCGGCCTGTTACCCTTTTGACGTTTAGTCTTTCAAAAGTATGTCAATAAATCGTTCTTCAGCCAACCTTCGACCTATATAATTAGTTCTTGTAAATGTCACGAATGTCACTTGGCTACAAAAATTGCATACATGTTGCTAATAGCTATGTTTACCTTGGAAATTGTGATCAGGAAATGTATGTTTCCATGATCAATTCTTACGTAACATTTGAAAAGGGTCTAACTACAAGGCTACGAACGAAACGTTACAATTGTTTTATGATACAGTTTTTATTATTTTTAATGTACTAACTATTATTTTCCCATTAATCAATTAACAGACTTAACGATCACTAACACTACGCATCGGACAATAGACGAAACACCCAGCGGATCAGTAGATGGAAAGGAGCGAGAATCGAAGCCTCCCTGGTTCGCACAATGATGTTGCTAAACGAACAACTGCGAAGCCCGCAACTTGCCGGAATACTTGACAAATATCGTTGTACAATGACAAAAACGGTACATAACCATAGAACTAGACGAAGTGATGATTTACGTGTTGTTCAGTTTGCTATGAAGTAGTGTTTAAAAGTCGATTTATTAGAATGGAATATGTGTTTTTTTTTGCACAACTGAATCGAACCCAGACACCATTCGGTACAGCTTTGTTTTAATAGCCTCGGACGGCAAAAACGTTACAATTGTTTTATGTTAAACGCACAATGTTCTGGCGATTATTCACTACTATCGATACCGGACAACATACAAAACACCCAGGGGATTAGTAGGTGGAATGGAGCTGGAATAGAACCCTTCCTGGCACTCACAATGGACTACGCCGCGAAACCAACAACTTTGAAGTCCATAACTTGCCGGAATACTTGACGAATAGCATTGTACAAGGACGTAACGTACATATCCATAGAACTAGACGAATTGATAATTTATGTGTTGTGCGGTTTACTATGACTATTGTCGAATTATTGTAATGGAATCAGATTTTGCGTTGCCTCTATGAGCAAGATGTGTCTTAGTTTTGTTTAGGGAGTTGAGTTACAAAGTGGCGTAATTGCGAATAGATGTGAATAATGAAGGTTATTAAAAGTCTATTAAGTCGAATACCACGCAGGAATTCCCGATATTGGAGTCAATCAGAATCAATTATTGCGAGACGCTCAGAACCATTCAATCAATTAAAAATACGCAATTAACAGGCCAAAACTTGTCGTCGCATCGCGAGACCCCTCGTCGGACCTGCTCCGCACGGCACCTCTCACGAACACATCTACGCAAATAATCAATGAATTTCATCCGCACATCGTTCCGCAAGTTCGTTGTATTGGTGCCTTCGCAATTCAAGCGCATGTAACGGAACGAGACGGAAGAGTACCCCTTATTCATACGTTCCCTCTCACTTCAACCCATTCAGCTGGTTGGTCGCACGACGGACCATGAATGATGATGATCGCGAAAGGGGCTGCCTGATGGTCTCTCGCTCAGTCTTTTTTCCTGATGTGTTGCTGCTGTTCGAGCAAAAGACGATATGCAGGAACGACAGCGACGGAGTGGACCTTCCTTTTGTCTTCCTTTTCGTCGAGCAGCCAGTAGAAGCAGTAGCAGCAAGTCCTTCTTCGGAGTCCCGGTGCAGTCGTGTAGTCGTCGTTGTCGTCGTAGGGAACACTTTGGACCGAGTCGTCGGTGCCGTCGCGCTGTCGTAGGGTTTCAGAGTCGGAGAAAGTGAAGAAAGTGAGCCCCCCAAAGTAGCGAGCCCCGTGTGTGATGTGACGTGAAAGACGACGGGACCATTACTTGTGGCCAGAGCATTACTACACAGCGAGTCGAGGTGAACCTAACCTAGAAATTCGCTACGAAGAAAACCATCAGCTGAAGCAAATATGGCGAGTCGAGTTTATTGGAAAAAGTGATGTGGAATTGCGAGAAGATTTTTTTTCGCTGCCCCACTCAACGACAGATTCGAGAAGCACGAAAAGTGGATTGACGTGAGGAGAGGCGAGAAGATTGTGCGGGGCTAAGGCTGGAGGTCCAAGAAGGGGGCCTAAAAGGCACAGAGCAAAAAAAAAAGTGTGTTCAGTTTCCTTTGTGGAACTTTTTCAGTGTTTCTCGCGCAACTGTGTGAGTGAACGCCTATTCGGGCTAGTACTTGTGCCAGTGAGTTTAATCGTTTGTATGAATCGAAGACATTCGAGGCGGCGATATACACGGTTACACAAATCTTTGACAGTTCGGTTCACTGGAACCGCTGCGCTGCCGATGTGGAGGAGAGGCTGCTGAATATAATATACATTGTACAAGAGTGGAGTCGAGTTTGAGAAAAGGAAAGAAAAAAGCTAGTGTGACACCTCTTGTGGTGCTGTGTTCCGACAACGGAAGCAACTCTAGCACACAAAATGGAAGCAGCAGGTTTGGCAGATTGTTCCGGACCTGATACTTGAATCCAGACGCCTTTGAACGGTAGGAAAAATCGACAAATTTTCGGTAGTCATTTTGAATATGAGGGATGGTTCCACAAAGAGCACAGGGAGTCCCGCATAATGTATACCCCCCAGTCTCTCGGGCTGAAGTGTGTGTCCTTGAGAAAGGAATGCTCGGTTGTGCTACTCTTTCTGAGCCGCTGTTGCTAACCGTTATGCATTTCTACTTTCTGCGACTGCCGAGTTAATTTACACAGCAATGGAAATGGGTTTGGAAGTCGGCTGGTTTGCACGGTGGATTGCGTTGCATTGGGGAGCCGAAGGTTGAAGCCGTGTCTAGAATTAATTCATTGGGTTTGAGGTGCTAGGTAATTCGGAGAATCAGACATGTTACAGATTCTATTCCATGGTTGGAGGTTTTTTCGTAGAAAAAGAAAACTTACTATCGCAGTTACGTACTTCAAAAGTTGCATGGACGTGGCCAACGTCAGACAGACTAGACAAAGCAATCACTTTATTTATTATATAGATGATCAATCTTTGATTAAGTGAGGAATAGTTCGTATACTTATATGTATTACATCGACTTCAAATGCACGATATGCTTCAATCAAAACCTTGAATCTGTAAATGATAGTTTTGTTGCCCAACATTACTCTTAGGTGGCGCTGTAGATGCAGAATTACTCTTGTTCGTGGAATGAAGAATCTATATATGATTGAAAATTACCTAGTGCGAAACCGGAAGTAAATCCGTTCAGAAATGATGAAGCATTAAGTATTCAAAAAAAAAAAAAAAAATGTCCTTTGAGATTCTTAGAGATGATCGAATCGTTGAATGGTATGGAGATGCTAAGCCCTTGGGCTTAGGAATGTCTTTTTTTTCTGGTTCGAAATCAATTTTCATGTAGTGGTAAAATCGGCTGGAGATGTCTTGATTCGTGCATCTTTTTGTAATGGAATATTTTGAGAAAAAGGATTGATGAAAACCAAACTACGTAAAAAAAGGTGCTTCGCAATCCTGTTCAAAGGAACAGTTCGATTTATAGAAAACTATTGGACTCCCTAGCGGATTCCTGCAAATCACTCTGCCCCTTTCGGGACGGACGATTTTTCACCTTTATGGTCAAAATTCTGCAAAGTGGTAAAGCTACAGAATGAATTGTACTCTTCATGATGAGTCAATGTAACTCTTTGGATATGAAGAATTGAAGACGAAAAGAAGATATATGTGAATCTGGCTCTGAATGAGCACAGGAGTGCTGCTTTGTCTCGAATGGGCTAGGAGTTTACACCGGTTGCGAATTCTAAATAGGAATCTGCAGAATCTGGAGATTTCTTGTGAGATTTATATCGGACTCTTGAGAGTTTCAAGTGAAATCTTGAGCATTCTGAGTGGCATCCCAGTGGAATGCTTAAAATTGTCTAGCGGATTTCTAGGGTTTCCTAGAGGGATCCTGAGATTTACTAGTGAGATTCCTAGTGAGCATCTGATATATTTCTACGGAATTTTGAGTATTCTGAATGTGATCCCAGCGGCGTCAGTGGATATCTAGCGGGATCCTGAAGATAGCATTGTACAAAATTGAAGCTTGATTTGAATTGAAAGGTATGTAGTATAGTTTATTTAGGCATTATATGAAACGTGCCGCATCTGTAGATCTCTAGGACCGCAAGTAGTTAGTTAAATTCTGTTCCGTATTCAAGAAGCTCTGTCAAGTATACTGAAACTACTACCGCAAGAATGTTCTAGAATTTCAACCGATGCTTGAAAATTACTGCTCCATTGCAGAAATGTTTTGAAGGATGCACCGTTTCTAGCTGTTCGGAATCGTTCAACGATCAAAAAGAATGCTGAATCTAAATATCGGATGATAATGAAAATTTGAAGATTCAACCTAAGCTTTGTTCGCATTCTATTGACATTGTTGCTAGATGTCAGCAGACTGCCTTAGTGAAATAGATAGAAAAGTTAAAACGTTTGACAAGCTTCTACCTAACAGGATTCTTCAAAAACATTACATCACCTCAATCCATCGATCCACAGTCAAATTTCGAGTTTCCTTCCAAAGTTTGATCGAATTTGTTTCGAAACTGTGACTTTTCATTTCAAGGGGAAACTCCTGTTTTCAAGGGAAAAACTAAATGAAAACCGTTGCAACGTTCATAATTTGTTCTCAGATGCCCACCAATGGTAATGTTCTATGATAGAATGTAGACGTCTCTCGGGTCTCTCAAGTAGATATTCAACTAATAATCTTTCTCTAATCACAGCAGTTGCAAGGACGTGGCCGGAAAAAAACTCTCGGCTGTTGGAGAATGCGTCACTATAAACTAACATTCAGGAAATAGTACCAAAGCATTAAGTCTTGTACAGTGGCGTAGCTATGGTTTTCAGGGCCCGGGAGCGCCTAAGTATCATGAAATATGAATCTAGAGACCTCATGCCTGAAAAAAGTGATCAAAAAGAGACTGATCAAGAACCACGTTTTCATAAGGATTCCTCAGAGAATCCAACCAGTCATCTCTCAGAGGGTCTTTCTATAAAATTCTGTTGGGGATTTCTAGTGACGTAACGCCAGATATTACTACATTTATTCAATAATTTCCTGAGAAGGTCCTGAGAAATTCAGGTGTTTGTTTAAAGTTTTCATCAGTCAAACACTCGAAGATTTTTTGTAAAGTACATTATGCGATTCCTTCATAAGTTTCACGAGAAATTCTCCCCAGATTTTTGTTCGGAAACATGTTTTCATCTGGGGCTTTTGTTTTTCAATCATTTCTCGGGACTATTCAGCGGTTCTCCCATAGAACTTAGTAATTACTTATGAGTTTCTTTTGGGATTTTTTTGAATTTCCTATTATTTTCGTTTATAGTTTCTTTAATATTGAAACTAGAAACTTTAATATTGAAACTGATGAAGTAATTATTGAAAAATTTACCAAACGACACCCTGCATAATTCTTGTGGAAATCCCTGGAAATTCTCGAGTGAAACTCATGAAGGAATTACAGAAATAGTTACTGCAGTGTTTTGTGGTCTTAAACCCTAAATGAGCTATTAAGTTGAGAAACTTCTTCACAAATTATTCAAGGAATGTTTAAAAGAACGCAAAATGTCTGAAGAAATGTATGAATAGTCCTCGGTTGAATCTAGTTAATGCAATTAAATGTAACAATTCCTGTAATAAGCTGTGTGGTAATGCCTTAAGGAGTGGCTCTAAAATGACAAAATGATACTGAAAACAATGACATTACAGCTCTTCTTGTTTGATTTCTCTAGAAATTTTCTACACTAATGTTGGAATAAACCTATGTATAATTTCTCGGAAGTATTTTTGTAGGAGGAATATTTTTGTAGTTATGACGCTGAAATAGTAATGGCTGGAATATCGGTAAAACTAAAAGAAAATTTGTAGGAAAGGTTGTGAGAATTTCTGGGAATTGTTGGACTGATGAAATCATTTAAAGTTTTTCAAATCAAATTTCTAAAAGAAACATTAGGGTAATCTTTATAACAATTCCTGGAGGAATCTTTATAGGTATTCCTCAAGAAAAGGTTCTAGACAAATCACTAGAAGAATTCCTGAAGCTTTTCTATGAAGCATATGTAAACCCATGGAATGAGCGTTCTTAGGAATGTTTATTCATTAGGAGACCGGCTTACAATAGAAATATATCCGAAGCACCTATCCCCAATGGTAAATGAGCGAGAGAAAAGGGTTTAATCCAAGGCGGGTTCAGCTCCTCCTAAGGTGCTACATTATACTCTCTTTGTGTAGAAAACCAGAAAGGGTAAGTGAGGAAGGGCTGGCCGTTTTGTTGACAAACATCTGAGACTGGTAGTCGGACAATTGACTTCTGATTGCTCTGCTCTGCTGTTCGTCAGGCTTGCAAACATTGTCGATCATGTACCGATCAATGCTCTGGTTTTCTTCGCTTGCTTTGAGTGTGCTTCGAAATCAATTCAGATCTAATTCTGCAATACCAGACTCGGGCTTTGCTCCTACAAATTTGAGTAACTTGCTGCTAGCCTCTTTTTAATTATAAGGTCTTTTTCCAAGCAAAATGGTCTCTTTTTTCTTATAGTGACTCTGGTGTAAATTGTTTAGGCTTCATTCGAAACTATTCTATTTTTTCTATTTTCATCTAGGAAAAGATTCATGAATTTTTCAATATTTGTTCAAAAACTCATACGCTCAGAATCATTTACGAAAAGCATGTCATAGATTTATTTTAGATCCCTTAAAAAGTTTATCTAAGGGTTCCTCTAGCAATTCCCACAGAAGTTCGTCTTGAAATTTCTTGAGTAATTTCTTAAGGAATGCCTAGATAAATTGCACAGGTAATAACAGAGATTGTTCTAAAAATGTTCCAGAGATTCTACCAGGGGTTCCTCCAGAAATTCTATGGAATTACTCTATGAATTCCTCCAGCAATTCCACAACACTTATCAGGAGAAGAATTGCTAAATTTCTCAAAAAATGAACCAGGGATTTATCTTGAAGTACGTCCAGATGATTTCTCCAGAGATTTCACTAGCTTTTCTTCCAGGGATTACTTCTACAGTCTCCTTTAAAGATTTATCAAGCCAATTTTCTATAGAAGTTCCACTGTAATTTTTCTAATCATGCCCGAATAAATGTCTCCGAAGATTCCACTTGAAGTTTTTTAGAGATTCCTCCAGAACATCCTGCAGAATATTTGCCAGTCGTTTATTCTAGGATCATGTAGGATGAAGTAGTTCGCGAAGAATTTCCTTTCGATAAACCTATCAGATAGTCAACTAGGGTTGTCATGGCTTAAACCAGCCGACGGTGTCTACGACCTTCAGGTACTATCAGATAGGTTCCCGGACCTCTAATATCTCATGAAAAACTTGCTTGATAATTGTTTGGATAAATACCTGAAAAAGTTATTGGACTAATATGTGGAATGTTGTGGGCTTAGTGGCCGCGAGGTTTAGTATCGTCAGGCAATGAGCGCAATGAGCGCAGCTGTGCCATTGGAGCATTCTTGTCAGTTGTCTAGTGCTAGTTACAGTATGTGCTGCTAAATGACTGAAGAAGGTGTCCGTGTCTTTTTTTATTTTAAAGACCTTTATTGGATATTACTGTAAAAGATTTTTTGAAAATCTTAGAGAAAAGTCGTTATATCCGAAAGAGAGCAAGAGATGAGAGAATCTCTTATTGTTACATAGGACTTTTAGTTTAGTTCAGCGAGCAATCTATCTCGGATCGAAATAATATCCGAAGGAAAATATTGTCAAAAACCTAACGCAGCTCCGTAACACATACCATAATAGTCGTAATGTTACGAGGAAAAGAAAAAGTCTTAGAAAAATCCTCTGATACATATCTGGATGGACTCTCTGTGATTTTTTGATCCCTGTTTAGTCTCGATTCTCGTTTGATCTTTGATATCTGAAACGCCAACAAAGACCTCTTGAAGGTTTTAAACGTATTTTTTTTCGGAAATGGTTCCACTGTGCGCCTCTGTTTCACACTTTTTCATTTAATATTCACACGCCTTCGGGTGATTCTTGTGTGCAGACATTTTTCGATTTCCGGTGGCGGTGTATTTTTTTGTTGTGATGTTTTTTTTTTTTCAAAAAAATTGTTTCTGACCTAAACTTAAGCGTTTTGTACTAAAATTGGGACAAGTCTCTTGAGAAACTCTCAGGAGGAATCTCAGAAAAAATCTTGAATTTGTAGTACAATTCTGAGTGGAATTTTTAGAGCAAATTCTAAGAAATACCCCGGAAGAATATCTGAAGTAATTTCTGCAGATATCTTTAGAGAAATTACTGGTTCAGTTATTGAACAAAAGTTTTAGAGAATGAAAATTTCTGTGGAAGTGCTCATAAGAACACTAAGCTTAAATGACGCATTCCTTCACAAATTGATTTTTGTCACGCGCTTCCACCTCCTGCTTCTAGCTACAAACCCATAGAAGTAAGGCAAACATCTTATCCCACAATAAAGTCCCACATTGAGAATCCAGGAAATATTTCGTTCTAAGCAAAAGGGTCGACGTTTAGCGGAAACCCTCCTGCTTCCTGTCAAGAAAAAGGACCCTGCTGTCCCCCCTTCCTATCGAGCAGAGTGCGTGCGACTTCGGCGCAATCCCGTATAAACTAGCTCAAGGTCATTTCTGGTCCCGAAAATTTGCCAGGAGCAGCAGCAGCTGCTGCCTCGCGCGCGCTCTTCTCAACTCAACGTTAGCAGCGTACAATCACCTGATTGACGTCACCGCAGCTCTGTGATGCTGCTGCTGCTGCTGCTGCTCTTCGTCGCGGATTTGTGAGCTTGCGATTCCTTTCTACTTAAGTGCTGTGTGCGGTTTCGGTCATTATCAGCGGCCAAAGTGTAATAATAATACGGTCACCCGAAAGAGATGGGATCTCACTTTTTTTTCTTGCTGCTGCACTGTGGGACCATTTCAGAAAAAGACGATCAAAATCTCTAAGGGGTTACACTTCAGGTTAATTATCAGAACTCCAGATCTGAAAAATTTCCTGTTAGAGCTGGTGTTCCCCAAGGCAGCTTTTTGGGACCAATATTATACAATATTTTCACATCTGACTTACCTGAGTTACCTCAGGGATGTCAAAAATCTTTGTTTGCGGATGACACAGGCCTCTCCGCCAGACGAAGCCTGCGTGTCATCTGTAGTCGATTGCAAAAAAGTTTGGATATTTTTTCTTCATACTTGCAAAAATGGAAGATTTCTCCTAATGCTTCCAAAACTCAACTAATAATATTCCCACATAAACCAAAAGCTCTTTATTTGGAACCTTCAAGTAGACATGTTGTCACGATGAGAGGGGTTCCAATAAATTGGTCAGATGAAGTTAAGTATCTAGGGCTCATGTTAGATAAGAATTTAACTTTCAAAAATCACATTGAGGGCATTCAAGCCAAATGTAATAAATATGTAAAATGTCTCTATCCCCTTATTGATAAAAAATCAAAACTTTGTCTTAAGAACAAGCTTTTGATATTCAAACAACAAATTTTCAGGCCAGTCATGTTGTATGCTGTACCAATATGGACTAGCTGTTGTAATACCAGGAAGAAAGCTCTGAGAATTCAAAATAACATTTTGAAAATGATTCTGAAGCTTCCTCCCTGGTATAGTACCAATGAGTTACATATAATATCCAATGTTGAAACAATGGAATAAATGTCAAATACAATAATTAATAATTTCAGGCAAAAATTGTTGCAATCTTCTATTGCCACGATTAATGCGTTATATGATAAGGTTAAGTTAGGTTAAGTAAATTGAAAACGTATTTTTTTTCTTATAAGCAAGTGAAATCAACTCACCTGTAAAAAATCTGAACTGCTACGGCAAATGAAATGTAATATGTTGTTAACAAAATGGTAATAAAATCTTAATTTTTTTCTGTCAAATTAGGATGATAGTGTTGTCTAATAACACAGAACACCTAGATGTAAGAAATGAATGTAATGTTTGGAATGATACTAATAAAGAAAAAAATCTTGAAGGGGTATGAGGATGCCTTACAGCGCATTGATGTGTTTAGGACAGTACCTCTCCAATAATTTATGAAAAACCTCGCTAACAAGTTCCTCAAGATATATTGAATGAAAGCCTGGGAATAAATCTTAGAAAAAATGATGGAAGAATCGCTGAATGCATTCCTGGAGGACTTGGGACGTTGTTGAGAAATTTATTGACTGAAATTCGTAGAGAATTTATGTAGGAACTTCATAAAATAATCTCTAAATAAAATCCTAAGGAAATACTTTTAACTTTCCAAAAAGACCTATCTTACATTGAGATGTTCTCTTTGTTTACTTTCTCTTCAATCAATATCTGAGCCAACGCTCTTCTGTTGCGTCTTTTGCATGAAACGCTAGCCAAGGACATTGTTTTTCGATCTATAGTGAAAAACTCCCAAAAACTTCAGCATTACACTGTTATAATCGAAAAAGAGCTAGAGAGGAGAGAATCTATCATTGTTACATAGGTCCTTTAGTAAGGTTCAGCGAAAAATAATTTGTGAAGGAAAATTTGGCCTAATACATTTTTTTTTTAAACCCTTTTTTAACTTATTCAACTTAAAGTTTCACATCAAAGTTTAAAAACTTCGTTCATAAGATTTAAGCATTGTAGATTATCTTTAGTTACTCAACATTTATATCACAATAAGTCCAGATGTTTTTGGAAACAATCCTTTAATTATAAGAGCTTGTACTATGACATAAGTTAACTAATCGAATAAGAATAAGTAAATGCTTCTACTTGTGTGGCTTCCTTTAATTTTTAAGAGATGGCTTGGCCTGCAAATCTCTCAAATAAAGTTGTTTATCTATCCTGTTTTTTAACCTAAATTTATTTGGTTTAGAGAACCCTTTATTATCATGAAGAAAGAATCGAGGGATTAGAAGTTGTGGATATATCTTTAATTTCAATAACTATTTGGGATCCTCGATGGTTTACTTTGGCGTCTGGGGTTTTTGTCTTGGCAGTAAGATGTACCTAAGCAAGAAGCACATTGTTGAAAAATATGGATTCAGTAGCTTTAAAAAATGCCTACCAAAGTGAATGAAAACTGTCAAAAAATCTCCTTACTAGCACAATTTAAAACTGGGAAAATTCAGAAAAATATATCGGGAAAAAAAGCGGGAATTTGAAAATTGAATTTTGGTGGCCACGTGCTAAGGTGAAGATGTATCGAAGCCAAACTTCAAACCTTTAAGAGCACAATTCTAGAGAACCAGACAAGTTTTCACATTCAACCGCTATCTGTTTCTCTAGATTTGTGCTCTTGAGAAATTGAGGGTTGGCTTCGATTCATTCTCAATTTCTAAAACCATAAACTTTTCGATACGATTTTTTTTTATAAAAAATAACTTTTCGATACGATTTTTTTTTATAAAAAATAACTTTTCAAAAAGCTTAAAAAAATACGATTTTACAAATATTAAAAAGTTTGCACAACGTATTGTTTTGGTATTTTACGATTCAATTATGGACAACTCCAAAAAAACTAATTTCCAGATTAAGTTAGCAGTTTGCCTACAATTTCTCTTTAAAAACGGTGTCAACGAATACAAGTATCTTTTTGCTTCAAATTCAATATTCTAGAAGTATACTGAAGCTTTTTTTTCTAAAACGATCCCACTGTGCGGCTCTGTGTTCCACCACTTTTTCATTCGATATCCACATGCCTCCTTCGGGTGGTGATTCTGTGGATGGTGTGCAGACATTTTTTGATTCCCGGTGGCGCGGCGCTGTGTATTTGTTTTGTTGTGATTGTTATTTCGAGGAAATGAGGCAAACGATTGTAAATTTAAATTGTCGCACCCATTTCGCGCGTGCGGCACTACCTAGTGCCGTCTGGTCAAATCAAAACTCTCGATTCGTTAGTAGGAGGAGGTGGACGCCATAAGAAGGTCGCGGTTAGAGAAGATCTCGTTCTGTTAGACTGTTTAACTTAAATGTGTCAATTTTTTGGACGCAAAATGCAATTTATGGCTGTTAAACAGCGGTCATGTGTTGGTTTTAATTGTGATGGAAAGTGTGAATCTTGGCACTAGAGGTTTGAGCGCTAATTTTAGTTAGACATAAATTGTTAATTAGTCGATCGGTTGTCTTGAGGCTTTCGGGAGGCTAATGGATGGTCTCTTGAATCCATAAACCGGATGCTTTTGGGAATAGCCGTAAAGTACAATGGAGTTGTGAAAAGTTGAGAAAGTCTAGACGATTCCTGCGTACTCGTGTATGACCTAAATGTAAAATTATGTTGAATTGTAGCATACACTTTTATTAAAGTGACGTTTTTAGTTCAGCAATAAAGAACGTGGATTCAGAGCAATAAACCCAGCTAATTCTGGGTTCCAATCCTAATTGGTATATGAAATTTTCGTTACTTGATTTCTTCTTCTTGGCTCCTACTGGGATAGAGAGATTTTCGCAATCGTATCGTATATCATGTGACCGGAACGACGATACTCTATGCCCAAGAAAGTCCATTATGAAAGTATGCTGGACCGTCCCGGAATCGAACCCAAACATCTTCAGCATGATGTTCTTTACTTTATTGCTGTGAACGATATCTCAAGATTAGGAATTTTCTGTGAAAATGCTAGATTTTAATGGTAATTATCGGTTTCCTGAAGGAAATCCGGGATTTCGACGAGAGTTTTGAGTGGGATACCGGTAGAAAACACCTCGGTTTCAATAATAATTCTCCTAGGATTTCGGTAGGATTTTAAATGGTTCTGGTTGGACATCTTTAGATTCCGGTTGAAATTGTGATATTCCGGTGGGACTTCTTGAACTTGAAAGGAAATTTTCGATTTCGATGCTAGTTCTGGGATTCCAGTTTGTATTCTGAGATTTTCTTTCAGTTCTGAGTAGATTTTTGAAATTATGGGTGTTCAAAAATCGTAATTTGCTATTTTGCCGCGATCGTTTTCAGATTCGTCTCTGCGTTTCTGGCCCTTCATACAGAGGACTGTATTTTCGGGTTTAGCATTGTTCATCGTTTCGATAGATAATAGTATCTCATAATCTAAATTATCATTTGAGATTGAAAAGCGCTCAATATCAGATTCACAGATAATATTGACGAATGTCGATAAGCCCTTTTGTAGTATCACCTTTCCCAAAAGGCAGGGGCGACTCGTAACCTCACTTTCTACCTGTTCTACGTTACTAGAAATTGATATTTTGACGAATTTACTATCTAATTCAAAATACAAATGATTGAAATCGACTTTTAAGGCCATTCCCTACTAAGTAGATACCCATTTGTTATGAAAATTCAAAAGTTTCTATACGTAGAACAGGTAGATTTGAGGTTAGGGAATCGCCACTGCCACTGCCGATTCCCAACTTTTTTTCGCTGGAAGGATTGTTCCAATATTATAGGCAGTTCCTTGATCTGATAGATGATGACAGTAACTCATCAGCAATATCATACCAATTTAGTATCTAGATCAAACATTGCTTCAAAGATTCGTCATTTCCCAAATAAATCTAAAATTATAAAACTCCAATCCTTACATTTAAAACCCAACCGAATCTGTGACGTTCATCCGGCCATGCCACACACACCTTCTCGGGAACAACAGCGTGTGAGGGCACGCATCGGGAAGGTGGTCCCGGTTCGACGATCCGATTCCGAACAAAGTAAACCGAAAGGAGCGGAAAAATCGATCGAATCAGATGTTTTCCATTTCCACTCTCACTCTCACTGGCCACCCGCGACCGGCCGACCAGCACCAGCAGTAATTCCGAGCTTGGAAAATCAACCAACCGGTCGACCGGACCGTTAGCACCAACCATCGATTGTCCAAATGTGATGGCGGCGGCGGTGGCGGCGTGCTCTCTCACTCCCACTTGTTCCCGGTTCGGTGGACCGGCTCCTCGTTCGCATGCTTTCCAGTGGCAGTCGGCGAACGTTCGAAACTCTCACTCTCTCTCTCACCGGATTCAACAAATGCGACCTGAGACGGAAACACCGATGAATTGGTTTTCCTTTATTTCTCTTTCTAACTGCTGCCGGTTGTCCATGGATTGGATCCCCCCTCGGTACACTGCTGTTAGGGTTCCCATATTTGTAATGAACATGAGCATGATTGATCGCCCAGAGTTGCTACTCCGCTATTGCAAGAACAACTGTACCTACACAGAGAATCAACGGACGCTACTGATGATCAGTAGCATACTCAATGTGTAAGTACTGGTGCTCTCATAATTATAACAAACAATAACGGTGCCGGCTACGTCCGAATGCAGGTCAATTTGGGGATGGGAAAGAAATGTGACATGTTACCTGCTTTATGGAAGCCGAGCAGTCCTCTGCACTTCTACAAGAAAACACTGAGATTTTATTTACATGATTTGCCTTGATAGAGGGTAGAAATCCCATAAAAGATTGCATTAAGCTTAAAAAATACAGTGAAATCTCGATAAGTCGATGGCCCATAACTCGATATCGATAACTTTCATGGTTATTATGATGGTCCCTTGAAACCGCTTTCCGAAGGATTCGTATTCTATGACTCGATATTTTCAAGAGTTGATAATTCCCTCAATATCAAAGAATGAAGATTTTACTGTATTTATTTATGGAACAAGTTGCAAAATTAAGGTTTTTCAACACAAATCGTACATTTATCCATCAAGGCTTGTCAAGTGTAAAAAATAACGACGAGTAGAAAATAATCGAGTTTGGCAATGAGTACAACGTTCTGTGCTATTACGGAAAATCGTCGTTATAGTTGGAATATTCCTAGGAGCATCTATCCTATTTTAACTCAAAATCCCTCACCTTATAAGGCCTTAGTGAAAGATAATCACTTTTGTCCTTATTTGCTGAAATTAATAACAAATTATTGAGCAATAAAGTCTTCCCAGGCAAAAAAGACTGCATTGTACTCTTAAAAGAGTACAGATGGTAACCCTATCTGCCAATGGTGATGCTCGATGACAACGACGATGATGGGGACGGTTCGTCGTTGTTTCGGATGACGAAGGAGGACGGGTGGGTAGCTTCGCGGGGACAGTTTATCACATGCGACAAGCCCTCACGACGACGTGTTTCACATCTTTACAGTCGGTCCTCCTAGGCATTATTACGATGGGAAACTTTTGTGTTAGATTTTGATCCTACGCAACGTTGCGTTGAGTCTTTCTACAGAGTTATCGAGCAAAAAATAAAGAGTTCATCGGGGTTTGCGTTTGCCCTGCTGCGCGGTGAACTATGAAATGGTCGAACCCTCCAGATGTGGCCCTGTGTGAACTACATTTTTTGCGTATTAGTTTTTTGGGTTCGGTTAGGAAATTCGGTTGTTAATCACTCCGGGATCGTTGAATGAAGAAAAAAGAAGGTTTTGAAGGTCATTCATTTTTGTGTCTCTTCGTTCGTCAATTAATCTTTTGGCCCTTCTGGCACAGCAAGTTATTCTGGAAAGACAAGTTTCTGTTTAAAAATAAATTGTTGAGAGGATGGTCGTGAGATTCAGATCAGTCTAACATACTGAATGTTTATCCAAGATTCTTAATATTCCTTCAGAACTTCAATCATTCTCAATCACTGTCTTTTCGAACATGTCGGTTATAAAAAGCTTATACTTTAAATTGATAACAGTGATGAGGGAGTACGAGATCAACTTTAGCTCAGTAAACACAAGATTTTGTCTTTTGAGTAAAACAACCCTTGGCGAAAAGTTTTCGAATGATTAACTTCAAGATTATAACAAACACGCAAGAATTTATCGATAACACTGCGGAACACATTTGTTGTGCATCTATGAGAGGTCGTAGAGTTCTCTGCATCTTTCTTAAGTAGGTGTTCAAACAATCATCCTTTCCAATTCCCTAGCTTTCGCAAGGACGTGGCCAGGACAGCTCTCGATTATTGGAGGATGTGTCAATCTTGTCTTTGGTAACGGACGGGAACCCTCATACAATGGTCTAAGATTGTACTACCTACGAATTTGTGCGAAATGCTAATGTATCTGTTTAGATTGAACAACTTCTGTTATTTGAAGATATTTTGTTAGAATATTTCAAAATAATAATCCTGGAGTTACTAAAATATCCGAAGTAATTTCAACAGCAAACCTCGGATTTTTTTTTCGGGAAATTAGTGGTGAAATCCCAAGTTCAAATGGAATTGTAGAGGGGATATTTCTTTAAAAAAATATCTAAAAAAATCAAGAAATATCTTCGGTATTATTTGGAGAATTCAAGCGGGAATCCTGGATGAAATCCATGGTTTTCAAAAATCTAGAAATAATTCCTGGAAGATTAAAAAAAAAAGTCATTGAAGAACCTGGAGAAAGCTTCGCAGGTATTTTTGAAGGATTTTCCTCAAGATCTGTGGAAAATTATCTGAAACACTTTTTCAAGGAACAGCTGGAAGAAAATTTTTGAAAAAAAATTGCAGAACAATCGGAAAAAAGGTAGAAAAATCGCGATGAAAGTTCTGAAGAAATTCAAGAAGAGCCTGGAAATTTCTTGAAGAATAAAATCCTTTCTGTACGGGAATTAAATGATGAACATCTGAACGAATTCCTGGAAGAATCTTTGGAGAAATTCCTAGAAATATTTATGCAGGAATTCAAGGGGAAATTCTTGGAATCATTTCTGAATGTGATCTCAGTACTATTCATAGAAGAATGAATTACTGGATGAATCACTGGAAATATCCGTGCTGAACAAATTATAAGAGATACTCCTGGGAGAATCCGTATAGGATACCAATATACAGGGTGTCCATCCATCCGGGAAATCCGGGAAAATCGGGAAAAACCCGGGAATTACAAATGACCGGGAAAATACGAGAAATACCCGGGAATTTCGAGAAAAATCCGGGAAAATATGTGTTTCAATCCTAAAACTACCGGTTTGTTCGAATTTCGAAGCACTATGGGTGAAACTAAAAAAAAACAGCAGGGGTACGACTGGTTTTCACTTGTATTTCACATCATGACTAATCTTTGGTGAGTTTGTAGAGAGATAGATTACGATTAAGATCTTTGCAACATTACTAGAAAGATACTCAGGGAATCCTGGCAAGGTTTTTAGCGAGATGATTGTTAGATTTCCATTTAAATTCACGGTATTTTTTTATGAGATCTTAGCTGGAATCCTAACGGAAATCGAATCGACAATTGACAGTTTCTTGATTGTTCCTTCTGAGAGATCACTGAAATAGTTATTAGTAGATTGCTTATGAGTTTTTCAGTGGATTCTAGAATTGAAATTCTTAGTATATTTGTAAAGATTGGCGGAGAGTTAAGCAAAAAAAAAAAATCTTATGAGAACTGAAATCCTGGACAGAATAATAAACAGTTTCGTTTGGCGGATTTCTAAAGATGTTGATGTTGATGATACTGATTCTTGATGAAGCCTTGTCTGAATTACTAGTTTGACTAGTCCTTGACCTATGTTAAAATTGTGATAAGGCCATTACGAGATTTTGTATGAATTTCTACAGATTTATAGCGAATTCTGCCATTTATCTGATGAATACATAAATAGCGACTATCTAAAGGATAGTCTTGGCCAGATATTTGTAAAGTTTTTTGATTAGATTCTTGACCAAACGTTTTGAAGAATGCTTGGAAGAGGCAACCAAAGTCAATGTCAATGACTTATCGTCATCAACATGACGTAAAATTAATCGGTGACGGCGAACAGGTCTAGTTGACTCCCTTAGACGTCGTGGACTTCAATAAGTATTTGTTAAATATGTTGGTGTTTCTTTGTAATCCCTCCTTGGAAATTTTTTGAAGGTAGTTCAGTATTGGATCGAATTCTTAAAACAGGAAATGAAAAAATCCTAATAATTCAAACAAACTAAGCTAAACCAGATGATTTTTTTTCTGCGATACTGCAGATTCTTCCTGGAACTTCCAGGAAGCAATTCAGAAATCATTATATTACTCATAGTTTCCATTCATTCCACAGTTTCCATCCAGAACAAAATTAGATGTCACTGGAGCCTTCCTGCATCTAGCATTCATCGTAGTTTGTTCTGGATAAAAACTGTAAGAAAAGACTAACGAATCTATGGTTCAATGATGTGTTTTGGAATTGAGATGAAAATTTAAAGAAAAAAAAAAAAACGACGGGGATTGTAGTCTGTAATGTGGCTATCGCATCTGCTTTCTAAACAGGAGGTCCTAGGCCCGTCGTTTTCTCATATTTATAACATTTTTCCTATTGGCTATCTTTCTGTATCTTTCTGCGTTATCTTTGATCCTATCTTTCGCTAGAATTGAATAAATCGACACAACCGCTTAGCATAGTGGTATGTATCGGTACGGTCGATTGGAACCAAGGTGCAGGAAATGCAGGAGATTCTTCAGTTTTCTAGTAACAACAGATATCTTATGGACATTTCTTCCTCTTTCCGATGGACATAAGGACATGGCCGGCGCCGTGATCAATCTGGAATTAGAAAGGGTAGTGTGATTGTACATTGAAGATGGTAAAAATCTATAAACCAAGCTCCATCTGAGTGGTTCTCTGTGTAATATCAGATGAAAGTTTGAAAAGAAATCAGTTCCGATTGGATTCGAACTGACGACTTCGTTTTTGCTGTGTCGGTCCCTTAACCATATTAGCCACGCAATAAATTATAAACCTGTTGAATAGAATGCCAATAAGGATTTAATCCCACAGACTTTGCTTTCTGATTACAAGTTTTATACTGCGTTGGAAATGTTACAAGGATGCTGATGACTTGTGGAGAGAATGAAGATAAAAAATCTAGAAGAAAAAAAAGCTGAAAATTGAAATTGAATTGGTGAAAGCTGAAAATTTCTTAATTCTTTAAGGAAGTTGAGGATTTCGTAAAGATTACAAGAGAGTAAAAGACATGGATCTCCACTGAAATTCTTCCGGAGATTTCGGTTGAATCTTTCGCTTGTCCTTACTCTGCTAATTAACACTAAAATATAGAATTTTCAGTCCGAAAGTAGACTTCAACTGATTTAAAACGAAAATCGTTTTATATGATCTGAGAGTTCGGTGATTTTCCATTGGAGGACGAAAATTGTAATCAGTGATTTCGATGCAGAGAGAGAGAGAACAGAATTCGGCGAACCGAAAGGAGAATCTACTCGCTCCAGTTGCTGTTCGTTATGATGACGACGATGACAAAGAACAGTAGCTGTTCTTTGAAGGGCCGTCAGCTGAGCTGAGCATAGGCTAGAGCTAGGCACGGTAACGAATGATGGTGCTGCTGGTCGTTACTTTCACTGAAGTTACTTTTCGCTCATGCGCCCTCTGTCGTGCCAGAAGAGTTACCATCAAACAAAACACCGGAGAGGACCGACGACCGAAAGCCGGCTCTTTTTGTGCAGATTATCATCATCTTCGGTCTTCTATAGGAAGCGCTGCTACTGGTTATAAATGATTGCCACTGCTAACTCAGCTCTCTCTTCGGTGAACCCGGTGGTTTTGAGGAGGAGCGGCTCTCCTCTCGTTGCATTTCTCATTTCCGCGAATCATTTTCATGTTGTGTTCGACGAAACTAAACTTCGATTGCCTTCCATGGTTGGATTGGTTAAGCGTTAACTTTGCCAGGTTTCAAAGGCTTTTGGAAAGATTAATTTACGCTCGGAAGGTGATTTCAATTCTTTTGATGATTCTCTGTTGCAATTGTAGAAGGTATTCCAATTTTCCATGAGGCCTTTTCATTTAGGATTTTCTTCTAAAGAATACTGTCCAAAATTACTGTATGAGTCTTTTACAGTGATTTAAAGTAGTTTATTTTCAGACTGTCAAAATCTCTGAATTCCATACGCATTTGTACACGAATTGCTGTGCAAATTAAGGGCTGAATAGGTCATAGAAAATACTTATAACGAAGTTAATCACGAGAATGTTTAACATTTCTCACGTAATTTTTCAAAAGGAGCTATGTAACAATGAAAAATTACCTCCTCTCTCGGTCTCATCTAATTATAACAGTGTAATACTAGAGCTTTTGTGAAGTTGTTTACTATAGATCGAAAGACAATATCCTTGACTAGCGTTTCATACGAAAAAATGGAACAGTAGAGGTTATTGTGGCTCAGTTATTGATTAAAGTGAGCCTTTCAATGTTAGATAAGTCATTTTGAAAAGTTACGCGTGATTTTGCAACTTAGCTTCCTCTCTGACCTAGCTCGAAGCAGAAGGTTATGGAGCAAGTATTGATGCTTTAACCCATAGCTTGAGCACAAGTTGTTCCATTTCTGGAAGATCCGGTCGTATCACTTCCTTCTAGTGGATCCTAGAGCGGAGTCTAGGACATAGACCAGACCATTGTTTCTCAAACTTTGATTTTGTGACTCCCAATGTCTCGTCAGCTCGCTTTTTGTAGTACATGCAAAGCGAGGCTCTGACAGATCGCGAAAGCAAAGTTTGGGAAACGTTGGACTAGACCATTACTTTCTCTATCATCCATCTCATCGACATCTATGGGGGTGCCGGTGAGTCGCTGGCCAGGACTTCATTCTCCTTTCCTTTCCTTTTCGAAGGAGATGGACGTGGCCGGCAATAGAAGTTGTCATGTCTTTTCATATCTGCCTCGATTGGACAGCTGGTTCTTTCAAAATACTATTCCATAAGCAATATGATTCAGAGTGGTAATGTGAATAACATGACAGTTTGCAGTATGCTGTCTACGAAATACTCCTTTTATGTGCAGCGCAATACAAAGCAGAAGGTCATTGATTTGACCACAACTCTATGCTTTTTTCTTGGCTTCTTCGAAAATGTCATATATCTGAATCCATTATCTGTCATCTCATTTTTTTCCAAGATATAACATTGCACACTCCGAAAAAAATCATGCGATTTTACGTCTTTTGGATGTCATAAAAGAAGCGAGCCAAATGACGTGAATTTGTGTCACATTTTAAATACGATGGTGTCTGATTCGGGAAATGTGAATCATAACGGTATCGTTTTCATGTCCTTCATAATGTAAAATTACATTTTTCTTTCAATACATCTTTCAGAACCCATTTTTATGTCATTTCATCACTTACATCACTGCCCATAAAGGCATAACTGTCCCATATTGAAAAAGTAGGCATTGAGAAAACACCGCTCAAAGTTTGAAGTTTGACTCATACAAATGTTCATGATTTTCTAGTACATTTCTACTTGCCATACTCATTCAACACAACCTCACAGGTAACTCATTTTGCTTCTATTGATCATTAAAAAATATAAATTTGAACAGAATTGCTATTTCGGTTGAAAGTTCATATAGAGACTGTTATGCCTTTATTTTTCAATATGGGACTGCACTAACTTCATATTTTTCCACAATATTTTCAAACAAAGTTTGTTAATTTTTATGTGCATAGTAAAATATATATTGTAACATGGATGTTGCGACGAAAAAAGGTGTTGGTTCGAAAATCAATATGGGACAGTTATGCTTTTATGGGCAGATCATGTGTCATTCAGTCATAATGTGATTTACGTCCGGAGTGATTTTCATTATTTTTAAGAGTGTATTTAACTATTATTCAACTTGTAAAGTATTGTTTCTCATTCTGGTAATTTTCAAACTATTTTCTGTAGAACTATTTCCATGATTGGCAAGGTTTTGTTTTGACTATTCTGCAACTACCATTCTTTAGAAAATAAGCTGCGTATCAGCAATATAGATGTTACGATTTTTCCTATTGTTGAAAGCAATCCAATGATTGGTAGAATTCCTCGGAGCGCTGTCCCACACGCTTAGCACAATGCATAGCCACACTTTCATCTAATCAAATAGTTTGAAAACTGGTTATGTCCACCGCTGCTGAACACCGACCAAAATTTTTGGCTCTAGTTCCGCCCGAATATGTGTTTTTTTTTTTTTTTTTTTTTTTGTTTTTTACAAGGGGGAAATCTGCAAACAGATCCCCTGAGAAGATAACTCAGGGAATGCGGGGATGACGCACCAACGACGACCCGCTAAAACCAGCCTATGCACTGTGCTTGAGCAATTCATTTAGAATTGCTCAAGTGGTGAACAGTGCATCGACATGACCCTTGGACTCAGACCCTCATCTCCCCGGAACCACCTTACGGTATTTCTTCGGGAAGGGACCAGTGCATATAGCACAACACGTGTAGCAGAAGTAGCCTAGGCAAACTGCTTCTCCTAGCCGACTTAAACAATGTTACAAGGGACCAGCCTCGGCAGGGCTAATCCTCTGCAGCCAACTCTTGGTCGGCGCGCCATAGACGCTGCAATTCTAACATAATGTGAGTGACAGCCGTAGTTACTGCATTCCAGCACTCGGCATCCGCACACATTCTCTCTATAATATTGTCGGGGGACGTGTCCCCTCCGCATGTAGTGAGCATGCGACCTCTCACAACAATGAAACGGGGGCAGTCGAACACGACATGCTCCGCTGTTTCCTCTACACCAGCACAATTGGGGCACGCAGGAGATTCTGAGTGCCCGAACCTATGCAGGTACTGTCTATAGCAACCATGTCCTGACAGAAACTGCGTCAGGTGGAAGTTCACTTCCCCATGGCTTCTACCATACCAATCTGACACATTTGGTATTAGTCGATGGGTCCATCTACCCTTAGTGGAGTTATCCCATTCCTGCTGCCAGCTTCTGAGCGTTTCCTCTTTACACGTGTCGCGGACTCCTCTGGTACCCCTTTGGTTGAAGCATTGAACATCTTCCTTGATGATGAGCCCGATGGGCGTCATCCCGGCTATGATGCACACGGCCTCTTTAGATACCGTCCGGTATGCACTTGCTACTCTTAAGCACATTATCCTGTACGTGCTTTCCAACCGCTTTAGGTTTCTTCTCGTTATAAGCGCTTTTGACCAGATTGGTCCTCCATACCTTAGTATGGATAGCGCCACGCTTGCCAGCAGCTTGCGTTTGCTGGCAATTACAGCAGAGCTGTTAGACATCATCCTCGAGAGCGCCGCTATAGCCGTAGATGCCCTTTTACAGGCATATTCAACGTGGCTAGCGAAGCTCAGCTTGTCATCAATCATTACCCCAAGATGCCTAAGGGATCGTTTGGACTCTATGGTGCAATCACCTACCGAGATAAGCGCCCGTTGCTCGGACTTGCGGTTGTTGACCACCACCACCTCAGTCTTGTGACGGGCCAGTCCTAGTTTCCTAGACTTCATCCATTCCTCAACCAGGGAAATAGAGTGCGCTGCTGTCAACTCTACTTCCTCCATCGATTCACCATAGACCACTAGGGTGATATCGTCGGCGAAGCCAACAATCTTAACACCCGTCGGAAGGGGCAGCCTCAGTACGTCATCGTACATCGCATTCCATAACAGCGGGCCCAGGATTGAACCTTGAGGTACTCCCGCGGTAATTCGAACGCTTTTCTGCCCCTCCTCTGTGTCATACAGTAGAATCCTACCATCAAAATAGCTTTCTAGAAGCTTACACAACTGCACCGGTACCTTGAGGCGGTGAAGCGCGTGTGCTATTGCTTCCCAGCTTGCGCTGTTGAACGCATTCTTCACATCCAGAGTGACAACCGCGCAGTAACGGGTGCCGCTCCTTTTATGCTCGATTGCCACCTCAGCTGTTTGAACGACCGACTGGATGGCGTCCAGAGTAGATTTACCTTTTCTGAATCCAAACTGGTTGTTGGACAGGCCGTCCGCACTCTCCGTATACGGTACTAGTCTGTTGAGAATCAACCTCTCCAATAACTTGCCCGTCGTATCTAGTAGACAGATAGGTCTATACGCCGACGGGTCACCTGGTGGTTTCCCCGCCTTTGGTAGTAGCACCAATTTCTGTCGCTTCCATACATCCGGGAAGATTCCTTGATCAATGCAGCGTTGCATCGTGGTTCTGAACATGTCCGGATCCGTGTTCACTGCCGCTTTTAAGGCAACATTCGGGATACCATCGGGTCCCGGTGCCTTGTTTGACGCGAATGATTTCACGACTTCTGCCAGCTCTTCGTTCGTCACTCTCGCCACTTCTTCTTCTTCATCTGCCGCATACGGCGCTGGGGGCCATGGGCTTATGGGATGGTGCGGGAAAAGTGTGGAACTGCCCGCATGCATTGTCAAACCAAGGGTAGGGTTAAAGTTCCTCCTCGCAAGTTCGCAAGAGCGCACTTTGTCTGACAAAGAACAGTCCCAAATCTTTTCCGAAAACGGCGAAAGCTTTGTCAGCGAATAATATCCACTCTTTTTTGTTGGCGATTCTTTCTCCGTCCTGCTCCCCGACTAGGACGATTCTACCCCCAATTTACTACAGTTCTAGCTCTCTCTCCACTGGAAAACAGTAGTCAGGCACACAGTGGTCCGGATTTGGAAAATCGTTGCGAAAATCACGCATTCTCAGTATTTCAGGCAGTGTGACCAAGAAAAATGTTTTGTAGGATTGCAGAACCTATTTTGGGCTCAGTCATCATTCCATGGTTTTCATAGAACAAGATTCTAAGAAAATAATTGTTTTCTTAGAAAAAATACCAAATGTTTTGACAAAATTAGGAAACCATCTTTCTCTAATCAATTCTTTAGTCTAAAATTGGCGTTATAATGAAGTTGTCCTTCAGTTATTTGACATACCTATCTAAAATAATAGTTGTTACTTAAATGAGGTTAATAATAGACGAAAAAAATTGCATCCTGGAATGCTGAATCTGTACGAATCGATCAGAAAAATAAGCTGAGAGCCAAATTTGAGAAGAATTCGGTGAAGTAGTTGTGTTTTTAAGCGAAATATAAGGTTTTCGGAAATTGACAGCTACCAAGTGCTTAAACATGATGGAAAACAATGTTTTTTTTTTTTTAACTCTAGTAGGGTGCAGAGCTACTTGGGCACTTCTATGATTCACTTTGGCATAAGGTGTTTTTCTCAGCCGAATTGTTTGAAACTGCAAAAAGGTGCATATCAACACGACGCATCTTGTAGCCAAATATGAGCTCAGAAGCTTTCAAAAAACCCTACTGCCGAAGTTTTCAAAAAGCCCCACTTTTGATTCACCAAAGTGCCTAGAATAGGATCCGGCTTCCTATGTGCTTCTAGCTATCTGAAATTGTAAATGAATATTCGACTTTGTTTTCGAATATAAAACTATGTTTAGAAATTAAGTTTTTGCCAGCATTCCAAACAACTGGACCTCCGTGAGCCGCCTTGCTTGGAGGCGATGAGCTTGTTAAAAGAAATGAGCCGGGGAAATTTATGAAAATGTTTGTCGAATTCTTCCTTCTTTGTGCGACGACGATGACGACAACGCCAAACTAACTAGGATGAGAGTTGAGTTCGAGCGAGGACGAGCTTTGCCTTTGTGCACGCGTTCGCATAATAACAAAACACTGTCTCCATTCTCAGTTTTCTCCGGGAGTTGTCGGCGGATCGCGGGAACGCGATTTAACCTGATTTGTCGGATCCATGTTTTATGTTTTTTTTTGAAAGAAGTTATAATGGCAACATTCATTCCGCGGCTTGGAGGGGGTTTTAAGTGAGCGTTGTCCCGGAATTGTGTACACGCGAAAACCTATCTGCCTGCACTGATAGGATTCCGTTGTTCTGTTGGACTGCCTAAGCCTAGATTTGAGTCGACCGAAAAGTTTGTCGAGTGACGACGTTTTATTGCTACAGGTTGAGTTGATTCTGATTAAAAGTTTCTGCCAGCAACAATTCATACTTTTGGCGAACGGCTTAGATACGGACGGAATGCAAGAGGATTTTTTTTCTCCCGGTCTCCCGCTATTGAATTTTATTCTGAGCAGGTGTGTGTGTGTGTGTGTGTATACAATGCACCTCCCACTGACCGGCAGTGCTTTTATGGAAGAAAATTGTATGCATGTATTTATTGATAGCCTTCGATATCTTTATATCTGCAGACAATTTTAGCCCAGGAGATGAAAGGTGATAGCTCTACTGAAATTCCAACGACCCATTTCAAGAATGGCAGTAAATACACACACATTCTGAGGTCATTTTCATATACAGTAAGCCCCGCATAAAAACACCCAGATATCAAATGGATATCTGAAATATTTTTACACTTCCCGAATCGAAAATTAAATGTTCGACCCTGGCACGTATTTAGTTTCATATGGAAACAGGTAGGTAAATAATAATAAAGAATGATTTTACCAGGATGTAATGCTGTTTCTTCCGTCGCAGCACTGTACTTACCGCAAAATACAACGCACTTTTTCACTGCACTGCGCGCGAAACACGATTAATCCTGCTTGACCGCTTCACCCGCCCCCGCAGGAGCAAGCGGCACGGTCAAAGGATCACACACTACTAAATTAGTCCGCGAATCACGCCACTTTTCTCCCCCCCCCCCACTGCACTGCGCGCGAAACACGATTAATCCTGCTTGACCGCTTCACCCGCCCCCGCAGGAGCAAGCGGCACGGTCAAAGGATCACACACTACTAAATTAGTCCGCGAATCACGCCACTTTTCTCCCCCCCCCCACTGCACTGCGCGCGAAACACGATTAATCCTGCTTGACCGCTTCACCCGCCCCCGCAGGAGCAAGCGGCACGGTCAAAGGATCACACACTACTCTTGAATTTTATTCTGAGCAGGTATTACGAAACTGCTGAGTCAACAGATTATTTGCGCAGCATTGGAGCCATGGCGACAGACGACGGTGTCAATTGCAATCCGTAAATCAAGTTTGAGACGGTGTTTATTATTTTCTGGAGATCGTTTTGAATGAAACTCAAGAATCAAATCTTCAACAAATAAACTGTATATGAAGTTTTTGGGATTATTAATGAGAACAAAGAACTGTTTTTAGTAATTCTATTTCGAACTAGTGGTTCCGGCAAACTTTGTCTTGCCAGGCTGCCTAGGCTGTTAAAAGACGCTATAAAAACTCCCATACAAAGTGACAGATTAATTTTAAACTGTTTTGTTTTACTATTCCGGAGACTGGACCGAAACTTCAACAATATTATTCCGGAGATTAATTCTAAACTTTTTCTACTCAAAAACACGTAGGAACCCTTGACAAAGAATTAGAATCATTTTGCTTTTGAAAACGTGAGTAGGGGCATAAGTCGGCCATTGTGACGGCCATTTTTGGATTCCGAGATGTTCCACCTTAAGTCGTGCCAATATATGCTTTTCGACCCCTGACCTCAAATTGCAGAATTCAGTGAACTTAGCTATAAAAACAAACCTCGAGCTACTGTCGGCTAAAAGTAATCAAGCTTAACAAAATACAATCATTTACGGGATTGACACTTTGAACGAAACCTTGTCATCCTGTGGGGCTTGAAGAGTGACGTTTCCCAGACAAGTAGTAAAGGGAACCTTACAAATGTAACTATATGTTCTGCGATTTGTCTACTCGTGTAGTTGTCTTATGGTGGTAAGCTCCATCGAAGTTACGACGCCAATCGCGTATCATCCTCGATTTTACTATAGTAAAATCGAGGATAATACGCGATTGGCGTATTAACTTCGATGGAGCTTACCACCATTAATTTATTTATTTCTCGCGTAACTTTTCAAAAGGACCTATGTAACAATGAGAGATTCTCTCCTCTCGCTCTCTTTCGATTATAGCAGTGCAATATTGAAGCTTTTGGGAAATTTTCCACTATAAATCGAAAGGCAATGTTCTTGGTACAACTAATGTTCCTGCTCAATAGTTGAATTCTGTTTTGGCTCCCATAATTTTCTTTCAGGACATACGTTTTTGTAATCACTTGAGAGACGTTTAAAGACGACGATTAGCAAGCATGCAGTTATCATGATAACGAAATGATCTGATTTATCACTGTCACGTGACAGTCATGTCTATCACATTTCCTCGATCATGTTACAGACAATTTGCAAAAAATCTTCCCAAATGTGACGAGAAGCAAGGTTTACGCTTTTATTTGGTCATTCACTAAATTTACCGACAAGAATATCCTTATCTGGTGGTGTAGTCGGTGAAACTGATAGGCCGTTTCACCTATCATTTGTTATCTAATCGAAATTATACCAACACATACTGGAACGAACTTTTAAAGTAGATCAACTTGTTCGCAGAAGTCCGCCCCCATCAAAATCGACCTGAAGCTGAATTGAATTGAAGTCTTCCTGGAAAGCTCCACTTGAGGAGGCTCCTTACCATTCACGCGCTTTATCCGATTATCTAATCTCGATTCGCCGAGCCGTAAAATCAGAACCTCCCCATTATTAGCCGCAGATATGATATAGGGGTACAGCGCTCAACGACCTACACTATCTACACTAGGGTGGTTCATATATTCAAAAAAGGACTCCTTATGAGCTTTATGATACACATTGAGTTATGCCAAATCTCCAGCCTTTTTGATGATCCAAATACCATGGAGAATAGAATAAATCAAACTTGTGCTATTTTTAGTTACATTCTTCTTCTTCTTGGCATTAACGTCCTCACTGTGTATTATTTTGTTATTATTTTTCGTGGGAAAATGAAAGAAAATCCTTAATGTTTGAACGCAAAACGATTGCCTGCAAAATTTAAGCAAACAAATGTAAAAAAAGGATTCATTTTGAAACAGTTTTAGAAGAGAGTATTCAATGGTTCTTAATTTTCTCAACCCGCATGAAAGTTACTTACGTCGTTTTGAAAAAGTTATCAAGAAATGATAAAATGTTGTGACGTGCACAGTAATGTTTTACCGGTGTGTCATTTTTGTTTTGTTTTTTTTTTTCATATAAATTTACTAATAACTCTTCAAATCCTCACCAGAATAGCTGAAAATTTTACATAACTCTGAAAATATTATCATCATATAGATTGTAAAAAAATGATGGGAGTGAGATTTTCAAACTTTTTTTGTTATTTGAACCACCCTAACCCACACAGTGCGCGACGATTTTGTCCACCCGACCGATAACAGGTAAACACAGATTATTTCCCGCCATTGGGAATAAATAATTGTCCTACTATGCTTAATCGCCTCGCCACACAACAGAGGAAAGAGCGCGACGGGCGACAATCAATTTATGATTTATTAATACACCAATATAACTTGTACTCCCATCTGGATGAAAGCGTTGCGTCGGGACGGGCGGTACCGGCAAAGGCGGCAAGAAGGCCTTGAGTAACTTTCCAGGGAATCATTACCAGTGGAAAGCAGGTTGGCGAATACCGTAGACTAGGGTGCGGCGTATTTTTCAGAAGTTTCCTAAACCAAAAGTTCCTATGGTCTTTTGAATATAAATTACATAGAAAGAGAAAGTTTGTAGTCTCGCGTTACAATTCTAAAGGTCCAATGATCAAATTGGAAACAAATCGGTTTCTGATACCATTCAATTACATGTCCCAACACCCACAAACTATGCAAACATTATCAACACAATCATGAAACTTACCGTTGTAAACCCGATTTTCAAAAGGCCCAATAACCGCTTTTTTTCAAATCGTTCATTGGCCCTTCTTAAAACGACCAATCATTGGATCTTTCTCAAACAAGAGGGCCTACAATCGGAAAACTTTGCGAACTGTCATTGGCCAGCGCATGGTGAGACGCCAATGACTCTCTCTTGCTCATTCGTTGAAAACCAAAAGGGCCTAGCCTTGGGCCAATGCACGCTAAAAAAATTCAAGTTGGCCTATAAAAAAGAGCCAATGTTTGATTGAAAATCTAAAATGAAAGCCGCACCCTACTACACACGTTCTCTATCTCTCCACTTCAGCTGCTGCTGCTGCTGATAGTGATGATAATGCCCGGTCGTCGGTTGATGGTAGTTGCGCATCAGTAAGTGTCCGAGAAAATCTGATATCTCAAGCTTATTTTTGCGCCGTCGTCGTCGTTGTCGTGCTATCTCTGCCCTCGGACAAATCGGTCGCGCCGAGTGAGTGTCTGATAACCCATTTCTTCCCTGTCCTGCCTCACCACCTGGGGCGTTGTCGCGAACCGATCCGAAGACGTCTTGCGCCAAACGTGTACGATAAGATGGTAAAACCTCTTGTAATGAGGAGCTCTTGCTAAATTGTTCTATGGAGCGCTTCGTGCGATATCATTTTTTTCGGGAACACTTTCCGCGGCTCGGGGCGGTGGTCAGGAGGATAATTTTGAATACGGGCTTCACTTACGACGAAGGCGTCACGTACGCGACTTTTTGCACATATGTACGTGCTCATGGGAGTAGCTAGGAGAAGGGCATAAGACAATTAAGCCTTTGGAAACTTCTTCGATAATTCTTGGAATTTATCAAAACTGCAAGTTTCTGCACGTCAGGTCTTGCAGAAAATTTTCCAAAAATCCGTGATGAATCTCCCCAGGTTTCTGCCAAGGATCTTGCCAACAAAACTACTAGTAATCTTAAATAGACACTCAAGAGATTATTCTATGGATTTCACCAACGTTTCCTCCCGGCACTTCTCCTGACAAATTATTTCAGGACGTATAATGATGATCCCTCGAAGAAATAATCGGGTAATCTCCAGTGATTCTTGAGCTTGATTGGCCGTCCGTGGTTGCTATTCCAGTATCGTCAAATCAGCTGCACTTAAACAAAGAAATCAGCTTGGGACTAACAGACACCCTCAGTGTATAAGTGCTGGTGATTTTCTATGTTTAATACAACAATGGCGCCTACTACGTCAGATCAATGATGGGTTGCATTTGAAACTGGCCCACAGTATACCGGATATACCCCTGCATCTACTCCAGTTCATGCGGGAAGGTATAGGGGTAAGGTAATTTTTCTGGCAGAGAGGTATGCTTAATGATTAGCAGATTGCCTATATGTCAGGCGTATGGAAAGGCGTGCTATGATGATGGAAGAATAGAAGCGTAGGGAAATTGTTTCTTGTCCGTCTCTGGTTCTAGCGTTATTTTTTGGGAAATTTCCGAAAAAAATCTTCCAAAGTCTTTCATTTTTTTATGAAAAAGATGATTAAATTTCTTTTTGCTACGTGTTATACAAAAATATAGAGTCAGCATAGAAAGGATGTCGAAAACGATAGTTTTTGTGTTAAATACGTGAAATGATGGAATACCTGGTTACGTACATGTAATTTACTGTACATAATGCCCTGTAAGTTACAGCTGCCGGCCCAGCGCGGTGCAAATTGTACTGAAAGTATTGTACATAGCAAACCGCTGATAACGGCTGAAGTACACAGAAAAGTACGGAACATAGGAAGATCGATGCAGACTGGTTGACGGCTGTGGCCTCCAGCAAGAGGGGGACCGACACTTATCGGGTCTGCTTCTTCGCGCAGAAGATAAGATACCTACAAACTCTCCCCAGGCGAGCATTTCACACCTCTTATTGCTGCTTTGCTGAAGGCCGAAACCCGAAAATCGCCGCAAATTCGTGGGCAAACATTGTGTCTCAATGCGGCGGAATACGCCTTCGCATTAGCAAGCAAGCACCGTCGTCTAAGTTCGCGATTCGCGACCCGCGAGACACGCACACACATTACCCAGACACACGCGACTGTCTTCTCGCTTTTGTCAAATGCATGCATGATGATGATGATATCTGGCGTGTCCGAATAAGGGAGGTCAGTTCAAAACCGATAGCGAAGAGGAGTCGCGCAGCAGCGTTCCAAATCATCAACAATTGTCACGCCTGGCTGACTTGGAGCGAGCGCGCACAGAGTCGTGGTCTTTGTCGAACAGTGGTCCAGTTTTTAGAAAATCTTACAAAAACCCAATGTTAAAACATGACTTTTAGTTGAAAAACAAAGTCTAACGTTTATTTACAATAGCAGATAATGAAGAGCACAAGTAAGAAATAAAAAGATAATTTAGGGGTCCAAACGTTGAGTGGTGTAAGTGACATTTTGGTCTTTTTTGAGTTAAGGTGAAGATAAATCGAAGCCAAACCTCAAATTTTCAAGAGCACGGATCTGGAGAACCAAACATCCGTTTTAGCTGAAAACTTAATCGATTGGTCACTTGCTGGTGGTGAAATCTTCAAATTCGATTTTTCTAAAATGCAGTTTTTGTCACTTACACTCTGTTGCTTCAAACCTTCTCAATTGTTATTCTTCATGTTTGAACTCTAAAGAAGTATACACGCAGAAATCCGTTATACATATGTAGCTGGTACTAGCAGGTCTCTTATTGAAAACTTGTAGGCGAATTTTAGCGAACACTTTTCTCGGAGAGAAGAAACTTTCTTGCAGTACTCACTAGAAAGCAATTTTTTTTCGAATAAAATATCCGCCGGAATTTGCCTGATGGTACCTATATATTTTAATCTAAGTTTCTGAACAGTTTGTTTTCAATGGATGATCTCTGAAGTCTCATAACCAAAATGGTTTCCAACGTTACTTTTTTCCAGTAAATCTAGGCTTACTAGTAGAATATTTCAGAAAGGAGGATAATTTGTCTTACTGGTTTTGAAAAAGGAGGACATTTTAAAACTTCACCATATCAGAATAAAACATTTTTCGAAAAATATTGATAATCCTATTGAAAAATACTGATGATTGAATCATTTGTGCGAGAAACCGTTTCAAGAAAGCAGTGTTTCTGCACTGTTGACTCGCCTATAGCGAAAAACTTAGAGTAAAGTACAGATAATAATAATAACCAAACAAACTCAAATATTCAACTTTCTCATACACAAAACTTAAGTTGAAGGCAACCTAAGAAAAATTATGTTTTATTGATCTTTGAAGTGCAAAATTAAAAAAAATATGGGCAATTTTTTATTTATACGGTATATTCTTGAATGAGAATCTCTGAATTTGTTAAATAAATTGACTAGTTTTCCGTTCAAGCCTTCAGATTAACGCCTTTAAATATAACGGTATGAAAGGATGAAGAGGTTTTGAGCCGTTTTAAAAAAGATTTCCTGAGGAATTCACTTAATATTTTTTTCATAATATTAGTTAAATACATAAATATTTGGACTCGTGCTTTTCTTTTCTAGTATAGATTTGTAGGATAAAAACGAGTGCAATATTAGATAATCGTAAAATATTCATAATTTGTGCGCAGAAAAATATTTATTGGAAATCCCAAAAGCATTTAAACCAACTTAAAGGACTTTTTACAGCATGTCAAAAGACAGCGACGAAACCGAGGCCATGAAGGTTTCCTTTTTAGGGCTTATCAAACATAATGTGAAAAAAAAAACTGTTAAATTTTCAAAAATGCAGTATCAAATATCTTAAAAACATATTAGAATTGAAAATTCGCGGACATGTTTAAGGTAAGTAAAAAATCCTTACTCCGCATTCAAGACTAATAATTATTTAGATATTCTAACCAATAAGCAATCACAAAGAAATGAAATTGAATATTCGCTTAGTTTGAAAAAGGAGGACATTTTTTTTTTTTTTTTTGGTATTCAGTTGGAGCTGCCTGACAGCTTAACTTGTCAAGGCTGAACCCTCGGTCTGGCTTTTGCCAAGTTTCCCCTCTACCAGGACCAATACTCAGACGGACTAGGCAATGGCGCCCACATGAACACTGTTTTTTATTAGTATTGTGACGTGGTAGCTTTTGAAAAGTACCCATATTCCCTTGCTTCTGAGAAAAGGAAGCATTATGAAAATCAGTAGCTCCATTAGAATTTGTTTGAAATAGTAGTGTAGAATTTGTTTGAAATAGTAGTGCATTACTAATACTGTCTAGTCGAAATGGTTTTGAAAAATTTGTCATTCAAGTGCTATTCTGATTACTATTGTCTTTTACGTAAGATTAGAGTCTTAAATGTCAAGTGTCGTCAAGTCTTATAAAAATTAGGCTGTTTAGTAGTAGTTCTAGTTAATTTCATTTTTGTTGTTAAAAGTATTTATTGGTTATTACGTTCATATATCCTTAAAGAAAAAAGTCGCTTTCCTTGTCTGTTCAACAATTTTTCGAAACTAGCAAGTGTACCCTAATGAAAAAGGAATTGAAAAAGGAGGACATTTTCAACCCAAAGGAGGACGGGAGAACACATGATCAAAAAAGGAGGACATGTCCTCTCAAGGGATATCATCTGGTAAGCCTTAGTGAATTCTAGTGCTTAGTTCAAATGGATCCAGATCTAGAATTTCTTCACAGATTTCTTTTGGGACACTTTTTAGAACTCCTTCGGAAACCCCTCTAAAAAATTACCAATTTTCCAGGAATTGATCCAGAAACTCGTCCAGCGATTTTTCAAGTCATTCTAAGAAGTGTTTTTCCATAATTTGTTCCATGAAATTCTGAAGTTTTCCGATGACGATGCTGCTACTCTCAGTAATTTCCAAAGAGATCACTCTAAGTTTGTTTTTCCAGGTACTATTACAAAAAAAAACAGATAATTTTAGTCTAATTTTTTTACCGGTTTCTTCAGTTGTCATTCTAAACGATCTTCGAAAAAAATCCTACTAGAGCTATTTCAACAATTGCCTTAAAGCTTTATTCCAGAACTTCCAAAAATCGTCTAGGGCTTTGTTCCCAGTAAAATCTCAAGAGAATCCCCCCAGGACTGTCTGCGATTATTTTGCAGTTATTCCATTCATTTTCATATCGATTTCTTCAAGAATCCATCCACGGTTTCTCCCAGGAATTGCTCATAATTGGAGGAATCCAGGAATCATTGCACAAAATTTATACCAACTCTACCAACAATTTCTAAATAAGTTCGACCAGAAATTCCTCATGAGGTCCATTCAAAAATGTCCGTATATTCCAGCATTTAATCCAGAAATTACTCTTACAGTGCTTTCAAATTTCAATTCTTAAGTGAAATTTACATGCATCCTTCTAAATTCTTCTAAGATTTAAAAACAAGCAAACACGACATCAATTATTCTAGTTATTTCTCCGTCAAATCGATTATTTTAGTATATTTTCCTTCACAAATTTCTTTTGTGATTCCATCATATGTTTCACAAGGAATGTCTACCGGATGTTAATCAGAGATTTGATTTATTATATTCAGAATAATTCCAATTCAGCCATTTATTTAGATCAGTGGTTCTCAAACTTTTTGCAGCTGCGACCCCCTTTGAAGTTCTAGAAACATCCCACGGACCACTGAAAATGGTTAATATTGATAGATATTCTTGTCAGTCATACTCAAAACAAGTAGATTCTGCTATCATCCTTTGAAGAGGTCCTAATCAAAAATCCTGCCACTAATATACCCATCTTTTGTAACATTCGTTAGCTCTATGAAAGTTTGTTAAAACAATATTTTTAAGAGTAACTTACCTTTTATTCAGCAAATATGTTTGTTAAGTAAAAGTTCGTGGTAGATTTCCACGGCAAGCATTCAATAAACATTTAAGAAATTTCCTCGTGTATCCCCAAGAATTTTACAAGAAATCCGGGAAGATCTGACCAGAAAATGTATAAAAATATTATTAGTTATCCTTCTCTCGAGGCTTTCATAAAATAAATATTTTAAGAAACTTGCAAATGTTCTGAAGAGCCAAGTATAAGTTGTGGAAATAATTCGTTAAAAAAATCTCCGGAAACTCTTCGAAAACTTTGTCAGAGATCTTCTGGAATCTATGCGAATTTTCATGACAGATATCTTACCAATTTCTGCCGAAAAATACTGCTATAGATATCTTAACAAATCTCTCAATAAATCCTGATGATAGATTGGAAAGATTTCGCGATTGAGTGTAAAATATGAAAAAATCGAATTCCTTCAGTTTTTACCAGAGTCCCAAGGAATGATGAAGATCGTTGAAATCTGCCAGGAATGTTTACTTAAGTTTAATCAGAGATTAACCTGGGAGTTCCTTTAGAAATTCCACCCGGATTTACTGGATGAATTCTTTGAGGCCTTTGTTAAGAAATTTATCAAAGAATTTCAGGAGAATTTTACGAAGGAATGTTAGGACTTTTTCTGACTGAGCAATTTCTGATAGTAATTCCTGATTGAAATCCTTAATAAATTCTAAACGAAAATACCGGAGGAAATATAAATAAATTTTGGGTTGAACTCTGATAAATTTTCTGAAAAAAAATTGGAGAAATTCCTGGTGTAATGTCTGGAGTAATTTCTGGAGTTTCCCTTAGAAAGAATCCGGTTTGAATTCTTGAAGGTATCTTGAACAAAATAGCTTAGAAATTCTTTAAAAGAATCACTACATTAACTCTGAGAAATCTTCGAAATAAAATCTGAACGACATTTTGGGTTAACACTTAAATTACCTTTGATTAGATTCCTCGAGAGAATCGTGAAAAAAAAAATGTATGTATTGAGAGCCAGTAATATTTGTCGTAATGTCTCAAGGAATTAGAAAACTGTAGGAAATATCCTTAGTAAAATGCCTGGTAGGATTTTTGATAAAATCTTATAAGATTCTTATCTCTTGATTCCGTTTAGCTAATTGTTTACTGTTTGGTCTCTTTTGGTTCCTGATGGGTCTCTCTTTGGCTTATTTTAAGTCTATTTTTGGTTCCGTGTTTGGTCTCGTTTTGAAAGCGTAAGATCTCTTAAAGTTCCTATTTTCAAAATATTTAGTCGCTACCAACCATTTTTTTCTTTAAAACTAAACGATTTCATCTTGCAACCATGATAATTAAGGTCAGTGTTGTGAAATACTCAAATTCTCATAACTCACGATATTAAATTTTCCAATCGTGAGTTGGCAATCACACAACTCAGCATTCAAAAAATCATAGATGAGTTGCCTCATCTGTTTGACTTATTGTCTCGTATTTCCACAGTTTACTAACACGAAGCAATGATTTCTTCTTGTTTCTTATTGGCAGAATATAATAATCCTTTCTAACGTAAGAAACAACATTCGATTTTCACGAGTTGTTGACGGGCATCATGGCTGAATCATTTTTGAAGGCTTGACCGGTGGAGCAAAAGTTCGAATCTAGTGTGGGGCAAAAGTTCGTTGGCTAAAACACAAAATATCAATACTTTTATGCCAGGCATACTTTTTACCAGCCGTAAACTTATGTTTGCCGAAAAATACACACTAAATTTTCATCAAAAAGTGCCCAAAACAGGGTTAATTGTAATACACCCAAAAAATAGCAGTTTTTCACAAAACTAAGGGAAATGTAAAATTTTTGTGACATTTTTCGCACGATCAGGCAAATTTCGCTAAATTTGAAGATAATATGTAGATTTCAGGAAATTTGAAAAATTTTCCATGGGTTTTTACATGGGTCGAACTTTTGCCCCGCAGATTCGAACTTTTGCCCCGCTATGGGCCAAAAATTGATTCCAACTATTTATGCAAAAACTAATCCACGTCAAAGCATCCTTATGATAGGCCTAGAAACGCCCTTACATAAAATATTGAAAAATATTTTATCTTCATTTGATTCCATGGATCGAAAGTTTGACCAAATATTACATTATTTACATCGAAAAACAACAAATAGCCATAACTTTTCCAAATCTCAATCGATTTTTATGATATTTGGAGTGAAAGTCTATTACTTAAATAGCATTCGAACCACCATGATATTTCTAAGTTTTGATTTGATTTGAGCTAGAAATATGTAAAAGAAACTCTTGCCCCACTCGAACTTTTGCCCCACTTTACTCTATAGAAGAAAACTTAAGAAATTATAGTTTCCTTGTTTATTTTGAATCAATTCAGACAAAGAAATGAAGGTATAACTCTTTTGAAAATAGTTGAAAGCCTCAAAATGTAAGGAAACAATAATTTTTTTAGAATTTCATTCTATGAAAATCCAAAATGACTATGCCCGAAAAAGAGTCTGCAACCCTATATTATAGTCCACACAATTTTACATAAACTAGTGAAATATAGTCAACTCTCCCCAACTAGATATTGAAGAGACCATCGAGTTAGGGAGGTATCGAGTTACAGAATACAAAACCAGTGCAACTGCGACCCAAGGGACCATCGGGTTAGCCATGAAAACCAACTTTTACTATGGTTCTCTAATTCGATAATAGCGTTTTCTCGAATAAGGGCGTAAGTTGCATGATCGATTTCTCATCATCGATCCTCTCTGTGAATAAAGGGGGCAAGATGCAGGTTTGTCAGCATTTTTTCACTTCAGGTCGCAAGATTGCATCGCTGTCAAGCGGTCTGAAGCGAAAAAATGCTAACAAACTTGCATCATAACACCTTAATTCACAGAAGAGAGGATCGATGAAGAGAAATCGATCATGCGACTTACGCCCTTATTCTAGCACACGCTTAAATCGAGATACGGAACATCGAGTAAGGAAGAGTTAAATGTATTAGGAAGGCGTAATTTCCGCCATGAATTCTAAAATCTTAACCACTGCGCATCGCGACCGTCCATCCGAAAGTCGCTGTAGCTTATCTACCAAAAAAAAAAGTAGACGAACCGCCGCGATGAACACGTTTTCGCGGCGCAGACCGCCGAGTTATGGAAAACGGCGGCCCAGTGCTGGAGATTGTGTGCTAGAGCTGAGTGCGCGTTCGGTCGGTGGAGTGTCTTTTACCGGTTTGCTTCTGCCATCACCCTCGCGCGGCGGCTCTCGATTCGACGGCTGGCTAGCCAGAGCCAAGGATGACGTAATTCCTCCGCGCGCTGATCTGTACCACCACTAGCAACAACGATCGTGAGTCGGGTTTAGGCGAGCTCGATCGAGCACACACATATATGCTCTACCACATGCACAATGGTCGGATTCCATACAAAGAGGCGGCCAAAACTACCAAAAATGACTTTGACGTTCTTATATTTTTTAACATGTCTAATTTATTATACAAAGATACCCTCTTCTGTTACGTTTTTTGTACGGAACGCTAACCAAGGAAATTGTTTTTTGATCTATATTGATAAACTTCTCAAAAACGTTAGTAATGTACTGTTTTATTTAATCGAAAGAGTGCGAGAGAGGAGATAATCTCTGATTGTGACATAGACCCTTTTAAAAAGTTACGCGAGATGTTTTCGAAGAAAGTTGATAAAACTAGTCAAAATTTATCCATTTTTAGACCATTGTGACATGGCTGGCTCGGTATTCGTTGGGAGATCGAGATGTTGCTATTATACGCACGGGCGATTCAATTCGGTTCGGTCCGTGATCGGCGGAATGGACTGCGCCTCCACTACTGGTTAGATGACTGCTGATTTATAAGTTTCACGTTACATTCAGTACATTTGCATTTGTTGGATGCGAAAAATCGCTTTTTAGTTATCATGTCCCGTACCGGGATAAGGTGGAAAAGTTTTGCAGCATCATTCGGAAAATCAATACCTTCGGGAACGGGCACACCGTTCAAATTCGCCAACGAAAATATAGATTTCGCTTCGCATGTGTTACATTCGATACCGAACTGACTCATATGGTGTCAAGTAATGTTGTCCATAAAATCGTCGAAAGCAACTTAACTGGTTTGTCAGGCTTCTGAAGCTCAGTCGCTCCCTCTGAGATGCCGAATAATTCTAGAACCACTTCTGGAATTATCTGATTTCTTTTAATGGCTTCCATGAGGATCACGTGTAAACACCACGGTTGCTCTGTCTATTCCAAGGCGATGGTGCATCTCAGTTTTAAAGATCCGTCCATAGGGCTAACCGTACACAAATTGTAACGGGTATCTTTTCGGTAAAAATAAACGTAGCAGGAAACGTGCAGCTATTCAATATGAGCATGCTGAGGGTCGTTGGTTTGAATCCCACCGGTCCAAGATCTTTTCGGGTTGCACATTTTCTCGACTTCACAGCGCGTAGAGTATCTTTGTGCCTGCCACACGCTGTACACATGAGAAAGAGAGCATCATGTCAAAAACTGTGGAAGCACTCCTGAGAACGCTAAACTGAGAAGCAGACTCTGTCCCAGTTGGAACGTTACTCCAAAATGAAAAAAGAAGATTGTGAAATAACTGATATTTTTGCATAGTAGTAATTGAGAGATTATTAACCATTCTCTTTGACAGTTATGCAAAGAAATTTGACGAAAAATATGTCATAAAGTCATACACTTCTTCTCCTTGACATTGCTTTTTAGCCTAGTGTTCAATGAGCAATACCACAGTTATTAACTGAGAGCTTTCTTTACCTAAGTTGCCAGGAAAAAAAAGTTTTATTACTTTGAAATCGCGAGCTGCGAAGCTGGCTACCAAAGTAAATGTCTTGAAGCTACGCAATCTTAAGGATTTGCGCTTGAAGTTCTTTCCCAATAAAAGGTTCCTTAATGCCTTAAGATTTGTTGACTTTGCTGACTTTAAGATGCACCTTTTTCTAACATTGCCTACCAGGCATTTTCATATGAATTCTTACCAAAATTCATCCACATTTACTTCCAGGATTTGATGAAAAAAATCCCTCAAGGGTTATTCGAGGAAATATATTGAATACTCTTCAAGAAATTTATCAATAAATACAACATGAGATTCTACTTGAAGTCCCTCCAAAAAATAGGACTTTCTACAGCATTTCAGCCAAGGATCATTCCTGAAGTTCTTCCAAACAATTTATTGAGTAATTTCTCAAGCAAAATCTCTATGGATACTTCGAAAGCTCGTTAAAAGTTCCACACTAGTTAATACTACACTAATCATTACAGTAATTGTTCCGATCATTCCTACACAAATTTCTTCAGGGATTTCATCCGACAATTATCATGCAATTCCTGCAGAATGTTATCTAGATTTTCCATTATCTTAGCAATTCTTCTAGACTTCCTTAGGAATAGAGAAGTTCTATCAATGAACCTTATGAGAGTTCATCAAGGGCTACTTTAGAACTTAATTATGTTTCATCATACTTTACATCAGGATTTCCTTCTGAAATACCTCCTGCATTTAAACAATCTTCATTATTTTTCTGAAGAAAAAATCCTTTTTGATGGCATCCCAGAAAAAATGACTAGAACATTGTTTTAAGACTTCCTTGAGAAACTTATTAATGAAGTTCTGGAAAAATTCCGGAAGGATTCTTAGGAGGAATCTCTGGAGTGATTCCTGAAGGTATTTTTGGAGATATTCCTGACTTGTGATCTAACTCAGTGCTGAAATGCAAAGGTTCTAGATAATTTAGAAATAAAATTAATCTAGCGACAATTCAATTCAATTCTAACGATAAACTTGGAAGAAAAATCACCACAATCATTTTACTCAACTCTCCATGACTCGATATTAAAGAGACCATCGAGTTAAGGATGAACCGAACACAAAATCAAAGCAATTGCGATCCAAGGGATCATCGAGAGGTAGCTATGAAAACCAAGTGTTTACTATGGTTCTCTAACTCGATATCGAGTAAGGGAGAGTGGACTGTGATCAGATTTTGGCATTTCAAAGCACAGGGAACCGTAAATTTTCCTTTGTATTTGCAAAACTTAACAAGACAAGACACTACACGTTAATGCTTCCAGTGGGCTATTTGCCCTTTGAAGGAAGCACCACACTAGGCAACGGACTAGCATGCAACGCTCAGTGGCACAGTCGGAAAACATTCCTCTCGAAAAGTTTTTCGGCCTGAAGCGGGAATCGAACCCACACTCTTTAGCACGATGCGGCTAAATGCCTCGGTAATCGCACGGCTACGAAGCCCACAACATAAGCTCACATTTGATGATAGTAAATCTTCGAGCTGTTTAGTAGAATTCCTATAAGTAGATGAAAAAACCTAATTTAGTACTACACCATTTAATTCCACTAGAGTCGACTTCGAGTCAGTACACGACACTGAATACGGCCTTACAGTTGAGGTCGAAATACGCGTAGCTGTCAAAGCATAGCATAGCATAGACCGACTGTACATGTCAATGGTTGCTACTCCGTGATTGATCCGAACCGGTAAGAATTGCACTTCGATCCAAATGAATAAGGGATGGGATTTTCCGCATATTCTCAAAGTGCAATTTTAGCAGTTCTCCTTTTATTGATCAATAACGGCGCCGGCCAAGTCCTTACAGTCAGTTGGAAAGGGTAAGGAACGTTATTGTGTAATGATCGTTGCTTCTAAAGACCGAGAATACCTCTGCATGTCCACAATCATCACGGGACAGTTGTGGTTAGTGAGGAAGGAAAAAAATCTGGGAGTCACCTTTGGTCGGTGATGCGACCCATGGATTAGGAGCAAGCTTCCGAATTCTCACTCACTCTCACGATAATGGAGTTCTCCATCACCATCCATTCTCCATTTTCAGCGAAAAGCTGCCTTGCGAAATTATCCGTCTACAAAACAAAGCGAAAATAGATAATGGCACAACTCCACAGCTGTGAGAATTTTATTTTATCATTCTCCTCTCCATGGAGAACTTTTCATGTGTCCATCGCCACAAGCAGCAGTTGCTTTTATGTATCAAATTAACTGCTGCTTTCGTCAAGTTGATGTGGTAGCATGGATAGCGTGCACGCATCGCGGCTGTTTTTAGCAATGTTGTAGGTTCGAATCCCGTCGGCGGCACCAGTTTTTGTTTGTTCACATAGTGATAATTCTCGGGAGAAGTTGGTGAGCGAAAATATGATGGGGTGAAAAAGAAATTATCCCCGGAGTGGAATGATTTTCGGTTATCCTCCATCGTAACTCTAGGGAAAATAAGTGTGAGCGAAAAAAGATATTCACGTGAGGAAGCGAAAAAGCATTCTCCTTACGTGCGAAGAATCATAGATTTCGCATCATACGATAATTCAGAACCCTGATTAGGAAGGAACATACGAAACTTAAAACTAGTGGTGCATTTTTGTATCGCAGTAAAAATATATTGAAAGAAATTATAAAAAAGTCGACATTCATAATATCGAACTATTCAAAGGTTTTTTTCAGGAATGACGAAGACAGAAAGGATTGTGTATTTTAAAAGTGTATGTAACAGAAATAAGGGTATTGTCGACACATGTATGACACATGTAAATGACGAACCATTCAAAGTATGTTTGAACATTAAAAAAAAAGTTACGTTGCAACAAAAAATGTCTTACGTCGACAATCATAATGTCGAACTATTCAAAGGTTATTTTGACCAATAATAATATATTAAGTTTAAATGAAACGCGAAAAAGTCGAAACTTGTAGTGACAAATCATTTATAGCTTGTTTGAAAATAAAATAAAAGCTACTTATAGCCACGATAAAAATGAATTATCATAAGCATGAAACGATCTCACCAGTACTTCATCCTCGGCTGAAGACGAAGCTTTTCGCACTTGATCAACACGAACCGAACACGATTGGTCTTGACTCCGTTGCGCGTCCCACCGGAACACGCAACCAAATCAAAAGACCACGCACTCTGCTCTGGCCTTTGCAAAGCACTGGGCAAACGAACGAAGCCAGCGAAAATACACTCCGAGTGCGCGAAAATGAATCAGACAGCTTGAGTTTATGCTTATTTGTTTTCGTACGTTGCTTTATATAATTTATTCTCTTGTTTTTTTTTTAATTCTTAACCTTTTTTATTTTCTTGTTGTTTCTGTTTCTCGTTTTTCTTATTTTATTCCATCTCTTTGAATAACTATCCAAATTCGACGTTCATATTCTCTGCTAATGGTCGTGAACGATTCGATTTCACAATTTGGAAGCTTTTTGAAGAAAATTTTCTCTGTTGTACATGTCGTCAGCTGGAAGTGGAGGATTTCCAGATGAACTTAACGAGTCTTTAGCAGTTATGTGCTTCAATTGAAGCTTAGGCGAGCTATGCTCGAGAGTTTTCTCGTTTGCAGTACTGTCCATTAGTATTTCAAGCTGCAAGTTGCTTAGGGGCTGTCCCTTAATGGACGGACCCTTGCTTTCCACTGAAATCTAATCCATAGAAAACATCAATTAGTTCGGGAGATGTATCGTTGATCACTAGCGATTCATTATTTTTCATTGCTATACAACTGGAACGTGAATCATATATACTACAAATATACTTCTCACAAAACAGGTTTGTTCAGAAAAATGTTTATTTTTGGCAGAGCCACTCCTTAGCGCTTGTGCTCAGACGGTGTAAACGTTAAGGTTTATACGTGTGACGATAAGGTTTTTTGGTTATTTACTAACATGAACAAGGGTTTCTTAGTAAACAAATGTATGTCGAATACTTATTTTACATAAACCAACATGTTGCTGAAACAGAATTGTTGAAAAAATCATTGAATAATTATAAAAATGATTCTGAGGCTTCCTCTTTGGTATAGTACCAATGAGTTACATAGAATATCCAATGTTGAAACATTGGAACAAATGTCAAATACAATCATTAATAATTTCAGGCAAAAATCGTTACAATCTTTTATTGCCACGATTAATGCGTTATATGTTTAGGTTAAGTTAGGTTAAGTATATTAAAAAATTTTTTTTTCTCTTATAAGCAGGTGAAATCAACTCACCTGTAAAAAAAAACTGAACTGCTACGGCAAATGAAATGTATTATGTTGTTAACAAAATGTTAATTAAATCTTAAATTTGTTTTACCAAATTAGGATGATAGTGTTGTCTAATAACACAGAACACCTAGATATAAGAAATGAATGTAATGTTTGAAATGATACTAATAAAGAAATTTAAAAAAAAAAAAAAAAAAAAATTGAATAATTATATATTTTTCATGCTTGTTTAAAATGCGCAAAGTTAGGTGCGTACACGGTAATCTGATGAGTAATTAAAAAAAAATCTTAAAAATATTCTTAAAAAACGCTTTGAAAGATTTCCTGAGGTATAATAATCCTATCTTCTGATGCCTGTTTGGTTTACTATTGTTTTCATGGCTCCTATTTGATGTCTTTTTTGGTCTTTTTTTTCAAACGAGGTTTCAAAACTTCTTATTTTTAAGACACTTAGTCGCTATCAGCCATTGTATTTAAATCTTGCAGTGAGATAAAAATCGATTTTGAAGTTCATTCAGTATATTTTCAATCCATATAAATCTTATAGTAGTCAAAAAACAAAACAGTTGGTATACCATTTTTGAAAGGCTTTACTTCTGATTATGCGAAATGACCATTATGCCCAATAACCATTATGCTAAACGGCGTTATGTCAAATGGCCCGCTTCCGGTAGGATGCTAGTAATTAGAAGTAACAGCATCTGAAATATTCTTCGAATTTAGGGAATACTCGAAACCAGAGGGGATGATCTCAACCCCGTCCATTTGACCGTTCTGAAACAGCTTTGATCCAGCTTCTCAACTTCTTTATGGAAGCCCTGTCGGCATTCCTCAACAATGTGACTTTGGAACGTGTTCACCCATCGTTCCATCCATCCATTCGATCCGCATCTGTGGGTTGGTATGTACATACATTTGGGGGTGTTTATAAATTACGCACGACAATTTTTGGGGTTTTTCAACGCTTCTTCTCCCATGTTAAGATTTTGTGTACGTAGCTTAAAAATAAATTTTATGGCGGATAATAAATCTCAATCCCTTACATAGTTAATGGACGATCCCTTACCAACAATCGATCGATGCGCACGGCTGCTCGTTGGTCCAGTCCGTCAGCCAGTCATTAAACGCATCCATCAAAAAAAGAAAAAAAAAAATGTTGAGCTCGATTGTATTTTAACCCATCCACAAACTTGAATTCGAGCTTATGAGCTAGCAAGCCGCACAGCTCACACTGTATACAGAAGAGGTTCGTTCGTTGCGTAGCCGTATGTGATCAATACACGGTTGTGGTGGTTATCTGCTTAGCTCAGCGGCAGGCCGCAGGGCTGGTCGAGTTGCTTCTGAGTAACAGTTGATCACTATTTTCAACCTGGGGTATTTCTAACTATTTTCTACAAAATGTCACTAAAGACACACTTTTTACAAAAATGGTTACTGAAGTCACTAATTTCGTTATGTGATTATAGAGAAATTATAAACTGATAAAGCTTCTCAAACTAAAATTTCAAAACAAAGTTTTTCTCAGTTTATATTTTGACATCCACTTTGTCTGATTTGAAAAACAAAGTGTCAGACAATGTACTACCCATATGCTCATAACAGTCCCATGTTTAAAGTAAATTCCATAGAACATGGGACTGTTATGCGTATATATGCAGTGTAGGGATTCTTGACTTATTTTCTTGGATATCTTGTGAATATTTCTAAGACATTTCTGTCGAGAAATCAGATTTTTTTTCGAGGCTTAACAAGCTACGCACTTAGTTACCAATGGCTTTCTGGGCAAGATTATAAATTCTCGTATAACTTATTATCTCGTCCTAAGAGCCATTGGTAACCAAGTATTTAGGCTGTTGTTACTGAGCAATCGAATGGATTTACGACGAAGAGAAGATCCTCCTCTATCTCTCAGTTATGATAGTTTTTATCTTGGTATACTCATGTGCTTAAAAACAACGAGCTGCCCACTCGATTACCAATGGCTTTAGAGCTCTATTATTTCGCTGCCTGGTCGCTACCAGCCCTAGGTCGTATTAACGCCTAATAGTAGTTGGTGCAACCAGACGGTCATCGCGTGCCGCACACACAACAGCACACTGCGTAGCCCCAATCCAGCAGCTCCTTCGTTCCGTGTGTATTGACTAGTCAGTCCAGCACTCCGGCAACGACGAGAGTGAGACCTTGAACAAAATTCAGCAAGTTCCAGTTCTTATCAGGACTTGACTTGCTCCACATTGCGGTGTTCCGTTCGTTGTCTGATCGGTTGGGATAGATTCAAGCTTTAGATCACCCCGCGTGGTGAATCCTTGCATCACGGTACTACAGATACGAGTGTTTCAGTTATGCAAGATTTTTCGTATTTCCGCAAATATCTAACATGTGTCCATATATCTCTCCATTCTATTTCAGAAACGCAAAATTGAAACATGGACGGCAAGGAACGACGAAGGTGTTACATTTCCTCTCATAGATGTGCCTTAGGAATTTCAAGTGCGAACTGTCAGAGCGCTGAATGAAGAAGCACCCAGCTGGCGGACTTTCATCGGCTCCGTGTCCAAACGTCGACTTGTTCGAGAGCATCCGAGAGATAAACCGCATGGAAGAGCAGAGGCAAGATTGAGGAACCGAAGTGTGTGACACATAGGAACGCGAGAAGCTTATATACCTAGCTTATAAACGTACACACCCCCTCGTTCGCAGATGGAAGAAACCACGGTGTAATAACTTCTTTTTTTTTTCGTCGGTTCCATTTCGCATTTCGTACACGCAAGAAGCAATTGTCAGCGCTGTTTGTAGTAGAGAAGATTACCGCATCTAATTGTGTGTCGCTGATAATCAATCACAACGCATCTCTCTCTGGCGAAGGGACAACCTGATGCACACTTACGAATACTTAGCCCTTATTCTTAGATTTTTACCCTCTGAATGTGATTACAATAGGGGCGACACCCAACGAGTTGATTAGGAACCTTAGAAATTAGCAATTTAAACATTTGATAACCGAGCGCATCTCCGGTAGCTCTGCATCACTTGTCCGTTGTCGTAGTCTTCCCCCCCTTCTATGCTTGGTGTTGAAGACGGCTATAAGGCTGATAAGTTTGACTAAGCTGTTCGCGACGAGACTTGTGTATTAGTAGTACCCAATCAGCAGCTTAGTAGAGTATAGCCGCACTACGACCAAGCCATAATCGGTGTTCGGTGGTCGGAGGCTAGGCGGGGTAGATAGCTGGTTCCATACAATAATGGACAGCGGCGTCGAGGACGGCATTGTGATCTACCGAGCGACCGTCAGCTACACTTCCGCCAATGCCGATGAGCTTAGCTACCAGAAGGAGGACATCCTTGAGGTGTACGTCCCGAAAACGTCGACCGGCGGTGGTTCGTCGGCGGCCAGCACTACTGGTGGATGGTACAAAGCGGTCAACACGCGCACCAAGAAGAATGGCTACGTGCAATGTAAGTAGCAGCGCTATCCCGTCCTCGTGTATCCACCGACCTCAGAGCAATTAATTATGAATGTGGGTTTTGGGTTGATTGGCGGCGGCGGCGGTGGAAGATGTGGACATGGGAGAAGGGGGATCAAGAACGAAGCAATGCGGTGTGATTCTGAACGCATGTTGTGTTCAAATGATCGAATTAATCTTAGGATTCGAACTCGAAGTCACAGACAATGCACAATTTTATCTGTGAAAGTAATCAACTGCATACAGCGATGATTGATGGTCCCATTCCCTACGTATCAGTTTTGAAAGTTCAGTTTTAGTGATTCAGTGATGTCCTTGACAGCGCGTCCTTTCGAATGCATCGGGAGCGGTTCGCTCGAATACATCTTTTCATGTTTAACTCGTACCGAATGTTTGACATTGCACACGCTGACATTTGGAAGCAGTAAAATGATTGTTCTCCATATTTGAGTTTTTACAACCGTCTCGATTAGCATTTATTGAACATTCGTTCCGGTGGTAAAACATTTTCGGAAGACTTTATAAATCAAATTTAAGTTATATGGGGGAGTAAAAAGTGTCCAACACACGACGGCTATCCGGAGAATGAAATGGGTTTAACCGGTTAAAAGTAGTTTTGTTTGCCCGGTCTGATTGGAGATCTTCTCTGGTGTAAAGTTTACTGATCATAGCTTGCAATTGAGGTTGTCTCATGGATGTATAGATTTATACAATTTCAGCTCTTAAAAATTGCTGGAAATGTTACTGTCAAGCATACTCAGTTTAAGGCGAAAGACAATCATCAGGGCCAGAAGCAAAACTCTTTTAAGGCTTGATCGCTATTTCAATGCAAGTCTCTAAAGCGTATGTATTGTCAATGTCTCTTTTTCAAAAAAGACCCCGCCCCGTCCCGCTACCGCTCGGGGTAGTGGAATACCAACCTGATCTCGGTGTGGTATGCAAATGTTAGATTCAATAAAGCCAATCCAGATATTCCAGATATGTTTCAATGTGTACAACTTAAAACATGTGGATAAATACCAATTTTTTAGCCTTAAATATGGGTCGCGTCTTCCTTTGCTTAGATCCCAATTGCTGTTAAAAAAATAAAAATTATATCGTACAAAGATATATTAGAATGTTGTATGTCAAACACTGTTCAGTAAATATCAATACTTTTTTCATTTTAATGGGAAAATAAACACATTTTTCAGTGCATCTTGAAGAAATATCAACATGTATTTACTTAGTGAAAAAAAAAATATTTTTTTGTTTAAACTAAGTTCAATTTTCGATCATTTTTGAAATCAGCCAAAATGGCGGATGTTTCAAGCAATCAAAAATGATTGAGATTTCAATATTTTCTTCTCAATTTTTTAATGAGAAATGTAGCAAAATTTTTAATTTGAAAATAGTCTAGCGATACTCTGTTACTGTTGAACTAATGGAAAACAAATATTTCAGTAGGTTCAGTAAGTTTATCATTACATAATATTCGAATTTTTAACTGAAAGTCGCTTTGTTTCTATTCGCCCCACTTTTTCAATTCACCCCGTTTTACGGTAAGCGTTTAGTATCATACATGTCCTTATGATACTGAACGTGATAAACGCATGTTGAATATAAATTTTATGATGATTATTGTTTGATGAGAAGCAGCAATATGTAGTTTTGAAACATCTCCTTTGGTGCTTTATGTTTTCGATGTTGAATGAAGCCTGTTGTACAATTGTCAGAAGTGGTTTGAACCATTTCCCAAGTAACACAACATGTCTCATACAAGTCTTAATGACTCCAATACGACTAGTGAATATGTTCTGTTTCATAACGATAAAACTGTTATTCATACTGATATATGGCCGGAAAAGCGCAGTTTGTGCAACATACATTAAAGTTTTTGAAAGAAATAAGTTGTGTTTATGCGTAAATGTTTCAACTTTTGCAAACAATGATTTTCATGACTATGGGTGACACGATTAACCCGTATAGGCCTGAGTGAAAGCAAAAATACTAAAACCCTTACCACTCAGCGAATACTTAACGGATTCAAATAAGTTTTAGAATAAAATTGAAAAAATGAGATGGTCCCCTGAAACACTGCATCATAAGTGTGAAAAGAAAAAAATATAATGTGTTTATAATCAATTTTCATTGGCGTTACTTATTAGGAAAAGTAGATACAATTTGCTTCTAGATTGATGACGAGATATCGATGATGTCTTGCTTTGTAACGATATGGAATCATTTTTAATACATATTTTAAACACCCCAAATTGGGGTGACAACACTCATATTTGTCTCTTATATGTGTTTTAATGCAAGATGGAAAAAAAATCTTGAAGACTTACTACAAAGGCTTTTTTTGTAAGTCACACTAATATTAGAAATTTACTCATGTAAAATCACAAAATACAATAAAAGTTTCCTTTACTCAGATTCTTCATTCTATCAACCCCAATGAGCCTTGATTAGGCGCCCATCACTTACTGTATGCCAGTCTCCTGATTAAAAACTGTTCTTTCAAGAATGAACTCATGTATTTTTCAGTAACTATGTTTTCTCAGCCGTACATTTATAGTTCAAGACCGACCGGACAATTTTTCAATTTTTCAGTGTGTGTGTAATCCAACTAACACCCACTGTCCGGCAGTGATATTATGGAAGAAATCTTTCTGCAATGTTTTTTGATGCTATTGCAGATAGCTTTAGTCCAGGAGTTAGAAGGTGATAGCTCTATTGCAGATCCAGTGACCCATTTCAGAATGGCTGGAGAGACACGTCCATTCAGAAGTCACTTTCACCAACAATAAGCCCCGCATGTGTGCATTACCGTTATCAAATGGATAATGATAATACAAACACACTTCCAAATCCAAAGATATGCTTTTTTGGAACTGGCACGTATTTAGTATATTAAGGTAACAATACAGATCAGAACAATCTCACCAAATTTCTTGACTACGACGCTGTCGACTCAATAATTCGAAGCACTTCCTTCATATTTTCACTTAGACAAACAAGACACTCGGTCATCGCTAGACCGCAGGCCCAAGCGGTATTACTGTGCAAATTTTGTCGCGATTAACTCAGAAACATCGAGGCAAACATCAAACGTGATACACAATTTGCATTAAACACTGCGAAGCTTCATCGGTTCCATCGGGTGCATAGCACCTTCAAAACCATCTAAAACGATAATTAAAATCTTCACATATTCACTATTTTCGCACGGATTACGCCGGTAAAACTTCACAAAGCAGCACTTTTCTTCTAAATGTATGTCGGGTGGCATAGCACTACCAGCCGTTTTGCTCTTTCATCGGCCGAATTGGCGGAACCGAGATCTTTCCGAACGACCTCAAAGGCATTATTATCATATTAGGATATTGTCTGTTTCATTCACAATAAAACGCGCCGCCAACTCCGGACAATTTTTCAATTTTTCAGTAGCCCAAAAATGAGCATGCCATCAAAATTTGATATTATTGAAATCCATGAACATAATACCTTCCATCTCGTGTACAGGTTGTCCGTAAATTATCCGAACAGCAAAATATTGGAAAGATGATCTCGCATTGAAAACAATGAAAAATAAATGTCTATGTACCTTTCATAACACATCTATATTTGTGTGTGTGTGTGTGTGTGATACAATCCACCTCCCACTGGCCGGCAGTGCTTTTATGGAAGAAAATTGTATGCATGTATTTAATGATACCCTTCGATATCTTTATATCTGCAGACAATTTTAGCCCAGGAGATGAAAGGTGATAGCTCTACTGAAATTCCAACGACCCATTTCAAGAATGGCAGTAAATACACACACATTCTGAGGTCATTTTTATTTACAGTAAGCCCCGCATAAAAACATCCAGATATCAAATGGATATATGCAATGTTTTTACACTTCCCGAATCGAAAATTATATTTTCGACCCTGGCACGTATTTAGTTTGAATTGGTAATAAGTGAGTAAAGTAAACAATAATAAAGAACGATTTTACCAGGATGTGAAGCAGTTTTTCTCCGTCGCTGCACTGGGGTTTCCGTAAAACACTATACACATTTTCACTGCACTCCACGCGTAACACGTTCGATCCTGACCGCATCACCCGCCCCGCAGGAGCAAGCGTCGCAGTCAAAGGAACACACACTACTGCAAAACAGGGGAAAAAATTCTCCGGCAACGAAAATACGCGCGAATCCGTCAGAAAAATCAATCGGACGACGCAAAACCGAACTGTCCTGCTTGGGCTTCACGAAGCACTACCCAGCAAGGCGCTCCAAAACAGGGAAAAAAAAATCCAGCAACGAAAATACGCGCGAATCCGTCAGAAAAATCAATCGGACGACGCAAAACCGAACTGTCCTGCTTGGGCTTCACGAAGCACTACCCAGCAAGGCGCTCCAAAACAGGGGAAAAAATTCTCCGGCAACGAAAATACGCGCGAATCCGTCAGAAAAATCAATCGGACGACGCAAAACCGAACTGTCCTGCTTGGGCTTCACGAAGCACTACCCAGCAAGGCGCTCCAAAACAGGGGAAAAATTCTCCGGCAACGAAAATACGCGCGAATCCGTCAGAAAAATCAATCGGACGACGCAAAACCGAACTGTCCTGCTTGGGCTTCACGAAGCACTACCCAGCAAGACGCTCCAAAACAGGGGAAAAAAATTCTCCGGCAACGAAAATACGCGCGAATCCGTCAGAAAAATCAATCGGACGACGCAAAACCGAACTGTCCTGCTTGGGCTTCACGAAGCACTACCCAGCAAGGCGCTCCAAAACAGGGGAAAAAATTCTCCGGCAACGAAAATACGCGCGAATCCGTCAGCAAAATCAATCGGACGACGCAAAACCGAACTGTCCTGCTTGGGCTTCACGAAGCACTACCCAGCAAGACGCTCCAAAACAGGGGAAAAAAATTCTCCGGCAACGAAAATACGCGCGAATCCGTCAGAAAAATCAATCGGACGACGCAAAACCGAACTGTCCTGCTTGGGCTTCACGAAGCACTACCCAGCAAGGCGCTCCAAAACAGGGGAAAAAAATTCTCCGGCAACGAAAATACGCGCGAATCCGTCAGAAAAATCAATCGGACGACGCAAAACCGAACTGTCCTGCTTGGGCTTCACGAAGCACTCTATGTACCTTTCATAACACATCTATATTTTAACACAAAATACAACTTCCAATAATTTCGAAATGCTTGCTTGTTACTGAGATAGGCAAATTTAAATTTTTCGGAGACGTTTTTCCTGAGGGCCGCTTGTCATACTAGAGATGTGTTCAAGTTAGACTGAAAATACTGAAAATTATATGGTCCAACCCAATGAGTTCTATGGACATTTCTCTTTCGTCATAAAGCTCAAAAAAAACAGCTCCTTTTAAAACACCTCAATACATTTGACTTGGTTTTGCAAAAAATGGAATCGGAAATGTGTCAAACTTATTTCATAAGAATATAATAAGCCAATGTTTGAAACCATGCAAGAATATTTAATTTATCATGCTTGATTATATAAATCCAGGTCTTCAAAGTTTGTACGGATAATTTGCGGACACCCTGTATTTCAAACAGGGCACGGAAGATTACGAAACTTTGGATTCTGGCTCAGTTTTTAATGTAGAATCAGAAAAAAATATAATAAGAGATAAAATCTCTGCTAGAATTCGTGGAAGAATTCTTGCAGAGAATCTCGATGTAAAGAGCTTCGAGAGTTCATGCAATGGTTCCTCCAGAGATTTCTTCATTACTTGCAGGGGCTCCTCCAGGGATACCCTCAAAAACTCCTCCGGCAATACACCTAGTGATTTGTCTAGTAATTCTATCGGATAATTCCTCCAATAGTTTCTACGACAATTGATCCGATAATTCCCACAAAATAGCCCTTATTCCGGATGCACGGAATGCGATTACGACCGACGACATCGAGATCATCAAAGGAGATTTGAACGTTCAGGTTGCCCAGAGTTTAGACCCACGTTTGGAAAGTTCAGCACCCACCGGCTGACGAACGAGAACGGACTACGACTGATAGATTTTGCCGCCTCCAAGAATATGGCCATTCGTTGCAACTTTTTTCAGCACAACCTAGAGATCACTTCAAAAAACAGAATCGCAAATTGACCATGTTTTGATCGATGGATGGCACTTCTCCGACATAACCGACGGCAGAACCTATCGTTGCGCTAACATTGACTCCTACCCCTACCTGTTGATGGTAAAACTGCACCCAAAACTATCCGTCATTAACGATGTACGGTACCGACGGCAGCACCGGTATGACCTAGAGCGGCTAAAGCAACTGGATGTCGCAACTGCATACGCGCAACATCTTAAGACAGCGTTGCCGGATGCGGGCGAGCTCGATGGGCCCTCTTGAGGACTGCCGAAGGACAGTCAAAGCAGCAATAACCGACGCTGCCAAAGGCATTGTCGGATACATGGAACAGAGTTCCAGAGACGATTTGTTCGACGAGGAGTGCTAGGAGGTTTTAGAGCAGAAGAAGAATGCAGCGCGGGCTGCAATGCTACAGCATGGTACGCGGCAGAACGTGAAACGATACAGACTGAAGCGGAAACAGCAAACTCGCCTATTCCGGAACAAAAAGCGTCGTATGGAAGAGGTGGAATGACAAGAGAAGGAGTTGATGTACCGTTCTCAAGAAACGCGGAAGTTCTAACAAAAGCTCAACGCATCCCGCAACGGCTTCATGCCGCGAGCGGAAATGTGCAGGGACTGACGCGAGGTGATCGTAAGGTGGAAGCAGCACTACGATGAACACCTGAATGGCTCAGAGGACACAGGCACAAAAGGTTAGGACAACGAAGGTGATTGCTACGTCAGCACAGCGGACAGTTGAAACCAACCAACTCCCACGATGAGGGAGGTTAAGGATACCATTCAACAGCTCAAGAACAAAGCCGCAGGTAAGGCTGGCATCGGATCGGAGCCAAACTCATTAGATGGGCCCGGAGAGGTTGGCCGCTTGTCTGCATCGGCTGATAGTCAGAATCTGGGAAACGGAACAGCTACCGGAGGAGATTAAGCAAGGCGTGCTATACCCCATCTACAAAAATGGCGACACATTGGAGAGTGAAAACTATCGTGCAATCACTATCCTAAAAGCCGCCTACAAAATGCTATCCAAGATTATCTTTCGACGTCTGTCCCTTTTAGCAAACGAGTTTGTTGCAAGTTTCATCGACGGCCGCTCGACAACGGATCAGATCTTTTCCGTGCGGCAAATGCTCTAGAAATGCCGTGGATCCTACGCACCACTTGTTAATCGATTTCAAAGCGGCAAACGACAGTATTGACCATGTAGAGCTATGGAAGATCATGGACAAGAACAGCTTTCCCGGGAACCTCATAAGATTGGTTAAATCAACGATGGACGGAGTGCAAAACTGCGTAAAGATCGCGGGTGAACACTACAGTTCGTTCGAATCCCGCCGGGGACTACGACAAGGTGTTGAACTTTCGTGCCTGTTGTTCAATATTGTGCTTGAACGTGTCATGCGGAGAGCTGGACTTAACAGTTGAGGCACGATTTTCGTTTAATAAATAGACATCCGTGAACATTTTCAACGTGTGGAATAACTACTCACACATCGGGTTACAAGGTGCACACAACTCGCATTCAATGCGCAATCCGAAAGTGTGCGTTACACTTGACGTTACATGTTAGCTTTGTTAGCTACCTGGCCATCCAACCTAGGACAAACGTGCTGCGACAAAATAATTCAGCTGTGAGTTTATTCGACGAAAAAATCCTCAATGTAGAAGGAAAAATTTTCAAGTGAATCGCCTTACAGTAACGCAAAGCATTCTGAAAATTACTGGATTCATGTACCGATACGGTCCAGTATCTTTTCAAACTATTTTTAATCACGTAATATTTTGCCCTTACCTAGATTTTCTCGGGACACACGGTTTTACTTCCCTTCAACGTTATAAGTGTTTATCTCGGTGACAGGATTCGATCTCAGGTTCTCGGCGTGGAAGCATGTGTTCTAACCACCATACCAGGTCCTTCCTCGCCTTTTTAAACTAATTCTATAATTTCTTTTTGCTGAAATGTAATGTCAAGATAAAGAAGCTCTTCAATCATGATTTTATGATAAGTAACAAATGACAGAGGTTGTAACCCTGCGTTATATAAGGAGTTTGTTAATAGAAGCTCATTGCATCTTAGTGATGTCTCTATTAGATAAAATCGAGGACCTACATCTTCATGATTCACATACAAACCAGCTAACGTGACGTACTAATTTTTTCCCATTTAGTCTGCTTCTCATAGATAAATTACTACATTCAATTTAATTGCAATAGAAATGCGATATGGATTATTAGAGTAAAATCCGAAATCTTGTTCAAATCACATGATTTTAAACAGACATTCCCTCTCTCTATTCCTATTTCCAGTACAAAACCTTCAGCGCTGCAACGAGATTAGTAGCAGCGGTAACAGCATCAGCATGACAACCCCATCCTCCTCCCACTACATACCAGTGGCCGGTCTGGCTGGGGACAACAATGTCGTAGCCAACATCAGCAGCAGTAACAGTAGTAGTATAGGTACCACAATCAACAACAGCAGCAGTAGTGAGTTGTGCAACAACAACAATGGCAATACAACGATATCGGTCGCTACGACCATGGAGTCCACGATGGCCAAACTTACGATTACCAATTCCTCCAAGGATGTCGGTGGAACCGGCAGCGGGACGTCCGAAGATATCTACGTGTCGTGTGTGAATCCCACCAGCGGAGCGGGCTTGGGTAATATTCCATTTCCATTACTATTGTCACACAAAGCCCACTCGTAAAATGCTTGCTCTGGGTCGGGTTACCGTGACACAGACCAGATATGTGAGGTGCGCGGTCAGGTTGGCTGGTTTACCCATTTGTTGATGATCGTCATTTCTATTTAATACAAAAATGTGTACAAAGGCTTCTCATTCAGATCAACACATGAAGAACTGAGCCAGCTTGATTGTGGATTGATTTGTAGATATCCGGGATTGTGAAGCAGATGCATTTTATAGACTAATTTGGCGGGTCATTTGAATCCTTTGGCGCACTTTTACTAATAGAATAATATTGCATCTGCTTTCGATTACTACGACGGTGTGAATGTTTTACTCAGATACAACTGTACTTCATACGAACATTCTTATCTTTGAGAAAACCTTGGAAGAATTAACTGCTATTTATAAATGAGATGATTGAACGGTGGAAGCAGCACTTCACCGAACATCTGAATGGTGCTAAAAACTGTAGCTGAATCGTTTTAGAGAGTGTGCAACATAGCTACATCATTAACTGATAATGATCAATCAATCAGCTTTACTTTTGGTAATAGCTTCTCTAGAATACTTTAAATTCAAATAAATCGGAAAAAGTCACTCTGCAAATTTCGGAATAAAAACTGGGTAAAACATTCTACACCGTTGTTCAATCATGCTTCAACGCAACGGTTTTGACGCATTCTAATCGCTGTTCATAGAATATCTAACAACATACGACCCGGACCCCAACTAAGACTCTCGGTTCGGTTGGCACATTTTGCATGTATTTTTGTTTTCAGGAAAGGAGTTACGATGAAATTTCAAGCAACTCAGTTTTCCAAACTGCGGTACTCCGCGTGTATGTTACTTGAAAATTTATCGATCATCATCATCAATTCCGTTTGTAAATATGAAAAGTGGTTAGATGCTGTGGCACATTGGAAACACATCTGCTGTAAAACTGGTCGTTAAATGTTTCATGTTGCTGACCCTCGAGATAAGGACCAATTTCAAGAAAACAGATATGCTTCCAATCGTGTCGTCAAATCGATATCTGGTCTGTTGGAATCCGCTTGATTGTTTTCTTCCTGTATTTAATTTTCCTGGAACACAGTTTCGAAGATTCCTGTAATAGGCATACTCTTGGGAGAAAGCAATCAAGGAGCAAGCACATCCCCCCATTTCCCCCGATGCACCGAATAAAAAAATACACCATATTACAAATCCAATTTTTCTCCAAAATATTGCCTCTTATCATTATAGTTAATAAAGTGGATGAATTAAGTAGTAAAAGCATTAACAAATACCACACGACAGTACCTGTTTATTTTGTAACTCCTATTATCTGTTTACTTTGTAAGTATTCCACACGAAGAACAATCATAAGGGGCAATATGAGCAGAGTCGATAATCACTGACTCGCTGCTTTCTCTTCTCTCTTTTTTATCTCTCCATCGGGGATTTGGCGATCGCGATCATGATTTCGAACGGCGGTGGTCAATACGCGATGATCCTGATACATAAACGAAAACACACACCCCGCTGCAGGTCGGGACTACATCTGGGGGCTCGGACTGCAAGGACGACAGTGTAGACGTAAGGATACGATCTTTATTTTTTTTCCGTTGATTTTGGTGATAGGTATTCTGATCCGCAGTAAACAATGTGTGTGTGTTGAAAAACAGCGATGAACTTGACTACTTGTAGGGGCCTTCCTTAACCTAGTGGTAACTGCCGCGGCTACAAAGCAAAGCCATGCTGAAGGTATCTGGGTTCGATTCCCGGTCGATCCAGAATCTTTTGATAATGGAAATTGACTTCCCTGGACATAGAATATCAAATACGAAAGCGAAAATGGCAATTTTGGCAAAGAAAGTTCTCAGTTAATAACTGTGGAAGTGGTCATAGAAGCAGACTCTCTCCCAGTGGAGACGTAATGCCAAGAAGAAAAAGAAGTAGAAGGACCACAAATCGAAAAAATAATCTAGAGACCTCAAACATGCTCGTGCCGTAAACCAGGGGTGGGAGCTTTCGATTTTTCGTTGAATCCGTTTGTAATAGTTGATTAATGATGGTAATCCTTCTTGGACACCGTCTTGAGAAAATAATCTCATAGAAGATTACATATTCTGAATTTGATGGCTACTAACGAAAAGTTTGTTGGAAAAGGAAAGGTGAATGTCTGAAATGGAAGGAAGATTCAAGTTAAAAAGCAAAGGGTTCCGTCAGTCGGGGCCAGTGTTTCCGAATTCGCTGGATTCAGGCAGGGGATCTTGAACTCCATTAGGGGAATCAAGGTTTCCTTCTGCATCGTAAAGAAAGAGAACTGTCACGTTTTGATAGAAACCCTTGAGAATTACTTCCCACACATTTCGAAGAGAAAAAGCATAAATTTATCATCAATGACGACCTATTTAGTTAGATACTGATAATAAGCTTGAACCTAAAAATTTTAAGTTTTTTAAGACGCACTGGTTTTGGCCATAACGGCAGTCGTAGCCATAGTGGATTAAGGTACAGTGGGGGAAGTGTATCAGTGGGGTAAGTGGATCATTTGTCCATATTATGCTTAAATACTTGAATATGTTGAATGTTTTTGCACCATTGCTTCGTTTTAGGTTATATTCTTACGTCCACACTAATATTGTTGCAAAACTGGTACTACACGTACACTAACACAAGCAAACTTGTGAGCCGCAAAAATTGATTTATTTTGAAATTGTTTTCTATCAATCAAAAATCCATTGTATCTCTGTCTAAAATTGAATAAGGTACCGCGGGGCAAGTGGGTAAATGGGGTAAGTGAAAACAATTGATATATTTTACTCAATATGTGAATTAACGTTTTGAACTCATGCGTAAACCTTTGAGGCCATTGAAAACATTACGATAGGTAAGAGATTTCTGAAATTTTTCAGCCATTATTGCATAATAGAGCGAAACATTGTTAACCTGTCAACTGTTACTCCGTAACAAGTTGGCGGCGTACAATCTTATTTTAATATTTTCAGTGGAAAAAAATTGCGGAAAATAATTTCCTATACCACTTCTTAGTTGTCCTCTGTGACAGTTTCAAACTGCAATAAAAAAAGTTTTAGAATTAATTCGACGTAGACCTAAAAGTAACTAAAATTAAACACCGTCAATTTTCTTATCAGGTGGGGCAAGTGAAAAGTTTATCATTGGAGATTGAATTTGTGTTTTCTCTTCAAGTAGCCATAAGTAAACATGGTTCGCAATTATCATAGAAAAACATAACGTGCTGATAATTCAAGAAACACTATACTCAAGCGTTGAAAGCTATTAGAAATCATGGAACTTCTCTAAAAGATGTTGCCAAACATTACAATATTACTATGTCTACTTCGGGCAGCCAATTAAAAGGAAGACGTTGACTGAAAGGTTGCAATATTAGAGAATACACGGAAATCTCGTGGAATGTCTATGTAAAGCTAGTTCAAAACATAAAAATGGGGTATAGGTCTATCCACATAAAAAAGATTCTAAATACGTTATTGAAGGCTTCTGTTTGATTTCTCCCGGAAAGTTTTCTGACGTCATATCCGACTATCTCAAAAACAAATAACGAGCGGTGGAAATTCTACCGAGCAGAAATGCAATTGCTGCCCTATAACGTAAGAACTAACATTGGAAATGTTGCAGTTATAATGTTGTTGAATCATTTCAACTAACAAAACTGAACAGAAGAAAATTCAAGTGAAAAGAATAACATTTTATTTGTTTACATGTTATTTATGTTACTGTTCATTGGGAAGCCTTAACAAATGTTAAAGCTAATAGAAATCGTGAATATAATTGTTTGTTTTTGAATGTATTGTTCAAAACGGTAAACTTTTCACTTGCCCCACTTTTGGGGCAAGTGAAAAGTAAGGAGACATTTTTCAAAAACTTTTTCTGTATTTTTTTCTTCAATTTTTCATAAAAATCCATTTCAGCATGCTGCTTATATTTGGTGGGAGTCAAGCTAAAAAATATACACGACCTCATTTGTTTCAATTTAAAGTTTCTAGAATTTGAAGAATCTCAACTATGCGAATTCCATTACCCACATGCCCCACGGTACCTTACTATTAGTGTTTTCAACAATGAATGAATCACAATGAAAAATATGAGATTTTTACAAATAAATACAAATATATTGGATATGGTACACTCACCCCTAGTTTTGAATGGGGTGGGGTAAATGGATCAGGTATTATTATCATTTGTTGACACACTGTTTACGAGAATTTGAATAAGTTTTATTATCCGCAAATGTTGTTTTCCTTAAACTTTTCTCATTCCTAGCTTAAATTTGTCAAATTGACTATAAAAAAATTGAATCAATCCACCTAACAGTTTATTTTTAATCTTTCTGGTATGAAACATTTAAAGAATTAATATTGCAATATTTAAACCAAAACTTTACGTGGTTTATCTAAGCTGAGTTGCAAAAGACCAACATTTTCTATCAATTGAATGCCTAATGTCGTACCTTATTTGGCCATATAAATTGTTCTAGACATATGCTACAATTATATTCATCAATAGAATAAAAAGATTTCAGTTTTTGAGTCAAAAATAAATGTATCTTATGTTTTTAAACAATAAGTGTTTTTCGAAAACATCGTTTGAAATACCCCTGCAATACTTCTGTATAGCTTATGTGTATAAATGGATGAATTTCCTCCAAATTATACTAGCCACAATGTTTTTTTTTTGTTCGAATTAGTGTGAACTAATGTAAAATATTTTAAATATTTTTTTGATAAAATAAAGATATTTTTTTATGTTTTAAACAATCAAAATGTAATATAACTAGCACTATTAACAAGAACGAAAGTAATATCATTCATACTATACATAATTATACCATACTAGTTTTGAGAACAGATTTTTTTGTTTGGTGATCCACTTACCCCACCATGGTGGGGCAAGTGGATCATTTGGTGCAAATTTTCAAGTCGCTCATCCTCAATACATAACAAGCAGAAAAATCAAAACAAGAAACGATTTGAAGCACATTAGTCCCTCATTTGTTATCCACAGAAAAAAGTTTGAATTACATTATTCACGTTAGCTGTACATAACAATGAAGTTGACTGTTGATTTTTCTGTATCCACTTACCCCACGGTACCTTATACTCCGTATTATAATTTACATAGACAATCAACATAAAACAACAACATAGATCACATGCACGTGATAGAGTTACATTCATTTACTCATACGAATCGATTCAGAAAATAAGAGAAATAATTAATTTTCCACATAGTATCAACTCAATGTGATTGGCCAATTTAGGTACCGAAGTTAAATTTGTGGCCTAAACTGGTGCTAGCACCCTATACTGAAATTGAAATGTTCCGAAATGTCACTTATAACTTTGCTGTTGGGCACCTTATTACTAGATCAAACTCCCATGTTTTTGACTTCCTCAATGCCTAAAGACACGTTTGACGTTCTTCGAATTATCCTTCGGATCAAGACAGTCGAAAGTCTTCCACCTAAAAAAGGTTGTTGATCTACCTAAAAAAGGTTGATAGATCTGCCAAGATCATAATGATCGTAATGATTCTGCTAAACATCACGTCATGATTAGTACTTCAAAATAAAATGGATCATAATTATGCTAATCTAATATCAGTTGGTGAGCATTTCAAAATTATCATTTTCAAAGTTCTTGAGATCTTCAACATTTACAGTGGAACCAGAAACAAAAATTTTCACTAATTTGCTTTTTATTTTTTACAGCAGACTCCCAAAAATGTAGTTTTTCAGACATCAAATGACTGAATATGAGAAAAATTCTATCATCTCGGGTAATGTCCATGTGACCCCTAGGAACATTGAAATAATGGCCAGAAATCGAAATTATGGTTCATTTTAAAACAGAAATGATTTTTTCAATAATATCAGTGCTTAATAAATAGGTATTGATCAGTAGTCAGCACCTCAATTTGGTATTATTATAGTATTGAAAATATTGTTCAGGACAATGGAAAATAAAGAGAATTTACACGTAGATTGAGCATTTAATCTTTTAATTCCACCCTAATTACATTATCTTTTGACAGATACGCGTATTTTGACCACCACTTGTAGCTTTCTTCAGTGTCAGTTACTCGTGGCAACTTCATTTCGAATACGTAAAAAAGCATTTAAAAATACCTTACTGAGGTATTCGTAAGCTATTGAGGACTGCTTGAAGTATTGAATTGCTATTGAAAGTCAAATCTTTATATGGAAATCCATAATGTGTTATTTGAGAATTACAATACCTGATCTAATTATCAGTTTGGTTTTTCTAGAAAATGCGTGAGATATTATTTGAGGTATTTACCTCTTTTGCAGGGCTCTTCCATACAATGTTCAAATAGTAAGTATTGAAAATTATCTGGTATGGAATTTCTTATTTAGGTATTCAGTAGCAAGTCTCTTCTGCTCGAGAGCTGACGGCACTTCGGAATATAGCAAAAATTTCAGAGTTTGGTTTTTTATCCGAATAAGCCAATCGAATCATATTCAGAGAGTGTAATAATTCGTGATTCATAACAGTTTCGTGGCACATCGCATTCGGAGAGCCCTATGTTTTCACTCTCTCGCATGGTTCGTGACGAGAGAGCGTTGAAGAGCAACAATTCTCACAAAACCACAACGGTATCGAGCCATTCGGGTGATTTCTGTTTTGCCTTAAATTGGTAATAACTCTCATGATTTCTGGTAATGCAACTCAACTATAATCGAAAATTTTCGCTTATGTTTCATTGATCGGCACCAAACAGAAGTGTAGTGTATGTCTTTTTTTCTCTATCGTAACTCATTAACTACCACGCTCGATAAAAGTCATGCGTGTTGTGTGAATGCGGGTGCACGCAAGGAATTACATTTATGGCATAAGGAATACAATTATATGCATCTCAAAAGGATACCGAGAATATTTTTATTTTTTGTTAAATATTATGTTCGGTTTTATGTCTATGATCCCTCAGATTATTGCAAATAAACTTTATTATATCATGACACCACAGTTATGGATCAAATAGTGTGGAGTCCAACCTATAAAATTTAATAAAACGACATGGAAAACGTAAAATTGGAATTTAAAAGCACGAATTGAATCGTTACAAATTGGAACTTCGGTTAGTAAACTGTTTTGAGTGTAATATTTACATAGGATTGCATAAAAATTAAAAATTGTATCGGTTTCTGAAAACCATATTATGGATCAATTTTCATATTATGGATTAAATTGGGACATATTACGGATCAGTGCGTAAAATCAAGAGATTTTCTACTCAATGCATCTGTATTGCGAGATTTGTCAAAAGTTAACAATGTGTCACATATTACTGCAAAAAATAGCGGAGCTGGAAACAAGGGTAAAATGCCATTTTTTTGTGATACTGTATTGTAGTAACTGAGACATGAACTGTTTTCGCTCCACACCAAGTTTACCACCCATTTTCGTCTGCTAAAAAATGAAATTCACAAACCTTGATGTTTTATTAGTTTTATCCTTAGTGCTATTGTCTGAAAATTTCGAATCCGATGCTTAAAATGGCAGAAATCGACGTTCTTTATAAGTGATCCATAACCGTGGTAAACAATCATTTTCTGGTCCATATTATGGATCACTAGTTAGAAGTGCTAATATTCGGTATTTAGAATCAACAATCAAGAAAAATGTTTTCTAAAGATGAATTCATACTAAATCGAAGCGAACGAGCATGATTTATGCTATAATAAGGTATGGAGCATGAATAAACCCTATAAATAACGATCTGGTGTATTGTGGCTTTCAATAGAGTTAGACGTTTTTAGCAACCCTCTTGGAAAATCAGTTCAAAACAAGTGGCGATGATGAAGGGATGAAAATTTTACACAGAGGTCGAAAAATCCTCTAAGTATTCCTTCATTACCAGCATCGAAGAGACCAAATATCTGGATACTGAAAAACTTCAAACTCTGAGTCCTCCTTGCGTTATCATACGAGAAAACCCATTTCAATTGTGGGTTTTCAATACAGTTCCCTTTTTAAGCCCAACAAATTCTTTTTATGTTATCGAATTCGTGAGATTTATTAGCAACAATCATCAGTGACACGCTCAACATTTCAATGGCGGCCTACTTCGCCATGAAAGCGAAATATTTTTTCATCGTGTATATTTTCGAAAATTCTAGCAGTTCAGACACATTGAAATTTAAATAAAAGGAGAAATGAAGAAGACTCCCAATCATAAAAATTCTTTGCCTCAACTATTTTCAATTCAATCTTGGAGCTTAGGAAACATGTTTTTTTAGAATTTTCTTAGATTACCTACACTGAAATGATTCCACGAGTTTATTGTATCAGCAATTTCATATGCGTTTTAATCATAGGGATGGTACACAAATTATGTCACGCTAAATTTCAACTTTTTCGACCCCCCCCCCCCTTTGTCACACTTTTTGTATGAGTCCTCCGAAAATTTTGTAAGGCTTGTCACGCTTGGCTCGACCCCCTCCCCCCCTTGGAGCGTGACGTAATTTGTGCATGACCCCATAGCCGCACATTGGTCCAGATTTTCAAATTCGCCGTTAGGCATCACGCCAGCTGAGTACAGTTTGATACCTGAACACTTGAAAAGTATCTGAATACACAACACTACTACTAGGGGCTGTCCATTAATTACGTAAGGGTTTATGGGGGGAGGGGATTGAGATTTCTTACGCGCCATACAATTTATTTTTGATTTTCATACAAAAAATCTTACCATGGGGGAGGGGGGGTTGAAAAACCCCGAAATTTGTCTTACGTAATTAATGGACCGCCCCCTACTATGATGGTGTCTATTTTTGGATCTGACCGCGAGGATGATGCCTCTTTTCCTCTGCACGCAGGTAGAGTGAAGATCACGTATATGTTGTTTTCGATTGTTGCTGTCAGTCCATCAGGAGGGAACGGTGAGAAGTTGTCCATCTTCATTGCCATTGGTCTGGTTGCCGATTATCAGGATCATTAAGGGGCGGTCCATTAATTACGTAAGGGTTTATGGGGGAGGGGGAGTTTGAGATATCTTACGCGCCATATAATTTATTTTTAATTTTCATACAAAAAATCTTACCATGGGAGGAGGGGGGTTTGTAAAAGCCCAAAAATTGTCTTACGTAATAAATGGACCGCCCCTAAGAGCAAATGCTCTAGAAAATGGGCAAGGTGCCAAGCCGCTTTCATGCAGCTTGACGAAAAGTTGTGTTGGGAGGCTGGGAATCAAACCCATGGCCATCCGCATATGAAGCGAACGTGCAGCCAACTACGCCACGTTGATCCCTAATTTTGCTCTATGACAACCAAAAAATTATGACTATGCCCAAAATAGAGTCTTCAACTTTTCTGGCTGTGAAAGCTATATGCGTGTATGTCATATTGTACTTAAATTGTATTGCTGTTCCTTAATACTAATCAATTGGCGTAATTATTTCAGTAGGGCACAATTTAGTTTAAAATAAACGCTTATTACAACTTAGTCGAGCATATAAGTGCAATCCAAAATATCAAATCTGTTTTCATCTGTTACTAGTGCTGGTTTGCATTAATATCTGTAAATAAACATTCCCGCAACGTACTAGGATTTTATTATTAAAGGCCCTTTATTGAATATTCATGTCAATTTTAAATGCACATTCCTTTATGTTTTTTTTGGTACTGCGAAATATATGAAGGTCAATTCAACATCACATGAATTACATATAAATTTGGTTCGGCAGTTGTGTTGGATCATTATTGTGTATTCAAATGAATAAGGTATTGTCACTGTGTTTGTGAATACTGTGTATTTGGCGTTTGAGATTTGATTGCCGATAATAGTCGAATGGTGCCGAAGCCGTAAATTATCCTATATTTAGGTGTTCGGTATTTAATCCAATCCGCAATGCTTTTAAAATTTTTCAACTCAACGCGTGCTCAGGATTCAAATCCCTGAATCCACGATGCTAGATGAGTGCTTTACTAACCGGTGCCTTATTGGCCTCTTGGTGATCCAATAACTCAGAAGGTTACATGTCTGGACAAACATTTCAAAAGGGCACATCTACATTGGTAAACATTGGCTTTGCCAGCCGTTGTTGAGCCCAATTCAACTCGATCACGCTCACCAATACCACTATCAGGAAGAGCTAACGCCAATCTTTCTGATAGTTGTGTTAGTTTGCGTGGGCGGGCTAAAAAGGGCCCAGTAGCAACGTTTCTAAAAAAAGGCTCAAGACTTCTTGGGCTCTTTTCAAATGTTTGCCGAGAAGTTTCGAATTCAAATCCCAACAGTTTACACCTTTCTCATAAGCCATATCCATCCATCTAGTGTATATACACGCGCGCAGAGCGAGTGCGATTTATTTATGTCGTTTTCGTTTTTAGGAACTGGGTCGGTGATCAACACATAAACAAACCAACGTCAAACAAATTGTAGTTCGGTCAAACCTGAACCGGGTTGGGGTTGAAACTGTGATTCAGAACGGGTGGCGCCAGTTCCAACCTAGGTTCAAAAACGAACTCGACATTAGTGTTGAAACTGTTTGTCTATCATACCAGTATCGCTTCAACAACAACTGTATTGTAGGAGTGTATAGATGGGGGAAGGCTATCAACGTGTCTTTCGCATACAAGAGTCGTGGATTCGAATCCCCCTTAGCACGTGGATTTTTTTTATAATTTTCTCCATAATTTATTCATCGTAATGAGTTGATTAATGTAAAAAATGCGTCTTTTGCTTCTAAAATCTCTCTTTCAGATTTAAGCAATCTGGGAGATTTGAGGAAAATTCTAATTCTCAGGTCAACTTAAAATTTGTTCTTGAGCTGAAAAATTCAAACTAATTCCTCATGAATTTCTGTAGTATCCAAAATCCAGAGGGCCACATGCGGCTCGGCTCGTGGGCTATAGTTTGGTGACCACTGGAATAAATTAATACGTGTCTATTTCACCCTCTCTCTTGTGACGAAATATTTCACAATGCTGCATCATTGTAGACTATGTAAAGCGCACATAATGTATTTGCGATTTCCTGGAAATTGGTGGATTTTAATCTTACCTTGAAAACTCTCTGTATGTGTATCTATCAATCGTATCACCACCAAAGAAGGGGTGTGTCACTGCTGTATTTGAGTTTGACGCAATCTTCGTGCTACATTTGGAAAATAATTGAAAAAATCGATTCTACAATGTCATGAATCGCAACCAAAAAACAATCCATAGGAGTTGTCAGTCGATTGTTCTGAACTAAGCTCAGTATGAATTCTCTAATGTTATTTTCGACTCAGACACATAGGATATAAATGAATTCAATTTTTGTTCTAAGAATATTAACAAAGTTCAATAAAATTTTTCTGAATGCGTTTTATGGTTTTACCATTAACATTAAATCGTTTGTATTTCCGGGCTGCGAAAAAAACTCAAAGGGTACCTTGTATAAAGGCGGAATTGGGTATTAGTGTGTTAAGCCAATCGTCATGCTATCTATGCCTGTCCAGTCTGCACATGTTCGGTAGCGACTTAAATCATACATTTCGGGTGGGCTCCAGATACAATTGTCTTCTTCTTTCTGGCGTTACATCCCAACTGGGGCAGAACTTGCGTTTCTGCTCAGTGTTCTATTAAGCGCATCCACAGAGCTTTCGTTGCCGATTGATTATTTTTGCATTTGTATATCGTGTGGCAGGTACAAAGATCCTCTATGCTCTGAAAAATCGAGAAAATTTCCAACCCGAAAAGATCATCGACCGGTAGGATTCGAACCCATGATCTGCAGCATGCTCTTCTATTTGGATCTACAATCACACAACAATAATAATTCTTTAAAATTTTCAGTTTTTGTTTCCATGTCAGTTGTTCATTACATATACACACACAAAGCGTTACTTACGGATCAGACCACCTTATAATGCATGTTCTAGTGGAAGTAGTTAGGTACTTATAGACGGCGAGCCCGCGGATTGTATAATTTTGTTCGTTATCCCACCCACAGAGTGTTGGTCGTGTTTCCACATCAAGTGCTTACCGCTAGCCGTTCACGATATGTGCCAAAGAAGTTTGCCCGACGTTTATCCGATGATGCCGGCCATCCACGGTACCGACAAGGTAAGTACCCGCTGCTAGTGATACCAGAGATGTGCAATTGCCTAATCAGTTGTGTGACGTTTTCTTGAGAAGTTTTACGCCTACCGACCATAAATACTATTCGTCGCGGGTTTGTAGTAAAGTGTCTTAATTGCGCGAAGAAACGGGAAACATTTCCTAGTATGCTAAAATTAGGAATATAGGGACGCCTTAATAGCCTAGAATCATCTAAAAGAACCCAATTTGTAAATATTGCGTTCAGAACAAACCGCTTAGAAGATAGAATATATTTCACGTGAGATGGGTAATGAACATGATCATGTTTTGTATTCAGTTTTTGTTTCTAAACTTTTTGAAATACAGCAATATTCAATACGTTGTGTTGAAATACCGATTCCACCGGTTTGTAACACTCGAAGCCCTCGTTTCTCCAAAATGCTTAGACACCTGTGAGTATGCCTATATGCTGGAAAGCATTTTACCATTTGTTGAAATCTTTCCTTAAAAACTGATACAGGTATACCTCAATAGTATGTGCACCTGACCGTGATTCGGCGTGTGCATGCTGCTCGATGACATCAGCGCGAGATAAGCGCGGTGTACCTCTTTGTTGTGGAAGCGTATCTATAGTGCGTGGTCCAAAAGTTCAGCATTCAAAATCGAATCTTATAATTTGTTACAACTAAAATAAGTTATTTTTAACATTTTGTCGTAGCAGCTTAAACTTTTTACTGGTGATTTGAATTCACCTCCCTTAAAAATGCTTCTTTAATAAACTTAATCTGACTAAATTTAAATACATAAAGATCTTATCGTGGCATATTCTTGGTAAATTGGCCATAGATTCACCAAGTGATCAAACCTCTTCATTTGCCCAATCATACGTCTTGTGTTTCTTCAGGGAATTATAGAAAACCTCACACAATAACTGATTCTTGGGTAAACGCATAGATAATTGATTCATTTCTTTCGAACACAGTCAATTAACGAGTGGACGTCAGTGAACGTTTTGGAGTGGATGGCGGCAAACAACCTGTACACCTACGCTGACGTATTCAAAGCGAAAGATATAAAAGGCTGTGATTTATCAAACTTGGATCGTGATAAACTAGGAGTAGGTTTTCCCCCCTTCACATGTCCATACCGGGATGCGTTCTTATGTATGCTCAATTTTCTCTCTCCCCCTGTCTTCCCCGTGCAGCAAATGGGTATTAAAAATGAATTCCATCAGCAAACTATCCTTGCGTCCATAAAGGATTTGCTGACGAGTGCGGAGAAGCCAATCCAAAGCGGTGGAACGATGCGGACCATCAGCGGCGGAAGCGGAATCGTGCTGAAGATAGCCGGTGAGGACAGCGGCCTCGGCAGCACCGATCCGGCGGCGACAGGCGGCAAGCACTCGCACGACCTGGTGAACCATTCGTTCTTGAAGCTGGTTAAATGTGATAAGTGTCAGCAGTACTTGCGCGGGCTGATACATCAGGGATTGCTTTGCAAGCAGTGTAATCTCATCGTCCACCGGCAGTGTTCGGTCACGGGACTTATGCCATGTACGGCAACAACCGGGGTGGACACCGGCGGCAGTCGGACGCCAACGACTACTGTACTGGCCACGACGAACAGGGCCCAGCCGGTGTTCGGGGTCGGTCTGTGCCATCAGTTCAACGTGGACCAACTGCCGGCACCCCAGATTGTAATAATACTCTGCAATGAGCTCGAGCAGAAGGCCCTGTGCGACGACAACCTAGATCTGTACAAACTCTACCGGACGACGCCGTCCAGCTACGACGAGGTGAACAAACTGCGCGACTCGCTCAACGAGAATCTGATCAACACCGATCTCAGCAACTACTCGCCCGAGTGCGTGGCCACGGTGCTGAAGAAGTTTCTGCGCGAGCTGCCCGACCCGATCATTCCGGTTCTGTTCTACGACAAGTTTATAGAGGCCTCAAGTACGTTGGATTGATCGTTCTTCGTTAAAGAGCGTGATGGATAATTAACCATGTTTTTCTCTTCATCCCTTGCAGAAATAACCAGCGAAGCGGTGGCCGCCGAGCAGCTGCGACTACTCATCCACGAGCTGCCGGTTCACCACGTCAACACGCTCAAACACATCATGGTCCATCTGATACGAATCTGTCGAATGCAGTGCCAGCGGGGGATTGATAGTCAACCGACGATACTGATACAAGTCTGGTGCCATATTCTGTTACGTCCTCGCTGGGAGAAAATTGTGTAAGTATTTCTGGGATGTGTGAGAGATACTCACTTCAACTTCAACATTCTTCCACATCTTTTCACTTCGATGACGGTATTATTTGTGTTACCACTTTGTTGTGACCGAAATTCGGATTCTTTTTCTTGCGTTCCATCTGGAACATATCCAAGTAACCACCAGTCACTAATTCGCCTTTTGGCCTTACACGGCTAATACGAGGCATGTCAGCTGTATTATAGCACTATATTTGCACGCAGGGTGAATTAAAATGCTATTTGGTTACTTGGGTAGCTTCTTTTGGTCTTAGTGTTCTATAACCCTTTCCACAGTTCTTAACTGAGAACTTACTTTGCAAAATGACCATTTTTGAATTTTTGCAGACACGAAGATGTTTTATACCCTAAGAAGTCGCGAATATTTATTTTACGAAAAGATCTTTGACCACCGGAATTGCGGAATTTGACATTAAAATTTGAACAGGATTTTTTCAAGTATACGTAAAAAAATCACTAAGTAAGGTATATCTTCTAGTAGTGTTGATAGACTCACACTCAAATCTCAAACAATACGCTCTCCCGTGAGAGCAAACTCATTAGAGATCTGCTTCGCAATCTGCACGCTTGAGATTTTAATGCAAAATCACTCAATCAACTCAAACCGTAAAAAAATGATTCAGTCGCAAAACCCGTCAAAAACTCGTGAAACCCGAATGTTGTTGTTTACGTTAGAAAAGGTTACTATAATTTTACCAGACTAACAAGGATTTATTGCCATGTGTGAGTAAACTGTGGAAATACGAGACAATAAGTCAAAAAGGTTAGCCAACTCATCCATGATTTTTTGACTGCTGAGTTGCGTGATTGACAACTCACGCATGAAAAATCTCAAGCGGGAGTTATGAGGAATTCAGTTTTTCACAACACTGTCTTCCAGCAATGCTGGAATTTCTCCAGACAGTATTCTTCTAGGAATTACTTCATGAATTTGTTAAATGTCCCCAAGAGTCTTTTCTTCTGGGAAGATTGCAAGGATTATTAGCTAATACACCTTTTAAAATTTGTTCTATTAAACTTCTAGTCATACTTACTTTAATTACCAGAAATTTTTAGTTAATGGAAAGTAATTATTTTCTTCTTGAGATTTTGAAGAAACTATTTTAGGATTTTTCAATTGAAATTTGGGATGGTACACAACTTATGTCACGCTAAATTTAAGCTTTTTCGAACCCCCCCCCCCCCCTGTCACGTTTTTTATATGTGTCCTTCGAAAATTTTGTAAGGCTTGTCACGCTTGGCTTGACCCCCTCCCCCCCTCGGAGCGTGACGTAATTTGTGCATGACCCCTTTCTGGATTTTCTCTTCTAAGAGATTCAAGATGGAATCAAAAAACCTCTAATTCTTGCAATCTCTAAAATCTAAATAAACATGAATTAGAAGAGTTGGAGAAATTAAATTAGGGATACTTAGAAGAGCATTTCCTTAATGTCTTTGAAGGACTTTCGTGCCGAATAGGGGAAAGTGGGGCAGTTTGGCCACCTTAAGGAAAAGGCGATAAAAGTGCTGTAAATGTTATTAATTTTTCGAATGTTTGCATGATTTCCAACAATTTTTAGATGAATACACTAGATTCGCATGATTTCCTTTGTCTTATAAAGTTCACGGATGAATGATTGATTTTTTTAAAATTTGTCATTTTTCGAGTCGATTTTTACTGATGGGGTGATATGAGCACCCCATTTTTGATTGCAAAATAATCTCATATAATCTAAAAATTCAATTATGCTGTTACTACACTTGAAAGTTATTAGTACCGTCGATGGGGGTGACAATGGGTCTAGGGGGTGAGATTGGGTCAAAACGGAAAAATATGTTTTGTGAAATATTTCAACTAATAACGCTGATATTACTAAAATTAATAATTCATATGTTAGGGAACATATTATTACACATAATTCATAACAATATACATTTTTAGAAATAGTAGTTTTTGTGTACTACAGCAATAAACTTGCATGTTGAAACTAGATAAAATTTACAACAATAAATTTCTCCTGTACAAAGTATCACGCATGTACTCTAGCCTCTATCGTTGTATTAGTAGAATGTTGAAAGTCTTTTCATTACACATCACAGGTATTTTCCAAAATCTGTTTGATTTTCCCACAAAACAATTATTTGTTTCGGTACGATGTCTTAAACATTGAAAATGGGGGTGAGATTGGGTCAAGCAAGAACGATAGTAAATGAAATTCCAAGTCCACTTTTTTGACATTTTACGGTGTCGGGTGTTCTCTTTTTTCATTAAGATGTGTTTATTCTTTCTAAATACAGCATCTCTGAAGCATCAAACAAGTCTACTTGAGTATTCCGAGCATTGAATAACAATACAACGCATTTTGACAACTTCTCAAACCAGCAACTGTGTTTCGTGCGCAGCAGCATCGTAAATTTTTATCAAAAGGGTGTTTTTTCTAAATTTGATTATTTATCAGTGTTTTCATATACTAGAAACATCTCGCGGAAGTACAAATGAGCTGGATCGCTGAAATACTGGGATTATGACGTCAACTTCTGCCTGAAATTTATTGATCGTGGAATGTCGCACCGAAATTTAACTATTTGCGAAGGTTTAAAATAATCACTGTTTCAGTACACCTTTGGGGAAACTGAATAGGCTTTATAGCAATGGGAATGAGACTTTGAAGACAATTTGAGGGAAAAACCAAGAAAATTTATGTAAACTTGACGATAAATGTTGGGTTTACATATTTTTTCTCATAGCTCTTCAATTTTCAGTATAATCTTTCTTTTAAGTGGGTTTATCATACTTGTGAAACATCTTAGATATCTTTTTGTCTTGTTTGCATCGTTTTTTGTCAATATTTTTCAGTTGTGAATGGTTTTGAAATCATATTCTCAAAAACAAGTTATTTCAATTACAGTGACCCAATGTCACCCCCTCTATGGGGTGAGATTGGGTCATTTTTCATTCACTTGATGTGCCGCTGTGAATAAATCTTCTTCTTTCTGGCGTTACGGCCCAACTGGGACAAAGCCTGCTTCTCAGCTTAGTGTTCTTATGAGCACTTCCACAGTTATTAACTGAGAACTTTCTATGCCAATTGACCATTTTTGCATGTGTATATCGTGTGGCAGGTACGATGATACTTTATGCCCTGGGAAGTCGAGAAAATTTCCAACCCGAAAAGATCCTCGACCGGTGGGATTCGAACCCACGACCCTCACAGCTTGGTCTTGCTGAATAGCTGCGCGTTTACCGCTACGGCTATCTGGGCCCCTCGCTGTGAATAAATATTTATCTTTAATTTTTTGAACAGTTGTTAATGTACCATCAAAGTACATACACACCAAATTTGAAGTTTATTGGAGTTAAATTGCGATAGTTATTCAAAAAAAAAAAACAAATTGCACATATCCCTTTTTGACCCATTGTCACCCCCAACGACGGTATTCATAAACACTCCGTGCAAGAAGACATAATTTTTTAAGAACATTCTAGCAGTCAAACTTCATCATTCTGAAATGATGAAATTTAAAAGAGTCATTCGGGTAATATGGGCAGTTTTTTCGAACATCATTTATTTATTTTTCTTTGAGTTTTGAACACTTACTTATAACATGCCTATTGCTTCATTTCCTCATAAGCTTTGGGGTTGCATTTTATTTCAGATGAAATTTCAAGAATTTATGCAGTTTTCAAGGGGTGCTCATTCCACCCCATTGGCCAAACCGCCCCGACTACCCCTACATAGAAAATTTCTGGAATTATTTTTGTAGGCATTCTCGAAGAACTTGTCAAAAATAATTCCTAAAAAATAGTTTAAGCTTTATTATATTTAGGGTAATTCGCCTGATGTTGAACGGTTAAAAACCTCGCCTATTATTGAACAGTCCGCGTATCCCTTATGGCGCGGCGTGTTCCACAATTAGCGAACATTTTGACCGTTCAACAATTGGCGAATTACCCTAGTGGTTTTCAGCTCTAGGTGAGTTCATCACATGAAGCTACTGAAATTCGACATTAACTCTTACTTACAATGATCGATTTTCCTTTATCCTTGCTCTCTTCGCATTATTACAAATACCATCAGTGCACCAGATTCCGCTCAATTAAGGGAAGTTATGTGTTCAAATGTTTATTATAAAACAGCTATTCTGTCGATCATTACTATTTCTATGTCACAATGTAGCTAGGTAAGTAGGTATAGGTAATAGGTAATCAACGGGGAAATAAAAAGAATTTGAAAAACTTTCATAAAAAAATATTGTATTGCATTTGTTACTGCATCTAAGTGTTCCTATTTCCGGGGCCCAGATAGCCGTAGCGGTAAACGCGCAGCTATTCAGCAAGACCAAGCTGAGGGTCGTGGGTTCGAATCCCACCGGTCGAGGATCTTTTCGGGTTGGAAATTTTCTCGACCTCCCAGGGCATAGAGTATCTTCGTACCTGCCACACGATATACGCATGCAAAAATGGTCATTGGCATAGTAAGCTCTCAGTTAATAACTGTGGAAGTGCTCATAAGAACACAAGGCTGAGAAGCAGGCTCTGTCCCAGTGGGGACGTTACGCCAGAAAGAAGAAGATGTTCCTATTTCCGCTCACGGTAAACAGATTTCGTGACGAACTTACTAAAAAATGCATTATTTTGAATTTCGTTATTTATCCTGATATTTTTTATGGTCAAACCATAGCTACTACTGCAATAAAGGTGGAAGTATACAAAAATCGACATTTCTTTAAAATTTTGTTTATTTTTTTGCATGAGCGGTTATTGGAACACACAAAAATACCTAGTGACCCAATAACCGCTCACGAGGTCTTGTGTTTTCAATATAGAGCATTATTTTATCAAATGAAACTAATGTCAGACGACTTCATTTGAAAGTTGTTAATATTGCTAGAATATATCCGTGCGAAAAATGTTGGTTTTTGACACGAAAAATCAATTTTTAAACAGGGGCATGAGCGGATACTGGTGCACTGATGGTAATTTTCTTACTTTTTGAAACAGAAGTCTCCCAAGAACCGAGTATGTATCCCCTAAGAATTCTCCAGGGCACAGTTTGGGAACTCATAGACCCAGCTCGTAAGGAACATTTTTATTATGTTGAGACCACTCTGGTATGAATGCCTAAGAAAAGAAATTGACCCCTGATTCAGATACTGATGGAGATTAATGGTCCCATAAAACGTTGCGAACAGGGAATCAAATTATCATCAAAATAGACAAAAAACAAACAACAGCTTTAGATTGGCAATGACGATTTCCTCTTCTGGGCGCATGCGGCGATCCATCAATCGTGACAAAACATCAGCGTGCCCAAAGATCTCGGTTGAGATAGAGCGGATTTCGAAATCGTAGAGGAGTAGGGTCAATGCCCATCTTTGGAGACGATTAGCCGTGTACGTCGGAATCCCTTTTTTGGATCCGAAAATAGCGAGTAGCGGTTTGTGATCCGTCTCGAGTTTGTGATCCGTCTCGAACTATCGACCGAACAGCATTCGATGAAAGCGGGTAACGGCAAAAACGAGTGCTAAGCTTTCTTTTTCAACCTGACTGTAGTTATTTTCAGCTGCTGTCAGGCTACGGGAAATGTGATACACTGCCTTGACCGTCCCGTCTGGAAACTGGTGTGCAATTCGAGCTCCCAGCCCAAATACAGATGCATCGGCTGATACAATGATGGGCATCTTGGGGTTATAGTGCGTAAGGAGTAACGGCGATTGCAGGATTTCTCGAAATCGATTGAATGATGCTTGGCAAGCGGGTGTCCACTCGAATTTCGTTCCTGCTTTTAACAGCTGATCCATGGGGTGTCGTAAGTTGCGCATATCCTTGACGTACTTGCCATAATAATTTGGTGGTGGCATATTAACGATTGCTGTCGTCTTCTCAGGATCTGGCTTAATTCCGTTACCATCCAAAATCAGCCCCAGATGCTTGACTTGCTGCATGCCAAAGCTGCACTTTTCGATGCACACGGTGAACCCGTACTCTTCGAGCCGCTGGAGAATGAGTTGCAAATTGCGCTGGTGCTCTTCCTCGTTGCGACACCTACCAGTATGTCATCCACATAACCAACGGTATACTCGAGGTCAGTCAACATTGCGTCCATCAGCTGTTGGAAGGCTCCAGGGGCGGATTTGATACCTGGTGACAACCGTGTAAACTGGAAGAGGTCCTTATGCGTGTTGATGGTCAAGAGTGGTTGGCAGGCAGAGTCCACTTCTACCTGCAGATACGCATCGGACAATTCAACATGACTAAAAATCTGACAGTTGGCCATCTTTGCAAATACATCCTCTGGTAAAGGCAATGGGTACTAATTTGCCTCCAGCACACTGCTTAAGCTTGTTGAGAAATCCGCACAGATGCGAACGTTTCCGTTTGGCTTCCGTACTGTGACAATGAGTGCCGCCCAATCGTTGAAGTTCACCTTTTTTAAAACGCCCAAGCTTTGCAGTCGCAGCATTTCTTTCTCAACTGCTTGCTCCATGGAGTATGCTACCGGACGCTTCGGTATTAACAGCGGTTTTGAGTTGCCTTTGAGTACCAGTTTGACGGGAGCCATGTTGCATAGGCCCTTTCTCAGTGTTAAACACCTCAGGAAACTGGGCTTGAAGAGCAACCATCTAATGTGTTGGCTGCGACGTTATCTGGTTGCAGAACGAAGCGATCGAATGATCCCACAAACCAAATAAGTCCATCCAGTCTTTGCCTGGGATGTCGAGATGGACGTTAGCTGAAGTGGTTCTCCGGACGTTGTTCTGGTAATAAATACTGCTGGTTTTGCATTCGGCCGACAGATTTTTACCCATGACCGATGGTGAAATAATGAAGATGTCGGACCCTGTGTCCATCTGGAAACGATGAGGGACATTGTCCTCTTCGCCAATGGTTGATTTCGCATCTTGTTCTTTTTTTTCTCCGTATTGGCTGCAGTATTGCTTGATTTGGACGAAACGCATGTATATTAGCCTTCAAGATGCCCGTACTTCCCGCATTCGTTGCAAGGATGGTCCTTGAATCGACAGTCCTTGCTGAAATGCATGCCCCCGCATGACCCAATGTGCTTTATATATCACATTGGGTCTTAGGGTACTCATGGCTCTTATTTGCAGACGCCAGTCGCTCCGGTTTCATCCGCTTGGGGTAAGCGATCACATCCACCGATGACGAACAACCCTAAACCAACACCGTATCCTGCTTCAGGTTGACTAGGGTGTTGCATTGCTCCACCACTTGCTGCAGGCTTAAGTCCACCGATTCGTTCAACTTGTTGGCGCATCCGAATTTCAGACTCTTGCTTTGATTTAAGGCCACAAACGAAAATGAGATACTTAAATTGCTCTTCCGTTAATTCGGATAGCTTGAAGTCGACGCAGGCCTTGTTTACCTTATAGGAGTAAGCCAGGTAATCATCTCCGTCCTCCTTATTGATCTGAAAGCAGTTATATCGCCGCCGGAATGTGGAACCTGTGGCACCGAACAGCGATTTAAGTTTAGAGAACGTCTCTTCGAAGGCAAAATCCCGAGCGAGCTTTGGAAGGATGAATGTTTTGTAGCGCTCATGATCGGGTAGGCTCAACTTTCGCAGAAGAAGTCGCACCTTTGCTGCATTAAATCTGCCAGCATTGAAGAGGTCAACATAATGGGAAAACCAAGCGTCGAATGCGTGCCCACTGCCCATTCTCCTTATCATAGGTGTAGTAACATTTTCAGCTGTAAACAGTATATACAGCTAACATTTTAGCTAACTTAGCTGTTACTCAGCTACTAATGTTACTTGGGTCCGCCATGTTGCTTGACAGAGAATCCAGCGCTGATTTGTCGCGGGACAAGTTATTGACAGCAATCTGTGTGGCGGTCAGCTGCTGCGCAAGTTGTCTCATCAGGGCTTGCTGATTAGTCAGAATGTGTTCCACAGCTTCTGTCATATTTGTTGGCTGCTGCTGCCCTTCTGACGCTGATCCTCCGTTGGTCTCCGCCATTGCACTTTATCCTCGGTCTTCCAATCCACGAAAATGCGGTATTTCTCGAAGAACGCGCAACTTTTTCACACGATATCTTCTGTACCACGTCGCGATTTACGGACAGTATGAAATATAACTTTTTAACTAGGTACAAACTACAATTAATAAAAACGTGTGAATCACTTGCTATAGAAAAGTGCATGGTGACGCCACGTGAATTTCTCCTTCTCTTTCCCTCTTTCATCACGGTCAATTGACTGTCCTGCTCTTTGACACTCACTGCTGGAATCGTTTGTATTTTTTATATGCTGGAATTGTTGACATTTTTTTATGTAGAGTAGATCATTTCACAAAAATCAAAGTTTCTGGGATTCAACCAGTCACCCCCTAGTCCTAGTTGCAATACTAAAACAAACGACCAGCCAAATTTTCATCCAATTTGGAGAAAATTAGGAGGTGCCTCAAGTCGAATTTGTGTTTTTTGGCTATTTTTTACATTCAAAAAATTCTAACGAGAATTTGGAAAAACGAAAATCAAAATAAATACCACCAGTTGAACGTATTATTAGTACTTTACAACTTTTGAGAACTGTGTATGCCAATTGGAGATGGTTTCGACCTAAGAAAATTGATTTCTGTTCATTTAAGTACCTGTAAAACATACATTCCTGTACAGTTTTTGTTCTACGAGATTCTTAACCCCATGCCTAATCATAAAAATTCAACCGTAGTATCATTCCTTTGCCAATTCTGAACATTATTGTAGTACATCATTTTCGTATTTGAATTACAGATAAATTGTAAAAAATCGTCGGAAATACGACATTCCTCATTTCCCGGCATTTAGAGCTGCTGCCGAATGGCGCAATTGCTGACATGTTACAAAATTGAACATAGTAGCTTTACAAACTAAAAATACTGTTGGAAAACTTGGCAACACGAGAGAAATTTATACAATAAATTTCTCTCGTGTTGCCGTTTTATTAAAAGGACACCTATAACCCCCTTGACCCACACCCTCAAGTATAGAAAATCCAACAATTAGAAACAACTTCAAAAATATCTCAATTTATTTTTCGCCTTACTAAATTTGAAGAGACATTTTTTTCCAATATGGTTTCCTGGTTAAGTAAGTTAACAAATAAAAGTGGGTTGAACTTTCATATTTTTTACATTTTGTCGCATTTTTGCAGTTTCGTTCTTTGAATTGTATTTCGACCTTATAGTAGGTCTAACTATTGTGTATGATGGAATTGACTATACAAATAATTGGACCAACAAAACGTATGGTTGAATCAAAGATCATCTGATCATGAATAACCTTCTAATCTACGATTCACTTTCCTCTCCTTTTTTCCAGTCAAATCGTGTATAACACGGAAAACCACCTGCGGATAATGGAGTTGCTGTTCTACAAGCTGGATTGGAACGAGAAGCTGCCGGAATTCGCATCGGCCCCAGCAGTGCCTCCGCGGAAGATTTCCCGTAGTACGGCTTCGCTCCAACAGCAGCAACAGCCACAATCATCGCAACAACAACCCTTTCTGCAACCAATTCCTGGTTCTTCGACCTCTGCTGCTGCCTATCAGTCGTCCTCGTCGTCGTCTGGTAGTCTGAGGAAGCAGCCAACCATCACTTCTCCGGCAGCTGTGATACCGTCGACCCTGATGGTGGGGCCGATCTACGATACCGGCAGCAGTGGTTATGGCAGTTGTGGTTCCGGGTCCACCGCTGGCGATGCCCGGGGGACGGCCATGTTCCGAATGGTGGGCGATGCCGACACGCCAGCCGATCTACGGGCAGCCGAATGGTACTGGGGCAACATCAACCGGGACGAGGTCAAAGAAAAGATGACCGATGTTCCGGATGGGTCTTTCTTGGTGCGAGATGCGTCTAGTGGGAACGGGGAGTATACGCTCACGCTGAAGAAGGACGGTGCCGATCGAGTGATCAAGATCTTCCACACCCAAGACAAGTACGGTTTCACGAGAGACGGTAGCCACAACAGTGTGGTGGACTTGATCAACTTCTACCGGAACGTGTCGCTAAAAGAGTACAACACAATCCTGGACATCAAACTGATGTATCCGATCTCGCGGTTCGAAGACGATACCTACATAAGCAGCACAGGGGACGATACTCCTCGGTTAGCGCAGAAGTTCATCGAGATATCGCAAATGTTGAACGATAAGCTACACGAGCGGGAGCGACTCCAGGAGGATCTGAACATGTCCAAGAACCAGGTCGATTTGAAGAAGCAGGCCCAAGAAGCGTTCATCGAAGCGGAAAAGCTTTTCCAAGACCAGCTAGCGATACAGGCCAAGTTTGTAAGCGAGGCGCAGCCTCACGAGAAGCAAGGCATCAGCACCAACAACAAGTTAATTCGGGATCGGATGCAGGAGCTGAACCAGTGCCGGGATCAGCTGCAAGAAGACATGAAGATCGAGAAAACTCGAATCTGGCAACTGGAGCGAGATATTAACAAGCTCAATCCGAACATCATGTCGCTGAGCAAAGAGAAAACCAGTTACATCGAGGAACTGAAGCGCCAGGGAATCAGCGAGAGTCAAATCAAGCAGATGGAGACGGACGGGTACTTCTCGCACAGTCACGGCAGCCAGGAGATGCCGCACAACGACGAATCGACCTGGCTGGTGCCAACATTCAACCGAACCGATGCCGAGAAGGAGCTGGCATCGAAACCCAATGGAACGTTCGTGATACGGCCGGGAAGCGGAGGCCCCTATGCTCTCTCCATCAAGTGCAACGATACGGTCAATCACTGTATCATCCAGCAGACGGATCGGGGCTACGGTTTTGCGGAACCGTACAACATCTACGATTCGCTCAAGTCGCTGGTCCTGCACTACGCCACAAACTCGCTGGAGGAACACAACGACACGCTGCAGACGACGCTGAAGTACCCGCTGTTGGCCCCCACCCGGCAGCAGTCTACCTAGGTCGGTCCAAGGAAGGTAAAAATTTCCAGTCCAGGTTTTCGTTGACGAAAAACGAATGCGGGAGAGTTGTTACTTTCTTATATATGTTTTGGAATGCATTCGCGCCAAATCGGTAGAATCGTTTTAATTTCCTTTTTAACGTAGATGTTTATTCCACTGTTGGGTAACGCAGTTTAGCAATCTTTTACAGCTCTGTAGCTAGGAAGTTATGAAATACACAAACATAGTTATGGTTTTGATTTGAAGAATGCGAACAAGATTCGGGATGCGGACTGCGATTGTGGATATTCTTAAGGTGAGATCGGTAATTGAGTTCCCAATGTCGATGGAGGATATCGGTCGGTTTTAAAGTGGTGCGTCGCTCTTTCACAATCACACATTTTGGCTACACATTGCAAAATTTACTCCGTTTGAATTTTGAAAAGCAACTTGCTCTGCTAAACCATGTCACTTATCGTCGTCGTCATGTTGTTTTCGTTGTTAATTTAACTACTTCTTTATCTACTAGTGATTGTACATATCAAAAATGTTAGCTTTTGCGTACGGCGTCGAACTTTTGCGCGTACAAAATTAGGTAGGTTTAACTGGAGCGATCGGGATTTCTCAGTGATCTCTTATGTTAAGGGATTGCACGTTCAGTCCAAGATAGCCAAACTCGCTGAATATAAATTTAAAAGATGGACGTGTGTTGCTTTTCAAGCGTGTTCGTTTCAGAAGCTCTCCTCGGGAACTTTGTTGAACTGAGGAACCAGGAGAGTTGGATGGCAAGAAGTACATTCCACTCACTGTCGGCACGTGGCCTTTTTTTTTAGGTTGCCGCTGTCAGAAAATGCAATTTGCACATTCAGGTGCCGTTGTATTTCGGATATGTCAGACTAGAATGTTTTTCGGTGCGATTTAAACGAGGGTTCTTCGGTCGGGAGCAAGCGGAAGGGGAAAATCTACTCGGAGGCTGGATTGGTGCTTTTTTATCCTCTCGGGGGAATTAATTGAGAAATACCCTCTGGGGGTACTTTTGGTTTAACTCCCAGAAGGGAGCTATTCTTAACGAAACGTGATGTGATGTTATTTCTAGCTCCTTTGCTATCTTCGTTGGGAAGACAAACCTGTACTTTTCATGAAGTTCTGGATATATAGTGTTATCTGAAATATCCTCTTACAGTCGACTAAGCTAACGGAATTTTGTTGTGGCATTTACTCTAAAAATCCACTAATTCAGTATTTTGCATTGGCCAAAAATGAATAAGAGTAACTTTTGAGCTTTTAGAAAATCTCCCATCGGGGAAGTTTAAAAATACCCTCTGGGGGAACATTTAGTTTGACCCCCAGAAAGGAATCATTCTTCTTAAACCTCTCTTTCGCATGGTAGCACAGGTGATCCACCGATTTTCGACAAACGCTAGCTAAACCGAAATGGTTCGATTAGCTCAATAATGATTGGAATAAATTTATGTGCTCATTTGTCTCATCAAACTTCGAAATTAGTGACCTAATGATCAAACTATGAATAACAATCCAATCTTTTTATAGTGATTTTGAATAATTTAGCTTATTTGCAATAATTTTTTTTTTAGATACGCCATTTTGTCGGAAAAAGCTGTGGGCAAGAAAGGGTTAATAAAATGAGAGACAAAGTGATACAATGAGATTTTTCAAGCACTTCACTCATCCTCGTTTGTATACTAAACTTATATTTGCCATGCAAGTTAAGAAGTTTACAGGAATTTTGACGAAAGAGGTCTCTGAAGTCTTTATTTGTTTCAATCAAAATGGTCTCTAAAGTCTCTTTTTGCATATCTTGCTTGCAGTGAAGTCTGATGCAAAATAATGTAGGCTCTAGGGAAACCTTCAGAGACTGTTACGAGACTTTTCAGCTAATTCTTTAAAATTTTTGTCCCAGATTTCTCGAGGAAAAGCTTCCGGAATCATCCATGTGGTTTCTCTAGAGATTTCATCTGGAATACTTCCAGGAATTCCTACCAGGATCTCCCCAGAAATTCTTCCAGAGAAAAATTCTCTTAGATATTCTCCCAGCGATTGTTCGAAGAATGTCTTGAATAATTTGGTCAGAATTTGCTCCAGGAACCACTGGCTTAGGACTTCCTCTAGATATTTTTCCATTAATCCTTCAAACGAATTTTCCAGTTGTTACTCTAGAAGATCTCAAGCGTGTGCTGGAATATGGGCGTAAGTCGCATGATCGGTTTCATAGATCCTATGTTCTGTGAACAAAGGTGATAAGATGCAAGCTTGTCAGCATTTTTTCACTTCAGACCGCTTGGCAGCGTTGCAATGTTGCGTCCTGAGATGAAAAAATGCTGACAAACTTGCATCTTGACATCTTCATTCGCAGAAAAGAGGATCGATGAAGAGAAATCGATCATGCGACTTACGCCTTTATTTCGGCACACGCTTGATCTTTTTACCGGATTATTTCCAAGAAAAACTGCGACATTTCATCCACGGTAACTCCGAAGAATTTCTTCAAAATATCCTCGACTGGTTATTCGAGAAAATCTATCAAGAACTTTTCAAAGAAAACTTCAAACTAGACCCTGTGTTTTATCATGGTTTTTTTTCTAGAAATTTCTCCAGAATTTCATCGAAGAATGCAGTTCTTCCAAACATTTTAATAAATTCCCACGGATCTTACAAAAGTTATAAAATTTTAAGGTTGCATCTAATTAACACTGCAGAATTTTTACAAAATATCCTACACATTTTTTTCTTCCTCAAGAGCCTATGAGTTTTTCTAGTAACCGTTATTCATCATGGGTGACTTGAAAACTCATACAAGTTTCATCAGAGATTACTTTAAAGTTTGCTTTAGAAATACTTCATGGACTTTTATGCACATTTTTTCAAATTTCTGCAAAATTAGATGCACAATTTCCATAGAAAAATTCCTGGAAGAATACTTGAACAAATCTTTAAAGACGTCCTTGAGAAATCTCAAAGAATTACTGTAGGAATTCCCAAAGAAATTGGAGAAATTCCTGGAGAACCATTCTTCATAACGAAATGAGGAAAAGTCGATTACAGGGAGATATTTCTTTGTACAAATTGCAATGAAAAAGCTCAGGCTCTTCAAAAGAATTTTATCCTCCTGGAGGAATATCAAATACCCTCAGGGGGAGTATAGAAACCAACAGTACCCCCAGAGGGAATTTCTTAACGAACCTCAGAATCATTCTCCATAACAAAATGAGAAAAAAAAAACGATTGCAATGAAATATTTCTTTGTAAAAATTGCAATGAAAAAGCTCAAGCTTTTCGAAAGAATTTTATCCTCCTGGAGGAATATCGAAATACTCTCTGGGGGAATTAGAAACCAAAAGTTCCCCCAGAAACCCAGAACCATTCTTCATAACGAAATGAGAAAAAGTCGATTACAATGAGACACAAATTGTAATGAACAAATTCAGGTTCTTATGAATTTTATCCTCCTGGAGGAATATAGCAGTACTATTTGGGGGATATAGAATCCAACAGTTCCCCCAGAAGTATCTTCTTAACGAGCCCCAGAACCATTCTTCATAATGAAATGAGAAAAAGTCGATTACAATGAGATATTTCTTTGCACAAATTGCAATGAAAAAGGTCGGCTCCTAAACATAATTTTATCCTCCTGGAGGAATATAGAAATACCCTCTGGGGGTATATAGAAACCAACAGTTCTCATAGAGGGACTATCGTAACGGAATCCTAAACTATTCTTCATAACGAAATGAGAAAAAGTCGATTACATTGAGATATTGCTTTGTACAAATTGCAATGAAAGAGCTCAGGCTCTTATGAAGAATTCCTGGAGGAATATAGAAATAGCCTCGAGAGGAATATGGAAACCAACAGCTCCCCCAGAGGGAACTGCTTAACGAACCCCGGAACCAATCTTCATAACGAAATGAGAAGTCGATTACAGTGAGATATTTCTTTGTACAAATTGCAATGAAAAAGCTCAGGCTCTCCAAAAAATTTGTATCGTCCTTGAAGAATATATTAATACCCTCTGGGGGAGATAGTTCCCCAGAGGGAATTTCTTAGAGAAAACCCGAGCCATTCTTCATAACGAAATGAGAAAAATTTGATTACAATGAGATTTTTATTTGTTAAGATGATGAAACCTGGATCCGCCGTGCAAGTCAGGTGGATAATTTCAAACTAGTATTGTGTACTAGAGATTGTACTTTCTTATGCATTTCATTTGTCTTGGCATATTCTACGAGTGAAGGAAGGTTCGACTACGATGAACGTGTATGAGTTGAGTTTTCTTGCTTTGCATTGGAAGTCCGTTGTATCCCAATGCTCCTCTCATAGAGTAATTCCATTTCTAATCAGCAATCCCAATCCAAATTCATTGCTGTATGTTTTAGATTCTCAACTAAAATGTACTTTCGAATTTTGGAACGTAGTGAGACATGTCTCCCACTTCAGTGGTAGGCTATGTTCTTCTATTTTCAGTTAGGTAGAAAGAAGCGAATTTGTCGTGAAAGTTTTAGCTGGTGATTGAGATTCTTAAAGAATTTTGTTTATACATTATGTAGGAATGAAAACCATGCCAGGATTTTGAGGGAACTGTACCCTAAATTCTGTGCAACAATATTCCAATTTCGCGTAACAAATGAACAAATTAACTTGGGAAAGGTGAATCTACAGAAATAAGGTGAGACAAATAAGGTCTCATGGTGAGTATTCACATCTCGTTACCTGAAATTGAAGACCTAGATATCTTCTCGTAGATCATCTTCGGATAAGTGAGAAAACTCGAATGAGTGAACCCACATGTGATATGTGCAGCGAGTTTACTTCACTTAATGAATTCAGGTAAGACTTCTCAGTCTCTCCTGGAACCGAAAAAAACTTGGCTCAAATGAGGTGAGTTTTATGAAATGAATCGAACTCATAAACTCATAAATCATAATACGAGTTAACAGTGAGAAAACTCAACTCCAATCAGATGTTTGTCATATTAATTACTTGAAGATTCATCTCGTTCGAGTCGATTTTTCTTCCGTGATATGAGATCGACATATCTCACATCGACACTCGCGTAGAATAAAGCCAAAATCCAGCTCAAAATCAAACGAGTAGAGATTTCTCACTTCTCATCATTCGAGGTGAAGAAATTGAATCACGAATCAGCAATCACAATCCAAATTCATTGCTGTAGTCGTCTCTCAAGAAAATTTCGGAATACCCTCTGGGGTAACTGTTGGTTTAACACAATAGGAAATGCATTGTTTTCAACGAAGTGAGAAAAAATTGAGTACAGTGAGATATATCTCTCATTTATAGGTAGGCTAAGTTTTTCTAACTCCGTTGTTCGAAAAAAACTGAACTGGATTTGCCGTGAGAGACTCAGTTTGTGATTCCTGTTTGAAATTCTAGTAGAATTATGTCGACGCATTCTGTGAGAATTCAGCTCAAGCTTTCATCAAAATCTTGTCCAGGATTTTGTGGGAGTCCTACCGTAAATTCTGTGCACAAATGAGCTAATCAACTCAGGAAATGTGAGTCTTCAGAATTAAGGTGAGGTATCAGCCTCATAGTGACTGTTCACATCTCGTTATATGAAATTCCTCTTGTATAATTGTGCTTATTCTGCGCGGCGTGTGAGTCGAGACGAGTCGCTCTTACCTCGAGTGACGTGAGACGGCTAATGTAAATCAGAATAAACACAAATAACTTCATTCGTTTTACAAGCTTCTCAAGTCGACCTTTCTCACTTCATCATGTGAGACCTAGACCTCGTAAATTTGAATCAGATGAGTGAGAAAACTCGAATGAGTGGACCCACATGTGATGTGTGCAGCGAATTTACTTCGATTAACGATTTTAGGCGACACTTCTCAGTCTCTCACAGTGAAGTGAAAAAACTTGACTCAAATGAGATGAGTTTTAAGCAATGAATCGAACTCACAATACGAGTTAGGTGAGACATCTTGACAGGGGGAAAACTCAACTCGAATCAGATGTTTTCCATATGAATCACATGAAGATTCATCTCGTTCCGGTCGATTTTTCTTCCGTGGTGTGAGACCGACATCTCTTATATCATAGAATGAAGCCAAAATATAATAAGTAGAGACTTCTCGCGTATTTTTTCAAAAGGATTTATGTAACTATGAAAAATTCTCTTCCCTCATGTTCTCTTTCGGTTAAAACAGTGCAATATTAACGCTTTTGGAAAAATTTTCACTATAGATCGTAACATATTCTTCTTAGCTAGCGTTTCATTCAAAAAACGCAACAGATAATTTTAAAGTGGCTCAGTTTTCGATTGAAGAGAAAGTATACAAAGAAAGCCTCTCAATGTTAGGTAGGTCATTTGATAGAACATTTTGAAAAGTTATGCGAGAAATCCACTGACGCTTGGTCAGCTTTATACCAAAAGCTCATCCTGGACAGAGAACCCTCGTCAAAAAATTAAAATTTCTATCCTCACACAGAGCAGCTTTATGTCCACAACACCGATTCCTCTAAAGATGTAAATTTAATCGGAATATGTTCTATGAAGAGTAAAATGTAATCGAGAGTAGAATTGGACGGTTTTCGCTAGAAAATATCCACAATCGCCTATAAAACACGCAATACTTCCAGTAGCGAGGGGAAAGGAAAACAGAAGAAAAACGTGGAAACGCAAAGAAAATCACAGGGAAGAAGACAAATAATGAAGTTGAAACTATGGAAAGCAAAAAAGAGAGAAAAATACGAAAGAGACGAATGCATTCTCCCAGCGAAGAAGGATGAGCGAACAACAAGAGAAGTAAACGTACATCTCTCGCAAACACCACGAGTTGCGAGAGAAGGAGAGAGCGAGAGAAAAAACAAGTCCCAGTGTGGTACGGAGAGGCGGTACGTCTCTTCGCGTGAGCAAATAAGGAACAGATCTTACTCGTTTCGTAAATATATACATATATTTTTTAACATTAGCTTTTCGTGAACAGTTCTCGTCGATTGTAATGTTTGTAACTTGTATAAATTTATTTGATCATTATCTATTGTTTAAGGTGTGCTTGGAGCGTGCGTGAAGGTGATGCGATTGGGAGTGAGTGAGAGCGAAAATGAATGGATAACTCGCGGAAGAGAGTCTTTAAGCTACGTTTAATAGTTTTTTATACTTTTTAAAACTTACGTACCAATGTAAGGCATTAGATATACTTTTTTCTTTGTGTGTAGAAGGCGGTAATCGGTCGGTAAAGTGATCACCGCCGAACGCTCTAATATATGTATCAACAAAACACACATATACATATACAAAACTAGGAGATAAAAAAAGAAACAAGCATTACTACAACTACACATACATACATAGGAGTTATATCAATTGATTTAATCATTTTAAACTGTGTTAATAATTGTAATTTGAAAGAAACAACTTGGAAGTAGAAGAAAAAAGCTAAAATTCTGTGAATTCTACGGAAACATCGGAAAATCAAAATGGCCAATGTGAAGGAAAACACGAAAACTAGACAGAGGGACAAGAGGGAAGGAAGGAAACAAATCTAAAGAGCAACCAATTTAATATATTTCCGGAATGGGACTAAAAAAACAAGATAATCTGAGACAAAAGAAAACAAAGTAAAATAGTAATCAAAAGAGCAGAAAAGTTTTTAATTTTAAAAATTATCTATAAAACAATACGAGAGTAAAATATATTCAAAAAATCGTGAGAAGATGGCGAAAAATCCAAGCAAGAGCAAACACAAACGAAGACGAGAAGAAAAAAAAAATGCAAAAGTTTGTAAAACACAATAGTAAGTTAATAGGAATACAATAACAAATTGGAAGTGTGTCAAAAACAACAGAAGCAAGGAAGCGGAAAGAGAAACAAAGGAAGCGAAAGATTGAGAATAGAAGAGAACAAACAGAGCAGCTGTGATACGACGACGACACGAACAACAACAAAATAAAAGAAGAGAGGTTCCCCGTTCGCTTGCTTGTGTAGCCGATGCGTTTAGGGTTTCACGCGAGATTTGGTCCAACTTGTAAGGTAGAAAGATTATCATCAACAAATTGTAGCTGTGGAAAGTAGGGGCCGCCGCTTTTTTTGTGTAGCTCGATTGGACAGTTGGGATCGAATGATCACAAAATCAAATAGCGATGCAATAGTAATTTGGCAAACCGGTGTCAGTTGTGGTCCAATTTCAGCGTTGTAGATGTTTTATTGGTGGAAAAGATAGAACAGGATAATCGGGCTTAGAGAGAGAGGTGTGTGCGATCGAGAATCATCGTCGCGATCAAATGAGCGTGTAGAACGAAATATAGGAATTTAGGTTGAAAATTGGGCAGCAGAAGAAAAAGATTGGAAGACATTATAAGCAATTGTTCGTGTGTTATCGGAACTCCCACCTGAAGAAGAAGAAAAGCGGCGTGAAGACGAAAAGATGGCGATGGAAGAGAGAAGGAAATCACAGAATTTTCACCAATCATTGCACGCCGCCCCTAATTGGCAATCATTTTCCCTCTCGAATTTTTCCGTGACAATTTTTGTCGTACTGTTATTACCTGGGAGGATCAGTTGTTCAGTAAAAGTAACGATTTCGGTGGCAATTTATCATTTTTTTATAAATTCCAACTTGAATTAACTGAATTATGCTTTCTAGAGGCATTAAGAAAGCTTCTCAGATCAGTTTAGATGTAGTGCTTTCCAAAAGCTCTCTGAATGCTTAACAGATTTATGTTGGATGCTTCTCAGAAGCTATTCAAGTGGCTATATGCCGTATATCGGACCAACCCACTGTATATTGCTGATGTAAGGCTATTTGACAATTTGTTAGCATTATTTCAACAGTATATTCGCACTATGGCTCGATATACGTCTTCTCGGGAGCCTTCTGGATGCTGCCCACGAAAACTAAATTTACTTCCAATAAGCTTTTCAGAAGCATGCGGGTTGCTTAATTAGTGCATATGAAATACTCAAGCAATCAAAAGTTTGTAAGATGGTATTTTATAAAGTACATTGATGCATATCGGCTGTATAAATGTATATGATGCTATATATGCTTCCGGAAATTATTCTGAATGTTCTAGAAAAGGAGTACTCCATTTGGGATAATGGTCGTTTGGCATAATCGCCATTTTACATAAACGATATTATTGGTGTGAAATGAAGAACAAGAAATCGTGAAAGAATAATCAGTTTTGGTGTCATACAAAGTGGTTTTGTGTCAAACGATTGTTTTGGCAAATGGACGGGTTAATTCTACGAGTGGCGTGAGGTGACAATTGTCGGTGTCGTCTAGGGAGGTGACAATTCTCGACTCGAGTGAAGTGACTCTCCATTTGATTTGCACGGCGAGTCACTTCACTCGAGTCGATAATTGTCACCTCGACACCGACAATTCTCACCTCACGCCAGTCGTAGAATAAACCCAAGAAACTGCGCTAAACGAGTTCATGGCAAATGGGGTGCTTATTTGAAATGCTTTTCAAAAGCCTTCAAGATGCTTTACGGTCGTTTTTTGGCATCCTAGCAGACTCGGATGCTTAGCCGCTTTAGCCCCTTTTATTTATGCTTCGGGATGCCTAACCGGAGCAACCAGGAAATATTTAGAATGTTCAAGCCAAATATCAGATGCATCTTAAAACAATAGGAACATTTTTTTTATCAGAAATTATACTGTTCTCTGTTTTGTCAATCTTCTATAAAGCGTCTACTTACCAATTCGCCCATCTCTTTTGGCCCTTCATACGCCACTAGGTTAACAACAATTGTAGCCCGATTTCAATCACATTGTCTACTTTATATCCAGGTGATCCTCATCAATGAATCGTTAGCTTCCATGTCTTACTACACTGAAACACCCAAAAAACAGCCTATTTATACGTCCTTTTAGGCCCACCCGCACCTCCACCTGTCTCCCCCTTTTTGTATGTGATGCATAGAATGGCGAAAGCGCGTAGAGTTATAAACGAAAACTGAAACCAACACATGTGAAACATGTACAAATTAATATTAACAACCTACTCTTAAATAAGAACGCAGAGATCAAGAACGAAAGCTAATATTGTGAACAGAAGAAGAATAAAACAAATCGAACAATACAAAAGAAAATAAGGTAAACCTTTCTAAACCTATATTTTTCTTTGTCCCTGTATAAGGTAGTCGTGTGTAATAGATGTGTAATACGTAACATATGTCGAGAAGAAGAAAAAGTCTAAAAATCTCTATGAGAGAGAAGGCAAAAAGTAATCTTTATATATATATTTCGATACCTAAAAAAGAACGAGACAACAAAAAACATGTGTAAACTATTACTGTGTATTTTTTCAAGTTTTGTAAGTCTCCTACCGGATAAGTCGTATATGTTTTTTTCTCTCATTTGGTTCAACAATGCCGTCTAAGAATCAACTTTTTCGCGAACCCCCTTGTTTACTTCACCCACTAACAAAGCGTTAAACACTCATTTAGCAATCAAAATATAACCGTCACAAAAACACACACACACAGACATACTAACACACTGAAACAAAACAACCAACAAAAAACATATATGATAAAAGTAAAAGTTAGTAGTTACATATAAACATAAAATACAAACAAAACGAAAAAGATAGAGCTGTGGTCGTCGTTTTTACTAGCATTTTTTAATTTTCAAATTGACAAAACAACAAACTAATTATATATATTGTGAAATATTATAAAATAAAACGAAATGAGAATGTGATGATTTTCGAACAGTGATATTGGAACGATAACGGCAGAAGCCAGAGGCAGGCGATAGAACGAGGAGACGGAGAAAGCGAAAGCAAAGGGAATGGCAATGAAGCAAACGAATTTGCGCGAAGAGAAAATGGAAATGGAGTGGATAAACGATCGGAACGGAATGTTAGGTTCAATATTACAATTACAAAACAAACCAGAAACATGCAGTGTTAGAATAGATAGGTGTTAGGATACCAACAAACAACAAAACACAAACACACACAAGTCATCTCTTCTTGTATAATCGAAGCTCGTCTTTTTGCTGAAGAATTTGTGCAAAAAGTAACGTACTAGAAGGACTCCCATCTTCATTTTTTACGAAACTTACGAACACACACAAACACACAACAAGGACACGCACTATACATACATACATACATACAGACATACGGATAAGAAAATGGACACAAGATAACAATATTACCTCTATTATTGCATACACACGAACAAAGAGAGAGAGAATGAGAATGTCAAAAGATAAAAAGAACACTAAACATTTGTTGACTTTGTACTCACACAGACACAACCGAAAGCACACCTACTCAACCAACACACGCATATTTAATCAACAGATAAATGAATGAAACACAAAAAAAAACGGAAAACAACATGTCGAACGCAGCAATTTTCTCACAAAAAAAAAAAACTGTCGAAGGCAACTACCAAAACAACGGAATTTGCCATTCACAATCCCATCAAGTCGAAGTAGTCATAAACCAGCACTGATGAAGAGCAAACACACCGAATTGGAAGAAGAAAACGAAACAACAAAATACTAACTTTTCCGTTTTTGGGTTCAAATTTCCATCGGACCGGTCGGAAATGCGAACAACTAGAAATACTCGTACCACACAAAAGCTAAAGATCAGAAAAGAGAAAAACAAAATGTCGAAAGGGAAACATTTCCGCTCCATACAAACAAAATACCACTCGAAAGAAAGAGAGAGAGAGAAAAATTGAAACAAAAATTGATTCGGGAAAAGGCAAAACTTGGAGAACAAATTGCAAACAAAAATGAGAAATACTAACTCGGAGATGATAAGAAATGAAACAAAACAAAAAGAGAAAATAAAGGAACAGAAATAAGAAGGGAAGTTGTATGACAAAACAAAATACAAAAACCTACAAAACCGAAAATAGTTCTATGTGATTGAATGTAAATACATTTGTATTATATAAAAAATGAATATGAAAAGTGATTGTCGCCGGTGTTTGTTACTATCGTTTGGGAATTGATGACATGCTCCTATCAATGGTGTTCCGTCGACTGTTCGCCCTGCGATTTCCTCCTCAAAGTGGTCACGCGTTATTCATTAAAATTGGCTATCTTGATTTTAAATTAGCTACCTCAACTCTTCATGATAGCAATCAGTACCTAATAGCAACAATTAGTTTTCGCTTTTTACATTAGAAGATGCACAGCACGCGCGGTGACTTACTGATCTGGGCTGTCAATAAGACCTGTTGCTGATTGAAAGGCGTTGCCCTGCGTACTCACCATCAGGTACTTACAGCTTGTAATTCAAGCACTGTAGATTGTATGTTGAATAGAATGCTGTAGAAAGTAGTCTAAGGGGTCTATCGACTTTAAGTGTATAAGTCGTATTTTTCCTCCTTATCCATGGATCGCATCACCGACCAAAGATGACCCGAAGACGAGAAAGAGACGTTTTACGCGCAGCTGGAGTGATGCGTCAACTTCGCAGCCTCTCGTGGTATGGTAGTCCGAAGTATCTTCTTCCCGTGCAAAGATATCCATAAGGCCACCTGGAGATCACCCAATAATCAAACCGAAAACCAAATCGACCACGTTCTAATCGACGGAAAATTCTTCTCCGACATCACCCATGTTCGCATATACCGCAGTGCGAATATAGAATCGGATCATTAGGGTTCATTCAAATATTACGTAACGCAAAATTTGACAATTTTGGACCCCCTCCCTCCCCCATGTAACAGCTTTTGTATGAACAATTTCAAATTTTTGTATGAACCGTAACACTATGTAAGACTCCCTTCCTCCCCCTGTTGCGTTACGTAATATTTGAATGATCCCTTACCTAGTTGCTGTATGTATGCTCCCAAAAATTTCGATGGTGACCAATTCCCGTCGAAGCCGAACGCCGCGGCTCAACATCGAGCGGCTACGGGACTCATAGGTAGCCCAAGTGGCCCTACCAACGGAAGAGTAGCTTGGCCCCGCCACTCTTGAAGATGGCTGGAGGCAAATAGCAGCACTAGGTTCAGCAGCCCCTAATCAGGGAAACGACTGGTACGACGGTGAATGCGCGCAGTTGAAGGATGAGAAGAATGTAGCATGGGCGAGAATGCTGCAACACCGCACGAGAGCGAACGAGGCACGGTATAAAGAGGCAAGGAACAGACAAAACTCGATCTTCCGGAAAAAGAAGCGCCAACAAGAAGAACGAGATCGCGATGCGATGGAAGAGCTGTTCCGCGCTAAAGACACACGGAAGTTCTTTGAGAAGCAGAACCGTTCGCGCAATGGCTTTGTGCCACATGCCGACATGTGCAGAGACTGTGACGGAAATCTTCTCACGAACGAACGTGAGGTAGTGTGGTGAGTGGTCGAAAGGTGGCGGTAACACTACGATGAGCACCTTAACAGTGATGTGGTCAGTAGCGAAGGTGGCACGGAAATAACTTTAGGAGCACGCGCGGAGGACGAAAGACTTCCGCCTGCAGATCTCCAAGAAGTTGAAACGGAGATTGGTCGGCTGAAAAGTAACAAAGCCGCTGGGGTGGACCAACTAGCGAGCGAGCTGTTAAAATACGGTGGTGATGCACTGGCAAGAGCGTTGCACTTGGTTATTTACAGGATTTAGGAGGAGGAAGTATTAACGGAGGAGTGGATTGAAGGTGTCGTGTGTTCCATCTATAAAAAGAGTGACAAATTGGTTTGTCGTTTGTCGTACGATCACAATTTTGATCGTCGCCCACAAGGTACTCTCCCAAATTTTATGCCGCCGTCTATCATCAATTGCTAGAGAATTCGTTGGGCAATATCAGGCAAGATTTATGGGTGAACGAGCTACTACGGACCAAATATTCGTCATCCGCCAGGTGTTGCAGAAATGCCGCGAATACAATGTACCTACCTACCCACCATCATTTGTTCATCGATTTTAAATCGGCCTATGATACAATCGATCGAGAACAGCTATCGCAGATTATGCACGAATAGGGTTTCCCGGACAAACTGATAAGATTGATCAAGGCAACGATGGAGTGAGTGATGTGCGTAGTCCGAGTATCGGGACACTCTCGAGTCCCTTCGAATCTCGCAGAGGGTTACGGCAAGGTTCAACAATTCGTTACAGGGTGTGATAAGAAGAGCGGGAAGTGGCACGATTTTCAGAAAGTCCGTCCAGTTACTTGGTTTTGCCGACGACATAGATATCGTAGCACGGAACTTTGAGACGATGGCGGGTACGTACATCCGACTAAAGGCTGAAGCTAAGACAAAGTACATGATAGCGAGCCCGCCCTTCGAGCTTATATTGTCGGCGCGGTAGAAAGTTGGAAACGATTTTTCACCGAAGTTAGATTTTTCTCGAAATCTATGCGAGATACCTAATGCGCCCTACTTCCGAAGTAGGGTATCTCGCATAGATTCAGAGAAAAATACAGCATCGGCAAATTTAATTTTCTAATGATTGACCGAATTTACAATATTGACGGTGATGAAATCGAGGTTGTCGAAGAATTCGTGTATTTGGGTTCACTGGTGACTGCCAGCACTGGTGACACCAGCAGAGAAACCACGATGAAATTGCCACATACAAAATTGGTTCGCAAAATTAGAGTTTTCATCCGATTTCCATCAAATTTTCAGGGATTGAAAAATAACTATTAAACTTCATTTTATTATCGTATTTTATTTTCAGTCCATACGCAAATGCCCGCACCTTGGCCTTAACCCCGGCCATAAGATTCTGCACCACCTGTGAATCAACCGTTTTTTGCATGAAAACTCATACTTTCTTCAGTTCCTCGACTGTCTTCACTACCTTAGGTTGTTTAAGAAGGTGCTGCTTCAAAATCGCCCAGTGCTTCTCGATGGGGCGGAGCTCCGGAGTGTTGCGAGGGTTGAACATTTTCGGCACGAAATTGACCTTGTTGTCCGCATACCACTTCAGCACGTCCTTGGAGTAGTGGCATAAGGCCAAATCCGGTCAGAAGATTGTTGGGACGTTGTGGGCCTTCAGGAGAGGAAGCAGCCGCTTCTGGAGGCACTCTTTCATGTACACCTGTTCGTTCATCGTGTCCTGGGTCACGAAAGGTGCACTCCGCTCCCCGCACGTGCAGATGGCTTGCCAAACCAGGAATTTCTTCGCAAATTTGGACATCTTCTGAGTGCGGATATGCTCCGGAACGCTGTACTTCCCAAGTAACCACTAAGCTATATATGAATACTTTATGTTTGCTCTATAGTGTGCTATCAGATTTTGTTTTAAAGTGACATAACCTTTAAGAGCTTTATAAAGCATAATTAAAGTGGGAAAGGGCCCCACAACAACCAAATTAATGCAATACTTGGTAAAGCAGTTTTAATGCACAAGCCCTACTAAAGCATTTATGTTTGTATATTTAGGGTTCATGATGTATATTAGCTTAAAATAATGTATGTTTAGGGCTTGCGTTAAAAATAAACAAAACAATGAATCCATTGACTACCTTTCAATGGTTTTCTTTACCAGTTTAATGATTTTTTTTGTTGGTATCAGGATTCGAACCCACAATTAGGATGATGGTGTGCTGGATGCCTGGCGCGTTGGTGTCCTGTGCTAAAGCTGCTGATGTAATAAGGTAGGATAAAAGTTCCTTATAAACGAAGCCACCGTGTGTGTTAACATTACTATTCGCCCAGTTATTACGAATAGAAAGAATTCTCTTCGGCGATTGATTTCCTTTCCTCACCAAATGAAACATCAATAGAAATAATTTGATCACCATTTTTTCTCGTAGAGGAAATAACAGAACGTAACCCACAAAACGAAGCCCTAGCGCATTAAACAGATTTCGGGGGAGAGAAATTGATCGACATTTCCTCTCACTCCTTATGAATAAAAGAGTCTCATAGATAAAATACAAAACATTTTGAATGAATACATATATCCTTAGATCATGAAATGGGGGTTCGAGATGAAAGAAAGTTATTTCATTATTCTTCCATATCCCACAAAACGCAATAAGCGAGTGCGAACGTGCTCGATCGTCTTACTTATTAATTAAAGATTCGAGTGCGTTTAATGAGGTTATGTAATCTTGTATGACAGCATAATTTTATATTCACTCTAAACGCTTAGCATAATGCTATATGAAAATAATGCTACAAAGCATTTACAATTTTAATCAAATGCATCATTGCTTGACAGTTATTGAAAAAATGCATGATAACATTATTAATGCAAAAAATGTTGACTTTCGACCAAATTAATGCAATGGTATAATGCTTGTGGTTACTTGGGATTTGATCCTCCAAATCTAACCGTAACATGGCAAATTCCAATTGGTATTTCTTCAAAACCTCTTTTACCGTACGAACTAGCCTTTCTGCCTGCCCATTACTAGATGGATTATATGGCGGACTTTTCAGCACATTAATGCCCTGTTTCGTCAAAAAGTCAACAAATGCATAGGAATTGAAGGGAGGACCTCCATCGGAGACTAGAACGTCAGGTAGTCCATTTTTTTCAAAACTTTACTGCAGTCAGTACCCTTTTTCATCCATTCTATTTCTAACCATTTAGAAAAACTGTCTACGATGAGCAGAAACGTGTGGTGATTGAAATAAAAAAAATCAACGTGTACTCGACTAAATGGTCTATTGGTAGGGATCCAATGAGATTTTTCTTTTGGTTTATTGACAATCGCCATCCTATTGCATTCTTCACAGCTTGATACATATTTTTCAATATCTTTATTTATTCCGAACCAATATACTGTTCGTCTTGCTAACTGTTTCATCTTAACCATGCCAGCATGGTTGGCATGTAATATTTTCATAACTGCAGCTTGAAGTATTTGTGGTATTATAACTCTATCTTGGTATAACAAGCACTCGTCTACGGTTTCTAGATCAATTTGATTGGAGGAAACATCAACAAAACGTCTTTCAAGTTTTTCTGGCCATCCATTGTGCATAAACGACATTTTTTTTTGCAAAAACTCATCATCTTTTGTCGCCCTTGCAACCAATTTAAAATCTATGGGAAAATCGTTACTGAAGTTTATGCTTCTCACATGTTCTATATCATATTCATTTGGGACTAATTGCTCAAGGGGAAATCGTGAACAGAAATCCGCATTTCCCATTTTTGTTGATGGTCGATATTGAATATTGAAATCGTAGATTGATAGCTCTAAAATATATCTTTGCAATCTTGTCACATAAATAGAGTGCTGCCCTTTCTTTCCAAAAATCCCTACCAATGGTTTGTGATCTATATATACGGTAAAACTTTGTCCATACAGAAATTTATGGAACTTTTTAATAGTACATACTAGTGCCAAAGCTTCTAAATGGAGGATTGGGTACTTCCTTTGAGCCTGATTTAAAGAGAATGAGGTAAAACAAATAGGTTTTTCTACTCCATCTACGATATGTGCGATTACGCCACCTAGACCATAGCCTGATGCATCCGACACAACCACAATCGGTTTTTTAGGGTCATAAAATTCTAAAAAATGCGTTTCTAATAAGCATTTTTTGCTATCCTCAAAAGCCTTATGACAATTCGCATCCCAAATGAATCTCACACCATGTTTTAATAAATTGTATAAATGATATAGCTTTGCTGACAAATTGGGAATGAATTTGTTGTAGTAGTTTATAAGTCCTAAAAATGATTTAAGTTCGGTTGTGTTACTAGGTACCTTTGCATTTTTTATAGTTGCTATTTTGTTTTGACATGGCAACAGCCCATCCTCACTTACTACATGCCCTAAAAAATCTAACTTATTCACAAAAAATTTACATTTTTCCCAATTAACCTTGATATTTGCATTTCGCAACCTTTCCAAAACGAGATTCAATTTTGATTTACATTCTTCAATATTCTTTCCGGCGATAAGGACATCGTCTAAATAACAATGTACGTTTTCCATATTCGCTAATACTTCGTCCATTACATGCTGAAAGATTGAAGCACTTGACGGAGCACCTTGAGGAAGTCTGTTATATGTATATAAACCCTTGATTGTATTGATTGTCATAAAATGTTTCGATCTTTCATTCAAAGCCAATTGAGTATATGCGCCTTCCAGATCTAAAGCGCAAAATACTTTACAGCCGGCAAGTTTGGCAGATATATCTTGAGCAACAGGAAGAGGGTATGTGTTCGGGACAATTACTCTGTTTATTGACACCTTGCAGTCAATCACTAATCTTATTTCATTGTTCTTTTTCATCACTATAATCACTGGAGATGCCCATTCACTGGTCTTAATGGGCGTAATAACTTTCTCTTTTTCTAACTTATCCAGATAAACCATAACTTTCTCCCTTAGTCTATAGGGAACGTCATATGCCCTTTTAAAAATGGGAACGTCTGATTTAAGAACCAATTCGGCTTCAAAACCCTTGATTGGTGATGAAAAATCTTTAATAAAAACGTCTTTATACTTTTGTTTGATTTCTTCAATTTCTGCTAAATTATTCCTCTCAATCATTTGATTAACAGTAAACGTACTTGAAAAAAATTGTCTCCATTTGGAGAAGAATACATCTAACCATGTCCTGCCCAACAAGGGAATAAAACGATTTTTGCAGTCTAATACCAATACTTATAGAAGAAATCATCATGCAACTTAAATCACCTGTATCGCCATCGTCGCTATCCGTGTCATCAGTTCGCATTTGTGTTAGTAGATTTACGATGTGCTCATCCGCACTTGGTTCTGGATCATAAGCTTCATCTAAGTTTACAGTTTCGCGGCGCATGTTCTTCAGCTTAAAACATTTCCTTTTAATATGGCCTTTTGCGCCATAAAAATTACACGTCATGTCGGCGTAGCTGGGCTTTTGCCTCCATTCCCCTGGACGAAATTTCTCCGTTTCTCTCCAGCTCTGCCCCTTGAACCTTCTATCATCGTATCTCCTTACGTATGGTTTATATTCTAATCTCTCCTTTACCGGAGTCCTATGAGAACCACTTTCACCATCGTTCCTCGCTGCATTATAAGTTGCTAATAGTTTTCCCATAGTGGATCCAACTTTAGCAGCCGGATGAGTCAAAGAAGCTATTTGACCATAATGGTCGTCGTCATTGTTCAAATTCTTTGAATTTTTCCCTGCTAGTTCCCAGGTTGCGATTATCTTCTCTGCCGTTGCAAGAGTAAGCTTATCTTCATTCAATAATCGCTAAGAGACTTTTCACGGACTCCTGCTAATATACGATCCCTTATTGCAAGTTCTTTGAAATCTCCAAATGAGCAGAACTCCGCTTGCAATTTGACGGAGAGGACAAAATCTTCGACGGTCTCATCCGGTTGCTGTGTACGGTTATTGAACTTCAACCTCTGAATTAAGTCAGACTCGGTTTTGTCCAACCTAGTTCGAAGTTTAGCAACCATGTCTTCATAAGACACCTCGGACAAATTATTCGTCGGAAAAAGAAGTTTTAGCTCATGGTAAATTATCGGACCACTGAGCGTTATAAAGCAGGCTCTTTTTGCTTCCGCCGTCACATTATTGAAAGAAAAATAGAATTCTAAGCGTTCAACCCACTCGCCGAAAGGGGTTCCTTTACGGTAGGGTTCAATGGTTGTGCTCACATTAACAGCCATGTTTCAATAGCAAATGGCCCAAAAAACAAACAATTATGCGATCGTAACTGGAATTTACCGAACAACCCAATCAGATAAACGGCTAATAGTAATGAAAACGAAATGACTCACCACACAGCCAATTCAGATTACCAACCCCAGTAAAATTTTACTGGGTTTTGGAACTACGGTTTTTTCGGTAATTTTTACGATTACCGAAAAAACCCAGTAAACCAAAATATGTTTTGATTGATGGAAATTACTGACTTAGTCAGTAAAATTGTAAAGCGTTTTTACTGGCTTTCCAGTTTCCCATGTTCCGATTTGCTTTTCCGGATACTGTTTTTTTTTCAGAAATCAATACAAATTAACACCCAATCGGCATGAACATGGACATCGACATGCATTTTTCGTACGAATAAACATCTACGGTATGCTCATATCTCAGTGGAAGTAATCGAAAAATGTGTGACAAAATCATTATTTGGATGGTTTGCATACAAGAGGCAAACTCAATGATGCAGATGACTTCACCTCTTGTATGGAAACCATCCGAATTTACCAACGTAAGCAGTCCTGAGCCTTTTTGGTTGCTTAAAATGGTTGAGTTTCTCACTAAATTTCGATTACTTACCACGAGAAAGCGCAAAATAGGTGCAGGAAAAGCTTGGTTGCCAAAGCCGTGACTCCCGGCGCCGGACGATTTTACAGCAGGAGATTCTCATTTGACACTTTCCCGCATGCGCATCAGTTTGTTTTGATTTGATTTTGACGACAAGTCAGTAAAAAACATCAACTACTGAATAGTCGGTAATTGTTTTTACTGACTTTTCGGCCTGTTCGGTAATGTTGCAAAATTGGGTCTGACAGCTACCTTAGTTCAGTAAAAAGTAAAATTTATTACTGAACCTCAGAAGTTTTCAATTAAAAAGCTGAAAGTTCGGTATTTTTTTATGATTTACAATTCGTACCCAGTATAAAAAATTACCGAACAAGCAAATCGTGATTGAGTGTGCAAATCATCATCAACCGAATTACCAATCAGCACCACGGGATGTCTTGATTTCGATCTGGTGCGAGTGTCTTGGCTTGGGAACTACTGCAACTGTTGTTTGAATGGGCTCCTAGAACCTTCGGATCGAGCTTAGAATTGCTTTATGCCGCTCCACTTTCCTGGCACCAGAACAACCGCTACACCGTCTCAACCACCAACGATATTAGCCTTGATTGAAAGAAAAAAAATAAGCACTCTTAATATGTTTTCACGGTATATTTTTTCACTGTTAAGACGAACAAAGATGGTTAAACTTAAAAGAATAATTGTTGCCTTTGTGTAACCATAAACAATACTCTTTTTATTTTGCTTCTCTTGTCAATAGATCGAAAAGGCGTTTTCAATTCTTGCTGCAATGGTTGCCAGTTATATTGTTTCGTGGCAATAAAAAAAAGACGCCGGTAATAAAATGGAGTTGCCGCTAGATGTTTTGTATAATTGTGCGGTAATGAAAAACGCTGTAAATGTTATACTTCACCCAACAGCGTACTTACGCGCCGTACTTACTTTTGCTGATTTACTTTTTTTTTTTACCACGCAGCTGTTACAGTCGGTCGGACTTTATATTTTTGGTTGGGGTCCGCTCCTTATCGAATATGGTTTTGCTGGTGATTTTTTTCTCTTGGTGTTTCCGATGCTTGTATCCAAAGAAAATGGCAGGTATACAGTGATGCGATTCCCGACAAAAGCAGCTCCGTCGGTGGATTTGGACACTATCAACACGTCGAATGCGTATTCAGCTAGTCGCTCGGATGAGGATAACTGCTTCTCTTTTTTCACACGAGGACGCGAGAAACAAAGTTTTTTATCCAATCGTCGCCAACTTTTTATATACTAGTTTGAAGTTAAGGGGTTGTAGATCTTTCTCGGTACTGGCAAAAGAATAACTGTTTTCAGGTCGGTAGCCGAAATAGGAATGACGGCTCAAAGCTTATTTTATTATTTCGAAACCTTCCAATGAGAAGACAATATAAGAGGAGACTATCGATGTCTCTTTCATGCAATGCCATTTGACATATATCTCATGCTGTACTGTCAGTCTATACTGCCAAGAAATGTCAAGTCGTGAAGTGTGTTAGAGCAACTCTATCGCTCAATTCTAAAATCGTTCGCGATCTCTATTGACCTTTTTATTTCGGGTAATTAATAATGGGACCGAATTCACTAGATCGGTCATTTGTTTATTTAAAACCACGAGTGATTTTGTGTTTCTGTAGGGTTAGTCTAAATTGTAATGTTGTTTGTTTTTACAAATTCTGATATCTGACGGTAGTCTTTGGTAGTAGCATTATTAAGTACAGATTCCATGTCATTGTGTTGTGTAAGTATTTTGTATTTTCTTCTTGATTGAGAATGTTTTGTGCATTGTAGGAAGATATGGTTGGAGTCCTCTTTTACCCCGCAGTGGTCACATTTATCATCTTGAACTAGATTCCACATGTGTAATTTTTCTTTAGTTATTATGTGATATGTTCTGAGGCGGCTAATTGTTACTATTTGTTGTGTGTTTAGATCCAGTTTATGGAACCATGGTTTTAATGATGGGATTTGCATAAGGTTGAAGTGTTTTGTGCCTTTGTGTGTTGATGTTGTAGAATATTCTTGTATCCATTCTTGGAGTGTTTCAGTTTTGACTAGGTTCAGTGTATCATTCAATGGGATTTCAGTATGAATTTTGTGTTCACTAGTACATCCCTCTTAGGACAGTATGTCTGCTTTTTCGTTACCTGTTATTCCTTTGTGTCCTGGTACCCATTGGAGTACTATTGTTTTGTTTGTTTTATTGAGTTTACTTATTATATCTTATATTATGAAATTGTTTTTTGTATTTATATTTTTAATACTTGTTAGGGCAGATTTGGAGTCTGTGCAAATTATAAATGTTTGTTGTTCTTTAGTTTCAATTATCTCGATGGCCGTTTTTATTGCCATTAATTCTACATTCATTATCGACATTGCTTGGTTTACTTGACATTTTAGTTTTTCATTATTGTCTTCGCACCATACACCTATTCCGCAAGCGTCGGTAATTTTAGATCCGTCGGTGTAAATTTTTTGAAAATTTCCATAGTTTTCGTTCAAATAGTTTAATGTTATTCTTTTTACTGTTTCGTTGTTCATGTTCTTTAGTTTAATGTTGGGTATTTCGTTTTGTATGATTTCCTTAAGATTTATGTTGCTTTCGATTTGTTGTGAAGCATTATGCGTTTGAATTATTAGATAATTGTTTTCGAATACTGTTAATTCTAGGAATGTGAAGTATTTAGTTCTAAAAATTTTGATAAGATTTGGGTTATTGGTTTATTATTAGCGAAAGTGTTGATGGCCTCCTTTTTAGTCAACCATTTAGCTCGTTGGTAGATGGGAATTTCTCCTGCTTCCGAGTACAAAACGTTTATCGGGGTGGATTTTAAAAATCTTAGACTTGTTCGAAGTGCTGAGTTGAAAGATGAATTTAGTTTCAATAAATTAGTTTTTGCTGTTCCTCCATACAGTGTCAGACCGTAATCGACCTGAGATCTAATTATTACTTTACTAATTTTCAGTGCGGTTTTCGGGTGTGCTCCACTATTTTTCTTTACAAATCATTTTCATAATGTTTAATCTTTTTTTAATTTTGGTGTTGACGTAGTTTATATGTGGTTTGTGGGAGAGCTTATTATCTACGATGTACCCTAGATATTTGTGGTGTTCTTTTTGTTCTACTGGAGTGTTGTTGATTTTAACATTAATTTTATTGTTCATTTTAGAATTGAACAAAACTACTGCTGATTTGTCCGGGTTTATTTGTATTTTTAAGGATGCTAGTTGTTCTCTTAATGTTTCTAAAACAATGTTCGATGTTAATTCTATTTCTTCCAATGAGTCCCCTATGATTGTTATTGAGAAATCGTCGGCGAATTGGATAAAAATCACTTTGTCTGTTGTTATGTTGTGTAAGTCTCGCGTATAGACGTTGAACAATATAGGGGAGAGTGGGCAACCTTGTGGTAGCCCTTTATTGGTGCTTTGTGTTATTTCGCCTTGGGTGGTTTGCATGACAATTTTTCTGTTTTTTTTAGGTATAATTCGAACCAGTTTATGATTTTTCTTGGGATTCTTAGTCCGTCTAGTTGTTTGAGCAAAATGTTGATATCAACGGAATCAAAAGCTTTAGTGAGGTCCAAGAATATTGTTGCTACTTGCTGTTTTTGACGTCTGGCTTCTGTTATGATTGAATTAATGTGGTTCATGCAGTTAATGGCAGAATTTCCTTTCTTTCAAAGATTGTGTTGATCTAAGAATGAGTTGAGCCTTTCTTTAATTTCGCAATTAATTATTTTTAAATTTGTGTTTATTAGTGCTATTGGTCGATACGATGTTTCTTTCATTTTATCCTTACCCGGTTTTAAGATTGGTATGATTTTGATAAGAAGCCATTCTTTTGGTATTAGTTCGTCCATCCATACCTTATTGGTTAATTCTAAGATTTTAATCAGTAGGTTCGAATTGATGTTTTTGAGAATGTAATATGATAGTTTATTTTGTCCGGCCGCAGATGTGTCTTTTTTCCCTTTATTGTATTTATCATGTTTTTAATATTCAATAGTGCTGTGTATTTCTCTTCAACCACATCGAAATTGGTTTGTATTCTAGGAATATCATTATTTGTTTCATTTTTAAAATTGAGCTCAATGAATTTATTAGCTAAATCTTGATTATTGATTAGTTCTGAGTTGTCTTTGTATTTGAAATTACCGCTTATACATTTTACAATTTTCCACATTTCGTTGACGCTCGTTTGTTCATTAATTTCATCGAGCATTTTATTCCTGTACTCATATACTTCTTTTTTTAAAGCTTTTTTGAAATTACGTTCAGCTTTTTTGAATTCGTGTTTATTTTCTAATGTTAAATTATTTGTGAATTCTACGTGTTTTTTGTTTTTAGTTCCGTAGAGTTGCTTTATGTTTTCGTTCCAATAAAGTTTGACTTTTTTCTTACTGTTAGGACGAATTGTAAATGTGGCCTTGTTAATTGCTTTGAATTTAGTTCATCTACACTCCCGTGCATAAGTTTGGGTTCACCCCCTCAAAACCATACAAAAGTGTTCTGTCCATATCTCTGTGATTACACGTCCAATTAAAATTCTTACTTCGTATGTATTTTTACAAAAACATTTTTTGAATTTTGTATACTAATTTGTTACTTAAAGTTGTAAAATTTTTCAAAAAACACACTGAAAAATCATATTTAATTTCCTCAGCATTGGGTCGACCAAAATTTTCAATCAAAGTGTCATTAGATTCGTAAACTTATATTCTTTGAAGAGACGCCACGAAATTTTCGCGGAAAAATCTGAAAAGTATTCGAAATCAATGAAACAGTCAGTCAAGTCATCGTGCAAAAGTTTGGGTTCACCCCTCAGTATGATGCAAATCGTGCAAAAGTTTGGGTTCACCTGAGCCGCACGCACATCATTTTTGTCAATATCTCTGCCATTTTCAACCGATTTTAATAGTTTAAAGCTTTTTTAAGCGCAAATAATGGCGTGTACATGATTGGTTTGAGATTTCACAGATTTAAGTTAGTTTAGGTGAACCCAAACTTTTGCACGATACACCATACTGAGGGGTGAACCCAAACTTTTGCACGATGACTTGACTGACTGTTTCATTGATTTCGAATACTTTTCAGATTTTTCCGCGAAAATTTCGTGGCGTCTCTTCAAAGAATATAAGTTTACGAATCTAATGACACTTTGATTGAAAATTTTGGTCAACCCAATTCTGAGGAAATTTAATATGATTTTTCAGCGTGTTTTTTGAAAAATGTCACAACTTTAAGTAAAAATTTAGTATACAAAGTTCAAAGAATGTTTTTGGAAAAATACATACGAAGTAAGAATAACTCTTTGCCTTTCGAATGCGACATAGAGAGCTTCAATTGGACGTGTAATCACAGAGATATGGACAGAACACTTTTGCACGTTTTTTAGGGGGTGAACCCAAACTTATGCACGGGAGTGTATGTTCGTTAATTGTCTGAAGTCAATTTCATTAATATTATCTATTGCTTGTTTTTTGCTAATTATCGTTCTTGGTGTGTCACTATCAAATTTGTTATAAGAGGTTATGCTGCATTCAATGAGCTTGTGGTCTGATCCTAAGTCATCAGTACTTGTTTCCCAGTTTGTTAGTGGTCCTAATTCTGGTGTAGTGATAGTTAGGTCTATGGCGGATGGGTTATAGTTTAAGTCTTCCCACCTTGTCGCTACTCCGGTGTTTAATAGTATTATGTCATGGTTTTCTATGAGTTCACTAATTAGTTCACCTCTTCTGTCTATTTTGTTAGATACATTGTCCCAAGTTGGATAATGTGCATTTGAATCTCCTCCCAGGAATACTGGGGTTGTGCTGTTGTTTATGAAGTCAAAAAGTTTTTCTAATGGTTCTTTAACTTCGTTAAATGGTGTATCTGGTGGAATGTATATTGAAATGAATATTATTGGATGTTTGGTGTTTTTAATTATTATTGCTGTTAGTTCTAAGTCTATGTAAGGAAACGTTAGTTCTTCGTAAACCAGTGTCTGTGACTTTATGTGGATTGTTTTCTATCATATGGGCTTGTTCAGGGTACGTTTCTGGTGTTGGGAAGATGTTTTTTTGTATTTCTGGTCTGGTCTTTGAAGGTTTGGGTCTAGGGTCGTTTGTCATGTTGTTAATGATTTTCCTGTAGTCCACTTGCGTCGTATTTGTATGATTACTTCGTCTAAATTGTGCGTTAGTCCTACTGGGTTGTTCCAACTGTGGGAATTCAACGGTAGACTCGAGTAAAGCAAATCTGTTGGATGTTTTGATGTTCGTTTTTGGATAGAGTTGTTCAGCTTCGGGGAAAGTCATTGTGTTAACAGTCATGGCTACATTAATGTGTTCCATTCTGATTCATTCTGGGCAGTCTTTGTTTGTGGGGAAGTGATCTCCACCATAATTTCTACATTTTGGTGTTAGTCGTTCTTCGTCGTGTGTATACATGTTTTTTTTACTTTTACAGGCTATTTCTTTGAGACCGAGTCTCCAACATTTGGTACAAATTTTCACTGGGTAGATGTAGATTTCTGGCTTTTCGTGTACACCGTAGATGCATACTGTTTCGGGAAGTTCTGGTCCCTCAAAAGTGATTTTTATAGATCTTGTGTCTACTAGCTTGGAGTTCGGATCTTTTGGTTCACTACGTTTTTTAATTCGTTCGATTCGCGTGATTTTTTTGGCTGAAATTGTGTTGTGGAATATGTCTTTTTCCGTTAGCGAGATTGGTACGTTTTCGATTATTCCGGTAGTTTCGAGCAACATTCGCGGAATGAAAGCTTTGTAGTTATTGTTTTTTAGCGTTTGTGTTGAGTTTAGTATTTTTTCGGCATTTTTTGGGTTTTTGTAGATTAGCTTGTAACGATATTGACCTGCGCGTTTTAGTTCTGTGAACTGATTGAGCCCTATGTCGTGGAGAAATTTCCCTACTTCCATGGGTTCGAGCAACTTTTCACCTTCTTTGATTGAAATCGGTTCAATAAAGAGGACATTGTGTTGATTGTTTTGGATCCACATTATTTGATCTTTTTTGTTTGTTTGTTTTGAGCTGTTTGTGAATGGTACTTCAGTTGTTAAGTTTTTGTTGGTATTTGGTGGTTGGTCATGATTAGTGTTTTTGATTACTTGTTATTGTGTTTGTGATCGTGTGTTGTGCTGTGATTGTGACTGTGTTGTTTTAATAGTTTGTTCTGTTTGTCTTGATGGGTGGTATTTTCCCTACGTTTTCGCTGTTGGGTTTCATTTTGTGTTTGTAGTTCTTGTTCTGAGAATCCCTCAAAGGAATCTTCATCGTCCGTGCGGGGTAAAGAAGTCTCCATCCATTCCTTACCTTTGTCGGGTGGCAATTTGGGGTTGTCTGTCTGTGTCGCCGCCATGTTTGGTGTCAGCCAAGCATGGGCTTGGCGTCTTTTCCTTCTGCACGTAACCTAACTTATACCAAAGGTTGATGATTTTTCTCTTTTGTTTCTATTTACAACTATTAACTAACACTACGCAACACTATTTCACTTTAAATTTAAAATTAACGATAACTAATGTAAAATATTAATTAAACGAATTAAAATATCAATAGAAATTTGTTTTCTATTTTTTTTTTCTCGCACGCGGTTTGAGGACTTCACTACACTTGACGCTTGGCTAGACGATTTGCTCTTGTGGTGTGCCTTTGGCGACGGCTTGGTGAGGAATGGACTCCATTTCCGTGAGTTTTGATCACAGGACTTGCAGGATGTAAATAATGCACTATGAACTAAATCCACCCAAATTTTCATTAAATTTTACCCAACGGTTAAAAAGTTAGAGCAATTTCATAGTGTGGCAATTTCATCGTGGACACCCTTTACAAGACGCTGGTTAGACCGGTACTCATCTATGGCCACGAAACATGGACCCTACGTGCAGAGGATCAACGCGCCCTTGGTGTTCTCGAACGGAAGGTGTTGCGGACCATCTACGGCGGAGTGCAGATGAAAGACGGAACATGGAAAAGGCGAATGATCCAGGAATTGCACCAGCTGCTGGGAGAACCAACCATCGTCCACCTCGCAAAAATTGAGAGGTTGCGGTGGGTCGGGCATGTCACCAGAATGTCGGATAACAATCCGGTGAAAATCGTTCTCGAAAACAATCCGACCTGTACAAGACGACATGGTGCGCAGTGGGCAAGATGGGTCGATCAAATTTAGGACGATCTGCGGACCTTTCGCAGAATGCGTGGCTGGCGACATGCAGCCATGGACCAAATCGAATGGAGACGTCTCCTACGTACAGCAGAAGCCACCCTGACTGGTAAGGTAAGTAAGAATTCAAATAAAGTTCATCCCAGGAATTGATCCAAAATTATTCCAAGGATTACTCCTGGAAATCTGTTTCTGGATTCTTCCAGAAATTGAGCTATTAATTTCTCCAAAATTGTATCCACGATTACTCCTGCAGTTCTTCCAAACAATTTTCGTGTTATTTCTCAAGTAAAATTTCCATGGATTATTCATACCAGCAGATACTACAGCAATTATTCCGACCTGAGAGGGAGGCACAGATACTACACACGAAATTGGATACAATATTTTTCCAAATTGCAAGATAACTCCAGTTTGCCAACAACAATCAAGGCAGGCTTAGTGAAAATCGCTAGTTTTCATTTGTTGTGAACCTCCGATCTTTCAGGACTAACATAAAAAAGGACCACTGTTTTCTAAGCGTTGAATTTTCAGTTTCAATGAAAACAGTAAAAAGAGCCTCATTCCAATACGTTATATTCAATTATAATAAACGGTGCTCTCGTGACGTTACTTTTGAATGTGCATGAATTGATTCTAATTCGATTTTTGCTACTTTTGATGAAAGGGATGGTACACAAATCATGTCACGCTAGATTTCAACTTTTTCGACCCCCTCCCCCCCCCCCCTTTGTCACACTTTTTGTATGAGCACTCCAAAAATTTTGTAAGGGTTGTCACGCTTGGCTCGACCCCCTCCCCCCCCTTGGGCCGTGACGTAATTTGTGCATGACCCCAAATGCAAAAGTATGCTTTGGCTAATTACGCGCTTTTTTCATGTTTGTCCATTGTTTAAGATCCGGGCTCACAGTGACAGTTCGTGACAGCAAAATCTCGGCTCATTGTGACGTAGAGAAATTTTGTATTGATTTCTCCCTCCCAGATTCCGACCATTTCTAGCATTGGCGATTCGCTGATCTCAAATCTACCTATTCAACAAATAGAAGTTCGTGAATTTTAGAATAGAATCAGAGAGTTGCTCGAAAAGACGATTCCAATTATTTAATGCACACGTTACACTCTAAAAATGGTCAAATTGCAATTTTTAGGGGCGTTGAGCAGGTATAAAGTGAGGTTACCAATCGCCACTTATTTATATGAAATTTTTTTTTTTCATTCCAGGAGTTTTTCTTCTGAAATGTTTCTACCTATAACCAGTTTCCATAGATTTTACAGTAGTTAAGTCAATTTTTCTAATGGTGAAAGTCTCGATAATAAAGACAATTCGCTCCCAATACGACAATTCGTCCGGTGGTGTGTGCTGCTGTCGACATGATGATGGTTGACGAAAGCAATGTCAAACTCATTCATAGTTTCAAAACATTCGGAACAAAATATTTATTTTCACCGCTTACTTCACTTATGTATGAAATTGAATGAGATCCAATGGTAGAGAATTCATTTATCTACCCAATGGTATTTTTAGGGGCAGCGGAGAATGTCCCGAAGCGTGTTTTATTCAAGCGCAAAAATCGCTCAGGCGAAAGTTCCAATGAAACTAACCTCACATATCCTGGTTTTCCAACCTCAAATTAGTGCTCCTACCAGCCGGATCTCAATTTTTATGAAAGTAGTGCAATAATACAAAAAACAAACGTATGTAGAACATAGAGAATGGATATTCCTACCTTTTCCGCCCAACTGTTTCACTGTGAACCGTCTTATATCAGGAAAATAAAACATTTTTCCCCACAGCGGCATGTGATGGATGCGTGAAAAATCAAATCTCTCATCATCTGACAAGTTGCGCTACCAAAGTATAGATGGCTAACAGTATGTTGCGTTTTGCGATTGGGAGCGTATTCATTCATTCAATTTTTCAAAAATCTGGAAGAATTTGGAAATTTGTCTGGAAAAGTCTGGATGGCTTATGTCGTACATGGAGAACCTTACAAATTATTTACAAAACCTCACAAATTCTTTTCAAACTTTATCTGGATATTCCAGAATTTCATAAAATGGGGCTTCAAAAATCTGGAGTATTCTAGACAAATCTGGAAGGTTGGCAACGCCGTCTATAGTATTGGACATTCAATTTGCAACTTTTTCGATTTTCTGTACAAAATGATCAACTTTTTTAGACTAGAGCTCAGTTATTTATGGACAGATATATGTAAAATTTTTACAGCACCTCAGACATAACTTTAATTGACACTTATTTTTGAGTAATTTTTAGGCTGACCATACGTACCGTCCCAACTAACAATTCAGAGCCACAAACAAGCATGCATGTTTAATTATTGTTCAATAATGGTGATGGCAGCTGAATAAAAAATTTGCTCTATAAAGAGCTGAGAAGGTGCTTTTTTAACACAAACTTAGATCAATGTTCAGCGTTATGCATTAGAATGAACAAAAGTTGAATCGCCACTTATTAAACGTTTCCAAAGATTCTCATTCGACTAGTCAAGATTGTTCTACAAATGAGCTGAACAAGACATGTTTCCCACAATTAAAAAGCCAATATTCCACTAAACAAATGTATATGTATAAAAGGATATTCAGAAGACGAACTAACGTTTTACTTGCGTCGCACTTCAGCTATTCCCACATGTTTAACATAAGCATGAATAAGAGCTGAATAAGTATCTTATAAAATCCTAATTCAGCTTCAGTATATTATAAGAACAGTTGATCCAATAGAGGCCAAAATGACGATTAACAAACACATTGTTCAGCAATAATTAAGCCTTGTAAAAGCGATCACACTATAGCTAAATTTCATGAACTGGACAAAATATCCGAAATTCGTGTTGAGTTCCGAATGCATTTCAAAGCTCATAAATTTTGCTTTCTTAAAACTTTTGAAATAGCTGTTCAGAAAATAAACATGGCCAGTCTCCAGAAATGCAGAATTATTGTGAAAAACATAAATAAACATTTAAGCTAAGTATTCCGAGTAGGAGCAAACAAAGCGTGAAATTGACTTGATTGACATAAGAGATAAAATATCTGAAGAAAATATCAAATTTTTGTTCCTGGAACTTCTAAACCTATGAAAAATTTGATGTACGCAGATCTAATGAATAGCTCGCAGCTATTGGTAAAATCTTGCAGAATCTAAATATGACATGCCAATTTTGTTCTAGTAGTTTATTTTAGATATCATTTTCAAATATTTTATATCATATATCTATCAAGTTAATATCACTTTTAGCTATCCATATTATACTTTCTATTGCTAAGCTTTTTTCGCCTGCTCGGGATGTTTTTCCGTACAAGAAAAAAAAAAGTTTCTTTGACAGAATTGATTAAATAAATTTCTATAGCCAGCTACATTTGAAATGACATTTCTTCACAACTGAATAAATACTGCGTTCTAAGAAAAATGATTTACTTGGCCATTTCCGAAAATAAAAATCGCATCAAGATATTCGAATATTTTTCTATTCAGGTGGGTTCTGAGGACTAACCCTTCAAATGATTCAAATATATTCATACAGAGAACTTTTACTTCAATGCATATGTAATAGGTTTATGAAAAATACAAATAAAAAAAATAATCAAACTATAATTTATAAAATTATTTAAGTTAATTAATCATTTTTGAACAAACTAAAGCTTATTATGAAATAAGATTAATCATTTCCGACTGTTTTTACTTTGTGTAAATAAACATTATTTTGACACACATCGACATAAATTTTCTCACTGTGCGCTAAAAATAGCCGATTAAACTCAGCTTGGATCAGCACTAAACAGCAGCTGAATAATATGCTTGTTCAGTTGTAGATTAGCGTACCATGTGTTGATTAGACGTTGTCGAATAGAAGCTCGAACATGGTCAATATTCAGCTATGAGAAGTTTATATTTTGCACTGGACGGTATAATCATCAATTCTAGGATGGCGCAGATGGCAAGGCATACCGCTGACGATTGGAAGGTCTCGAGTTCGAATCCAGTATACAGGCGGTTTTTAAATAAGATTGTTATACTATCCATAATAATAGTGCACACTACATTTATAAAGTACCTAGAAAATATTTTTTTGTTTTTATTAGTCTTTAATTATTTTTAGACCAGCCGTATAAAAGCTGAACTAAATGCTTATAAAACGTTTTTAAAGCTGAAAAATAAAGTTGATATTCAACGACATGCTTTAAAGTTTCTCCAAATTTGTGTGAACAATGCTTTAACAAAGGTTGGCCATGGAAGTTATTAAAATGTTATAAAACATGATGCTATATAAAACTGCCATAATGGTGTTTGTTAAATGAGTGAATGTTAGTTGGGGTATTTAACGGGACAGTACCGTTTTCATCCCCTCGACGGACTATCCCGTCGTTTTATGGAATATGCTCGAATTGTCCCGTATTTTACGAAATGGAGAATTGGCACATAATTTTCAACACCAGTAAAAAAATAAAAATAACAACATAACAAACAGTTTTTAGAAATATATCAGAGTTTATTGTCTTACTCATCTATTTTTCAAGCAATAATAAGTTTCTCAAACAGAGTTAAACTTGAGCCGTACATGCTTCTGCTTAACTTTTTGCGTTTTTTTACTCATATTTATGCCAAATTTTGATGGATTTCCAAAATACGGATCTCCATAAGATAATTATTCATATAATACCTTAAATGAAAAGGAACAACTATGTGTTTACTTCTGATACGCAATCGATTGGATTAACTGTTTAAAAAGTGGATATTTCAATAAAGTAATGAAATATTAGAAAAATTTAAAATTTGAAAAATTGTAGAGTGTAACGATTTTTTTTAGGAAATTCTTAAAAAACGCTGCTTTGCGGAAATCAAAGAATGAGCTTCAAGGTTCTTAAGTGATTTTTTATTAAATCATACACACTGTTAAAAATAATGAAGATTACACGTCATGTAAACTTCACTTATGCGATGTAAACTTGAAGTCATGTAAGTTTAAATCTTAAATCATGTAAAAATGTGTTATATGTCATGTAACCACTAAGGATTTTGCTGGATTACATGACATATAATTGAAGTTTACATGACATATCATGTAAATATCCATGATTTTCCACGCTCCAATTATGTGTTTTATTCTTTATTCTTTAATACATCAACAGGCAATCAACAGCCCCAATGATGTCAACTTAATTCTAGTCTTAATACTAACAAAAGGTCAAATTAAACTTAAAGTGAACACAAGTCAATACTACACAAAACATTCAACTATCACCAGCGGCGTTTGCAAAAAAACTTGAAAAACGTCGGCGAAGTGTGCGTCGGGGAGTGTCAAAGTCAAATTCTGAGGCTATCCGATTAAATGTTCTTTGCAGACCATTAATAGCTCCGTGCATACTATAATTGGTTCGTCTCAACGGTAAGCGGAGCATGAGGTTGTTGCGCAGTGTACGGGGTGCAACATTTATGTTGATTTGCTCCAAAATAGTGGGGCAATCAAGTCGACCTTGAAGAGAGTCAGCGATAAACAAAGCTCTGGCAGTATTGCGTCTAACGTGCAAGGGTTCAAGATCAATCAATCGGCAACGGTTCTCGTAGCTGGGGAGGCGGAAAGGGTCTCTCCACGGTAGCCTACGGAGAGCGAAGCGTAAGAATCGCCGTTGCACAGACTCAATACGCTCGACTCCATTGGAGTAGTTTGGACTCCAAACCTCCGAGCAGTATTCTAGAACAGAACGTGACAAGGAACAGTACAGTGATTTAAGACAATACACGTCAGTAAAGTTTTTAGCTATCCTAAAAATGCATCCTAGAACACGTGACGCCTTACCAACCACGTAAGACACATGTTGATTAAAAGTTAAGGTCGTGTCTAAGACCACTCCCAAATCCTTCACGTGGTCGACATGTTCGATTTCAGCACCCATGAGCTGATAACTGAAATGGATTGGACTTCTCTTTCTGGAAAAAAGTGATCACAGAGCACTTCGTGGGATTAACAATCATGCGATTGATAGTACACCAATCTGCAAAACTAGAGAGTTGTTGTTGGAGAAGGTCGCAATCCTCGATAGAGTGGATTTCAAGAAAAATCTTAAGATCGTCTGCATAAGACAACCGGGGGACCTTTATCTGACGGTGTACATCATTGAAGAAAAGCAGAAAAATTAAAGGCCCCAAGTGGCTTCCTTGAGGGATTCCTGACGTAGACATGAACGAAGCAGTCTGACAATCACCAATAACGACCTTCAATTCTCGACCTGTCAGATATGATCGAAACCATTGCAAAAACCTGCCATTGATTCCAAACCTGTCTAGTTTGGCGATTGCTATGTCATGGTTCACCGTATCAAAGGCTGCAGTCAGGTCCGTGTATATCACATCTGTTTGATTACGGCGAACCATACTATCCATTATATAGGAAGTAAGGCAAAGATGTGATTCCACGGTAATTATTGACGTCACGTTTATCGCCCTTTTTGTACACTGGGTACATGTGAGCAATCTTCCAGCAAGATGGGAAAACACCGCTGCTAATCGATGCCCGAAAGATGAAAAGAAGCGGAGTAACTAGAACGTCAATGTGCTTTTTTAGAAGAACTGAAGGAAATCCATCCGGTCCGGGGTTGAAAGATGATTTCATCTGAGATGAGGCCTTGGTAATCATAGTTTCATCGATATCAAAACTTCCAATCGCATGAGATGACCGGGGAACGTTGTTAACGGCGAGCTCAACTTGATCCGCAGTTAAATCTTCTCTTGAGAACACACTTGCAAACTTTTCCGAAAACATGTCGCAAATTTCGCGGGGAGTCGTGCCTTCGATGCTGTTGAACCTCATAGCAGATGGTAGTCCCGATACTTTTCGTTGCTCATTGACGAACTTCCAGAAGCGCTTTGGGTTTGACTTCAAATTTCGCTGGATGTTGTGCTGATATCTGGAGAAGCACCGCTGACTGGCATATTTATACTTATGATTGAGCCTAACATAAGCAATTCTTAATGGAACTGTGCGGTGTTTAGTAAACCGCCGCAAGGCAGCTTTTTTAAACGTTTTTAACCGTCGCAGGGAAGTGGTTTGCCAAGGAGGTCCGGTTTTGTGCTCCTGGCTCTTTTTTGGTACGTGCCTGTCAATCGCGTACGCCAAAATAGCGGAGAAAGTCTGAGCCGCAGACTCGATATTATTAAGATCTAGAACATTTTCCCAGTCGAGAGTCGTGAACAATTCAGCGATACTGCGATGCATTATATGTCTCAGAAATTTACACGTTTCGTTCGAACTGTGCAGACATGTAGCTTGGGATTGCATAATCTGGTTCTGCTACTTTCCCTCGAATGGCGGTTTCCCGAATGTCGTTCTCCCAACGCCTGTTCTCAGAATGCTAGTTCCCCGAAAACCCCGTTTCCCCGAATAGCTCAGTTCTTCGAAAAGTTCTAACACTTAATTGTCATAACCTTTTGCATTTCAAGGTGGTGAACAACATGTATTTTTGGCAATATGTATTTAGTCGAGAATGATCAAATATCTCTTTCTTTGGTAGCTTATCGATCTTTCTAATTCCACACTATCTCACTACCCGAGCAGAAGCAAAGTTCTGACCATTAAATCGAGATATTGATTTGATTGACATAAGAGATAATAGATCTGAAGATAATATCAACATTTTATTCCTGGAACTTCTGAGACACAGCTAAATTTGATGTTGGAAGATCTAAGGAATAGCTAGCTGATATTGGTGAGATCTTATAAAAGCTAAATATGATATGCTAATAGTATTCCAGGAGTAAATTTAAGATATTATTTTCGGATCGTTTATCTCTTATATCTTTCAATTTAATATTACTTCTGTATGTCCATATCAAAATTTGTCATTACTTAGCTTTTTTCGCCTGCTCGGGTAAAGACTATTATTGCACTTTTTTTAGCTGCATTGCTTCACAAGGGAACGGGTCGTTCGGGGAAATGGCTTCGGAGAAACGGGCCTTTCGAGGAACTGGAATTCGGGGAAAAGTAGCACAATCGCATTATCTATGTCTTTTAAAATTGTCCCGCTTGCTTTTTATTTGTCCCGTTTTTATCTGGTTGGCTTATGGTCAGCCTAGTAATTTTCCAATCATGAGTTTAAAAGTAATAACGTTTAAATTAGTGAACTCGTGCATTGGTCCAAGCACCAATGCACGAGTTCACTAATTTGACGTTTGAGCGGTGCCATATTCACCCGTTACCATGGTCACATAAATAACACGGCACCGTCAAAACGTCAAATAATGAACTCGTGCATTGGTCCATAGTAATCCAGTCACATAGAGTGACAACTGTCGAACAACTCGAGTGACAGAGCCGCGTCGAGCAATTTTTTTGGTCGACAGTGATTCCAGTCGAGTCATTTTGATCGAATCGACTTATAAAATAGGGCCCTTAGATGCATCGACATTCGGCGTTTCTGGAACTTGTAAAACCTGATATGTCTTGATTCAAAATTTGTTGTTCGTGGACGGCAGTGTGGTGATCACTGTTCTAGACCATATGGAGAATTTGAAGCCCAGCCACCATCCGTATGGGTTTGTTCTATAGCCACAGTCTTTATCACAAAGCTCTGGAAGGCCCCCCATTTGACTATATACCGTGCTGCTTTGAATGGCCGGACGCTTCGAAAGCCGGACACTCGCCTTTTTACCGATATTTTGGGACTAATTTCCGATTTTTTTTTGTTTGGGATCCATAATTATGACATCTTCTACAATTATATAAATGACATCTTTGACATCTATAAAAGTTGACAAAATAACAATATAATAATTTTTAGGTGATTTAAGGCCGGTGTCCGGGATTTGAAGCGTAGACTTAAGTCGTCAAGAAGTTATACCTAAGACAAGACGTGACAGGTCACAGTACAAAAATGAAACCAATTGCCTGTCAAAAAAGACCACTTCTGATTGGTCGTTTTGGCAAAGGCCTACTTTCACATCGTTGAGTTGGATTTCAACAGGGCACTTTGTTGCTAGCCCGGCCGTGTTGCTAGATCATAAAATAAAGTTTCATAAAAAGTTTGAAAATTTTACATGAAGTCTTTTTGTTACAAATCCATTTATATTCCATGTTAACTTTTCCGCATGTGCTCCTACAATACTAAAATCAATTAAATAAACTTAATTGAGAGCAATATGATGGAAATTGTGTCAATTTTCTCTACAAGTATTGCCGGTTTCTAATATAAACCTGAATTTTTAAAAATAAAGCATCCTCTTTTGCACTATATGAATGAAGCGTGCAAGAAACAACCAAATTATGGGCATTGATATTTGAATTTGTTCACAAGATTTGCTTAAAATGAATACTGGTAGCACTGGCTTTTGTATCGTCAAGGATATCGGCCGAAAAACAACTGGGCAGTATTAGTTGAGCTGTCACGTCCTGTCCTAGAGTTATACTAGTAGATCTGTTATCCATTAAAATTACCTATCTAGATTTTAAATTAGCTGCCTCCACCCCTTTATTACAGCAATCAGTAATAGCAACAATAAGCTTTCACTTTTTTTGAAGATCCACAACACGCGCGGTGACTTACTGATTTGAGTTGTCAATAAGACCTGTTGCAAATTGAGAGGCGTTGCCCTGCGTACTCACCATCAGGTACTTACTTTCAACATACAACTGGTAATCATTTCCTAACAGCCTATAATGAAAACATGGTAGATTGGATGTTGAAGTGAATATCTGAAGAGAATACTAAAGTAAGTAGTCTCAATTCAGGATTTTTTGAATAATTTCTAAAAAAATATCCTTGGTAATTCTCTTGGAACATCTGTGGTAAAACTACTGTGTAAATTTCTCAAAACATTTCAGGAGGTTTTCCTGAAGTATTCTTAGGAGAAATCAGCATTGAACTGTACGGCACAAACTGATAGAATTGTTCAAAACTATCTTTGAAATCAATGTCTAATATTCAGATTTCCAATTTTTGACGAAATAGTGAAATTTCTTCAATTTGGTTGCGTTCCAGTATAATCCCAATATATTAAATATTTCGTTTGCAATTAGCTTTATAATACTATATTGATTGAACGGTACTACTTCAGCCAAGTGTCAAGCTCACAGCAATGCAAACAAAATCATATTGCACATATTCTTTCGTTGCACCTTATAAGGCAATAATCTCATCAGCTAATAAAAACTTGAGCAGTTAATATTTGCTCAGTCGGTACAGGTAAACAAATTGTGCAACGCAGTGTTTCCCAACCCTCATATTTTTTAGTTTCTTAATTGTTATAATTTTAAATATTACATTAATTTCTGATATCTAGGCGTTCTGTGTTGGGCAACACTATCATCCTAATTTGGTAATACTTATTTATGCTTTATTTACATTTAGTTAATCCTCATTTATTTCGCATTTTACACAGCTATTCAGCAAATTGATAGAGTAAAGTAGGGAAAACGTTCGACCTTAGTGGAACAATCGATATTTTGAGAAAAAAAAAACTATAAAAATTGAAAAAAAAAACTTTCTTCGTATTGGCTACAGCTATGCTTAACAAATTTGTGTCAAAATATTTACCCATTTTTAGTAATAACAGTTTTAAAATTAATTGTCTTAAACTTTTTCCCCAAGATTTTGAACCTAGTGTGGGGCAAAGGATCGCGGATAGAATGCAAAGCCATTCTGAAGGTGTCTGGGCCCGATTCCCGCTTATTCCAGAATTTTTATCGTAGGGTAAAGCACCGGTTTTGGCCAGCCTAAGAGAAAATGTCAATAACAATTCAATGGGAAGCCGTATTTATACTACAAATATGTCAAATGCAAGCTTTCAATCCATATTATGTGTGTAAAATATCAAAACTGAGCTAAAACCTTTTTTTTGCTTTGAAAATCCCATTGGTCAATATAGGCCAACGAAACCAGTTTCGGCCAGAGATTTTAATTCAGTTCCTAAATTGTCCAATTGCATTGATTTCTCATGAGAGTGGCCAATTTAGGAGTGCCCTGGCCAATTTAGGTGTATGGGAGTTAAAATTATAAGGAAAATGAATTTTTTTTCTTATGTTTTGAATCAATTTGGACGAGTAAATGAATGTAGCTCTATCATATGAATGTGATCTACTGAACACAAAAGGTTTCATGCTGATTGGCCATGTAAAACGGTGTATAATCCACTATGGCTACAACTGGCGTATGGCCAAAACCGGTGCTTCTACCCTAATGGAAATTGTTTGACTTCCCTGGACATGTCTGCCACACGATATACGATAGCGAAAACGACAAATTTGGCAAAGATAGCTCTCAGTTAATAACTGTGGAAGTGCTCATTGAACACTAAGCTGAGAAGCAAATTCTGTCCCAGTGAGCCAAGTGTGATGTCAAGAAGAAGAAGAAAAGAGTAAGAAAGATATGAGATATTTGATATTCATACTTTTTGAACTTTGAACCGCATTTATGAATATCCTTACAAAACTGTCCAAAACCCGAAAAGTTGGTTTTAGTGCACTGCTTGGGAGACGAATCATAAAAATGAAACTTTCTCATCATGTTTTCGAGTGCAAAACAATTTCGATAACGGCACGTTTACCGCCAATTGGGAGATTTGCGCCAATCTTCACCTGAATCTCAACTCAAAGATTGAAAAATACTGACGCAGTGTTCACGAGATGATGCCATTACTAGGTAATTCCACTTTCATATGATGCACTTAATACGAATAGTTAATCACCACGTTGCACGTAGCTAGATAAAACAAACAGTTCAACTTGATCCCCGGGTCAAACGGATTGATCGTGACCCCCCTCGTATACCTACGTATGGGACGATGTCTCCAGCATCAGTCATAAGAAAATCGTCTCTCGACTGTCAATGGATTATCATTGGCGCTCAACGCGTTTCACTTGAATCTGGAGTGTGTAGTAGGGGGGTTAAGGGCATAATGGACACATGTGGCGAACGCCTATTCTAAGATCATACTTTTGATACTAAACTTTTCAGCTATCTTTAGTTAGTTTCCATATTTTATGAGAGTATGACGTGTTGCATGATTTCATTGTGTTATACACTCCCGTGCAAAAGTTTCGGTTCACCCCCAAAAAACGTACCACATACATAAATCTAAATTATCAAATTATTATTATTCGTTCCAATGTTTTAACATTGGATATTCTACTCATAAGTACCAGGGAGGGAGCTTCAGAATCATTTTCAAAATTTAATTTTGAATTCTCTGCAGAGCTTTCTTCCTGGTATTACAACAGCTAGTCCATATTGGTACAGCATACAACATGGCTGGCCTAAAAATTTGTTTGAATATCAAAAGCTTGTTCTTAAGACAAACTTTTGATTTTCTATTAATAAGGGGATAGAGACATTTTACATATTTATTACATTTGGGCATTCAACCTCAATGTGATTTTTGAAAGTTAAATTCTTATCTAGCATGAGCCCTAGATACTTAGCTTCATCTGACCAATTTATTGGAACCCCTCTCATCGTGACAACATGTCTACTTGAAGGTTTCAAATAAAGAGCTTTTGGTTTATGTGGGAATATTATTAGTTGAGTTTTGGAAGCATTAGGAGAAATCTTCCATTTTTGCAAGTATGAAGAAAAAATATCCAAACTTTTTTGCAATCGACTACAGATGACACGCAGACTTCTTCCTTTGGCGGAGAGGCCTGTGTCATCCGCAAACAGGGATTTTTGACATCCCTGAGGTAACTCAGGTAAGTCAGATGTGAAAATATTGTATAATATTGGTCCCAAAATGCTGCCTTGAGGAACACCAGCTCTTACAGAAAGTCTTTCAGACCTGGAGTTCTGATAATTAACCCGAAGTTTACGATTTGACAGATAACTTTGAATTATTCTAACAAAGTATGTTGGAAAATTAAAGTTTTTTATTTTACGATCAAACCTTCATGCCTAACACTGTCGAATGCTTTTTCTATGTCTAGAAGAGCAAGACCAGTAGAATAGCCTTCAGATTTGTTGGAACGGATCAAATTTGTTACACGTAAAAGTTGATGAGTGGTCGAATGTCCATGTCAGAATCAAAACTTTTCATTGGCAGAAATTGAATTTTCGTTGATGTGGACAGGGACGAAAATACTCAATCTACCATCGCCTACATTGATACTTGCTGGGTAGAACTTCGTTGATTTTTATTTGTTTTTATCCTCACCTTGCCAACACAACAAAGATTGGCAAAGCGCTTGCGCAAGATTGTCAGTTTCCTTTTAACCTGCTGCTACTTAATCGCTTTTTGATAGTCGGAAACAAAAAATGATATTCATTCTAACCAGCTTGACTTTTTTACATTCCGCTTCGGGAAGTTGTAATTTTTGCACGAGGCACACTAAAGACGCGTCAATATAATCCATTCCGTGCATCGGATCCTTCATTACTCGTATAGCAGCATATTTTTTAATTAATTTGAACCTCATTGATAATCAATTTTCTAAAACTGACACTCTTCTGCTTCTGATATTCGAAAACACCAACGACATACGGGCATCGTTGTTTGTTTTGCCCATCTACTTTTGTGCCATCTTCGTTGGTACAATCATATTGGTGGTGGTGCGGTTACTTTGATGGTGGCATAAATTCAGTGAATTGAGTATATTGAGCATGATTTTGTTCGTCCCTGGATGTGGACCATCATTCTGTTCAAAAAGTTTACTGATGGAGGGAAGCAAGCTGATTGGACGATAGCTGGAAGCTTCTGTAGGATTTTTGTTCGGTTTTAAAATTTGTACACTTTGGAATTTTTCCATTTGTTGGAAAAAAATTACGAATTATAACATCTGTTAAATATATCAACCAAGAATGATAAGCTACCCTCTGGAAGTTTCTTGATAAAGCCTGATTTGCTGCTGAACAGGAGTCGCTAAAGAAAATTCTCGCCGACTCCTTGCAGAAATTTTCTACAGCGACTCCCGTTTGAACTGACATTTCTTTTCAACTGCGTACTGCGATCAGAAAAAGGCGCTTCCTTGATCGATTCCTTGGAGGAATCTGCCATGCATCAAGATAGGCCAAGAAATTACTTGTCAGCAGCGAATTAGGCTTAAGGATGTAAAAAATCCCATAATAGTCAGGGGCTTCCATAGTTTTGAATTTTTGAATAATAATTATCAGTTTTTTCAATTCAGTCTCCCAGGAATTTTAGAAAACGTTCTCTTGATTGAGAATGCTTTTGAAATCCTGAGTGTCTTGATTTTCAATTTAATTAGTGATGGGAAGTATGCACTTCAATAGAAAATTGAGCGCCTATCTCGATGCGTGGGAAATTTCTTGCTAGATATGCTCAAGAAAAGCATTTTTCTTCGATCGCAGTACGAAAATTACTTCCGCAGAAATTGTTATAAACATTGAGCGGAACAGCATAACTAGCTTGAGTCCTAAATTAAAATGTGCGCTTTCAAACTGCATAGCAAGTTTTTGAGTTTTTTCGCAATTAGTTAATAATAATTTTAATCCGTATTGTTGTCACAAGTAAAAAAAATTTACTTCTTTTCTGCAATATGTTTTAGAAGAACTTCGCGAGCTTTAAGAGCTTCCGCCAAAAATGCAACAGTCTCCTTTCTTAACGATTTGGAAGGAATCCATGATTCCCCTAATGATGGAGTTCAAAATCTCCCGCCTAAACTCTCCAAATTTGGAACAACTGACCTCGATCGGCGGCACGCTTTGTTTCCTCACTTGAATCAAAGTGCCTGGGCTAGAGGCTGCTTCGATTTGATGTTCGGAAAATTTGTCTAAAGTATCGAACTGATTGCTCATTTCGATGCAATTATCAACATTATTCATTTCACTCATATGGAAGAAAATTCGCATACCGGAGAAACGTCCTTTCTTCCATTCTTGCCACGTTTAGTGACAGTTTTATGAAACTCTGTTGATCACAATCGACTTTATAGTTGTTGTACATGTAAGAATGTTTAAATACATCAATCGGATTGTGTGATCGAAGCAGTTTGACGGTCTGAAATGCCTGTAAATGTTTTCCATTTATCTCGAGAACATTAATTAGCTAAACCATAAGAGATGTTATGAGACAATTTATGAATCATTTATTTAAGATGTTTCTGGAAGAATAAGATTTTTTGTATGAAGCATAGAGACATTTTCTTTATTTTTTTTCTTCTCTAGAATTTGCGAAACCTCCAACAAAAAAATGTTATGGAATTGGGCTAGAAGTGACGTTAGTCACACTTTCGTACCACCTTTCCCATATGATGGACTAATTTTTGGATGTTCTTGAAAACATGATAATCAATCAATATATATCAAAACAAAAATTTATACACATTCTTTTATCCTAATAATTATATTTCTCATGTTCATTAGACACCTTTGTAGGTGATTTTTACAATAAATTCTGTACTCAAATGGATTGGTGTCAACTGCAATGATACCAAAAGGTAACTTGGTACTAGATTTCCATGTGTGTTCATTAGAGTGGTTCAAAAAATCGTTTTTGCTCCACACCGCTCATTCGATTCTAGATCAAATTTTGAGTGCCCTCCCAAAATTTGAACTCATTTGGATGAAAACTGAGACTGCACAAGTCCTTTGAAGTTTATATGGGAATTACTATGGGAAAAGCAAGCAATTCATTCAATCGGTCATAGTCTTTACCCATGTGCTCTTGGGGATTAGAGCTACATTGATACTGTGAGATACATTCATCAGCTACAACTTTGCTGAAGACCGTTTTCAAATCGGACGCCTCAGTAATTAGTTATTGATTTATATCCAGTCACAAATTCTTCAGCAGTGATCATTCAACTTCTGAACAGGCAACATTGCTGCGCCTGGCGCGAAATATAGCACGCACAAATCATGGCTACTATGTTTTACTGCATATATCCAGTGATGCCCGCAGAACAGCCCAATAATTATAGCCAGAGTTTTACAACTCATTCAAAAATTAATAACTAATTACTGGGGCGTCCGATTTAAAAACGGTCTTCGGCAAAGTTGTAGCTGACTATTGTATCACACAGTATCAACGTAGTTCTAATCCCCAAAAGCACATGGGCAAACACTATGACCGATTGAATGAACTGCTTGCTTTTCCCATAGTAATTTCCATATAAACTTCAAAGGGCTTGTGCAGTCTCAGTTTTCATCCGAATGAGCTCAAATTTTGGGAGGACACTCAGAATTTGATCTAGGATCGAATGAGCGGTGTGGAGCAAAAACGATTTTTTGAACCACTCTAGTGTTCATACCAATTATCAAAGTAACCCCAACGCCGAAAACCGACTTTCGATTACACGAAAAAATATAGATCCATGCAAAAAAAAAATCTTTATGCAATCCATCAACTGCAATCGATAGCTGGGATATCAGTACTCTCAGGTCAGTACTTGCTTTAAAAATATAAATTATAAATCTTTAAAACGTACTGCATAAATATTCAGATTTTTTTCCAAAAAAAACTATCAAACTTACCTCATTTTGCGGTACTCACAATTTCCTCAGGGATGAAACTGCTGAAACTACTGGGACCCATTTAACAAAACCTGTTTTGAAATTGCTATTTAGTGCATACATATTTCCAAAGAAATGTTCAGAGACAATTGCTGAAACATTTATTTTGTATAAGTTTCTTGGATTGTTGTCCAAGATTTCTAAATAAATTGCATACAAAAATAATATTCATATTTAGTAGACCACGAAATGAACAAAACTTTTCAAATAGCTTCGTCGAGAAACATAAAACAATTTAAGAAATATTTATCAAAGTAGTTCAAAAAATTATAATTAAAATTCAAAACTTATTTTTAGTTCTCAGAGAGATCAAAACACTACTTCAGTCAATTTCTCTAAGATATCCCTTGATACCTCTATAAAATTGGGAGCATGGAATTAATTGGTAAATTCTATCATCATTCAATTAAAGCTTTTTTTGAATGTTAATTACACGGGAAAAAATCTGTGGTAAAAAATACTATTTGACTACGCCCATTCTTAAAACTACCATTGAATTTCAGAGAAACTTACTATATTTGTAGTACATCCCATCCAGCTTTCTAATACATTTGGCAGAAATCATTTTCGCCAATCTAATTCCGACTACAGATATGGTAAAATCATGCGCATTTTTGGTCTGCTGAAAATTGTCGATGCGAGCGCTTAAGTTAACCCCTCAAAATGGTAGTTTTTACAGCTCATTGTTTTTGCGTGTAGGGTTCGTTTTTTTCGTAAAATTAAACTTATATCAGTGAGTGAGAAAAAGCTTTTGCACAAATGAAAATATTGCTCATGTTAAGAACGAAACCCGGTTTTAGGGCTATTCAATCTTGTTCTCATTTCATTGTTGATTAATTCTCTAAAAATCTATCTAGAATCTCTGTAAAATTGTACTTAAGAGGGGACGGACCTGGTGTAGTGGTTAGAACACACGCCTCTCACGCCGAGGACTTGGGATCGAATCCCATCCCCGAGATAGTCACTTATGACTCGTTAATAAAGATGAAAAAAAAAAATTGTACTTAAGACTTCATCATAATAAAAAAAAGACGCCATAAACTGATCCAACGCAATCCCACACTTTTATTGATGATTCCGCACTTATTGGGAGTCCAGTTTCCAATGCAATTTATAATAATAGGGGTATTCACTTAAAGTAGCGTAAACTGAGATATTGGTGATGAAACATTTCAGATGAAATATTCCTTTTCTGGCTCCAGACGATAAAAAATAAGACGTATATAATCTAGTTACCCAACCAAATATCAGGATTGTCAAAAGTTTGTTTATTTGAATTACGAACTTTTGTTCGCAGCGTTTCAACCAATAGGCAACCAAACATAGTAGAAGACCGTTCAACTTTTGCTTTACGGTACCCAGAGTTCTTCCCGGATCGTTCAACGAATTGTATCTACTGATGCCACAAGAACTCCAGATTCTACTTATTATCGCCAAATTATCGACTGCTTCAGAATAACTCCCTTTCCAAGTGAACCCAAATGGAAATTCTTATTTGTTTCAGAACCGAAAACAACGCGGTCTTGAACCCTCAAATATTAAAATTCAGAAGGTCTCTACCGACTAGAACCAAATTCGATGGCAAACAGTTGGAGTCATTGCGCGTTGCGTTCAGTTTGGTCGAGACTCAGACATAAGAATAAGACTTCTCGCATAACCTGTGATCTCGCCCTGAAGGCCATTGGTCGCCGAGTGTGCGGCTCCTTGTTTCTAAGCAAAATAATGGACCAGGCTGAAAACTACCACCACTTAGAGATAGTGGAGGATCTTCTCTTCATCGTGACATTGTTAAATAACATAGAAATCCACCCGTATGCTCAAGTTGCGGTTGCGGGCGGGATCACAAATTATGCTTTCTGTCACCAAATGGCAACTTTCGTTTCTTACTGTGACCATTCTACAAAACGAAAAATATCCGGCAATAATGTACCTTTTTCATTCAAAAGTATTTGTTCATCGTCCATGCTCACATACTAACATACTGTTTCCCCAGACATTTTCTAAAAAAAAAACTCAAATCTATGAGCAATCCTACTCGCATAACGTACCTATTTCATGGTAGTTGCTATGATGACAAACGCATTCTTGGATCGGTTGACTGTTGGATGGAATCTAGCAATCTCAACAACTTGAAATATTTCCTTAGCTGCTTACGCAATTTTTTGAAATATTTGAAATAACCAGTTTATTACCATATACGCAGGGATTTATGCTGTTAAGTGAATACCCCTAATAAAATTATATAAAAAGTTCTGCTAAGAATTGGATTCCTGCTGTTTTAATCCAAATGTAGCCGACTTTTACTGCAAATATCATCATTAAAGTCTTTTAAGTGATGAGATTATGAATCCAATTTCCTTATTTTAAGCTTTCTGCTGGTACACAAAAATAAATTCAAATTCACCATTGTAAATGGCTTCCTTCGGAAGGTTCGTATCTTTAAAGTTTCGATACAATATTTAATTTTTATTTAAAGCTGCTTCACCTTAACCTTGAATTGAAGAGCCTTAATCTAAACATTCTTTCGATTGTTTTTTTTTATAGATAGGGCTCAATGGTTAACAATTTCGACTATTGTAGAACACTTGGTTGAACAGTCCACCCAGGTAACAATTTCAAGCTGCTCAAACGCTTTTATAACTAGTCCAATTCAGCCTTTGTTTGAACAAAAGCTGTTTATAGCCTCCACATACTATTGTTCAGCTGTTAAACATTTTAATAACGTCATTTATATTTTTAGAACAGATGGCAACCATCGAAAGCTTAACAATCGCTTATTCATCCATTATTCAACAATAAACCAAAAAATAATAATTACAGGTTGCGGGCTTCATGAAATAATTCTCAAAGTAATTCCGAAGGCAGAATTTTATTTGATGAGTACTGTGGTACCGAGATCCGTGGCACACGCGTCTAACTCAAAGAATGAATAGCTGTGTTCGCTCGCTAGTTAGTCAGACCATCGATAGCATTAAGTTAATACTAATACACAAGTGGTACTTACCGAGTATCGTTGTATATACCTATAGCATGCGCTGTCCACCACATCCCCCTTTTTATAAAACAAAGACATTATTACTTATCACCGAGTCATAGCATATTTATTATAGTTCCTTACTCTTCAGAGTTAAACAAGATAATCAAATAAATGTTTTAATCCTATTATTTACCGGAATCATATCTGTTGGGTACTTGCCGCGATCTTTCTGATCGTCGGGGTGCTGCACTATTAGAATGATCACTTTCAGGAATCGCGACTTCATTAGTTGTCTCTGCTGATTCCGAAATCTTCTTCAGGTGTGAAACATTTCTTTCGTATGATTTTCCTGTTTCCAACGATTGAACTCTCACGTTAGAACCATTGCGTTCTACAACTAGAAACTTCTCCTTGAGGAAGTTTGTCGAGAGTTTATTTGTTTGAAGAAGATTTCGCATAAGTACAACATCGCCAGCCGTGATGTTACTTAGCGTTGCTCTACGATGTGCATCCTCTCGTTCTTTTCCCGCAAATTTTTGAATTTTATCACGATCAGCGTAATCAGTCGAAGGAACTGCTGTTGAAATGTCAGCCAGATCTGGGAGTTTTGAACGTATCTTGCGATTTTGAAGAAGCTCGTTTGGCGTCTTGCCGGTAGTCGAGTGAGGCGTATTGTTATACATCTCCAAGTATCGATCCATTTCTGTACGCCATGAACCATACAACGCGTTAGCTATCTTCAATCTCTTCAGAAGAGAACGGTTTTGGCGTTCAACTTCACCATTAGCTTGAGGCCAGTATGGTGACGTATGATTTAAAAAGATACCTTTTATCCGGCAGTATTCTTCAAATTCGGTAGCGACGAACTGTTTTGCGTTATCTAAAGTAATAGTACGCGGAATACCCCAAAGGCGGAAAATTTTGTCTAACCTTTTTATAGTTTCCTTAGCAGTGATGCTCGTCATAACCTCAAGATCAACATGTCTGCTAAAATAATCGACCACTACCAGAATGTACTCTCCAGATGGTAGTGGGCCAAGAAAATCGATAGCTATATCTACCCACGGTCTATCCGGTAACGGTCTGCGCTGCATTGGTTCTGGAGGATCCGGAACCTGTACCAATCGACATCCTTCACATTTTTCGCACACTTTCACCGTTTCTTGGTCCATATTTGGCCACCAACATCTATCTCGTAAACGCCTTTTCATACAAGATTGACCTGGGTGCCCTTCATGAGCAAGCATTAGCATTCGGCCTCTCAAAACCGATGGAATGACTAACTTCGACCCTCGAAGAACTAGATCATTAGCAAACGAAAATTCGGTACGAAACGCTGAATATGGTTTCAATTGCAAGGATGACCAATTATTGGACATAATAGCCTCTTTAACTGCCTGTAGTTCTCTATCATTCATAGTGGCCTCAGTCACCTCGGAAATGTCAATTGCTGCCGTCTCTTGGATTGATCGAATCGTACTCTCGATGTCTGCGTCATAATCTGACTCTTCTGATGCTTCGGATAGTTCAGCTAACGTTGTAGCAATCGACCGTCTAATGTATACGTCTGAGTCTTCCTGCCATGAATGATCTACTACATGAGACGCTAACCGAGACAAATCTGCGATATTTGACGAGCCTTTCCTATATATGACTCTGAACCTGAATGCTTGCAATCGCAGCAGCCAGCGTTCAATTCTAGCTGTTGGACGTGAATTTGGCGTGAACAAAACCTAAATGGAACCATCAATGGAAAAAAAAACTTTAATTCTTCCGACAACAAAATAAGATAAAAATTGAAAATACCTCCAGCGGTCGATGATCAGTTTCTAAAGTAAAGGATATTCCGATAAGGTAGATCTTGAACCTTTCAATACCCCAAACGATTCCTAGGGCCTCTTTCTCTATCGGAGGATACCGTTGCTCTGCTTCTGATAAACTACGCGATGCATAGCTGATTACTCGTGGCTGATTGTCTCTCAACTGGACCAAAACTGCCCCGAGACCTACTCCTGAAGCATCCGTCACTAGAATTGTTTCGTCCTTTGGATCGTAATATCCTAGATGTTTCACATTTGCAATCCGTTGCTTGAGTTTTTCGAAACAGTTCTTATGTTGCTGTAGCCATTGAAAATTATTCGAATTTTTCAAAAGCTCTCGAAGAGGTTGACTTTCAGTTGCCAAGTTGGGAATGAAGCGGGAAACGTAGGTGACAAGCCCAAGAAAACTGCGTAGCTCTTCCTTGTTCTGTGGTGATCGGCATTCTAACAGAGACTTCATCTTATCATCAGAAGGAAGCACGCCGTTCGCAGACAACATATGTCCATGAAAGCGAACTTCTGCTTGCTTAAACTTGCATTTATTGACGTTGAGTGATAAGCCATGTCTGTGTAGCACATCAAGCGTATGCTTTACCGCTTTGTCATGTTCCTCCTCTGTTAAACCCCATATTAAAATGTCGTCAATGAAAACCACTGTATAGGGACACTCTGCTAATATGCTTTCCATTAGGCTCTGGAAAAATTCTGGGGCGTAATTAACACCGAATAATAGACGAGTGTAGCGGTATAGTCCCCAGTTCGTTATGAACGTAGTGATGTCCCTACTATCTTCCGCTAGTTCAACCTGGTGGAAGGCCTGTTTGATGTCCAATGTCGTAAAGTATTTTGCTCCACTGAATCTCGATAGCATATCATCGAAAACGGGCAAAGGATGGTTCAATCGTTGGATAGCTTGATTTGCTCGCCTCATGTCAATGCACAATCGCAATTCACCATTATCTTTCAAAATCGGTACTAGGGGAGACACCCATGAAGCTGGTTTTGTAACACGTTCGATAATTCCCATTTGTAACAATTCATCTAGCTTCGACTTCACTCTACCAAGAATGGGAATCGGACAACGACGAAGAGGCTGAATCACGGGAGGAACTGAGTGATCGATAGGTAGAATTAACTGAAAATCTTTGATTTTTGGAAAATCTTTCGTTGCTTCCACTTGATTGACATTCTTCCCAAACGTGCTTGGCAGACCAACTTGCAAAAGACCTAGCTTTCTTGCGGTATTTTTCCCTAGCAACGACTGTTGACCGCCTTCAATGACGTAGAATGTTGCCTCTGTTGAAATTGTTTCGTTTCCATCTCTAACATCGAGGACCGCATCGAACACTTTTAGAAGGTGCAGGGGTACACGCCCATATGCGAGAAACCGCTTGGAATTGTCATGTCTCTCAGCTGCAAACTTAGCATCTTTCAATTTCAACAGATTCCATGTTGTATCATCGATTAGGTTGTACGTTGAACCAGAATCTATGAGCATTTCTATTTCTACTCCTCCTATGCGACATTTGATAAGTTCATCTTCTTCATCAGCGATATTGTAGACTGGCAACTTTTCCTCCTTAACCTCGTCAACGTTAAACATCTCAACATTTCTCACCATTCTCCCTCGCTTCGAATAGCTAGATTCACTTCCAAACCTATAAGGCGAATGATTCCGTTTTGTCACCTTATAAATAAACGAAGAAAAATGTTACAAAATAATGAAATAACACCTATTCGGAAAAAAATAATCTCTTACTGTTCGTCCATCCTTAGATTTACACATTGACTGAAAATGCCCTTTCATGTGACAACGATGACAAGTTTTATCCATAGCAGGACATTTTTCGCTTCCTCGATGTTGAAATCTACCGCAACGTGTACATCTTGCTTTATGCGCTAATATTCCACTATTCTTATAATATGGAATTTTTCGCTTATCCACCAGAAGACGATTAATATCCACCTTAGAACCAGAATTCATCAATGATGCTTGCTGTTTTATGGATTGATGCGCATTAATTATTTTCGTAGCATCATCAAGATTTAATCGTTCCTTTTCTAATAATTTCCGTCTCAAATCTTCCGATGAGTTCTGGATAATCTTGTCCATAATTGCGATTTGTCGACATTGCTGTTCGGTATGGCCGAAGAAACATTTCTCGGCTTTTTGCTGTACCCTCAAAAGAAATTTCTCAATTGGTTCATCATCGCACATAGACATCGACCAAAACTGGAATCGTTCAAAACTTTCGTGTTGCTTTGGAGAGAAGTGTTTTGTCAATTTCTGTTTGGCCTTTTCATATGGATTGAAGTCAGGGTCGTCAACTGCGATTTCGTCAGCTCCTGGTATACCGTAGAATACGTTTTGTAACTCCAAGCCTCCCATTGCAAGCATTTGAGCTTTGCGGCAATACCCATCATTAATGTTTGTGGCAGTCATCACGTTTTCAAACCAACGTATCCATCCAATCCAAGCATTTCTTATCTCAGATGGCGGAAGATGAGAATACTTAAAAGGGGGTAGATTGTACGAAGCCGGGTTGAAGACTGGAGTCACCTGTACTTCTTGAATTATTTCTGCTGCAGACGAATCCATTTTCCTATTGAACAAAACATAATAGCTCTATCATTCTAACAAAACTGTAATGGAAAATTTTCATCAAAGCCCAGCCTGACATTGCCTGTTATGGTCTAGCTAATCAGTGAATTAAATCACATTTTATTTTCACATTTCATTCTTCTTTTATTTACAAGCTCATTCATACAACAGTGAATCAAATCACATTTCTTTCAGTTTCTAAGCTCCTTGTTGACTCATCCTTGCACAAAAGCATTCATCGATTCTATTTTTCCGTATATTCAATAGTGAATTAAATCACGTTTTCCATAGCATTCAAGTTCCAGTGAATTCAATCACAGTATATAATTATTCCGTTGGAAAAACAGACAAAGTTGACATACACTCATAACCAATCACCCTAATATACAGCTAAAAAAAAATAGAACAGCATTCGAAAAAGAAAATCAAACATACATACATACATACATCCCAGCTGTTAGGGATTGGAGTCCATACAGCCCTACGGCAATCATTCATCATTACAGTTCATACTAACAACAACCCTTGGTTATTCAAGATCAAGCCGTCTCTTTTTCTCTCATAACTTCATTTCATTCAGTGAATTCAATCACGTCCTTCTTACAACCAGTATTGCATTTCATTCTTATTGGATTCCTCTCATTTGCCTATGCCAATATAAACTAGTGAATTTAATCACATCCACACTCGGAATGGAGCATTATCTGGAGACACCTCGCTCAACTCAGCAGTGTACGGTCTTCGGAGAACGAGATTAACTGTTTCGTTCTCTCTTTCGCTCTTCGCTTCGGGTTTTTTTCTCCCAACGGCAGTGAGCGCAACTGCATGTTATCTCCACCCTACGCGCAGTCATCGCCGCAAAGCGAAACCGCTAATTTTTTTCCCGTGGTTATATCGATGTGCGAACACGTGTTAGTGTGGAATATAGATTCAGCACGCTTGCATATTCGCGTGCTTCTTTTTTCGTTATAGCTACTATCGCGTTGATGCGTACTTACAGAACGCACTGCTTAGATAAGTGATTGTATGGGCGGCTGCGTATGAATAAGCAATAATTTCTCTTGCATACAGAGTAGTGTGATTTTCGGTCACAAATACTCCTGTGCCACCTCTAATCTTGGTTGAATGATTAGTGATGGTCACTGCAACGCCATTTTGTACGCCAGTACGAAAGAAAGTACTGCATGAAACAAATCATCAACGAAAATGAGACATTCCAATTATGTATATACATTCTATTCTTTTCAAATTAATATGGGGCAACATACCTTGAATTGAAGATACCAGTCAACCTCCATTCGCTCACTTACCAACAGAAATGATCAAAAATTCACAGCATATAATCATACAATAGCATTCAACACTCTACCTTTTTTCGATCATTTTCACATTACCACACTTTTTATGCAATCACATATTCGTACCCCAAACATTCATTATCAATAATCACGTTTCTCCATATTTGTTTCTACACAAGGCTTCATTTTTTTTCACATGCGTAATTGGCATCACATATTCGTACCCCAAACACTTTTTTTTCCACTTTTCACACAAAGCCTTATTCTTCACATTCATAATTGGCGTCACATTCGTGGGTGATGAAAACTTTCCGTTCTTTGTTCAATTTCACAGTATTCTTTGAAATTTTATTTCGATTATTTTACCTGGAAACACAGATTATCAATATATTCAATAAATGATATTCTTTGCCTTGCTTTCACTCCGATATTTTTTTTTTCTTTTACCCTCGTCGTCAACTTGTGGTATCGAGATCCGTGGCACACGCGTCTAACTCAAAGAATGAATAGCTGTGTTCGCTCGCTAGTTAGTCAGACCATCGATAGCATTAAGTTAATACTAATACACAAGTGGTACTTACCGAGTATCGTTGTATATACCTATAGCATGCGCTGTCCACCACAAGTACTCTTCAGGATATTTCTCAACTTAATACCCTGATGTTTTTCTTCTTCTAGAAATCCTTCTACGATTGATTTGGTCTTAACCGACTCTAGTCATCTTTGTAGCCAATTAGTTTCAAATATCCCATGAAGCGATTCTCAATCCTATCAGCTCCACTTTCAATTATTTACGAGCCGACTGGAACATATATATGAAACGTATGTTGGCTCTAATCTTGATGTTAACATTTCTTTAGAAACTAAACTTGATATTGACAATGCTCTTGAAACTTTAACAAATTCCATTTTTGAAGCCAGGAGCATTGCAATTCCAAAAAGTGAAGTAAAATTTGAATCCGTGATTATAGACGATGATCTTAAACTCTTGATCCGTCTTAAAAACGTGAGGAGAAGGCAATTTCAACGCACTCGCGATCCTGCTATGAAAACTATATGGCAGGAATTGCAGAAAGAAATCAAGAAACGTTTTGCTCAATTAAGAAACAAAAATTTTGAAAATAAAATTTCTCAATTGGACCCTGGCTCTAAGCCCTTTTGGAAATTATCTAAAATCTTGAAAAAACCTCAGAAGCCAATACCGGCATTGAAAGAGGAAAACAAATTATTACTAACTAATTGCGAAAAAGCTCAAAAACTTGCTATGCAGTTTGAAAGTGCGCATAATTTTAATTTAGGACTTACTAGTCCAATTGAAAATCAAGTTACTCAGGAGTTCGAAAATATTCTCAATCAAGAGAACGTTTTCGAAAATGCCTGGGAGACTGATTTGGAAGAAGTGAGAACTATTATTAAAAAAATCAAAAACATGAAAGCTCCTGGCGATGATGGAATTTTCTACATCCTCATCAAGAAACTTCCAGAAAGTAGCTTATCATTTTTAGTTGATATATTTAACAAATGTTTTCAATTAGCATATTTTCCTGACAAATGGAAAAATGCTAAGGTTGTTCCAATTTTAAAACCAGACAAAAATCCTGCAGAAGCTTCTAGCTTTTGTCCAATCAGTTTGCTTTCCTCCATCAGTAAACTTTTTGAAAAGGTCATTTTGAACAGAATGATGGCCCACACCAACGAAAATTCAATTTTTGCCAATGAACAGTTCGGATTCCGCCATGGACATTCGACCACTTATCAACTTTTACGTGTAACAAATTTAATCCGTTCCAACAAATCTGAAGGCTATTCTACTGGTCTTGCTCTTCTAGACATAGAAAAGCAGTGTTTGGCATGAAGGTTTGATTGTAAAATTAAAAACCTTTAATTTTCCAACATACATTGTTAGAATAATTCAAAGTTATCTGTCAAATCGTACACTTCAGGTTAATTATCAGAACTCCAGATCTGAAAGACTTCCTGTAAGAGCTGGTGTTGCTCAAGGCAGCATTTTGGGACCAATATTATACAGAATTTTCAATCTGACTTACGTGAGTTACCTCAGGGATGTCAAAAATCTTTGTTTACGGATGACACAGGCCTCTCCGTCAAAGGACGAAGCCTGCGTGTCATCTGTAGTCGATTGCAAAAAAAAAAAAAAAAAAACTAAACGGAATTTGCAGATGTACGACTACTTGGGCAAACGAATTTCACGAGATTTAATGGAATAAAAGCCGAGTATCAATGAATTGTGCTCGTGAAAAAAAAAACTAATATTCGTAGATAATGAGCTGGTGTGCATTTCACCCCATATGTTCAATATGCCCCTAATCCCCCTATGAGTATGGGAGAAGATAGGGGCAATTGTCGCTTAGTCGAAGAATGTGATAGGCATCGATGAAAAGAGTGCAAACAGTTGATTGTGTACACACCGCGCGGTATTCTCGGGCTCCGATCTTGGATTTGCGCTCACTCCTATACCTAGGTACTAGTAAGCCTATGCCTTCCATCATGGTGATTAATAACAGAATCAACGGTCGACCCGATCGAGTAGTAAGTACGTATCCCATTATCTTAACTATAGAGGAGAGATACGGCGACAGATCACATTCAGTAACAATTTGAATAGTGACTGAACAGGACCGCCGGATCGGTTCAATCGTTATTAGAACATGCCATTGAGATGCGTGCTTTCGTCTGGGGTTCTATCGTTGCTGCTGATAGGAATCCAGGGCGCGATCGTCGTCGGATCCAGTCGCGGAGATACGGGAATAGTTCCACCCATCTATCGTTACGATGATTTCAAAATGTGCCGCCAGATTAACTCGCCGGGAGTGTTTTGCTACGTTCGGATAGTGTTAGAATCCAAAGACGATCCTATTGTGAGTTCGGAGAAGTTTCAATTTTGTGAGTGATAATACATAACACATTGTTTATCTGACTGCCTGTAGGACACTTCTAGTAAAATTGTTGCGAGCTATCGACGGAATCAACTGGATTGGGGAATGTGCGTTGCGGACTGCCAGAGGGAGGTGGCACTTCTTGATGAACGGGAACGGCAGCGATTGTTTCAGCCCAAGATCGAAGTGAACTTTACGGTGAGTATATGTCAGTGGTTCACAAAGTGAGCGATTTTCAATCTCAGGGGGCGAAAAAAGTCATTTCCAAATCATGATAGACAAACCATGACAATAATTGTCACAACTAAAATGTTGACTGGGGCAACATGGATCGCCAGTGAGGTCCATTTTTTTCTTCAAATTTATATCAAAAATGGACCTGTTCAAGTTAAATAGATATGCAAAAATGGGACCCTAACGAAAAGCGGAAACACAAAAGGCAGACGTTCTTAGAAGTGTAACGAAAGGCGGGAAATAACATAAGGCATAATTTTAAAAGGCGGAATCAGTGAAAAACTCTATTTAAGACTCAGTTGTATGTTTATATCAAAATTTATTTATTAATTCAGTTTTACATGTTTTTGTACAATGAATTGTTTTAGTTTCGCTTTGTTTTTGCAGCTAGACAAAGTGCCATTCCTTCTACAAAATCCCTGTTGTTGACAACAGCAGCGCTGGAACATTGCTTGAATATGTTCCAATCTATTTCGACGTTGTCAGCATCTCCAAGAGGGCCCGGATCTCCTTTCAAGATACACAGAATTTTGCCTTCTGTTTCATGCTGTTCCTTTCTCAACTCGTCTCGGTGATTGTTTCCTACCAACGTAGACCACCTTCTATGCCACGCTTCAAGAAAATTGGACCGTGGAATACCTTCCATGACTGGTTTGAAGCTGGACCATAGGCTTGGGTGAAATAGTGGCCGTCCGTTCCTATTTCTACCGAAGACGTAAGTTTGCTCAAAATAGTCGATAAATTTTGCCAATTTTATTGGCAATACTAGCTTAAGTTCTTCGTAGGCGTCTGTTATCCGTTCAGCCGGCAGGAAAGTGAGAGCTTGCAGTTTTTTTTTATTGCCATAAAAATGGTTACATCATTTGAGTAATCATTCTTCAGACCAAAACTATTTAGCTGGCGTATTAGGCTTTGGACGAAATGAAAATAACACCCAAAGCATTCAGCTTCGGGAAACACATCTCTCACCGAATTTATGATAGCTTTTTCGTAATCCATATTAGAGGCCATTTTGGTACTCATGGAGATATGTCCTTAACACGTACCTTCGGTACACTTTTACAGACGTCTGTAAGTCGCAGACGAAATAGGCCTATCTGTCAAGATAAGCAACACATATTAGAGTTTAAAGGTATTTGCTCGCCTTCCAAGTGATTTTAGTACGTACCTCGGTTTTAACAGCATGCTACTCTTAACGCAAATATCCAAAAGTGCCTCGAAAGCTTCCGTATAGATCTCTTGTGTCTTAGAACGCAGCAAAACAAACACAAGCGGTAGGATTCTTCGATTTGTTCTTTGGCCTACAGGAGCATGGATAGAGAAGAGTTGAGCAAACTGCTGCGGTGCAGTAGCAAAAGTCCCATCGACCAGCCAGAACTCGGCTGCTTGAAGTCGCTGAAGATTTTGAAACGTCGCTAAAATCAAAATTTTCGGCTGGGCATCCGCAGCTTCCGTTAAAAGAAAAGGTTGTCCATCGATGGTTTTCTTCAACTCCTCGGGAATGAACGGCTCTCCTCCATCGTTATCAGCCTCATAATTCCTTCGTAGTTCTTTTTGACGGGCCCTATGAACTACCATTTTTTGAGCGAATTTTGTGGCACGTGTTTGAAGAACTTGTGGGTTATTCGCACAATCCTTGAAGGGATATCAGTAGAGTCAACAGATTTCTTTTTAAGTTGACTTCTGTAGTCTCTTTCAAGAGAATCCAGAGGGTTAGGCTCATGCACGTGTTCCTTTTTTGACAGGATTTTGTGGATTTCGTCATTCAGTTCAGAAACCACGCGTCCCTTGCACTGCCCTTCAGTCTTACTTACGTCAGTGCTTACGTTGAGCACATTCCCAATAGCTTTTACCGTTTTTCTGAAAAATATAAATAAAAATCGGTAAGTAACGTTGCAGAGAAAGTATCAACTAAAAATACATACCTTCTTCTGAGAATTGTACAGATATCCATCAACGTATAGCATCTCTTTATTCTTTTGAGAATAAACTATTTTCATTACACTTTGCGCTTCTTCTTCGGAAAACCCGAAAAAATCTGATTCGCTGGAACTCATCGTACTAGTGATCTATTAAGCTTGACGATAAAACGGTAAAAGGACCGACCACAAGGATCGAGTGCCTTTTATAGCAGTCACCACATGAAAAAACAGTTGCTAAGCAACTTGAAGTTGTTTACTATCAATCAACAAGTAATCGAAGTTTATTTATTAGCAACGTAAGTTTTTCCGTAGCAATCAATTTTCTTGTAAAGTGCAAAATCATCATAGGAGACTATTTTATCACTTCATACCAAATCGATGTAAGGGAAGACGGAATAACATGCGCCCCGTAAGGAAAAACTAAATTTTATATATTATATTATCTTTATTATCGAGACTTTCAGCCTGTGGTTGGTTCGTCTCCAAGCTAAATTTCAATAGTGAATTCGGAATTGTATGAAATAACCGAATTTGACAAAATATACCTCTTATCTCCGAGATAATGCGGTGATGCGTTTTACTCCATTGACGCATTTTGTACCTAGTTTCCATACCATGTGGATTGGAACTGTTAGAATATTACAAATCCTTCTAGTCGACTTTGGAATATAGCTTAAGACAAACTAGCGGCCGGCCGTTTGCTCTGCTGGTTCAAAAAGTCCGCCTCATTTTAATTAGCCTTATGTGATTCTGCCTTTCGTGTTTCAGCCTTTCGAGATTCCGCCTTTCGAATTTCCGCCTTTTGAGATTCCGCATTTTGTGACTAGTCGCCTTTTGTTAATTCTGCCTTTCGAAACTCCGCCTTATGTGATTCCGCCTGAAGCTAAGTATGCTGTTCCGCTCAAGAAAAGTAAAAATTTCTGCCCAAGAAATGGTCAAGAAATTTCGTACAGTGAGCTCCATTTGAATTGACATTCCATTTCAATTGCGTACTGTGATCAAAGAAAAATGCTTTTCTTGAGCATTTCTCGCAAGAAATTTCCCACGCATCGCGATAGGCGATTACTTTTCTGTTGAAGTGCATACTTCGCTTAACGTAGGACACCCGATATGCAAAAATAGACCAAACGCATGCGCATGTACCGGTTAATTTTTCGATCCATTTCGAATGTGATAAAAAAAAAAATCAAGCAAAATTTTATTTTAATAGTGGATTGAATCAGCAGAATTTTAAAGTTGATTGCAGGAAGCTATATTTTTTCACCTAATATTTATTAACAGGTGGAAGAGCTGCTGCTGTTTGTTCTTCTTTCTAACATTACGTCCCCACTGGGACAGAGCCTGCTTCTCAGCTAAGTGTTCTTATTAGCACTTCCACAGTTGTTACTATGCCAATGACCATTTTTACATGCGTATTTCGTTAGGCAGGTACGAAGATACTCTATGCCGAGAAGTCGAGAAAATTTCCAACCCGAAAAGTTCCTCGACCGGTGGGATTCGAACCCACGACCCTCAGCTTGGTCTTGCTGAATAGCTGCGCGTTTACCGCTACGGCTATCTGGGCCCCCTGTTTGTTTGTGTTTCCTTTGAAAACATGAAAATGCTCTATCTTACGAGAAAATGTAATGATTCTTGGCATCCCTTTAGAAATGTCTGTAGAAATTCACGTAACAACCAAGGCGGGTTCATTTCTCTGGCTACAGAGTACAATGCACACACCTTGGTAACAACTACCGGAGGAATGCCTATCCAGCTATTTACGCAAGCTTGCTATAATATTTGAATCACCCCTTTCTGGCATTTATTGCGTACACTATAATTTTTATAGCGCAATCTTAGCATGCCTTGGAAAAATGAAAATTTCTAATGTTGACGTTGTAATGTCAGAGTTTTTCCACACTTATTTTCCGAAAAAGAAAATTACAATATTTTCTCATTCTCTAATGTTTTTTTCTTACTATTTTAGGTTATAATGAAGCGATTGTAAGTGCACAACAAACTTTGAAAAATTAATTGATTTCAGTTGAAGATTTTACTCGACACTAGGCAATTGAGCAATTTAATGCAATACTTGTTAGAGAGAGAAACGGTTGTTGTGATTTAATGAATCCTGCTACAAATCAAAATGTTGAAACGTTATTACTATTCATGGAGTTACAGTTTTCTTCAAATGCTATAGATAGTTTTGAACCTAGCGATAGCAGCTTTAGTAAGTAGTTAGGACTGTTAGGTAGTTGAGACCCGGCTATTTGTCTTCAATGGAACAGAGTCTATGAATGGAGAGTTGCGCGAAGAGGCTTCTTTGAATGGTTGTTCTTCTTCGTCTTCGAAAATAGCCCCTATCTGTTTTGCTGGTCTGCTCGATAGGTACACTGAAATTAATTTTATTGCAGAAAATACTGAATCCATGGTAAAATTAAGAACTGCACCAAAGATTTTCAACCGACTACATTATTATGTTAACTCTACCAAAACATAGTCAACATCACTACACAAGAAAATATCTTCGGTTTATTTAACCACAGTTGCAGTATTTACGACCAGAAACGTTTTAGATTTGACCAGTTTGGCATTATCCAGCTTTTTACGCTTGCATGCCATAAATGTTCGAATCATCCCCATTAGACAATTCTTGCAAACACTATAATTTTTATGGCTTGATCATAGCAAGCTAAGCAGTAAAAAAAATGTTATGTTGACATAGAAAAGTCAAGCCGGTATTGTTGTCTTTTTGGAAGTGAAAATCAATCCTTTTGAAATTGCATTCATAATTATAATCGGTTTATAATTTTAGGTTGATGGATAAAGTTATGCCAGCTGGATTTGGCTTTGGTTCAAATTCGTGTTGCTCCAAACTGAATTCTACTGCAACATCCAAAAATACGTGCCGGCTTTAACTGCAAGACAAATCACTTTTATCATTCTGGTTTGAAACGTTGTGGTCACTCCCCAGCTCATCAAAACTTGACAACATCCAATGTGTAACGTGCAATTAATCTTTTTTTTTTACAATAGTTTTTTTCTATTTCGATAAACTGTGTCAATTTCTTACTGCATTCATACGATTTTGGAAGGTCTCGCTCCCTTAACCATCCTTAACAATATCATAAGTTGCAGCATGACATGATATTGAAAAGAACCCTGCCTGTTTTCTACAAAGTATTCAAATAGCTCCAAGAATAGCTCTTATTTGTGACTAAGGTTAATTAAGTGTTCTCAATAGCAATCATTTGAACTTTCTGATCATTTATTGGAGATTTATGAAGATGCGAACTTATATCCTAAACCTAAATAGTTTCTTCAATATCCAGGAACAAATTTTGATCTGGGTTAATCGCAACGGAACTTTTGTTGTTTGAACCAATTATGAACAAAAATGAGTGACTATTGAATAATAGAATTTGCTATCCATGAAGTCTCTTATACGTGCACCACAAAATATGAATTTATGATATATCTCAAAGCCAAATCAGTGTTGTCTGCTGACAACGACGACAAAGAATATTTTCTAGGGAGGCCATTTTCATAGCATTTTGCCAATAACGATGCATTCTCTTGAATTCTCTTTGGAAAGCCTAAAAATATGTAAAAGAAATTAGTTATCAAAACGAATACGCAATGAATGAAAGATTCAAAAAAGGCTCCTGACTACGTTTCTCATGCTGTGAAAATTTTTGACATTTCAATCAAAAAAGTAAAATTACTGCCTACTTAGATTTAACTATAAAATCTGCAGGCAAGAAATGTCAAAATCGAATCACCCCTAGTTGTTTTATGGCGAGCGTAAAAAGCTTTCGACCACACTGTGTTGTACAGTGGGTGTCTTGGATTGAAAAACCATGCTTTGTAGTGAATACCTGGGAGGGAGAAACCAATACAAAATTTCTGTACGTCATAGTGAGCCGAGATTCCGCTGTCACGAACTGTCACTGTGAGCCCAGATCTCAAACATTGGACTAACATGAAAAAAACGCGTAACTGATTTTTTTTTTTCATTTTTTTTTATTACATACAATTTTATTTACAATCAATATTACAACTTATTTAATTAAGGATACATAATTACCAAATTCTTCTTCAACATATTGTGTTCTTTGATATAATCCTTCGTTAATTATCTGTTGAAATTCCATTACATTGCTAGATGTGAAATGTTTCAAATTATAACTAATTGCGTTTACAACAATCCAAAGACCTAACTTCTCATTTTTCCTACTTATTGTTTTATCTAGCAATTCTGTTGGGTCTGCAACAGGGATGCGTAATTTCTTTTTAATTACTTCCTGAACGAAATTCCATACATTTATTGAAGTTTTACATGTTTTCAGACGGTGTTCTGCATCATCAACTTTACCACAAACTTTACAAGTGTTATCCTCTGTTCCACGAATATTATTTTTAAATAGCTTGCTGCGCGTTGGAACAATTCCATTTACATAATAATAAAGCACTGTTTTAAGGTTAGAATCAATGAACTTCATATTCAGATTAATCCAAATGTTTTGCCATACTACGTTAGTATTCTTAACCTCTAAGACTGGGTGAATTTGCATGGAATCAATTAAATGTAAGTAAATTTGTTTTGTACAATTTAAAAAGGGGAACCTCACAAGATTTTCTGCATCTTTTATATATGTATTATAGGTTCTTCCTAGTTTAAGTTTATTTCTATTTTTAAATAGAAAATCTTGTGAGGGAACTGAACCATTTTTAGCTGAACTGTACAATACATTACGAATGAAAAGAGCTTTGATTTTGTTTCCAACATCAATCAAACCTAATCCTCCTTTTTCATGTGCTAGATATAGTTGAGATCTATTGACTTTGAACAAATGGCCCATCCATAAAAAATTCCCTGTTATTTTTGTTACTTCTGCTATAAACTTGTTGGGTGCCGGAATGATCTGTCCGACATACCACAGCTTAGATAAAATGAAATTATTTAGAATCCAAACTTTCTGAATCAAATTTAAATTCCTAAATTTCGCTACAAACAGGGACCTTTTGATACTTTTCAACTGTTTATCATAAACACTTGAAACCGTTTCTTCCCAAGAATTCTTGAAAAGAATGCCCAAAATTTTTAATTCACTGACTTGTTTGATTCTATCGCTCGAGATTTCTAATCCATTCAGACACATATAAGAAGACTTTTCGTAGTTTAAACTTATTCTTGCGTCTTTCGAAAATATTTTGACGACCTCGAATATTTTTAAAAATTCTTGTTGATTTTTAATTATAATACAAATATCATCTGCATAGACTACTATTTTGATAAAACTGTTATCAACTAAAATACCTGGAATAGCCTCAGCCAGCATTGCAACTAAGGGTTCCAAATATAAAACGAAAAGTGCCATACTTAGTGGGCATCCTTGCCGCACTGATCGGTTTATTTTTATACATTCGCTAAGTTTACCTGATACTAGAAGTTTAGAAAAGGCTCCTTCATACAAATTTTTTATCGCGTCAATAAACACAGCTGGAAAACCAAATTTGGCAAGTAATTCCCATAGAAAAGTTCTGTCGACTTGATCGAAAGCCTTTTGAAGATCGAGACTAAGGAAAGCAATTTTAAAAGATTTTTTTTTGTTGGACGAAGCTAATAAATTTCTCAGAATTTTCAAATTATCAACACATGACTTTTCTTTATGACATGCTGTCTGATATGGTCCAATTAGGGAAGGTAGGACTGATTGAATGCGGTTGGCTAAAATTTTCGAGTATAACTTGTAATCTGTATTCAAAAGAGATATGGGTCTGAAGTCTTGAACAGTTGGATTGCTAGTTTTGGGTATGAAAGTAATGACACCTTCCTTAAAGCATGTGGGTGGTTTGATGCCACGTAGAAGATAATCATTGAATAGCTTTAAAAGATCATCTTTGATTAAATCGTAATTTTTCAAATAAAATTCATACGATAGACCGTCGAGTCCGGGCGACTTTTTTTTTGATGCGTTAGTTAAGACTTCTAACAACTCTTGGTTTTCTATCGCTTTTGTTAAACATTCTTTTTGCTCATTATTCAATTGATTTGATACCTTGTCTAGTGATTGAAAATTGGAAACATCTGATGGAATATTATCCTGGAACACAGAGGTGTAGTATTTGATGAATTCAGCTTTGATTCTACTGCTATTTGTTGTTATTTCCACGTTGATTTTTAGTTTTGACGTTGTTAGCTTTTTTTCGTTATGTTGTGCTATTTGAAAAATTCCCATTTTCTCTTCTTCAATCAATGAGTTCGGCTGAAAAATATTGGAAAATTCCAACAGTTTTTGCTTCTCTATTTCTACTAATCTTTTTTTGATAAAGTTAATTTCAAAAAATACATCTTCCCCTCCATTGAGCCGAGTTGAAAATTCTTGTAACGCTCGATAAAGCATGCTCTTTTCATTCATAATGGCAAGGTTACAGTTAATTGTGAAGCTTTTGAAAAATTCTTTGGTGGTGCATTTGAAATCCACATTCCACCACGCGTTAAAATCGGTTTGATATTTAGCTCTTTGCTTGCAATGGTTCAATTCAGACCTGTAATCGATGATCAACTGTTCATTTTTAAGTATAGCCGAATTAAGCTTCCAATAAGCAGGTTTTGTCTGTCCTGATTTGGGAAGTTCATTGATTTCGATTTTCATTATTACGGAGTGATGATCTGAAAACGCAAGGGGTACTGTTTCAACACTCAACGCGCTATTTAAAATTTCCTTAGAACAATAGAATCTATCCAATCGAGATGCACTTTTTCCCCTGAAAAAAGTAAAACTTGTCTTTTTTAAGGATGATTCAGCCACGTCTTTAAGTTTCAACTGGTCAACTAAATGTTGCAAACCCAGACAGAAGTTATTAGATCCTTTACTATCTTCCTCGTACAAAACACAGTTAAAATCTCCTCCAATCACTAAACCATCGAAATTCGAATTTAAATGCAATGCTAAACTCTCAGTAAAAAACTCATTCCTTTCTTTCTTGTACTGTGATCCTGATTGTGCGTATATGTTGATGAACTTGATTCCTTTTAGCATAAATGATATAATTCTTCCAGTTGGGTCTACTAGCAAGTCTGTAAACGCAAAGTTTTTACGTATAGCTACTGCTGTTGATCGATTTATATGGTTGTAACTCAAAACGACTTCATGATTCGGTAAAAACGATGACGATGTTATGTTCATCTCTTGAAAAAATACAATGTCTAGGTCATTGAAATTTACAAAATCACGGATCAATGATTGCTTAGCTGAACAAACAACCCCGTTCAAATTAACGGTGGCAATTTTCATCGAATATTTACTCATTCAAGTTTTGACTCAATTTTGAACTTAACTTTCGCTTTTTCGGATCTAGATCAGAGATCTCGCTTCCATCCGCATCGTCCAGCAAACCAGTGAACGCGTTACTCACCGATACATCTGCTGACTTACTTGTTGTTGCTTGAAGCTGCTGACCACTGTGAGTGACCAAATTGGATGAACCCAGGGATTGAATCCTGAGAAAATTGAGAGAATCTCTCACGTATCGCTCTCTGTAACTATCATAACATGCTGCACATTATGAGAGACTGTTTATCGTATACTGCTACAAGTTTGATCAGATTGGGGGGATAGTAGTGCATGATAAAACCCCTCTAAACATGCTCCAAGCCTGGGGGACACTGTTGTTATTGGAAGTTCGTGGATTGTTTATCATGCCAGTAAAGAAAAACACCTATCCCCAACGGTAAACAAGCGAGAAAAATGGATTTTATCATCGCTCTCTCGTTGGGGCTCTCGCTCGCTGCTTCCATTTATCAGACTTGTTACACCTTGCGATACAATGACGATCGTGGACCGCAACAGATGGGATGTTTTTCTTTGCTTGCTTTGATCGTGCTTCATTCTCAAATGAGAGCGAATTCTGCAACGCCTGGATGAACCAATGTTCACTGCCACTCCATGCTTCGCTGCTTTCGATACATTCACCCAGCCGCTGTCACCTTTGGATGCATCGGTCGTGTGACCATCATCACTACCTACGCCTGACACCGCTTTGTCTGTTGAGTCACCGTTACGAAAGCCCTCCTGCATTTCCAGGTCTCCGCCACACGGGCCGATATTGTGGCTGTCTGATTTGTCGTCCTTCTTCCCTTCACCAGAGTGTTGAGATTCGTGAAATTGAGCTTCAACGACTCTTCTTTCTCACGAACACGCTCCCTGGGGCACAGATTCTTACTCGTTTCAGAACCCATACGGCGGGGACAATCCGGCTTCAGATGATCCGTTGCCCTACAGATAAAACACTTCTCCTGCATTCCGGAGTAATACACGCGACTCCTGTAGTTACAAATGTACACCTGAGGCGGTATCTCCTTCGTAACATCCATGTAGATACCCCGCGTACCGGAGAAACAATTGAATCCCGATGCTAATGAACGTTTCTCATGCACAATTTTTTTCACTACTCCAAACTTCTTGAAAAATTCCACGACTTCTCGATCCGGTACCTCCGGAGGCAGATAAAACAGCCTCACATATTTTATCTCCTCATTCCCGTCTGTGACCATAACCTTGGTGAACTGTCCACTTGTATACCCGAAAGATTTTTCACCCACGTGCTGCTCGAGGCACATTTTCATCAATGTTTCATTTGCAAACTTGATCACAATGCACTTCTCGTACGGATCGTGATAAAGATGGGACACTTGCTCTGGCTTGATGCCCAAACTCCTGGCGACAAAAGTCACCATTTCTCCATCTGACGGAGATCTGGCTTGATCTCCAAAGCGAACCTTGACGGTATTCTTCCGAGCGTACTCCATTTTGGCAGAAATAATTCCCTTTCAAACAAAGCACTATTGTTTCCGAAGAAACGAAATCACAAAAAAACAGCACTGACTCTTAGCCTCTGGAACACGTCTGTTCGCTTCGAGTTGCAGGCCCAAACTGATTAAAACACATTTTCGTATTTCTTCAAAAGTGATAAAAATCGAATGAAAATCAATTCATGCACATAACGTAAGTAATGTCACGTGAGCACCATTTAATCTGATTGAACATAAAGCATTGAAAAACGCATCGTTCTACTTTTTCCAATGAAAATGAATATTTAGTGCATAGAAAACTGTGGCCCTTTTTTCATGTTTGTCAGGAAAGATCGAAGGTGCACAACAAAAGGAAACTACCGATTTTCTCGAAGCCTGCCTTGATTGTTGTTGGCAAGCTGGAGTTATCTTGCAGTTCAAAATAACGTTGTCTTATATTTCGTGTGTAGTATCGGTGCCTCCCTCCCAGGTGAATACTACTATGGACATGGTCACATTTACTGCATTGCTCAGTGATTTGATATACCAGATTACAGTAAAGTTAACAGATTTTTGTAGTCGGTTGAAAATCGTTGGTGCAGTTCTTAATTCTACCATGGATTCGGTAGATTATACAACAAAATTTGTTTGCGTGTAGACGGTTTGACAGTTCGATAGGTAGATTTGGTTTCACTCTTCGCGCAACTCTCCATTCATAGACTTTGCAATTGAAGTTGACCATCAATATCAGCTTCTATACTCGAATAGCCTAGATAGCCGTGTAGTGTCGGTAGCCGATTGCAACAAGGCTAGAAATAACACTACGGATTGCCTGTTCCGGTGGTATAAGTCCATCATGAAGATGGCCCCCAATTCATGGTGTCATGCGGCTAAAAGCATACCGTGCCTAGGAATGAATGGTTGGGGGGTCAAAATAAACCTAACCGTGAACGGTGCCTGGGGAGTACCGGGGCACCCTCCACAGTATTATGCCCTTACTGTGCTACCTGGAGCAATGGCGCAGTGGACCTTGTACTTCTCCGAAATAATCGGCTACTCATATTTAGCCTCAAATCAGAGGCTTGATACGAGTGGGAGCATGTTAATATAATATGAATCGAATAAAAATTATCCAGGTGAACCTTCATCATGCACAGGGCGCATTAGCGGTGCTCAGCAGAAGGTTCACCAAGGAAAATATCAATGTGGGACTATTTCAAGAGCCCTGGGTAAATAATGGTAGGGTACTTGGTTGCCCTTCGAGCCGTTGTAGAGTGTTGTACGACGAAACTCAGTCCAAACCACGAACAGCTATTCTTGTAAATAGGGACACAAAATTTGTCCCAATTACAGAATTTATCCGTAGAGACATTGTTGCGATCAAAGTAGAGGTGCCAACTATCCGTGGGAAAACGGAGGTATGTATTGCTTCTGCTTACTTTCCTGGAGATGTTGAAGATGTGCCTCCATGCACTGTTGTTCATTTTGTCAACTACTGTAAGAAAATTAATGCCCAATTTATAATAGGGTGCGATGCAAATGCCCATCATACAATTTGGAGCAGCACCGATATTAATAAAAGAGGAGAAGATCTTTTAAACTACATGTCGTCTAACAACATAGACATATGTAATAGAGGTGATTCTCCTACTTTTGTAAACTCTATCCGACAAGAGGTTCTTGATCTCACGATCTGTAGCGACTTGCTATCGGAGAAGATTGTGAACTGGCATGTTTCTAATGAAGAATCATTTTCAGATCATAAACAAATCCGTTTCGATTTTAAAGCTGGATCAGAAATAACAGAAAGCTATAGAACCCAAAGAAAACCAATTGGGATCTCTATCGTTTTTATTTAACGAATAAGAATTTGTATAACGGTGAAAAGTTCACGACTGTTTCACAACTGGAAAATGCCTCTAATGGGATCATTGACCAATTGGTCTCATCTTATCATGCTAGCTGTCCTATTCAACAAAGGTCATCTATTTAAAAAAAGGTCATCTAACAGGGATGTGCCTTGGTGGAATGACAAGCTGGCAGGATTGAGGAAGAAATCCAGGCGGTTGTTTAATAGAGCAAAGATCACTTTAGATTGGGTTGAATACAAAAAGCCCTAACAGAATACAACAGAGAACTAAGGCATGCCAAACATAAGGACTGGAGACGGGTATGTGAAAGTATCAACAACGCTCGGTTTTTCCAGGCTTACTGCAACAAGGAAAAGAGACGCTTTGTCCGCTCTTAACCGAAATATTCAAAGCAAGTGTTGCGCTTTCATATATTCCAAAAGCGTGGCAAAAGGTTCGAGTTGTTTTCATTCTAAAAGCTGGAAGAAAGGATAAAACAACTCCCAAAGCCTTTAGACCTATAAGCCTTTCCTCTGTTCTCTTAAAGACAATGGAAAATATATTTGATGACTTCATCAAGTCAACAAGATTAATAAAAATGCCTCTTTGTAAATACCAATATGCGTATCATTCAGGTAAATCTACCATTACGGCGTAGCAGTCGCTGGTAAATAAAATCAAGAAATCTCTTGAAGCCAAAGAAATAGCCGTGGTTGCTTTTCTCGATATTGAAGAAGCATTCGATAATGCATCCTATAGCTCTATGAGTTCAGCCATGGAAGCAAGGGGCTTGGATAAAAGTGTTATCGAATGGGTTATGACTATGCTCAAAGATCGCACAATTTCTGCTGATCTAGGAGGTGCGCAAATATCTATAAGATCTACGAAGGGATGTCCGCAAGGAGGAGTGTTATCGCCCTTGCTGTGGTCTCTTGTAGTAGACGAACTCCTTAGAAATTTAATAGATCAAGGTTTTGAGGTAATTGGATATGCCGATGATGTGGCCATCTTGGTTCGGGGAAAGTTTAATAACACGATTTCCGATCGGTTGCAAACTGCGTTAAACATCACTCTCAAATGGTGTAGGAAAGAGGGGTTGAACGTAAACCCTTCAAAAACTATTATCGTGCCTTTTACCAGAAGGAATAAGGTAAAGCTTATACAGTAGAGTGATGAAAATTTTGAAATGTTGGCTCCCCTATGCTTAAACGATATATTTTATGGTAAATAGCATTCTCCCAAAGTTTGAAATGATTCGGAAGAAATTTGACTGTGCACAAGCCATTTGAAGTTTATATGGAGATTACTATGGAAAACGCCAACTTTTTGTGTTCAGGCCTCTATCTCTTAGACATAATATTTTATCGAAAAGTGAACAACTGCCCATAAATGCACACCAGTCCCACTAGCCAATCAGTGAACCAAAGAAAAACGCGATAGAAGTCGTGAACACTTTTATGCTTTATTTACTCCAATCAAATTGAGAAACCCAAATTAATCCTCAAGAGGGGCCCTATCGCGCTCGCCCTCATCCGGCAACGCAGCCTCAAGATGCTGCGCGTACGCATTGGCGACATCCGGTTGTTTCAGTCGCGCTGTACCGAGGCGGGCGTCGGTACCGTATATCGTTGATAACTATCAACGCGGGCGCAGTTTCACCATCACCAGGAAGTGGTCGAAGTCAATGTTAGCGTTATGATAGGTTCTGACATCTGTTATGTCGGAGAAGTGCCATTCATTGATCAAAACGTGGTCGATTTGCGATTCTGTCTGCTGAGGTGATCTCCAGGTGTACCGATACGGGAGGCTGTGCTGGAAATAGGTGCTACGAATGGCCATATTCTTGGAGGCGGCAAAATCTATCAGTCGTAGGCCGTTCTCGTTCGTCAGCCGGTGGGCGCTGAACTTTCCAATCGTCGGTCTGAACTCCTCCTCCTGGCCAATCGAGCGTTCAAATCACCTATGATGATCTTGACGTCGTGGCTTGGGCAGCGGTCGTACTCGCGTTCGAGCTGCGCGTAAAATGCGTCCTTGTCATCATCAGTGCTTCCGGAGTGTGGGCTATGCACGTTTATGATGCTGAAGTTTAAGAACCGGCCTTTGAGCCTCAACTTGCACAATCTTTCGATGATCGACCACCACCCGATTACGCGCCTTTGTATAGCACCCATCACTATGAAAGCTGTTCCCAGCTCACGTGTGTTGCCGCAGCTCTGGTAGATGGTATGATTACCTCTAAACGTTCGCACCATTGCACCTGCAGCGCTACGATGTCCGCGGATCTTCAGCACATCGGAGAGTATGCGTGTGCTTCCGATGAATTTGAGAGATTTGCAGTTCCACGTACCGAGTTTCCAATGGCTAGTCCATTTCCGTCACTGTGGTCTTTGCCGATTTTTCCGGTCCGTATTATCTCGTTGGCGTTTCTGCGCTGGTGTATTTTTACGGTTGGCTTACAGGACCTGACCCTATCCCCCTAGATTTCCGGAGGACCATTCCCCCTAAATGTTCGGAGGGCCATAGTGCGCAGTTTAGCTTAGAGTCCTTCTCTGGCACTCGGACGATGATCAGCCGCCCCTGACATGGGGAACAGACGCTGTTGTGAGCCGTTCCTAACATGGAGTACAGACGCTAGAGAGAAAATAATATCACATTTTATTTTATTCATGATAGATTGTCCTTAGGAATGTCTTAGCATACTATGACTATGGTGGGATTCGGGAGAACAATTCTCGAAAAATTCCTGTAAAAATTATGGAAAAATAGATTGAAGGGATTGTTGATTTGCTTGATTAACTTCAAGTAAAAATGTTATCAATGTTCCATCGAATTCCAGAATAAATTTCTGTAGAATTTTGAAAAGTTCCTCCACATGCAGCAATTTATAAATAAACGAAGACTTGTTTGTGGTCAATTAGATATCCTTGAAATGTGCATGGAAATTGTGGATTTAAGTCCCACCGGCTACATAATCCCTTTGCATAATATGGTATATTGTTACCATAATTTCATTTAATGTTAGCTAACTTGTTTCTATCTGTCTGTAGAGAATACTTTCCCCTGCAGGATTCTGGAGGAGGGCTGGCCCCTCTGGCCTGTTCTTACGCCAATGTGATCTATTGCTTCCAGCAGAAGATTTACCATTAGTAACAACTGATCACTATATTTCACAGTACTTTCTGCACATGGAGGTGATCCGTGACCAGCTCAACGAATACAATTCAAAGTACGGTAAGCTGATCAACATATGCGTCAACAATCGCTTGGAGCGCGATCACCAAGTCTACCAGCACGGTTATTCGCAGATCGAGCACTGCGTCACAAATGATCCCTTGGTGGTTCGCAGCGAGTTCGGTATGTCTTCTGATACGATTGTTGCACGGTGATCTAAACTGTTCCGATTGTTTTTCAGACTGGCTGACGGTGGTATTCGTCGCAATCACTGTAACGTTGGTAGGTACCGTTCTGGGAGCAACTGCCATCGAATGGCTGGGGAGTTCGCAGAGCAAAGGTATTTCCTGAGTTGTTTAGTGTTGAAGTCAAATAAGATGTGCCAACGTGTTCCAATCGATTCCAGATCACGTAATCGTTTCAGCCTTTTCGGTACGCCGCAATTGGACGCGCTTCATCGAAGTCAATAAATCCGAGAGTTATAAAGATTTTGGCTACATTGACGGCCTCCGTGTATTCGTCAACATCTACGTGCTTTCAGTTCACTGTTTTATGGTGTACGGTGCGGTACCCAGTAGCAATCCGGAATTTATCGAGGGTCTTCTTCAGTATCGATCGATCCTTAATTTTGGAGCGACTGCACCCATCACGGTTCAGATATTCTTCGTCATCAGTGGAATGCTGTTGATGGTGAACTACTTGAAGGACATCGAACACAAACCGCAGATCGGCTTCGACTATTTCCGGACGAAGATCGCTAACCGATGGGTTCGGCTGCTTCCGGTGTATCATTTCTTCCTGTTGATGACCGTGGTGGGACATGCACTTCCTGGGCTCGAGCTAGGGCCTATTGGATACACGGCGTTGATCACCGAACGCAACGTATGCAGGGAACGGGGCTGGGAAAATATGCTGTTCGTGAGCAACCTTCCTTTCAGCCTAGTCCCATGCTTTCTTCAGGGATGGTACTTGGGTGCTGAGCAACAGTTATTCTTGGGCGCAATGCTGGTGCTGGCATTGATCTGGAAGTACCCCAGGAGCATCAAACCCATATTGGTGGCATTACTGGTGATATCAAATGTTGTTACACTCGGTATAATTTACAAACTTAGATTGGAACCCGTCTTACCTACGAAATTGAGGTTGGTCTTTTTGAGAATTTCATTCATTGGATCACGGTGCTCCTTATACCGTTATTATCAGAAAAAAATCTCCATCAAATCTGAGCTCACCATTTCACCAAACACCAAAAAACTACTTTTTGTTAAATTTGTGATAAAAACGTGTTTTCCACAAAAAAAACTAGTGCATTTTGCTCTTCTGACTTATTGAAAGGGGTTGGGTGTACATGTGTTAAAAAGGGCGTAACTTCAAAACGGGTCCTCCGGGTGTTTTAAAATTTTGTCTAGCTTAGCCATAGAAAATGACTAGTGAGTACACATTTGATGGAGATTTGTTTTTCGGCAAAAACAGTCTGGGAAGCACCGTGTGATGATACCATCTTCGACTCCATTTTGCAGTGAGATGAAGTTATTGTTTTCGTTTGAAAAGTGGTTCGTCCAAATCTACCAGCCATCGTACACCAATGCGAATAGCTACATCAGCGGGTTAATCACCGGATACCTCTACCATGAAGCGAAACGTGGACGGCTCAGCCTTGACGAGTCCAAAGTTCGTAGCTGTGCTAAATTTCCATAACATATGCTTAACTCTTTGTCATTACAGCTGTACAGCGTTCTCCGGAGAGTTACTGTTCCCCTTACTGCCATTGGATTGCTGTTACCATGCCTGTTTTACGAACATGGCTTTACTCGAGCTTCTTTTACAGTTCTACTGTTTACATTTATTTATCGCAACTATGGAGCTCTTGCCTTGTGTATGTGTTTTATCTACTGCTTCAGAACTCGACCAGGTGAGTATTATGGCTAGGTATCTTTCAAAATGCCGGTAACATTACACTGCGGAACACGTTTTAGTCTCGAGCACCAAAATGCCGATTTTTACTTTATTGAGAGTTGTTGAATCCATTTCTGTTTTCAAAAATATCTTAGCAAGTCTAGTTTTTGAGATATTGACTGTTAAAAGACAGAGGCGCGACCAAACCCAAAGCCATGGGAAGGACAAACATTACGAATTAGGATTATTTTAAATAATAGTTCTGCAGAATTGCTATAAGAATTAGTCCTGGAATTATTCAGACATTACTCCTGACAAAACATTCCATAATTTGTAAATGAGTGAAAATTTCAAAATGTGTTCAACTTACAACAAAATCGATATCAACTTCAAATGAGCGACCAATTGAATGACCGAAGAATGGGAGGAACACTATGTGATATTCTGTCATTACTCATTAATATTCTGGAATAACACTACTGATTTCACTTTAAATCCTTGCCAATACACGTGACATCCGTCAGCTTTTGGATCCATCTCTTGACTGCTCTCGTACACTCCCAGACAACCAAAATGTACGTATAACGAAATCACCTTTAGGCTTTGTATGTGCAAAATTTCACTTATAAGATGTCGCGAAAAGGCCTTCGTACAAAAGTGGAGGCGATATCTTCTTCTTCTTTCTGGCGTTACGTCCCCACTGGGACAGAGCCTGCTTCTCAGCTTAGTGTTCTTATGAGCACTTCCACAGTTATTAACTGAGAGCTTACTATGCCAATGACCATTTTTGCATGCGTATATCGTGTGGCAGGTACGAAGATACTCTATGCCCTGGGAAGTCGAGAAAATTCCCAACCCGAAAAGATCCTCAACCGGTGGGATTCGAACCCACGACCCTCAGCTTGGTCTTGCTGAATAGCTGCGCGTTTACCGCTACGGCTATTTGGAGGCGATATGCGTGCATATATTATGTGATGAATAATAACATACAATGCGAGTGTATAAATATTCTACCGAACTAACCTGTGATCTTATGCGACTTAACGTATGAAAACAAATGTTGATTTGACAGCTGCTACGGATTGATTCGATTTACTTTGTACGAGTGTACGAGACGAAACAAAATGTACATATGAACTCAGAAAAGAAGTGGTTTATGCGAAGAAATTCATCAATCTGACGAGTTTATCCACAGCGTTTTGCGGGTTTGATGTAATTAGTATGAATAAACGAGTTGTAACGTGAACTTTCATGCGATTTCTGGTTGTCTGGGCTCTCTCACACCCATATCAGGATGCCACACACTATATTTATTTTTATCAAACCCCAGGCGACAATAAAGATCACTGTATACTGAATATGAATAGAAGCCGCTCCTCAAAACTTCAAGCTTATAAATCTAAAGAAACAAACAACGTTTTTAGTTAACAATTTCATCGATTGATCACACAGTGCGCATCGTACCTTCGTGCTGTGCGTACACGAATTCTCTCTGCTCTTGGAAGTTTTTTAAAAGCTATCTAAAGCAATAAAACAGTAGTTATCAGTGCTAAAATAAAAAATGGTACTTTTCAGTACTATTTTTTTCTACTATTGATCCATTTACGATCCTTGTTTGGACCTGGTGGTGATTTTTCGTTGGACTTGTTGGTGAAAGCTAGCGGTGGTAATCCGTCTTGGACTCTGTCATGAGAAAAAACCACTCAAAGGTCTCGTCTTTTTTCGTTTATTCACTAAACAAGGTTGCAACTACTAACAAAAGGAAGGGCGAATCTCTGAATTCACAACTTCCTTTCAAAAAAGTGGGATTTAAAAAAGTCACTAAACGTGGCAAGAAAGGACGTTCCTCCGGAATGCGAACTTTCTTCCAAGGGTGAAATGGATAATCTGGAAAAAAAATCGAAATGAGCAATCAGTTCGATGCTCTAGACAAATTTTCCGAACACCAAATCGAAGCAGCCTCTAGCCCAGGCTCTTTTATTCAAGTGAGGAAGAGAGTGCTGCCTATCGTGGTCAGTTGTTCCGAATTTGGAGGATTTAAGCAGGAGATCTTGAACTCCTTTAGGGGAATAAAGGTTTCCTTCCAAACAAAGAAGACTGTCGCGTTTTACCAGAAACTTTCAAAGATCGCAAACTTCTTCTCAAACATCCTGAAGAGAAGATGCACATTAAATGTGCTTTTTGTTTTACTTATAACGACAAAACTGAACATTTGTTCAAGGTCGCCTTGAAGTCAAAAGTCACATGAAGAGATCAAAAATGGAATAAATAATTTACTTGGATTTTACTTTGGCTTTCCAAGGAATATTATTCATTTAACTTTAACAAAAGCAATCCAAAATATATTAAAGCTTTAGAAACAAGGAAATTTCCAGAATCCCACTCAGTGCCGTCGGTGCCAAAAGTGGTGTCATGGTACCAACACGGAGAAATATTTTTACCTAATTTTTGAGTTTACTTTACCCAAAATTAAGTATATCGATTATAGTTTCAACCCAAAATCTCTCGATTTTCTCTTTCTCCCACACGAATGTTGTCATAAATAGAGAGAGCTGCATCTACCCAATGGGGGTACTTTGTCCCAATAAGCCAAATTTGGGTAAATGCAACTTTTCTTATGTTTGGGTCGAAAGAACTCAATTTCGCGTTAAATCAACCCAAAATTGAGTATATTTTTTCTAATGGAATTAAAGCCAAACTACCTAGTGGGGACCTTGAAAATTTAGCCAAAATTGAGTTATTGGGCTCAACTACGGAATTGCGTTGAAACAACCCAAAATCGAGTTGAATTCCGTCTCCGTGAAGCATTGCAGCATTGATGCTAAATGTATATTGACACTTATATTGAGCTGTTCGGTAATCCAATCCGCATGGTTATTAAATTAATTAACTCATTACGCGTGGTGAAGATGGAAAAATTATGGGTGAAATTATGAACAAAATCCACGTGCTCGGCTGGAATTTGAACCCAGGACTCTTGAATGCCGAACGAGCGCTTTACCAACTAAGCTACCGAGCCACTTGGTGACCCAATAATTGAGTTGGTTACAAGTTTAGAATTCAAATCCCTACAGACCACGCGGACCTCTTTTATAACCCATAGGGGAACTCGGGGTAAAACCGACACCCTAAGCTTATTGATAAAATTAGTGTACTTTCGCTTGTTAAACGAACCTAAAATTGTTGTAGAATCACATATTGGTTATAATTCTATCAATCCTTGCGATCGCTGGATGATATATAAAAGTTATATATTGATTTAAATCAAATTGATATTTCATCATTTTTAGCTGAGACAATTGAGAGTGCGGGTAAGATCGACACCCTGTTGGGGTAAAACCGACACATCCATTTTGAGTGGAATTTATACGTTGTGAACATCACCATAACATTGTATATTTAAAAGAATGCTTTAAACATGACTTTCGACATTTATGACCCCTTTCTCCAAAGGAATATTCACATATTACGTAAATTATTGAGAAGAGGCCAAAGATCCACTAAATATATGTGAAAATATTAAATGTCCCATGCTAAGATTATAAAGTTGGGGTGAATACACATGGATATTATTAATTTGTGCTCATGGAATGTTTACGAAGATGAATTTGTAGCGAATGATTGGTTGTGAAAATAAATACTGTTTTATTTTAGCAAAACAGAAAAGTGTAATTATTTTTAGATAATAAAAACTGTCGAACCTCATGGTTTGTAAATAAACAATAAGATTAATTTATGTGAAAATATATCAAATTCTATTAATTCTTCAATTCTAAATGAGAAAAATTTCTTCAAGCTTCATCAAATAAGTTGAAACGTGATACACGGTGTCTTTGTGGAGTAACTTTATTACAAAAAAATAGGTAAGTCTGAAATTTCGAACTAAAAACAATAAGACTTTGCTCTTTCATTTGCGACCAAAATCAAAATAATCGGTCGGGGGGTCCAGAACATTTTTTTTTTATTTTTCACATGGATATTCATGGATATGTGTTTTTGTACCGACACACATTGCGTTGAACATAGATAGGGGACAAACTGCAAGATCAAACCATTTGAACACCTTGGCTTGGAAGGTAAAGTTGTTCTTGCTCAAAAGAGCTGTAATAAGCATATATGACATATGATATACGTATAATTGCAAAACTGTCTCAAACGTCATTTTAGTTATTGTCCACAAAAAACCTTGAAAATCGTACTTAAATTGGTCATAATGATGTAAGAAGTTATGAGAAAATATTTTTAATAGGTGAAGATGCATCGATATCAAACCTCGAATTTTCAAGAGCTCGTTTGTAGATTTGTATCTTGAGAACCTGACAACCTTTTGCGTTGGACATTTTATTGATTAGTCGCCACCAGCGAGTGACCAGTGAGTTACCGGTTGTCTGCTTCTCTAGACTTGTGCTTTTGGAAATTCGAGGTTTGGCTTCTATGTATATTCACCCTTAAAACCATTGATAACCGAGTGTGTAGCTCGTTGTTATTAAGCAGATAAATGGACCAAAATAAAAACTGTTACCACTGGGAGACAGAGGAGGATCTTCTCTTCCACGTAGCATTGTGAAATAAAGTGTAAATCCATTCGTTTGCTCAGTAATAACAAGCTATGGCTTTTAGGACGAGATCATAAATTATGCGAGATTTCTCTTTTTACTCGTAGGGGATGGTACACAAATTATGTCACGCTAAATTTCAATTTTTTCGACCCCTCCCCCCCCTTGTCACACTTTCTGTATGAGTCCTCCGATAATTTTGTAAGGCTTGTCACGCATGGGTTAACCCCCTCCCCCCCTTGGACCGTGACGTAATTTGTGCATGACCCCTAGATACAAAAGTGACTTATCCGCCTTTCAAACAACACAATTTCAGTTATTCGAATTAACTAGTAGAGGGCTTCGCATGTGATGAACCTTGTTATAAGGCATGTAATATACTTGCCCCATGGTGCTGAAAAATACGCTAATTTGGATGGCATTTGAGAAGTTTCAAATCTTATATTTTTTATGTTATTTTCTTAATGGCACAGTGCTTATGAAAAGATCAGAAACTAACATCATGAGGCTAAAATGGGTTTGGGATTTTTGTACTTGTTTGCAGTACTATAACCCCATATTAACCCCTCTACCGGCAGCTTCATTTTTTCAAAATATTCAAAACGCGATAATTTTTTTGTTTCTCAATATTTTTGAAAAAAAAAATTCCACAACTTCTCAAAAAACTCTCTTATTTTCAGAATCCGTATCGGTTTTGAGTATTGGTCATCTATATTCGGAGATATTCCAAAATTCCTTGGGGGACCGACGCATAGCCATAACTCTTGTAATTATCTCTGGCTACAGATTTTTTCTCATATTCGGTTAGTCGCTTTTCAAAACTAAACTTTGATGAAAGTCTATTGTGAAGAAATTAAAAAAATCGGTGTAACTGTTTTTGAGCCATGAGCTTTTATGTTTTTGGTACCACTCTAGCCGTAACGAGATCTTGAAAACTTCTTAAAACATCATATTGAAATTTTATATGGGAAGTGTCGGTCCCCCAAGGAACACCGAAATATTTTTAAAACCATTTGACCAATGTTCAATACCGACATAGATTCCAAAAGTAGAAGAGTTTTTTGAGAAGTTGTGAAAAAATGGTGGAAAAAAATAGAGAAACAAAAAAGTTATCGCGATTCAAATATATTTTTGTGCTGAAAAAATGAAGCTGCCGGTAGAGGGGTTAAGCTAAATGATAGCAAACAAACTCATGAATATCTCATCTGCTATCTGTTGAATTGAATTTCTCCCTGCAGCAAATTTCTTTATTATGGTTTGATGAATGAGCTTTTACAATGGGATAATAAGTTTGTACTTACATTACATACCTCAAAATTTCTTCATAGTAATTTCCATATAAACCTACATCACCACCTAGAAAGCTGCGAATTTCACAGAACACTATTTTTATAGTAAGGATAGTAAGGAACATATGTGAGATTGAATTCCCAAACATTTTTTAATTTTGAACCGCCCTTATGTACATAAACACATAGATATGCAAATTCAAACATATGTGCAAGTCTCTCGAAATCAAACAAAAAAAAAATTACTCTGGACCCCCCGACCGATTATTTTGGTTTTAGCAGCAAATTAACGCTAGAAACCTAGACTTTATTGGGGAGAAGTTTCAGACTTACCTATTTTTTTGTAATAAACTTGTTCTACGAAACACACCGTGTCGATAACATAGAAATATTTTTTTAATACTTAATTATAGCTTGTTGCAAGTTATATAGTGCCATATTTTACATGTTAACAAGCTCACCATCCGTGAACTTCACTGAAATTCAAAAATAATGACTCACATAAACTACAGAGATAGTCTTCCGATTAGAAAGATTCCCTGAAGTTAGATTATGAAGTAAAGAAAGGTGCCGTTTTTACTCCAAATGAAAGTGTCGATCTTACCCCGAGTGGACATTTATTTTTCAATAGCGTTTTCAGTTGTCGAAAAACCAAAAATTAATTTCTCCTTCATGTTGTATCAACGTAATAATATTAAATGATGATGTAGACGCCGAACAAATAATGACATTTTAAAATTTCACATGCGAAATAGTTAGAGAATAACAGCGAAATATTGCAACTGCTGTTGCTTCTATGTTATCCAATGTGATTTTGTTGTTTATTTTGTCAGTTTATGGATAGCGTCAGTTGTAATGTCATTCGAAACAAAACATTTCACTAGTTAAGATAGAGCGTGGTGGAAACTGCATGAAAATCTGCTCAAAACATGAAAAATCAAAGGGTGTCGAGCTTACCCACAGTGTCGGTTTTACCCTGAATTCCCTTATCCATCCATCTCATGTTCCTACCTGAGAGAGAGTAGACAGCTCACTGACATCTGGCTTGTTTTCTTGGCTTCTTCGATTTATTCTTCTCATGTTTGGGTTGTGCACAATGGTTCGGAACGAACGAAATATGCTTAAACGTCTTATACCACAACTTCAAAAAGCATCATTGAACATATTATTGAGGCAACCCAGAGTAAGAATTTATTTTGATGTTCTTGACATAGAATTTCAAAATTTAACAAGAATATAGTGGAAGATATTTCCTGTTCAATCAAACTTTAAAAAATATCCACCGTGAAAGTGTTTTTCTGACAAGCGTATTAAAAATAACACAATTTTCATAATAACTGCAGTAGTTAAAACACATAAGCAGCTTAAAAACAAGAAAGTTTAACCATTTTATACTCCTTTTAGATTGATACCATATTCAGGTAGTGCATCGTGAAGCCCAAGCAGGATGGTTCGTTGTTACGTCGTCGGATAGGTTTTGTTCTCGGTTTCGCGCGTGTTTTCGTCGACGGAGATTTTTTCGCTGTTTTCGAGCGTCTTGCTGGGTAGTGCATCGTGAAGCCCAAGCGGGACAGTTCGATTTTTGCATCGTCGGAGAGGTTTTGTTCTCGATTTCGCGCATGTTTTCGTCATCGGAGAACTTCTTTTTTTCTTGTTTACACGCGTCTTGCTGGGAAAGTCTTTGGGAAAGCCTAAACAAGACTGTTTGTTTTCGGGACGCCAAGAAGTCGCCATGTCATGAGCGGCTGATCATCGTCCGAGTGCCAGAGAAGGACTCTAAGCTAAACTGCGCACTATGGTCCTCCGAACATTTAGCGGGAATGGTCCTCCGGAAATCTAGGGGGTTAGGGTCAGGCCCTGCAAGCCAGCCGTAAAAATACACCAGCACAGGAACGTTAACGAGAGAATATGGACCAGAACAATCGGCAAAGACCACAGCGACGAAAATGGACTAGCGATTGAAAACTCGGTACGTGGAACTGCAAATCTCTCAACTTCATCGGAAGCACACGCATACTCTCCGATGTACTGAAGATCAGCGGTTTCGGTATCGTAACGACGCCGCGCGGCTCGAACACAAGTACGACCGCTGCCCAAGCCATCATAGGAGATTTGAACGCTCAGGTTGGCCAGTTCAGACCGACGATTGGAAAGTTCAGCGCCCACCGGCTGACGAACGAGAACGGCCTACGACTGATAGATTTAGCCGCCTCCATAACATGACCATTCGCAGCACCTACTTACAGCACACCCATCCGTATCGACACACCGGGAGATAACCACAGTAGACGGAATCACAAATCGACCACGTTTTGATCGAAGGACGGTACTTCTCCGATATAACCGACGTCAGAACCTATCGTGGCGCAAACATTGACTCCGACCAGTACCTGATGATGGCACGACTAAAACAACCTGATGTCGCCAATGCAGCATCTTGAGGCAGCGTTGCCGGATGAGGGCAAGCTCGATAGGGCCCCTCTTGAGAACTGCTGGAGGACAGTCTAAGCAGCCATTAAAGACGTTGCCGAAAGCATTTTCGGATTTGTGGAACGGAGAACAAGAAACGATTGGTTCGACGAGGAGTGCCAGGAGGTTTTGGAGGAAAAGAATAAAGCGCGGGCTGCAATGCTGCAGCATGGTACGCGGCAAAACGTGGAACGATACAGACTGAAGCGAAAAAAGCGAACCCTATTCCGGGAAAAAAAACCGCCTGGAAGAGGTGGAATGCCAAGAGATGGAGTTGCTGTACCGTTCTCAAGAAACGCGCAAGTTCTACCAGAAGCTGAAATGTGCCAGGATGAGGATAGGAGTATCTTGACGGATGAACGCGAGGTGATTGAAGGTGGAAGCAGCACTACGATGAGCACCTGAATGGCGCAGAGAGCAAAGGCACAGAAGGTTAGGACAGCGAAGGCGATGGCTACGTCAGCACAGTGGACAGTGGAAACCAACCAGCTCCCACGATAGGGGAAGTTAAGGATGCCATTCAACAGCTCAAATACAACAGGACTGCTAGCAAGGATGGTATCGGAGTCGAACTCATCAAGATGGGCATGGACAGGTTATCCGCTAGTTTGCATCGGCTGATAGTCAGAATCTGGGAAACGGAACAGCTACCGGAGGAGTGGAAGCAAGGCGTTATATGCCCTATCTACAAAAAGAACGACAAACCGGAGTGTGAAAACTATCGTGCAATCACTATCTTAAACGCCGCCTACAAAGTGCTATCCCAGATTCTTTTCCGTCGTCTATCACCTATAGCAAACGAGTTCGTGAGAACTTATCTAGCAGTATTCATTGACGGCCGCTCGTGTAGTGTCTTTTTTAAAGGCGGCATGCGACAGCATTGACCGTGTAGAGCTATGGTGGATAATGTACAAGAACAGCTTGCCCGGGAAGCTCACAAGATTGATTAGAGCAACGATGGACGGTGTGCAAAACTGCGTGACGATCTCGGGCGAGCACTCCAGTTCATTCGAGTTTCGGCGGGGACTACGACAAGGTGATGGATTTTGGTGTCTGTTGTTCAATATTGCGCGCTTGAAGGTGTCATGCAGAGAGCCGGACTTCACAGTCGAGTCAAGATTTTCATGAGATCCGGATAATTTTTGGGAGAAAATTTGAAACGGTGGCAGATTTGTTCACCCGCCTGAAAGCAACAAGAGTCGGGCTAATGGTGAATGCGTCGAAAACAAAATACATGCTGGTAGGCGGAACTGAGCGCGACAGGGCCCACCTAGGAAGCAGTGTCACGATAGACGGGGAGACTGCGGTCAAGAAAGAGTAACCCCCGCACCAAATGCTCGATGTACAAAACGCTCATAAGACCGGTAGTCCTCCACGGGCATGAGACGTGAACGCTGCTCGAGGAGGACCTGCAAGCTCCTGGGGTTTTTTGATGCCGGGTGCTAAGGACGATCTTTGGCGACGTGCAGCAGAACGGCGTGTGGCGGCGAAGGATGAACCACGAGCTCGCTCAACTCTACGGCGAACCCAGTATCCTGAAGGTGGCAGAAGCTGGAAGGATACGCTGGGCAAGGCATGTTGCAAGAATGCCGGACAACAACCCTGTAAAGATGGTGTTCGTTACGAATCCGGTCGGAACAAGAAGGCGTGGAGCGCAGCGAGCTAGGTGGATTGACCAGGTGCACCAGGACCTGGAGAGCATGGGTCGCAGTCGAGGATAGAGAGAAGCGGCCATGAAGCGAGTGAATTGGTGAAATATTGTTGGCGAGGTTCTATCAAGCTAATTGATGTAAAACCAAATAAATAAATAATAACTATTTATACATGTCTGGTTTATTTGGCTATGAAGAGCCAAAAAATAATTATCCCTGATATTTTTTTTATGTTTTCCAATGCGGTGCAGGTGAATCTTGACTCTTATTAATTTATAATGTATAATTTTTAATTTATAGTGTATAATAATTTTCTACCTTGAATAGTAATACAGTCAATTGTCCCTTACACGATATTCCGTATCCCGTTATCGGGTTAGAGAGCCGTAGTAATAGTTGATTTTCATTGAACATCAAGTTGGTCGAGTTGGTCCCTTGGATCGCAGTTGCACTGGTTTTGTGTTTTGTAACTCGATGGTCCCTTGAATATCGAGCTATGGAGAGTTGACTGTAATCTCAAAATCCATATTAGCGAATGACAATAACTCCAACATTTTTTCATTGCAGGTTTGATCCGACGATTTCTGGCCTCTCGGCTGATGACCACCCTGGGTAAACTGTCCTACAGTGTGTACGTGCTGCACGTTCCTCTGCTGAGGCTAATGCTGAACTACGCTCCTAGCATACTGGAGACGAGCTTAACAAGCATCGGATTGCTTCTGCTGCGACTGACTATCCTTTCGTACATCTTCGGATTGGTGGTGTACTTTGTCCTTGAACAACCAATGTACTTAGTGCTGAAACATTACCTTTTGGAACGATCATCGGGAAAAGCTAAGAAAGTGACGTGAAAAAAATAGTGTGTTTTAGGTGATTTTGTGTATTATGTGATTGTTGAATAAAATCAAATTAAGTAACTGTTTATTTTTATATTTGGATTTAGATCGAATTATTGATTTCCTTTATAGATAGACTAGGTGGTTGCCTCAAAAATCAAATCAATAATATGTGAAAAATAATTGAATATGCAGATGAACGGCGCAATGCACGAACTTTTCTAGTAGAACTAGTATTCGAATAGCAATGTAAGTTAACCATACTTGTGCCATGTGGATTCACGTGCGAAATTGAGGTACACGCTATTTTTTCATTCCAAGGTCGAGTTATACTTACCAGTGATGAAGATCATAAGAAGTGTCTCATAAAATTTGTGACACAAACGTAGAGATGACATAGCTAAAAGTTCACTATTTGATATCACCAAAAAATACTGATTCTACCTACAGGACAGCTTCGATATTACGTACAGGGGTTAGGCAAAATGATTGAAATTGTCAATTTTTATTTCGCCTGAGTTCAAATGCTTATAACTTTTTGAAAAATCGATGAAATTGGATTCAATAGTTAAATGCACTGACTACTCACTCTGCAGTAGGTTCCAGGAGTCCAGGTGATGCCTACGGAAACATTCAACCCACTCTGTAGTAGGCTCAAGTTTCCCTGCTAGCGATGGTCAATATGGAACATGTTTGAAACCATATCAATGAGTATCAAGCGGGTTTCTTCGAAACCCTTGCTAATAATTAACATTTAATGAATACAATAAATTTGTATTTATTTACGCAATGAACGCAACTTACAGTTACGTTAAAACGCGGCACATCTATGCATAAAATTAGTTGCTCCTCGTAAATTTTTTTACTAGTGCTTAGTAGATTGCAGCTTCGCAAGAAGTGGTCAACGATTAAAGGTACGTTCTTTAGTCCCGGTTAGAAGTTGGTGGAGCAAGCATGGCTCAGTGATTCAGTTTAGAGTCGAGTGAACAGTTGAACATCGTGAATGGCTGTACTGTGGAAATTGGTGGTGTTTGGTGTGGCTGCAACGGCGTTAATGAACGTTTCATATGGCAGTGATTTTATTGAGTGTAAGGAGATATCAATTCTAGGGTTCCCATTTTTTCCAACATTGCTGTTCGGTTGCCGAAAACCAGTAACAAAAAATTGGGTGAATAAGAGTTTTTTTTAACGGTTTTGAATTTGATTTGAATAACTCACAACTTACCTAGATCAGTTCAATCTTTTGATAGAATCGTACAAGCAAAAAACTTTTTACTGCAAATTTGTTTATTGAAATGTTTCTGACAAATGTTTCGAAGACACATATGCTTTAAAATCTTTGTGAATGCCACTTAGTCTATTCGACATTAAAAAATATCCAAAAATCGTTTTTGGCTGTATTTTATGTGAAATGATTCAAAAATAATAGTTTACGCAAAAAATATGAAATTTCGATGAGTTTTTGCTGAAATGAAATGAAATTTCGATGAGAATTTTGCTAAATTTAAAGATAATCTGTGGATTTTAGGCAATTCTCAAATGTTTACACAAGATAATTTGATTTGAGGGTTTGAACTTTTGCCCTGTTTATTCAAAACATTGTCCCACTATGGGTCAAAAATGGTTACCAAGCATCCATGCAAAAACTAATATACGTCGAAGCATCCTTATGGCAGGTCTAGAAATGATCTTACATAAAAAATAACAATTCATTTCAAGTCTTAAAATAACAAATAGTCATACCTTTCCAAATTCTAATCGATTTTTAAAATATTAAAAGTTAAAAAAAATAAATATTAAAAGCATTCGAACCACCATAATATTCATAACATTTGTTTTGGATTGAGGCAGATATCTAAAAAAAAAAAAACTTTTGTCTAATTTTATGTTTTTCAGGAGAAATGATTGGAAGAGTTGGATTCGACTTTTCAATTCATGGTAGCAAAATAGCATGATTTTTCGACATTTTTGATGATATCATCGATGAAATAACAAATCATACTAAAATTTCAAAAAAAAAAAAAACAGTTTGAAAATAGGGCGATTAAAAATATTTTTCGGATATTTTCACGTTTTAAATGGTAAAAGACGGCCTAAAACGTTTTTAGGCAATGCATGTGTAAATGTTCTAGATACCCGAGCAGAAGAAAATAACTACTGAATACCAAATTGAGGTATTCCATACCAGATAATTTCCAATACTTAATACCTAAATGAGGTATGAATTAGCCCTGCATAAGAGGTAAAATACCTCAAATAATATCTCAAGCATATTCTACGAACACCAAACTGATAACTAGATCAGGTATTGTAATACCTCAATAATACTTTATGGATTTTCATATAAAAATGAAATTTTTCAATTGTAGTTCAATACCTCCAGCAGACCTCAATAGCTGTTTAATACCTCAATGAAGTATTTTAATTGTTTTAAAGATTTTGTTCAATACCATTATAATACCAAATTGAGGTATTGACAACAGAAAAATACCTAATTTTGGTATGATACCAAAAAATGGTATGCATAAGTTATTGGGTAGTTATTTGTTCCTCCTCGGGTAGCCATAGCGGTAATCGCACAGCTACCCGAGCAGAAGAAAATAACTACTGAATACCAATTTAAGGTATTCCATACCAGATAATTTCCAATACTACATACCTGAATGAGGTATGAATTAGCCCTGCATAAGAGGTAAAATACCTCAAATAATACCTCAAGCATATTCTACGAACACCAAACTGATAACTAGATCAGGTATTGTAATACCTCAATAATACTTGATGGATTTTCATATAAAAATGACATTTTTCAATTGTAGTTCAATACCTCCAGCAGACCTCAATAGCTGTTTAATACCTCAATGAAGTATTTTTAATTGTTTGAAAGATTTTTTTCAATACCATTATAATACCAAATTGAGGTATTAACAACTGAACAATACCTAATTTTGGTATGATACCAAAAAATGGTATGCATAAGTTATTGGGGAGTTATTTGTTCCTCCTCGGGTATTCAACAAAACCAAGCTAAGGGTCGTTGGTTCGAATCCCACCGAACTAGAAACTTGGGATATTAGGACAGAAAGGAAGGAAGGATTTGTAAATGTTAAGAGCAAATGTGTCTTCGGAACATTTGACAGAAACATTTGAATGCACAATTTTGCAGCACGAAGTTTTTTACTAGGCGCTTCTATCAAAAGATAGATCTGATCTAGGTAAGATGTGAGTTGTCAGACTTTTTGGCTCGCGGACCCTCTTTATACTTAGGGTTTCGTTCTACTTCGTCGTAAGAGCTACTATTCGTCGTATCAAACTTAAAATGTTCCACTACGGCGGATATTCCAACTTACCTGCAACAAAGATTCATTTTCCAAGTGTAATTTTGTGAAAGCGAATCATAAAGTCCACCTGTATACCAAAAATGCAATGAAACTACTGTATTTCGATAAATAACTTCAGTTCAATTATCCACTTTACACTTTTTCACCGAAATCGCATGGACGTACACGATTTGAGAGAAATGCTTAGCGATCGACATCAGTCACATCACTTTCCAACACAAGTTTCTTCCCGCCCCCCTGTGTGACTTACATCGCCGGGCACTTATTTTCACTATGGAAAACCTTCGTACTTCTTCATTGAAGGATTTCATTCCAATCACACGCCGTAAAACTTCAATAAATCCCCAAATTTTACGAAATTTCCTCAACCGCCGCGTATAATTGAGAATGTAAGCAAAGTTCAATCCGTCGTACTGAGAAAAAAAGTTTATGCGCATCAATGTGTGCGCGACGCTCGACGTTAAAATACGGTTCCTTTGATTGTGTTGTTTTCGCTGTACTGTGAGCAAATGTCAGAATTGTACGGTCAAAAGGAATTGTGTTCATATGTTTGGGCTGAATTTTGATGAGGAACAATTAATGTTAAAGGAAATTAGTATATTCCATCATGCTGAAAGAATGGAGGGAGATGCCCGTAGATCTATATTTTCTAGTAAAACATTTTATTATAGCGTTGATGTATTGTGTTTTAAGATGCATTTTCTTTGTTCTTTTTAAGATGTTCTTTTAAGATGCATTTTCTTTGCATTATTTCCAAAAAGAGATCAAGATTTATCAAAATGTTATTGTACAATGCTAAAGCCGTTTTGAGAAAGAATTGTTTGGCATCGGTTTGTATCAGCATCATTCACTGCAATACTGGGAAAATTGCAGTTCTCACTGATCAATGCTTAATACAATGGATACTTGAACATCACCCTAATCAAATTGTTTCGCGGAAGACCTGTCCATTAGGATTCATTCACAAATTTCTTAACGCTAAATGGGGTAGGTGGGTGTCCTCATCATGTTACAACTCATGGTCATGTATCTATAAGAGTCACAGGTATTTAAAATCATGAAGATTGAGCCATCGCATGCCTAGTTTTAATACAAAAGTTGAAATGTCTCACAATACAGGTACACTACCCGCCATAAGTATGGAATCGCATCATCTAGTATTGCAACACCTCAATTGAATATTGCAGCACCCCAAAAAGTTTAGCATCACCCGTAAGCTATTACACTAATGACGCAATATCTTGGAAACCTTACTTCCTAGAAAGCTGCGGTCTTCAGCAAAGTTGTTCAGAAGCCTTACGGCGTTCATCAGCTGACATTTATAATGCGCCATTTTGCCGCTACGTGGCGCTAGTGTGCATGTAATTTGGTCATATTTTAGACGGCTCTAGCTAATGAACCTGATTACTTAGAATGTTCGTGTCTTCAGCAAAGTTGTTCAGAAGCTTAAAAGCAATCTGAGGCAGCACTGATTGGTTAGCAATTTAGCCGCTACGTGGCGCTAGTGTGCATGTAAATTGGTCATATTTTAGACGGCTCTAGCTCATGAACCTGATCACTTAGAATGTTCGTGTCTTCAGCAAAGTTGTTCAGAAGCTTAAAAACAATCTGAGGCAGTATTGATTGGTTAGCAATTTTGCCGCTACGTGGCGCTAGTGTGCATGTAAATTGGTCATATTTTAGACGGCTCTAGCTCATGAACCTGACCACTTAGAATGTTCGTGTCTTCAGCAAAGTTGTTCAGAAGCTTAAAAGCAATCTGAGACAGCACTGATTGGTTAGCAATTGGCTTGTTTAGGGGTATCCTGTTTTTTACATATTCTGATTCTACGCTATAAACTGAGCCAGAATCCAAAGTTTCATAATTTTCCGTGCCCTGAAACTATTTTTAAAACCCGTTTGAATTTAATATGGAAACCGCGTTTGAATCACCCCTCGCCAAATTTTACTTTGGAACGAGCTGTCATTATGTTAATTGAAATGTCATTGAGTCGACGGAATAAAATCGTTTTTAATCATTTACTTTATCAAAATTAAGATATTAAAGCGCAATAAAATCATGTCACACTAAGAAAAATGTGCTCTTTCGATCAAGCTACAAGAAACTGTGAATTTTTCATCACTAAACAACCCAATTTAGCCGCTACGTGGCGCTAGTGTGCATGTCATTTGATCATATTCTAGCAGGCTCTAGCTCATGAACCTGACAACTTAAGAATGTTCGTGTTTTCAGCAAAGTTGGTCAGAAGCTTAAAAGCAATCTGAGGCAGCACTGATTGGTTAGCAATTTTGCAGCTACGTGGCGCTAGTGTGCATGTAAATTGGTCATATTTTAGACGGCTCTAGCTCATGAACCTGATCACTTAGAATGTTCGTGTCTTCAGCAAAGTTGTTCAGAAGCTTAAAAACAATCTGAGGCAGTATTGATTGGTTAGCAATTTTGCCGCTACGTGGCGCTAGTGTGCATGTAAATTGGTCATATTTTAGACGGCTCTAGCTCATGAACCTGACCACTTAGAATGTTCGTGTCTTCAGCAAAGTTGTTCAGAAGCTTAAAAGCAATCTGAGACAGCACTGATTGGTTAGCAATTGGCTTGTTTAGGGGTATCCTGTTTTTTACATATTCTGATTCTACGCTATAAACTGAGCCAGAATCCAAAGTTTCATAATTTTCCGTGCCCTGAAACTATTTTTAAAACCCGTTTGAATTTAATATGGAAACCGCGTTTGAATCACCCCTCGCCAAATTTTACTTTGGAACGAGCTGTCATTATGTTAATTGAAATGTCATTGAGTCGACGGAATAAAATCGTTTTTAATCATTTACTTTATCAAAATTAAGATATTAAAGCGCAATAAAATCATGTCACACTAAGAAAAATGTGCTCTTTCGATCAAGCTACAAGAAACTGTGAATTTTTCATCACTAAACAACCCAATTTAGCCGCTACGTGGCGCTAGTGTGCATGTCATTTGATCATATTCTAGCAGGCTCTAGCTCATGAACCTGACAACTTAGAATGTTCGTGTCTTCAGCAAAGTTGTTCAGAAGCTTAAAAGCAATCTGAGGCAGTACTGATTGGTTAGCAATTTAGCCGCTACGTGGCGCTAGTGTGCATGTAAATTGGTCATATTTTAGACGGCTCTAGCTCATGAACCTGACCACTTAGAATGTTCGTGTCTTCAGCAAAGTTGTTCAGAAGCTTAAAAGCAATCTGAGACAGCACTGATTGGTTAGCAATTGGCTTGTTTAGGGGTATCCTGTTTTTTACATATTCTGATTCTGCGCTATAAACTGAGCCAGAATCCAAAGTTTCATAATTTTCCGTGCCCTGAAACTATTTTTAAAACCCGTTTGAATTTAATATGGAAACCGCGTTTGAATCACCCCTCGCCAAATTTTACTTTGGAACGAGCTGTCATTATGTTAATTGAAATGTCATTGAGTCGACGGAATAAAATCGTTTTTAATCATTTACTTTATCAAAATTAAGATATTAAAGCGCAATAAAATCATGTCACACTAAGAAAAATGTGCTCTTTCGATCAAGCTACAAGAAACTGTGAATTTTTCATCACTAAACAACCCAATTTAGCCGCTACGTGGCGCTAGTGTGCATGTCATTTGATCATATTCTAGCAGGCTCTAGCTCATGAACCTGACAACTTAGAATGTTCGTGTCTTCAGCAAAGTTGTTCAGAAGCTTAAAAGCAATCTGAGGCAGTACTGATTGGTTAGCAATTTAGCCGCTACGTGGCGCTAGTGTGCATGTAAATTGGTCATATTTTAGACGGCTCTAGCTCATGAACCTGACCACTTAGAATGTTCGTGTCTTCAGCAAAGTTGTTCAGAAGCTTAAAAGCAATCTGAGACAGCACTGATTGGTTAGCAATTGGCTTGTTTAGGGGTATCCTGTTTTTTACATATTCTGATTCTGCGCTATAAACTGAGCCAGAATCCAAAGTTTCATAATTTTCCGTGCCCTGAAACTATTTTTAAAACCCGTTTGAATTTAATATGGAAACCGCGTTTGAATCACCCCTCGCCAAATTTTACTTTGGAACGAGCTGTCATTATGTTAATTGAAATGTCATTGAGTCGACGGAATAAAATCGTTTTTAATCATTTACTTTATCAAAATTAAGATATTAAAGCGCAATAAAATCATGTCACACTAAGAAAAATGTGCTCTTTCGATCAAGCTACAAGAAACTGTGAATTTTTCATCACTAAACAACCCAATTTAGCCGCTACGTGGCGCTAGTGTGCATGTCATTTGATCATATTCTAGCAGGCTCTAGCTCATGAACCTGACAACTTAGAATGTTCGTGTCTTCAGCAAAGTTGTTCAGAAGCTTAAAAGCAATCTGAGGCAGTACTGATTGGTTAGCAATTTAGCCGCTACGTGGCGCTAGTGTGCATGTAAATTGGTCATATTTTAGACGGCTCTAGCTCATGAACCTGACCACTTAGAATGTTCGTGTCTTCAGCAAAGTTGTTCAGAAGCTTAAAAGCAATCTGAGACAGCACTGATTGGTTAGCAATTGGCTTGTTTAGGGGTATCCTGTTTTTTACATATTCTGATTCTACGCTATAAACTGAGCCAGAATCCAAAGTTTCATAATTTTCCGTGCCCTGAAACTATTTTTAAAACCCGTTTGAATTTAATATGGAAACCGCGTTTGAATCACCCCTCGCCAAATTTTACTTTGGAACGAGCTGTCATTATGTTAATTGAAATGTCATTGAGTCGACGGAATAAAATCGTTTTTAATCATTTACTTTATCAAAATTAAGATATTAAAGCGCAATAAAATCATGTCACACTAAGAAAAATGTGCTCTTTCGATCAAGCTACAAGAAACTGTGAATTTTTCATCACTAAACAACCCAATTTAGCCGCTACGTGGCGCTAGTGTGCATGTCATTTGATCATATTCTAGCAGGCTCTAGCTCATGAACCTGACAACTTAGAATGTTCGTGTCTTCAGCAAAGTTGTTCAGAAGCTTAAAAGCAATCTGAGGCAGTACTGATTGGTTAGCAATTTAGCCGCTACGTGGCGCTAGTGTGCATGTAAATTGGTCATATTTTAGACGGCTCTAGCTCATGAACCTGACCACTTAGAATGTTCGTGTCTTCAGCAAAGTTGTTCAGAAGCTTAAAAGCAATCTGAGACAGCACTGATTGGTTAGCAATTTAGCCGCTACGTGGCGCTAGTGTGCATGTCATTTGATCATATTCTAGCAGGCTCTAGCTCATGAACCTGACAACTTAGAATGTTCGTGTTTTCAGCAAAGTTGTTCAGAAGCTTAAAAGCAATGTGAGGCAGCACTGATTGGTTAGCAATTTTGCCGCTATGTGGTACAGCTGAGAGAGGAGACAGCTCACTGACAGTTGGCATGTTTTCTTGCCTTCTTAGACTTCTTTCTTCAGTTCTTGGGTTGTGCACAACGGTCTAATGATCTTATTTTGGTCAAAATCATTCACTCATTGTTGTTCACTGTGAAAAAGGTATGAATAAAAAAATCAATAGCAGTTTGCCAACACACGACTATATTTAAGTATTCAACTTTTTAAAATGTGCAGTCATCGAAAAACACCTACAAAGTTTAATTACCTTTACCTAAATTCTGACGGTATTTTACGCTTTGCTCTTCAAATGTGTAGTTTTCCAGTGTCAGTTTATGACAGGTTCCCTTGTCTTTTGGGAACTCGCAATCTAATGAATGAATGAATTTTCTTTATTAGAGAGACTTTCAGCCCTTGGCTGGTTCGTCTCTTCTTTCGAGGATCGCAATCTAAGCCATCTGTCTCCTCTCTCTCAGATGTGCAGGTAGATTTGGTTATATATTCGCGGGCTCTAGCACATGATCTTGACCACCTAGAATGTTCGTATCTTCAGCAAATATTTAGAAGAAGGCATTTTCTAAGAACCTGTTTACTTAGACAAAATTCAAAACATTGTGGAATATAATACAGTGAGGACCCGATTTTGTCAGCCCCTCGATGAATTTTAGGCTGACAAAATGGGGAACCTGACAAAATCGGGTCATTTTATTATGTTCCTGTTTTTCAAATTTCGACGTGTTAATGATTGCTTGTGAACCGCGTCAAGAACTTGCATGGACTTTTAAGAGTTCATTAAAAAATTACGTAAGCCAACATTTGTCAATTTTAGACCCCCTTTCACCTCCACGTAACAACTTTTGTATAGAAAATTTAAAATTTTTCTTTGAACCGTAACACTATGTAAGACCCTCTCCCTTCCCTGTTGCGTTACGTAATATTTGAACGGTCCCTAAGGGGTCGATGACCATTGGCCTAGATAGGTTTTTTCATCAGGGGGGGGGGGGGGCTTGAGAAGATCGATTCTTAACGATTTTCACGACAAAACGATCATTATACATTACACTCTTTTTGCATGAAACATAAAACTATACAAGATACCCACCGTATTTTTTTTTTCATAGTAAGCTAAGTAAAGTCCTAAACGCGTCTTATTTCAATGTTGAGTGACGGGTCTATTTAAAGTCTTGCAGATTTACCTATTGGAAAAATTCCAAAGATTCGATTCGTTGTAGTCCCTTTGATCGCCAATTTTGCTTTGTCCAGTAAAACAAATGGAATCAACCTGAGTTTCTAGTTATACATGATCGATGAATTATCTAAAAATTTCTCACAGAACACAGAAATTCCTAAAGAGGTTCATATTAAAATTCCTCTTGATTTAGAAACCCCTTCGAAATAGCATAAATAATTGCCTCGAATTCAAAATGATTTTGGTGAAATTCCTAGTCAAGTTCCTTAAAATCTCGTGAGCAAATTTTGAAGTTTATCTCGAGACATACTGAAGATAAAAATGGAATGAATTCAACAAGGACTATAAGAAGATAATTATTGGAGTAATTACTTGAAAAATAAAAATATTCTATTAGAATTTTGAGTGAAGTTTGTAGTCGAGTTCAAGTTCAAGCAAAATCAATTTTAATTTAGACGCAAAACCCTTTCGATGTACCCAGTATGTTTCTGGAACAATTTATGAAATTATTGTTTGGAAATATTTGAAGAAAAGTTTCAACAGGAATCCATAGATTAATTTTTGAAATAGTATTGAGAGTAATTCTCGGAGGAATTCATGAATGAACCTACACACATGTTTTTTTGTCATAAACTCGGCTGTATGAATCCCGTTTTTTTAATTTTAAGAATGATTTAACTAGCGAGTTGCCAAGTTGCTAAGTAACACAGTTTTATGGTACTTGAGATCGCTGTACATAACTCGTTTAATATTTGGCATATTAAATTGAGTTTTTATGGAAGAATTTTTAGAATCACCTCTAGAAAACACCTTTAAATTTTGTTGAGGAATCTCTGGAGAAATTCGAGGTACAGCCAGGAACGATTTATAGAATAATTTCAGGAATAATTGGAGAAACATGTTGAAGAAATATCTGGAGGATTATGAATGATATCTCGAGTGGAATTCCTGTGGGAAATACGAGGAGTCCGATGACTCTAATGATAATATTCTGCTGAAGACTCGAACATTCTAAGTGGTCAGGTTCATGAGCTAGAGCCGTCTAAAATATGACCAATTTACATGCACACTAGCGCCACGTAGCGGCTAAATTGCTAACCAATCAGTGCTGTTTCACATTGCTTTTAAGCTTCTGATCAACTTTGCTGAAAACACGAACATTCTAAGTTGTCAGGTTCATGAGCTAGAGCCTGCTAGAATATGATCAAATGACATGCACACTAGCGCCACGTAGCGGCTAAATTGCTAACCAATCAGTGCTGCCTCAGATTGCTTTTAAGCTTCTGAACAACTTTGCTGAAGACACGAACATTCTAAGTAATCAGGTTCATTAGCTAGAGCCGTCTAAAATATGACCAAATTACATGCACACTAGCGCCACGTAGCGGCAAAATGGCGCATTATAAATGTCAGCTGATGAACGCCGTAAGGCTTCTGAACAACTTTGCTGAAGACCGCAGCTTTCTAGAAAGTAAGGTTTCCAAGATATTGCGTCATTAGTGTAATAGCTTACGGGTGATGCTAAACTTTTTGGGGTGCTGCAATATTCAATTGAGGTGTTGCAATACTAGATGATGCAATTCCATACTTATGGCGGGTAGTGTATCTCCGGTGGCAATTCCTGGGTTGTTTCGGTGGTCCAGAAGAACCACAGTGATCATTTATTTTTAATTGAACTAGCAGAATCACAGGGATTCAAAATTTTGAAGATTGACTCGTCGCATCATCACATGCCTCCTTTTGGTGCTAAAACTTAGTGGTCCCATATTACTGGTTTCTCGGAGGCCATTCCGGTGCTCCAAAAGGACTAGAATAACCATCCATTCATCGTTTTGGCAAAAAAAAAACAATCATAAAATATCGTAAAGAATTTGATACAATTCATTTGGTTTTGAGGCATAAATCCGAGTAATTTCATCGAATTATCCAGATTCGCCACCTTCCCGGACTCCAGGAACTGGTTCCGCATGAACCATACTGTACCGAATTGGTTCCTTATTACAGAAAAATTTTATGTCAAAATATCCATGAACCGAACAATACCAATGTGAATTATACATACAAAACTGTGATGAAAGTAAGTTTTTCGGAAGTTCCGGTTTTCTGGAAACGGGTTTGAACAACAAAGTGATTTGAGAATCTCTATTGTTAGTCCACAAGAATACCTGTTCAACAATATGAGGAAGGTTCAGATTACTTGTTTAGTTATGAAACTACAGGTTGTCAAAGTAAGGGACTTTTTTCAGATGTAGCAAGGTTCCCAGTGGCCACAGTGACTAAATCCGGATCTCCGGGAGGGTTTCTGAAACTAGACATGTGTGCATTTCATTTAAACCCAACAAATGTCAAAATAAAAAAAAAAGAGTTTCAAAACTAAACTCGGTCAACACACTGACTTTTGCGAGCTATTTGAATTTTCGGGTCGAAAACGACCCCAAGTCGCAATTTGTAACTTTTTGTTAGGAACTAAGGAAGGTTATAAGCAGTTGATTCTAATTTTCAAAAATACACCTTTTTCGTTTTAGAAAGCTGATCAATTTCAGATTGGAGTTGAGACTTGACCAAATATTTATAAATAAGATGAAACTAACTGAGAACGGCAGACGTATAGAAATTTAATGGGTTTTGTTCAAAATTCGTACAATTGATTGAATGTTTTGTAGCGACATACACATTTCAAATATCTGTCTTCTACAAAAAATAGGAAAAATCTTCCTGATATAAGATACCGTAAAATGGGGTGTTAAGGGATGAAGAAAAATTTAATAATTGAACAAAATACAGTTCTACCATTCTCCCGGCGTGTATATCAAAAGCCAATAACTATGAAGACGATCCTATGGCAGATTTCTGAGATAATCATAAAAATGTGTGATTTTTGACGAAAATGCAAAATGGGGTGTTAAGGAATTTGAGCTTTGCATATAAAACTATATTTTGCCAACAGCAAAAAAATATTATGTTGGTCAACATCGTTGATGTGTCCCTTCAACTCTAAAGGTCTTGTTAAATCTTAAGATGATATTACTTCAATATAATTCAATTTGGAACTCCTGAAAACGCTAATCATTTTATTTTAACTGCTAAATCTCTCATACCTATTGATTCTACTTTCAAGCAAGCTATCAGTGCATCGCACAATTGTCTTGAAAAGATTTTTATACTTATATGCAGGATTCGTATTCTAGAGTAGTGCAGAGCAATCTTCTCATGACTTGTCAAAAGATGGATAATTTCAACAATCTTTAAGTGTGAATAGGGTAAGTGTTCAATTTGTTTTTTAAATAAAGCACCACACCAAATAACTGATTTGCATGTAACACCCAGTGGCATGATCGGGAAAAATCCTAATGAAAAGTTTCCAATACAGAGCGGAATCGCTCACACTATACCGCATACTATATTTTTTCCAAAAAAAGCTCGGAAATAACCTTATACTATAATTGTTTATCTAGGACCTAGGTAATACTTAAAAGAATTTGATGGAATATCGACCGTCTAGACTGATTTTGAGATTTATTGGCGTAATTTAGGTCAAACCTGTTTAGATGTGCTCGGGTGAAAGCTGTGTAAGTTTGTGCTCCGTTCAAATTAAAATTATGTGAGTTAAGTTATTATGTCCGAAATTTATTTGTAATTACAGTGTAATGTTGCTAGCCGTTCAATCAATGTTTGTCCAAATCCACTTGATTTAAAAACAAATGATGTAGGTAGTATTAATTAATGTTTTGGACTTGACCAGACAAATAATATATATTTTTGTTAATTGTAGTTTGCCCTGACGATGAGCAAAACTCGAAACGTCTGCTTTAATCAAAACGATTGTTTATTAATGTAACCCGTGGACCGAAATTACGCCAATAAATCTCAAAACATAAAAGAATTAATAGCTCCAAATAATACAACAATATATTCTAGTTCAACATCCAATTTCGGGAAATCCCGGGATTTTCGAAAACAAGACCTCTAGTGTTAATGTATTGTATATCTTTGTACATTCATTCGTTTAAAAACAATGAGCTATAGACTCGGTTACCAATGACTTTCAGGGCGAGATCATCAACCATAACTTCTTAAAATGAAGACAAATTGAAACCACCATTCAAATTTGCAATTGCACAAATTTGGAAAACTAAACAGTGCTGTGAGCTGAAAATTGGATGGATTGGTCATTATCGGCTATTAATCAATCGATTTATCTGTTAGCATGAATGGTTGATATGCTATCTCAGTTTGTGGTCGTGAAAATTTTAGGTGTGGATTGGTTTAGTACACATTTGTCAGAATCGTATATTTCGTATCGATCGTATACCTCACGTCTATCGACGTCTTGAATACTACTCCATATATCGATGTGAAAAATTTATCATATAATTCTATATATGTAGCGCACAACCCATACATTTTTTAGCTTAATCGGTTCACTAAAACTCGAGATTTGCTTCTGAAAAGATAAGATTTTTTAAATCAGTGGTCCTCAGCTTATATGCTTATGCGGGCCACTTAGGTGTTTTCAAAACATAACGCGGGCCACAACGTATTTCAGAATTTATTGTTAAAATTTTCAATGAGAATGCAAAATTTTTAATCTTTTTCTATTAACACGTAAATGAGTTTTGTGGTCCTTCGCGAATCTCTTGTAGAAGAAGTTCTTGACCGAAACAATACAGAAAGTATTGTCCCATAAAAAAAATCAGACTTCAAATAAATACGGGTTGGGCTCTCTAAAATCCTTCCTTAAATTTACTGGCTTACATTGCTTCAAAGGAACTAAAATTTTATCACTAAAACCGATGCGAAGATGTTTCGCGAAGCGAAGACATTTATAGGCACTTGAAGCTAATTTTAAACCTTTGGCTTATCTAAGATTTTTCGATTCAAGATAGATTCAAGAGATAGGGTGTCCGACAGATTTCTAGTTATCCCCAGGCTGGATAATACTCCGCACCATCATCAGAGTTCGAAAGTATAAGTATTCCGCTCTAGACCAGCGGTCTTCATATCGTGCTCCGCGGAGCACTTGGTGCTCCACGAAGCCTTAACAGGTGCTCCGCGAAAGTTTTGAAAATTTATACCAATACCATGAAATCTCAACTATTAAAAATTAATAAATAAAAATAATATAAATATCTGTTAGTGCTGAGCCCATATTTGTCCTCATTCTACGTCATATTAAAGTACTTCTTATTGCAAAATTTCATCCAATGCGGCCGAGCAAAATCGCAAGACACCCTACAAATTTAGATAATAAAACAATTGACTGCGCTGAAAACTTTATCGATTAGTATCTCGTTGGTTATAATAAATCGATCCTATTTTCATTTAGGATCCACTGAAAATTCAGAGGTGGTTTCAATTCATCTTCACCTTATGATGTCTCGACGTTATGGTAAATGACGAAACACAGTTTCTACGAATCTTGTACACACGGTATCTCGATCATTGTTAAACTTTCAAGTACCTCGGATACTTTCGCGAAAACGTTCTTCATTTGGGCTAAGATTTTGTAATTGGAAGATTCAAAATATTCTGTCGGAGAAATTTTACCTTAAATTTTGTATGGGACCAGATGCCAACATGTGATGTATTTGGTTGGGAGCAAAGCTCTCCAAAACTGAACAAAATGTAAGGTGTTACGACCAAATATGCTTCTTTTTACAAGAATATGTCATACCTGAATGACCAGCATCGATTTTATTTTCAACTGTGCGTTATTTGGTGGTCTCGCTCCCATAACTACGCACTGTTTTCCGTCCACCCAATTCACGAAAACAAAATTATGAATGGAACAGTTTTATCAGTAAAAGTTTTGTCGGGGTACTTACCCTCGTTTAAAACGGTGGTAGGTCATTTGGCATAAAGTCGTTTGGCATAAAGCCGTTTGGCATAAAGTCGTTTGGCATAATGGTCATTTGGCATAAAGTCGTTTGGCATAACGGTCGTTTGGCATAATGGTCGTTTGGCATAATAGCCGTTTGGCATAATGAGTCTGAAACCAAGAATTTCTCATTTTTTCGTTTTTACCTTTCTATTGAATCTTTTGATGACATCAGGCTTATTTTGGAGTCAATTGATACAAAATGACACTTTATTCAACAATCATTCGCTCCTGAATAAATTAAAGCTTATCAGGAAAGTTATTGTCAATAGTATTTTATTATTTATCCAGAAATTACCCTTCTTTCAAATATTAATTCCTCACACTCAGATTTTTTTCATGATCTCGTCTGTGCGAATCTCAGTTTCCAGATTTTAACCGAGACTCAGCTAACAAATTGTCCGGTTGCTTAGCAACGCAGCATGATTTACTGAACTCGGCTCTTATTTGCTGAGATCCTAGGAAATTTGTTTGCCGATTACTCGGTTGTGCGGATCTCGGTTAAAATTAGACGAGATTCGGCATTTTAAACTAAGTGTGTTCTTTTGAGTTTTGCTATTGGAACAAATTTTTGCACTGAAGATTTTTATATATTTAGCACAAATTTACCCGTCTTTTAATTGTTCTATTTTTTTTTTCTAAATATGATGCAATTATAATAACCGTTCTGATTCAAATTCCGGACAGCTTCAAATTCCGGACACTCAACTTTGTATGGGAAAGGTTTCAATTTAAATGTTTCAAAATTTGCCGTTCAAAAGCTCACAATATGGAGACTCGTTTTATTTAGATTTTTACATAGCAATCCATGAATATTAACAATGCTCAACTAGTTTTGACGTTTTTCTAACGGCTGGTAGTGTTTATTTAAAGATTTAACATTCCCAACTTTGCTTTTCACGAGCTGTCCGGAATTCGAATCAAAGCGTCCGGAATAAGAAGCAAAAGTGAGGTCATGTCCGGAATAAGAATGATGAAAAGGACACACATTTCTATTTATTTAAATTTATTGGAGATGTGGAATTCAAATCTTCACCTTCCATTCGAGAGGTAAGTGTCTTGATAGCATAACAACGTTGAGGTATCATATAGATTGATTTAATGTAGTAGAAGCATTAACCTAAGAATGCTAATGTCGCTGCTGTTCGTGTTACCAACATCTAGTTTGCCACGAACTGACAGCGTGAGTACCGGGCCTCAAAGTGTCAAAATAATTTTAAAAACCAAAACAACGATATGGTAGTGAACAAACAATAAAAAACCATAATTTAAGGTAATAATAATTAAAATCAGTTTTGTTAGAACAGCGCCACTAGCGTTCTACTACTAATATTTCTATTTTTAATGTATATGCTTTTAGATGGCTAACACTTCGAAAAGGGCTTAAGTGTCCGTAATATGAATCAAAACGGTATAGGTATGAAAATTGTTGATTTTAAATTTCAATAAATTTCTCCTTCTTCTATGCATAGGCTGTTCTTTGAAGCTATATTTTGAAAGTATTTTTTTGTTTCCAACTGACAAAAGGGCGGCAATCGATAACATTGATCTGCTCAAATTATCAGCGAAAAGAGAAATCGATTACCGCAGTTTTGGGTTGTGCTTCTTTTCCCCAAATGTCGGTTCCCCGAATGCCATTTCCCCGAATATCCCGTTTCCCCGACTAGCCCACCTCCCCGAAAAGTTTTTAGCACTCATAATTGTCGTAACATTATACATTTCATGGTGGTGAACTAACTGACCATCTAATATGCACCCTTCTTTATTTAATTGGCGGTTCTTTCGAGTTTTACCGTCCTCACTATTTTTACCAACATGTGTATAGCCGAGAATAACAGAATACTTCCTTGTTTTGAATGTTTATCGTTCTTTCTTGTCACCACTTTTCGGCGAAACCTGTCATTTGAGGAAATGGTATTCGGGGAAAAGTAGCACAACCACTTCGATGATTCTGTCTTTTCGTTATATTATGCCGAAATATTTTTTTGCGTCCATTCTTCTAATGGTTTATTATAAATTTTGCCTTCTTTTAAAAATAGGCTGTTCTTTATATTTATACTGTTTTTAATTTTATTATTTAGGAAACCTAAATGTTAACTATTTTATCAATTCTTGCCAGATGTGTTGTTCGAATGATAATTACTTTAGAACCTGGCAATTTTCAACATATACTTTTTTGGGGCATACGCGTGATCTCCTTCCGAGGTATGCCGGATAAAATATTATTTCAATCACGAACTATCCCTTCTCTCGATAACAGACGGTGTTTTTGTTGTACACCTTCAAAATTAGAATTTACATTGAACCGTTGAAAAGTTTCGCCACAAATATTTTCTTTTAAAGATGTGTTGTTCATTTGACCTATGCTGTGAACAGACTTTTTTGCGTTAGAGCCTTAAGCATTTTAAACGAAAAATAATCAGCTCTTGTATATAGGCAATTTTTGCATTAAGTCGCATTGATAGATCTTTGGACTATAGCTTTAGATATTTTGTAAAAAAAAATCCATTCTTTTATCAAGTAATTTCATCGAGTGTTACGTCCAAACTGGGAAAGAGCTTGATCTGCAGCGAAATATTGTATGAGTGTTCCCTTGATGAATAACTGCGAACTTTCTTTGCCAATTTACTGTTTCGAATTTGTTTAGCGCAACAAGCTCAAAGATACTCTATGTTCTGAGATGTAGAGACCCGTCACGAGTTTAATTTAGTGATGCTCTCTAATGTCACATTAATTTTTGAAATTCTTAGTTTGGAAAATCTCTGAACGAACACCACGCTTGTTTAGAACCTACCAACATTTTTTGCTATGGGCTCGGTGGTGTTGATCTCGGTAAAAGCTAAAAAATGCCGATATTTATTTCAAGTCAATCATTATGCCAAACGACCATTATGCCAAATGACCATTATGCCAAACGGCCATTATGCCAAACGACCATTATGCCAAACGACCTTATGCCAAACGACTTTATGCCAAACGGGGTACAATCGTTTAAAACATAAAACCTGGTTTATCGAAATTATGACTATTTCCGTAATTGTAGTTAATTTTGCTGGGATATGTGTTTACCATAGATAAATCAATCATTTTGACTTTAGAATAATTTTTGAAAATAGCCAATGAGTTTCTAAATACAATTTATTTGAAATATTCTAGTTCTAAAATTGATTATATGTATTGATTGCTATATTGTTCCCTATATATAAAAAATATTATTGTTTTTGTTGAAAACAAACATTAATTTGAAAATGTAAACACAATCTTTGATATTGAACTTTGATTATGCAAATTTGTAAAATTTGTCAATCCCAAGAAATGACCTCCAATACCGGACTCAATTTTGAAGTGTTTTGAATTCAATATATTGCAGTCTTGTCAAATGTATTCATTTCAAGAATAGTTATTGATTGCCAATTCAAAGTATTTTAAACATATATATTAATGATTTAAGTTTGAATTTGCCGTTAAGACGTTCATCGAAAAGCCTCTTAAAATATAGGGGAAGGTGGTCCAATTCGGACCCTGTTCTAATTCGGACCATCAAACATTTCTCAATACTGGCGCTATTGTAAAGATCGTGTGTACCGTTTTTCTACCCACCGTCTGCCTAGGATCTAACACAAAACATTTGACGCCTTCCAGTTAATTCGTTTGATTTTTATATTAGTTTGTTGTTTTGAAGTGCTCTAGTGTGCTATCGGTTAGCATTATTTCCAAGCCTCTGGAATTGACAATAATTCTCCAATCTTTCTGTGTTATTTCATAATCGAATCCCCCAAGCCTAAGCTTTCATCTGACCATATGGTTTTCAAATGTCTATGCACTGTTTAGGCTCAACTAGTTTGAATATCTCAAAATGTGAATTGGTCCAATCCGGACCTTTTGATGTGGTTCAATACGGACCTCTTGCTTTTTCAACGAACGAAGTCTATTTCAAAAGCTCCAATCCGTGAAAGTCTTCTCGACTTGCCAGAAAATCATTGAAGTTGTAATATTTATGGATGGTGCCTTTGTTCCTGTTGCGGTAAAGTAAAAGTCTTCAAAAAATCTATGAAATACGGTAGTACACAAAAAAAAAGTAATCAATAAATCAGCTACTTGAAAAGAATCTCTATTAATACCATTGCCTATTTTAGATACAGCGTTCCAAATTTGTATGGCTATACGAAACAAAAAACAAAACGTTTGCGAGTGCTCAGAACAATACAATCAACTTTCTCTAACCCGATATAATGTTCATTTTTTTAACATGAAAATAATCACTTTAATAAAGCGTATTTTGACCCTAAAATGTAAGTATGTCGATACTTCTCCAACTCGATGTCTGTCTCCTTCAGTTTCTCGAACAAGTTAACCTTTTCAACCCGATATTTTCATGCCATGATTCTCACTCTTTCTCTATCTTTATTGATGAGATTTTAAGCCCTGAGCTAGTTCATCTCGGTACCAAGGGCTTTACTTCTCTTCCGAAGGAAGTCGTCGCAATAACTTTTTACATCATACGTGACTACCCTTGGGATGGGATTCAATCCCAGGTCCTCGGCGTGAGAGTCGTGTTTTCCAACCACTACATCAAGTCCGTCACTGATATGATTCTTTATTTGTTGAAATTTTACAATATTTTAAGCAAAAATGTCAAAACAACTGAATTGGAATTTTTCGCGCATTGAATTAATTTGTTATGCTTGCGCTTATTGAAGAAGTTCAACAAGCTTTGATACCAAACAAATCGGTGTTTTATTTTATAACTACCATAGCAAAAAACGATAAAATATAGGGTGGTCCGAATTAGAACATGTGGGGTCCGAATTGGAACAGGGTTGGTCCAATTCGGACCTTTTGCAGAACTTCGTTCAAACATGTCTAGCCATGTCGTGGTAAGAGATATCACAAAACTCTCTGAGACAAAAGTCCGCGCGCTAAATCAGGCTTTCAAGAAAACATAAAAGTTTTCATGCCGTACATCATGCTGAAAATACATGGCCAAAAAACTGTTACTAGGTCCGAATTGGACCATGTTCCCCTAATTATAAACATGACCTTAATGGAATTCCCATTAATTAATCAATTTGGTTCAAATATAAGATGACATGTATATTTTTCAATCGATTTAAAAAAAAAAAAAAAAATAGTAGATATTTGAAAAGGTATACATATTTCAAGGATGTGATATTCTACGCAAAAATGATTTCTCCGTTTTTGATCGATGTTCGGTATTGGGTGATGCCCGGTACTGGTAGAACTTCCCTGTTTGTTTTGAAATCAAACATTTTCTGTATTCGTAAGGTTCTAACACAGATTGTTTTTAGGTCTTGTTTTGGAGTTATACTTTTGTGAAAAAAAAATACATCCAACTATAACCTAATGAAGCCGCAATACAACATTTAAAGATGGCATAAACATTAAAGCATTAGTGAGCAAAAACAGACTCTCAGTTTTTTCTCCATTTCTCACCTCGCAGTATCTGAGTATCACCGAATGCCACCGCTGGCCACGTTTGATGATTATGATCTGTGCATGGAAGATGTCCCTGACGGACAAATAGCCACGTACTGCGTCACGCGAGTCGTCATCAAGCCCGACAACGGCTCTGAACTGTGGCACTTAATTAAGGTATGTACTGTTCTTCATATGTGCCATTCATATGGTTAATTTAATTCATTTCGGTAGGACTTTTCCAAGGACTGGAAACGACATCACAACCATGCCCTGCTGGATCGGGGAATTTGCATGGCCCGGTGTAAGCAGTTGGTTCAGCGTCTTCCGAACGCCACCAAACAAGCGCTTAGGGTGGACAAGTTTGACATCGATTTTCCCGTGAGTGTGATACACGCAATGAAATATTCGACAACAAATCATGATTGTTGAAGTGACAAAATAAGATTGTTATTGCAACAAACTAGAAGAGTTGAACCCAATAAACAGTTTTATGGATTTATCCTTTTTGGATTTAAAATTTCTGTTCGTGTACAGACTGATATTAACTCAATCTACTAATACTCATCTTTTTTTTCTCAATTCGGCAGTACATAGTGGACGTAACCGTTTTCAAGAATACCTTGAATGATCAAAAACGCTACGGAGACTTGATCGATGTTTGCGTGAACTATGAACTCAATAGGACTTATCAGCTTCGAGGCTATACGGAAATCGAGATCTGCGACAGAAACGATGAACAGTTTGAAATGGGTATTATACTGTCTGTCCTAGTACCCAAATAATGATTAATCAATTTTCTTTCTCAGATTATTTGGACTTAAGTTTTCTGATAATTATGACAGCATTGGTACTTTTCATGGTCTTATCCAGCTGGTACGATAAATCAATCAACTACAAACAAGATGTCGTCCATTACAAAAGTGCTTTGACAAATAAAAGTAAGATTCATTAAAACGTAAAATTGATAAAAATCATAATAAAATATTTAATATTTTAATTGTAATTTATTGGAAAAACGATAACATGTTAGTATTTACAACTTTAAATCATGTCAATGAACAATTATATTCAATATTTTCTTCAACAGAACAATCATTTCTGGTGTCGTTCTCGATACTTCGGAACTGGTATCGTTTAACATCCCGTTCGGAAGACCCATTCAGTAGGGATCTCAGATTTCTGCAAGCCATTCGATTCTTCACGATGTACCTGGTCATATCGGGGCATTCTGCGTTGGTGTTTTTTGTGCTTCCCACGCAGAATGCTTCCAAAAAGGAAATGGTAAGTGATTATTGTTTTTTAGAAGTGATCAGGTAAATTAGAAATCGATTGTTATCCATATTATTATTTTCATTACCAAAAATTCTGTTACGAGCTCTTTTTATACAACTACACAGCTAAAAATATGTTAAGGGTATTCACTTAAGAGCGTAAATCACTGCGTAAGTCATGCTAAACTGGTTATATGAAATGTTTCATGAACCTGCGTAAATAATCAATGAAACCTTTCAGCATGTTCAAAATCAATCGAAGTATGCTTTGGTAATGTCAGTGTGTCACTATGGGAATTCCAAACAAATACAAATATTATGTAACGGAAAAGACTGAAAACCCAAAGTTTTACCTTTCTACTGCAGGAATAGAGATTAAAATAGAAGATTCTGGGCAAACTTAAGTGTACACTTGGAAATAAAATCACATGTTGGTCATTCTACGTCTACGTAGTTTCCGTTTACGTTGGTCTCGTGTCTAGTGAAGGTAGTTGAACCGGGTACACTGGGTACATGGCTTGTTGTAGCATCTATAATTGCACTTATTTGGCTTTGTCATATAGGTCCCATTAGTATTCCCATCTTCACGTATTCCCATACCATTACTCTCCCAAGTCATGCACAAATGAAGATCATGGACATTTCCTTTTACACGATACAAGGAAACATATCCTGAATGACCACAAACAGTGCACTGGCTCTCATTTATTGCTGTTTCTTAAGTTGGATTCAGATTATTTGAACGAATAATGAATACATAAACAGCAGTTCTGAAAAATTATCCTCCCACGATAAAATACAATTTTGAGTTCAAACAACAAACCTTGGACGACTGTTTGAAGTTTATAATGGATAACTAGATTGTATTTCTTTGATTTGACATTCTTTTGAAGCAGACGAGGAATATTTCATTTGAAATGTTGCATTGCCAAAGTTACGCAGGATTTCATTTTACGCAAGTTTAAGTGAATACCCCTGTTGTAAATTTCAGTTTATTTTCATGCACATATATGGAGCATCGAAATACACCCGATTCTGTTTTTGCACTGATTTTTTTTTACACGGCCGTGCAAAAAAAGTTTTCATACAAATTTTTCCGCCAAAACCTTATTTTTGCATGAAACGTCGAGAAATGATGTTAATTTTTTTACACGGTTTTTGAAATTTTGAACTGAAAACTTTTTTTGCACGGTGCGTACCGTGCAAAAAACAGAATCGGGTGTAAACTGAAATTTCAACGACAAATCGCTTATTTTTCAATTGAATGCACTTTAAATTAAACGTGATGCTGTAACAATAAATGAATTTGAATTAATTGACGCTTATGTTGAGCTGATCGGTAATCCAATCCTCATGGTTATTGAATTAATTAACTCATTACGCGTGGTAAAGATGGACAAATTATGGGTGAAATTGGTGAAATTACACTGCGGAACACGTTTTTGTCTCCAGCATCAAAATACCTCTATTTACTCAATCAAGGGTTGCTGAATCCATTGCCGTTTACAGAAATATCATAGCACGTCTAGTTTTTGAGATATTGGTTGTTGAAAATGCAAAAAATGACTATTTCAGCCAACTTGCATGCAAGTTTGCCAGCTTGTAAGGCAATTGATTTGCTTTATTTGCCACAAAATTCAAACTTTATGTGTATAACAATGCTTATCATCAAAGTTTATAATACTTTTGATGCGAAAAAGTTATTTTTTGATGGTTTAGAAAAGTATTGTATTTTGCCATATAAGAGAAACGAAGAATTATGTATAGAGACTGCAAGTATGTTGAAAATATCGGTTTAACCCAAATTTAATCGTGAAATTTCAACCAAGATATATCTAAAACGAATGTTTAAGTCCTCTTTTGCATGCTTGGTGGATAAGATCACAAAAATGTTTTATAAAATATACTTCAAATTTTAGGTGAACATCAATAAAACTAATCTTTTATACAACTTTGGCGACCTGTAGCTAAAAATTGTGACGTGCTGGGAAATTTCTGAGAACGGCATAAGATTCAGCAACCTCAAATCTACTAGAGACACATAATTTGATCCTTGAGACACGCAAAAATGACATTTTTGTTGCGCTGTGTTATGAAGAAAATCCACGTGCTCGGCTGGGATTTGAACCCAAGACTCTTGTATGCTAGACTAGCGCTTTACCAACTAAGTTACCGAGCCACTTGGTGACTCAGTAACTGAGTTGGTTACAAGTTTAGAATTCAAATCTCTACAGCTATGCCGGTATCAAGAAACGCGTAAGTTCTATCAGAAGCTCAACGCATCCCGCAACGGCTTCGTGCCGCGAGCCGAGATGTGCAGGGATAAGGATGGGAGCATTTTGACAGACGATCGTGAGGTGATCGAAAGGTGGAAGCAGCACTTCGACGAACACCTGAATGGCGCTGAGAGCACAGGCATTGAAGATCGGGACAACGGAGGAAATGTCTTCGTCGGTACTGCGGAGGATGGAAACCAACCAGACCCCACTTTGAGGGAGGTTAAGGATGCCATTAACCAGCTCAAGAACAATAAAGCTGCTGGTAAGGATGGTATCGGAGCTGAACTCATAAAGATGGGCCCGGAGAGGCTGGCCATTTGTTTGCACCGGCTGATAGGCACAATCTTGGAAACAGAACAGCTACCGGAGGAGTGGAAGGAAAGGGTGATATGCCCCATCTACAAGAAAGGCGATATGTTAGATTTTGAGAATTTTTGAGCGATCACCATTCTAAATGCGGCCTACAAAGTATTATTCCAGGTTATCTTCCGTCGTCTGTCACCTATAGTAAACGAGTTGGTGGGAAATTATCAAGCCGGATTCGTTGACGGCCGATTGACAACGGACCAGATCTTTACTGTACGGCAAATCCTCCAACAATGTCGTGAATACCAGGTACCAACGCATCACCTTTTCATCGATTTCAAGGCGGCGTACGATAGTATCGACCGCGAAGAGCTATGGAAAATCATGGACGAGAACAGCTTTCCCGGGAAGCTTATGAGACTGATAAGAGCGACAATGGAGGGTGTGCAAAATTGTGTGAAGGTTTCAGGCGAACATTCCAGTTCGTTTGGATCCCAACGGGGACTACGATAAGGTGATGGACTTTCGTGCCTGTTGTTCAATATTGCGCTAGAAGATGTTATGCGGAGAGCCGGGCCTAACAGCCGGGGTACAATTTTACGAGATCCAGTCAATTTGTTTGCTTTGCGGATGATATAGACATTGTCGGCCGAACATTTGAAAAGGTGGCACACCTGTACACCCGCCTGAAACGCGAGGCAGCAAAGTTGGACTGGTGGCGAATGCGGCCAAGACAAAGCACATGTTAGCTGGTGGGGCTGAGCGCGACAGGGTTCGCCTAGGTAGCAGTGTTATGATTGACGGGGATACGTTCGAGGTGGTCGACGAGTTCGTCTACCTTGGATCCTTGCTAACGGCTGATAATAACGTTAGCCGTGAAATACGGAGGCGCATTATCTGTGGAAGTCGGGCCTATTATGGCCTCCACAAGAAGCTGCGGTCAAAAACGATTCACACCTGCACCAAATGTACCATGTACAAAACGCTCATAAGGCCGGTAGTCCTCTACGGGCATGAAACGTGGACAATGCTCGAGGAGGACATTTAAAGCACTCGGAGTCTTCAAACATCTGGTGCTTAGGACGATCTTTGGCGGTGTGCAGGAAAACGGCGTGTGGCGGCGAAGGATGAACCACGAGCTCGCCCAATTATACGGCGAACCCAGTATCCAGAAGGTGGCCAAAGCTGGAAGGATACGATGGGCAGGGCATGTTGCAAGAATGCCGGACAGCAACCCTGCAAAGATGGTGTTCGCGTCGAATACGGTTGGTACAAAAAGGCGTGGAGCGCAGCGAGCTAGGTGGGCGGATCAAGTGCGTATCGATTTGGCGAGCGTGGGGCAGAACCGAGTATTGTGGCGTGAAATTGTTGATTCAGTGTTATCTGTTTAGATGTTAACTAAATAAATGAATGAAATGCACATGAGCATGATTGACCGCCCGCAGATGCAACTCCGTTATTGCAAGAACAGCTGTACTTACACAGGGAACCAACAGACACTACTCGGGATCAATAGCATCCTCAATGTGTAAGTAATGGTGCTCTCATTGTTATAACACACAATATCGGCGCCGGCTGCGCCCGAATGCAGGTCAATTTGGGGATGGGAGGGAAATGTTGACGTGCTATTTGCTTTATGGAAGCCGAGGAGTCCTCTGCACTTCCACAAGTAGACACAGGGAGTTTGGATATGGGAAAGGTTTGGATAAAGGATTCGTTTTGGTAACCGATAAATATATAATTTGAAAGGAATGCGCTTAACCGGATTCGCGATTTTACTCGATAAAAGCATTGAACGCCGAACAAGTGTTCGTCACTCGCCCCACTGGAGCAAGCGACAAGATCAAACACTAGTCTCTGCGTGTCATCTGTAGTAGATTGCAAAAAGTTTGGATATTTTTTCTTCATACTTCCAAAATTGAAAGGTTTCTCTTAATGCTTCCAAAACTCTACTAATAATATTCCCACATAAACCAAAAGTTCTTTATTTGAAACCTTCAAGTAGACATGTTGTCACGATGATTGGCATTCCAATAAACTGGTCAGATGAATTTATGTATCTAGGGCTTATGCTAGATAAGAATTTAACTTTCAAAAATCACATTGAAGGCATTCAAGCCAAATGTAATAAATATGTAAAATGTCTCTATCCCCTTATTAATAGAAAATCAAAACTTTGTCTTAAGAACAAGCTTTTGATATTCAAACAAATTTTCAGGCCAGCCATGTTGTATGCTGTACCAATATGGACTATCTGTTGTAATACCAGGAAGAAAGCTCTGCAGAGAATTCAAAATAAAATTTTGAAAATGATTCTGAAGCTTCCTCCCTGGTATAGTACCAATGAGTTACATAGAATATTCAATGTTGAAACATTGGAACAAATGTCAAATAAAATAATAAATAATTTCAGGCAAAAATCGTTACAATCTTCTATTGCCACGATTAATGCGTTATATATTTAGGTTAAGTTAGGTTAAGTAAATTGAAAACATGTTTTATTTTCTCTTATAAGCAGGTGAAATCAACTCACCTGTAAAAAACTGAACTGCTACGGCTAATGAAATGTAATATGTTGTTAACAAAATGTTAATAAAATCTTAATTTGTTTTACAAAATTAGGATGATAGTGTTGTCCAATAACACAGAACACCTAGATGTAAGAAATGAATGTAATGTTTGGAATGATACTAATAAAGAAATAAGAAAAATAAAATCTAGATGTCGTTTTTACAGCTGTACCACAAAATTGGAACCATGATCCTGACCGGAGGGGTTCAAATCACGCAAACCTTCCTCGCCATCAGTGGATTCCTGCTGACGGTTCTGGTGATGAAATACGCCGAAAAACGACAGTCCAAACCGGGAATCTTATTCTTGTTGAAAGCCACCATCTACCGGTACATCCGCTTGACCCCGGTTTACGCGTTCGTGATCCTTCTGCACGCCACGTGGCTGTTCCGCATGCAGGACGGACCTCGCTGGAAGCTGGGAGTGGAAACCGAACGGGCCTTTTGTCGACGCAACTGGTGGACCAACCTGCTGTACGTCAATAACTACGTCCACGCTGATCAGCCGGTGAGTGATCTACTGTAGTCTTCCACTATTGCTATAGAATATCAATGTTCCCGTTGATTTCCAGTGCGTTCAGCAAGGATGGTACCTTGGATGTGACTACCAGCTGTTCATACTGGGAAGTTTGCTGATGATCCTGATCATAAAGTTTCGCAAGTTCACGAACCTTATCGTGTCGGTGGCAATCGTTCTGGCGTACGTGATTCCGGCCCTGTTCATCTACTATCAGGAGTTAGAAGGTGTCTTCCTGGTAACACCTCAGTAAGAACTTATGACGATATATCTCAACTATCGACTAAGAAAAATCTTGTTTTAGCGCTCAGCGGTTCGTATTATGGTTCGATCAGTACTATCAGAAGTCGTACATTCCTCTACACATGAATCTCGGCAACTATCTTGCTGGGATGCTAACTGGACTCGTATATCTCAATCTCCAGAAGAACAACATCAATCCTGTTCAGAAAAGGGTAGGTCCTCGCAGCTCTTCAATTTCCATTCTTCAACACAAATCCCATCCATTCCAGTGGTTCCGGATTGTGTGGTTTCTAATCGTTCCGACGGCCATCGCTAGCCTCCTAATACACTACATCTTCTACGTGAACGACTTCGAGAAGCCTTCGCTGTGGATGGCCATCTACTTCCCGGTTTTGAAGTACACCTGGGGCATTTTCAGCGGACTGTTCTTGATTGGGTTTGTCTATGGAGTGGCACCAACTATGAAACGAATCTTCCACCATCGAGTGTTTGAACCACTGGGACGTCTAACCTACAGTGCATACTTGATTCATGTTTCCGTGATGCGACTGTTTGTGCTCAGCAATCGATCGGCGATCCACTTCAACCATATCGGATCGGTAAGTTAGGTTACAGATGAATTCCATCAAGAATTATTCTAAATTATCGATTTGTGTTAAATTAACACATGTTTTCAGAATGATAGAATAAGTGGTTTCTGTAAAAAAAATTGATCATTTTGACCTAAGAATTACTTCTGAAAATGGCCTAAAAGGTTTTGCATGCAATTTATTTGAGATCTTCTAGCCCCGAAACTGTTGATTTAAGAAAAAAAGTTCTATGGAAAAATTGTAGTGAACCGTTTGGGCTACAAGAAAACATATTTTATTTTGTATCATGAAAAATAAAAGAAAGCTTAAATTCTAAATAACGCAAAAAGTTTATGTTTCTTATATTTTTCAAATTCTCACCATAGAATCGTGATAACAAATATATAATTGGGACAATGTCTCATGATGGAGATTTTTAATGTTTTTTTTTTCCAAGAACCACTTCTTGGTTTCTTTGTTTTTTTTTCTTTGAATTAATACGTTTGGATCATAAAATAAGAATCTTTTATAATGAATCATATTGATTATCATGATCACTTCTCGATCACTTTCGAGTTTTTTTTTCTAGTTTAATTCAAAAATTATAAAATACACCATTTTCATTAGCTGTGAATGTAGTAGGGGCTATTGCATATTTTAACCTAGATAATCGATTTAATGCGATCTAAATCATAAATTTCAATGAAAATGTATCTCATTATTTGGATCAGTTGAACAATTATGAATTTTCGGGAACGGGGGGAACATACACAAATTGCGCCACGCAAAAATTTTCCATTCTCTTTTTGTACGGTTAAATACATCGTTATATTTTATAGATCCTCACGTTTCCACGCACACCCTCCTTCTCCAAAGAGGTTTTATTTAGATACCAGGAGATACAAGTGCTTTGTTTAAGGTGGTTTTACACTGGGAGGGAGAAACCAATGCAAAATTTCTCTACGTCACAGTGAGCTGAGATTTTGCTGTCACGAACTATCCAGTGGCGTAGCTAGGGTTTTCGGGGCCCGGTGCGGAGTCAAATTCGGAGGCCCTTCTAAATAGGGATACATGCCAATTGACTAGTCAATTAATTGCAACAATAATATACTTTCAATCAACATTAATATTTGGAAATAATGGTCTTTGTGATCATCTGGTCATTTGTTGAAGTCGTTTTTAATTTTCATTTAGTGAACAAAATGTCAATAAATGAAGAATAATTTATAAACATAAAAAAGAGTGGTGTTTGTATTTCACAAAATGGCGTGAGAACGGATTGACGTGAGTTTTTCACAGATGCGCTCGACAAGGGATGCAACGTGATCGTGCAAGGAAAAAGTTTGGGAAAATTGGAAAAACGAGAGGAGACTAATCCTAATGTGTCATTTTGTATGGGGGTAACCCTCCACAAGTAAAAGTTTATGTTGGACTTAATGATTTTTTTTTTCAGAAATTTCATCAGAAAGTAATTCAGATATTCACTAAAGCATCAACTATTATTTCGAATATTTCTTCAGGGGTACATTGAACGATTAATTCACATCCGAAGGAACTCCACCAGAATATTCATTTGAAGTACCTTGAAAAACTCAACCGGAGCTCTTACAATGATACCCTTGGATTTTTTGCAATGATTTCTTCAAAAAATTTCCCAAAAAAAAGTCATCAAGGATGTAACATTTCCTGAGGTTTCTCTAAGAGTTTGTCCAAGAAGATGCTAAGCAAAATTTTTAAGGATTTTATTGGAGGAGGTTCCCTTACAAAAAACCAAACGAAATCGTTAAGATATCACTAATAAAATACATGATAAATACTTACAAGAGAGAATTCTTTGAAAATCTCTTCTGGACCCTTGAGAAAGTTTTGGATGAGTCTTCAGAGGAAAATTATCCAATCAATATTTGCTAGAGGAAGCCCCTGGAAAATCTCGAATGAACTCTTCGAGAAGTTACAGGAATAATTGCTGAAGAGTTTTGTGGATTTAAACACTAATTGAAGTGGAATTTATTTCAATAACGATTCCAGAAATCTTCGAAAGGAATCCCTATTTATGGATTAATTGAAGAGGAATCTTTGGTTTAATTTAAAGTGAAATTCCTTGAAGATTTTGTGGAATGATCCCTGGAAGAATTTATGAAGCAATTTCTGACATACCCAATATGGTAATTATTGAAGGATTGATTCTGACAACGGCTGAGAGTATTTTTGAAAAATTGCCATGAGAGATTTTAGATGAATTCTTGTATGATTTTTCGTAATATTTTTTACACGAATCACACCAATCGTAGAATAAGAGTAGTATGTGATCCTTTGACCACGACGCTTGCTCCTGCAGTGGCGAGTGATGCGGTCAGGATCGATCATGTTACGTGCATCGTTCAGTGAAACAGTGTATAGTATTTTGCCGTAAGCACAGTGCGGCGACAAAAAATGACCTCAGAATGTGTGTGTATTTACTGCCATTCTCGATATGGGTCGTTGGAATTTCAGTAGAGCTATCACCCGGATAAAAAATACAATACAAAAACAATATAACGTATTGGAACAGTACCATTCGATATATTGGAAATACAATACAGTATATTGTGAAATGACAATACAATTACAGTATAATATATTGTTTTGAACAGTTCACTGTATGGTATATACGTTTTTGGCAATATAATGTATGGATGGTTAAGTATCGT